>NC_134278.1:21107975-21801100 GCF_949628215.1 Phalacrocorax aristotelis | reverse complement strand
AACTCATAACTGGACACAATGCTCTAGGTGTGGCCTCACCAGCACTGAAGAGAGGGGCAGGATTAACTCCCTTGACCTGCTGGCAACTTTTCAGTCTGTGCTGATTTGTCACAAAATGAAATGCAAGAAAGAGCTATGTATTTTGATAAGTGAGACACAAACTTAGCAGTCACTGCAGTAGGGTTTTTTCATGCTTATTTTTTCAAGTGATACACTTTAGTACTGAACTGCTTATGTTGACTAGACTGTTTCTCTGTACCGGTTATATGTATGCAGTTCTGTGACCACTAGAGAAATGGCATTTGCTTCATTTTTAGAAGACTCCCATTCTTCATGTTGTCCAGTCCAAGTTAAGATTTATGAGGTGGCAACTACATATATTATTACAGTAACTCAAACCTTTGATTCAACTTTTGGAAATAGATTTTTATTAGAAAGGAGAGTCCAGATATCAGTTTGTCTACTAATACTTCTGGAGAGTCATGAAGATGAAGATCTAGAAGGTCTTTTTTTGAATAGCAGATGATGTCCCTCAGCACTTGCTTATTATAAGAGGAAGATCCAGAATACAATATTTGTTTTTCAGTAGGTTTCATTATAGTGGCTTTTGCTAGAGGAATTTAGTATAGAAATTTTGTTGCTGTTTTAATGTTGTTATGCTTTTTTATTTGATTAGCTTCCTAAAGTGATGTGTGTGGCCAGTTTAGACCATACCATACAAAAGAACTCTTCCATGTGCTGCCAATAAGCAATGAAGAACTCAAGTAGTAAGGGTGGGAATGTAGCTGGATCTGTGATGAATCAGAATAAAACTCAATAAAGCTATGGACATTAATAAAAGGACCATGAAGTAGTCCACCAAGTTCTCCCTATATAAAGTCAGAGTAGCTCTAATTATGTCTGATACTTTCAAATTAATCACAAGTGGATACAGAAATCTGGTATAAGTCACACGTACCTATGTATGAGTGTCTGTCTACATAAACAGATATATGCATATGTGCATTTTTTTCCTCCCTATACCTAAAACAGTCATAGACAGTGATGCTAAAATGACTCTGAATGAATTCTGTTTACCGAAAGATTCAGATTTCCAAAGTATTTGTATAAACATAATAGCCTTTTTTATCATTATGAGTCTTTACAATCTGCACATCAGCAGCAATTTTTATATTAGCTTCCGTGTCATTGATGACAATATTTGATAGAATCAAGACTAAACATTCCTCTTGAAAAATCTGTCTTTTGAGATTGATGTGACTATGTCATT
This sequence comes from Phalacrocorax aristotelis, assembly GCF_949628215.1. Taxonomy (NCBI): domain Eukaryota; kingdom Metazoa; phylum Chordata; class Aves; order Suliformes; family Phalacrocoracidae; genus Phalacrocorax; species Phalacrocorax aristotelis. Next base: position 21,799,830 of record NC_134278.1, on the reverse strand, counting down.
CACAGTTGTGTTGGGGATTATATAATCTACTCTTAAATGTAGCATATAGTGCCAATTCTGTATCACAATGCCATGCTTTACTAAGTTGGTATGTTTCAAATGTCTGACCATTTTAATTTTCTTTTTCAGACAAACTGATAATTGCCAACCATGTAGTCAGATTTATTTGTCAGGATTTCTTTTCCATAAAATCTCTTTCACCCTTTAGTTATTTATTAATTCCCTGTTCTGTCTAGGACTTTGTGTAATCTGTGTGTTGTCCTCGCTTGCTGAATATTGACAGTAGTACAGCACAGCATCAATCTCTTTATATCTCTGGTGTTGAAAATTTACATCAGCAGAAAAGAAATCATCCCAGTGAACTCCTTTACTATACTAAAGGTGTTTATCTTCTCCTGCTTACAGATTGCCTCCCACATACTTATGTGGCATTCATGTGGTGGCTTCCACATCGTTCTGTTTCTGAAAAGTAATGTAGAATATGAATGAGATACCTCTGTCTATATTTATTGTCCTAAGCTGATGAAACGATGATCACAATATCAGCTTTCAAATGCTAAAATCAAATTACACATTCAGGATCAAAGTCATATGATATGCAATACTATTCTGCTGCAGTCTGTAAAACATGTATGGAAATGACTAATTTGGTGGTGTTCTGAACTCATAATATTTCAAACGTCTTTCACAGAAGGAATGACTTTTGCAGGAGCTTGCAGATATTCACAGGAATTAGTTCTGTAGAGTGAGAAATTTCCTACAGGATTGTTGCCATTATGAAGTATTCAACATAACAGATAATTTACAGAGCACACAAATTTAACCTTTATGAGGAGATGACTTTTTTGACCTCTTTCTTCATACCCTCTCAGCTAATGAAGACAAATTCTGCAATGTCTGGTAACCTTAAGAGTAAATTGAGTGGCCAGAGATCCATGCCCTTTTATTCAATTCAGTCTCTCTCAGAAACAATGATGCAGTGGAAAACACCTGGAATTTTTGTTCTTTTGTGCTGACATAATGCAGCTCCTCAGTCTTTCAGCATCTTCATTCTTTTGACTGAAGAATGATCTAGCCACACCTGAGAAAAGATTGTTAACTACCAATGTATTAATGTACTACCATTTAAAATAAATGTAATTATAAAATAAATATTTAAAGCTAATAGAGAACATCTAGAGGTGGCTTTATATAATGTGTAAACTCTTCTCATATTTTTCAGGTGTTGCTACAGAAAAAAATCATGTATCTCTAATAGAGAAATGAATAGGAAAGATTAATATTTTGTCAGCTACAAGTCACTTTTTCATTTATAGAAAAACAATTTGGTGTTGTTCAAAGCATGTTTATTCTTGGTCTGTGTCTTTCAGTATCAGATAAGAATTTGAGTATCAGAATTTCTCTTGTTCGTGATCTGTATTTGAATGTCTGCTATATTAAGGGATACTTTAACATTAGATAGTGCTAGTGCTCTGCATGTGCATAGCATTATTTATGGATATTTTTTCAATGCTCCTTATTAATTTTTGTCTGTTAGTGACTGATTATACCACATTTTTTCAGTGTAGGCCATGAAGTTAGTTAAATAACTGAACAAAACTCTCTTTGAGACACTGGGCATGAAGTGCAGGGAAGAGCATATAAATTAATAGTTCATAATATAATTTAATGTAGGGAGATATTATGAAATGCTTATATTCTAAGGACCTCTTCAAAGAAAATGGGGCTTGTTACCTCATTGATAAATAAGGTTCTTCTGCAGTGAAGATTCCTAGGGCTTTGTATTAAATCATCTCTTTGTAGGGGTCATATTAATTGCTGGAATAATTTTGGCGATCTCAGCAGTGCCTGCAATCAGATGCAGCTGATAGTGCCTCAGGACAAATCACCTCCTGATCACCATAATACAGACAGGGGACACTGACACTAGCATAATGCTCCTGAGGTTTGTGTAGCTTTGGTCTTTTTCTGGTCTGTTGCAACCTGTCAGTTGACTTTTATCTCCTCATAATTCATGCAGCATCACTGGATGCCATTAGTGACAAAACAGCAGAGGAGCATCTTCATTCCAAGTTTCCTCTGACTTCCCTCCTCTGATCGGAAGATGAGGAGTGAAGTATAAAGAGATCCAGGACCCCTCCACAACCTCACTAAGGGTATATTATAGTCAGATAGAGGTCCCATAGAAGAATGGTTATAGGACCATGCAATCACAAACTACCTTGTTCTGGTCTCATGTTAGCAGTCATTTCAGGTGCTTATGTTTAGTTAATAAAACCTGGTGATATACAGGGTGTGCCAGACTAGTTGTGTTTAACAAATAATAGTTTCTGCTATCATGCAAAGCACAGCGTGAAAGTAACTGGGCATAGAGATACTTGTGTCAATATTATTTTGAAATAAATAGCCCTGCAATTATAAGGCTTTTTCAAACATAAGTATAATATATTTAGTATTTTTTTCCAATTAATACATCTGAAATTGGGTGTGGGTAAATACAGAACATTTTACTGTGCAGAGAATGCATGGTAGTGTTGGGTTGATGGTTGGACTTGATGATCCTAGAGGTCTTTTCCAATCTTAATGATTCTATGATTTTATGAAATGAAGTCTAGTATCAGCTATTTGGTCTTCCCCAGAAACACCCCTAATCAGGACAACATAAGTAATGTTCTTACAATGAGGCTTTTCAATACAGTGATGAGAAAAAGAAGTCAACCCAAACCTGAATATTTCAGAAAGAGTTATAAAAATACATTAATTTACCTGACAGAGCAGATGGCAATTCCAAACAGAAGGAAAAGCCTACTGTAGTGAAAAAAAAAAATCCAAGATGGTGGGAAAAAATACATTTTTTGGACAGAAGTCCTCTGATGATAGGGTAATGTGGGATGAATTTACATAGCAAATTCTCATAACTGTAAAAGGAATCTGACCTCCTAACTTAAGGAGCGGAGAAGAGGGCAGGGAAAGACTCCCAGGAGGAAGTCGTATATATGACTGGACAGATAATTGGACAGATATATATAATTGGGCAGATAAATAGCTGAATTAATGTGTCAACTAGCTGAAGTACCAACTGACTTTGACCTGCTGGAACAGAAGAATGAAGCTAAATCTAGACTTCTCCTGGATGGAAATGAGCAGAGCCTTAACATTTTGCAGGCATGTGGCATTGAGTGTGGCTGCATTAGGTAGTATCAATGAGAGGTGGGTCTTGCTTCACACTTCTCTTGTTCCTCTGATGTTTGGCCTGGGTAGACTATTGCAAATGAGTATTTGCTGAATAAGTGTTGAAACAAGAAGCCTGTTGAAAAATAAATGGATTAAAATAATAGTTTTATATTGTATAATTAAATCTAATAGCTCTGGTCATGGTCTTCACTGTTAATTACTCTTCATTCTCTGTCAACCAGATAATACAACTGAAAAAAAGTGACCCCCACTACTTGAAGTAAAGCTCTTTAACCTTGTTGACATCACTGGCTTTGAAATTTAAGTTACAAAGTGCATGGCTGATGACAGTTGACACTAGTTTTACCTTGGCTTCAGTGCAGATGTTCCTCATTTTTGCAGGCAAACATGAAATCAGAAGCAGGCTGTCAGGAGTTATTTCCTAATTAAATAACTTTCTTGTTGCAAAACTTGCAAAGTTGCCCATCAGACAGGGACAGAAACACTATGAAAACATAAAATCTGGTAGGAAAAAGCCATTTGAAAGCAAAGTCATGAAAACATAAAGATGTATGCATAATCTCTTAATATACTTCTGGAGAAGATGCCTTTATACTTGCAGCCAATGATGGAGCCAAAGTAAAGTAGCCTTGAAATCTTCAGCCAATGCTGCAATCATGAAATTGTTTAAACTAGGTTTCTTGTCTCTGTTTCAGCTACAGACAATAAGAGTGAAAGAAATGGCTAGCAGATACAGATTGTTTGCTGCAAAACTGGAAATCTAGGCAGATTCAAGAATCGTTATTTAAAAATTTTAATTTCTGCTGGCTTGTCAGAAGTACAAAATAATGAGGAAGGCTAAAAAAATCAATTCAGCTGTAGAATACTCCTAGAAGCGTGACACAGTAGACAGACATGTACCTGTTAGATACCTATTATGTGACTGTGGTTACCTATGGCATACAAGTGGCATTCCTGCTGCTAGTTGATTTCTTTTTCACAGCATGATCCTTCACAAATTAAAGCCTTATATCTTCCTAAAAATAACTGTAAAGTGCTTAAACGATACAATTATGTAGCAATTAGTGGCATACTTTTCCTGGTTGGTGCCATGAAAACATCATACATGTCCCAGGTACAATATCTAGTCCTTTCTCTTCTTCATTTCACATACTGTAATTGCCATAAGGTAGACACCATTGGCATTATATTTTTATTACTTTCTCCCTGAAATTACTGTTGATGATGTGGCTCCATTTGACCCAAAAAATTTTTGTTTATTTATTTTGGGGATGATGTATCCCGCCACCTCCAAGCACAGTGGGGCTGTGTTTTCCAGAAGCAGTAACAGTTCCATAGCAAAATTTTAAGACAATGTTTTGCTTTTTTCCCTGAAGTTTCATTGCTGCCTTTGTGATTTGCTCTTATCTATTTTTGTTTTCTTGTCTTTCAACCTACTTAGCCACATGTCACCTCTTCCTCAGCCCAAACTTAACCAAGGCCCCCCAGTTCAGACCTCACTGAAGCTCTGTGGTTGTTTGCCTCTGTCCCCTTTTCCTTTCCTTGATGAACCCTGTCCTGCATGGAGACCTCACCTCTGCAGGGAAACACACTGTCATTGAGAGAAATGCAGGAGCTGCTGTCTCCCTGTGCCTCACCTTGCAGCTGGTAACACCACCCCACTTGTCTCTCCTGTACTATCACTTGGACATGTTTCTCACCTTGGCACTCCTTGTCTCCAAGCAACATTGTTCTTTCCTGTAAGTCAATGTGCCGTGCTAACAAATACTCTCTCTCCTACTCCTACAACTGCCTTCCATCCAGCTTCCTGGCTTATGACATGCTACCTCAAACATCTTATGCTAGCCCTTGGGGCTTATGTTGATGTTGCCCCTGCCTGCTTCTCTACTTTCACTCTCTATGCACATGCTCTGCACAGATTGCTATCATCTCAGTGTTACTTTCATAATTTTCTGTTTATTTCTACTACAGATGTCTTATACACTTGGTGATCTCCTCAAATGGGTCCTTTAAACCAGCCTGGACAAATACTGTCTCCATGGGTGGTCACCAGGCTACCTCCTGTCTAGCGGTAGCATCACTCTCTACAACTACATGAGGTTGTAGTGAGGTGTGTGTTGGTCTCTTCTCCCAAGTTACTAGCGATAGAATGAGAGGAAATGGCTTCAGGCTGTGTCAGGGGAGGTTTAGATTGGATATTAGGAAATATTTCTTCACTGAAAGAGTGGTCAGGTATAGGAATAGGCTGCCTAGAGAGGTGATGAAGTCTCCGTCTGTGGAGGTATTTAAAAGACATGTAGACGTGGCACTTCAGGGCATGGATTAGGAGGCATGGTGGTGTTGGGCTGACAGTTGGACTTGATGATCCTAGAGGTCTTTTCCAATCTTAATGATTCTATGATTCTAATTGCATTTCTCCAGGTCCTTTAGTCTCACATCCCATTTGTCTCTACTTTTCTTGTTTGTTTGTTATCATCTAACAACACTGTAAAGTAAAGCCCTCTTGGTGAGATTCTCCTTTACAGAGGACATACCAGCCACTTGCCTCTATTATATACAAACAACAATAAATACAAGTGAATCTAGTGTTTCAGTATAATGAGAGACTAAATGAAAATGTTACAATTCCCTCTATGTGTATGGGATTTGGGGGAAGATGAGTCCTATACCTTAAAAGATTTTAATAGCCTCCAAAGAACTTTGTGAGAAGACTTAAGTGTTTACTTTCATTTCTCCTAGCTAACCAATATTACAGTCAATATTGAAAAATGGAAGCAAATGAGATTTGGTTTTCACGTATACAGAATCTCCATGAGTGTCGGGGAACTTGTAGAGGAAGACACTGCTTGGACCAAAGGAAGAGTGACAATGTTCATGAAGAGATTTCTGGTAAAGTCTGAATCTACTCATGGTGACGCTGGAGTGCATTTTCCTAGAGCAATGGGATGGGAATTTGTTATAAAGATTATATAAACCTGCAGGATTTCTTTTCTGGTATAAAGGGGGTGAATGATTGCTAGAAACAACTTACATGACAACCTTAAAAAGCTTGGGGAATTATTGTAGTGGTGTTGAAATATTCACCTGGCAAATGCACTATAAGGTTATTAATTATATTTTTACTAGCTCCTATGCTTAATAAACTAAGATTATCTTTATCAAATTCAAATTCAGTTTAAGTTTTCCAAGCTACAAAAATAACAAGGCAAAATAAGGTTTTATCAAGCATCAATACAAATAATAAATGTCAGTTTTCTTCTATTAATCTGCTGATATTCTCTGCTAATCTATTACATTGGAAGTGAATCTTGAAATTGTTATATTTCATTTTTTATAGCTAAACAATATACCTAATTTTGGAAAAGAAAATTTGCAGCAAATTGGTTAGATAATTGAAGAGAAATTTGGATTTACATGGTAAATTCTGTCTAAAGTAATATGTATTCTTCAACATGAAAAAAGTAAAATTTTTAGTTAATGGCTGTGATGTGGAGTAAATATGGAATGTAATTTTTTCCTTCAAGCTCATAAATGCTCATTGATTTAAGTATGTTATATTATACACAGCAGGGAACTTTGTTTCTGGAATTTCTGCATCTAGACTGACAAATAGTTAAAAGTTGCCTGGGACAGTCTGGCCCAGGACAGGTAGCAATGTCTTGGGCTTTCCCTGAGAATGGTACAGGAACTAGAAGAGGCTGGGCAGAGATGTAGGAACATCAGAAGTGCCCTGCTAGCTCAGGATGATCCATGTCACCCAATATTCTGTTTTAAAAAAAGTCAAAATGAGATGGAACAAGCAGACAAACTTGGACGCTGCTTTTAGACAATTTATTTCATAATTTCTCTAGCATCCACATTCATTACATTGGGATTATTGGAATGTATATCTTTTAGTATCTGTTTAGAGACCCATTAGTCATTAAATCTCTGATCTTTTTTTTTTTTGAATCTGCAGATACTATTTGCCTTCACAGCCTCCTGTGCCAAAGAATTCCAGAAGTTCATACCCAATGGGTGAAAATGTAGCTTTTAAAACTGATTTAACCTAGTATGCTATGTAGCAGTTTCAGTGAATGCCCCCTAGTTATATTATTTAAAGGTTGTGAACAAGTTAAATATTCATACTCACTCCTTGGAATTTTTCAAACCGCAGTTACATACCCTGGACTTTTTTGGTCTCTCCTCATAAGACAGTCACGCCATCCCCTCTACTGTCTTAGTTACCCTTTTTTGTTCCTTTTCATATGTCCTTGTTGGTCCTTACTAATCAACAGCTGGGACTTAGTCACACTAATCTGAAGGGTAAGGGAACTTACCAGGCTATTGCATTCAGGAATGGTCCTAAGGACAAAGAATGGATTCTAAATATTGTATAACAACAACAACAACAAAAAAAAACAACCCCAAACCAAAAACACAACAAATGAACAAACAAAAAACCTCACCAAACCCAAAAATGAAAAGAAATATTATAACATAGATCATACAGACCAGGAGGCAGTTACAGCACATGGTGGCAGATCTCCCAGTCTTGCTAGGGCTGAGACTGAGGGGCACACTGCAGAAAGTACAAGGCTCACAACCTTGACCTGGTCATCAACTCTCACAGCACACAGTTTGAAAGATGTAACTTTGGTTCTGTCGTAAGCACAAAATATTTTCAAAAGCTCAGAGCACCATCTGCATAGGCAGAGTGGACATCCCATCAAAAGCTTAAACCTGGGGGTTGAGGATTTAGGCCACCAAGAAAAAATCATTCCCCTAGAGACCACGGATTGAGTGATTTTAATGTCTCATAAGTTAATGCGCTAGTAAGATGGGAAACTGATCCTAGCAATAGTGCTCCTGTGTGCATTTTTCCTAGAAACAATTCCCTTTTTGGCTGGATTCCACTCAGCATGCATACACAAAGAATTTCCAGGGAGCTCTTTCCATATATATATAGCTAGAATTGCCTCCTGTTCTTGTGTATATATAAACTTTTTTCCTAACAAGATGATAGTTTACTGTGGATTAATAAGCGGTGTCTGATTTATCACTGGAGACTCCTACAGAAGACATCTAATTGAATTACATTTCTTTTTCTTACCAGCATTAGAATAAGAGATGCTACCTTTTTCAGTTTCATGAGATTTCACTTTTCAGCACTCTACTGGGATGTAATATACCTTGAAAGAATAATTTGTTTTTAAAACATTAACCGCTACTAATAGTAACCTAATATTTATGTTGTGGCTTAAATACAGTCCTCTGCATATAGCTGGAAAAAAGTATCAATGACAGCGTAACTTTGAAGAATTTTCTAAACAATTAATTGTTTTAGCATTATCCTGCATTAAATTTCTTCCAGAAAATTGCATGTCTCTAAGATCTGATCTAATTAATTTTTAAAGAAAAATATTGTTGCAAAATATATGATATACCCTTACTGTTACCTGAATTAGCATACCTGCTACTGACTCATCTGTCTAGATTTTCCTTTTGCTGTAATCACACCTTCTTGCCTGGCACAATTCAAGTGTGCAGCAAAGAAGGTGTTCTTGAGGACAAAGAGGTGTGATTAAAATGCCTTTGCTGGAGCTTTGGAGGGCAGACAACTGAATCCAAGTTAGAACAGTTTTTATTATTATGCTAAGAACTGCACAGTTCTTGACTGGCATCAAGAGCAGGTCATTTGTTAATTTCATATAAAGTTATATTTTTCTGCTGCTTTTTTTCATGTTGATTTTTTTTTCTTTTTTTTCCTTGCACTGAGCAATTTAGACTTGAGGCTTAGATGATGCCTTAGGAATTAACTAAAGAAACCAGAATACTTAGAAGAGAGTAAGGGGCTCTAATGTCAGTAAAAACCTTAGATCTTCTTCTGTGAATTTGTTTTTAATTTTGTTTCTCTTTTCTTTTGAGCCTTATATTCTGACTTACTTGAGTGGCCTCCATAGGTCAAAGTCAACAAGAGTTCTTTGTGCTGATCTCTATTAAGTGTTCCTCTTGTGTATAGCTTTGGCCTTTGCACTTGACCTCATCATTCCAAGAGTTGAACCACTTAGTGTGAGAGATAGTGTATATTAGCCATTTAACTTATTTTACTACAAGCATTTTTTTATGTTTGATGAAATTGAAAAATAATTTAATTTAATAATTTTGTAATGTTCCAACTATTATTACAATAATTTCATTTCATAATGAAAAGCAATTTCATTGTGGGCATTCTTTGTCATTTGCAAGAATGTGGTTATACAAGCTTTGAAGGCTGGGAAGGTACTATACTGCCCAGCATTGCCAGGACATCCAGAACATCACAATAATCATCTTTATTTGTGATATTTCCTTATCTGTCTTGGTAATTGAGGTTTTAACAGACAAATATGCTGATTACCAGCTCTCAGGACACTACTAACTACAGTGAAAAAAATGCCTAATTTCTCTCCCATTGAATTAAATTACAGAAATTTCAGTGGGTGTCAAACCAAGCCTTGGTGACAGTGTTGCTTTACCAAAATTACTAAGCTGTAAAGACTTTGATCACTGCACATTATAGAGATTATCAGAACAAAGAAGCTTATCTGATAAGTAGGCCACAAATTTATTAGTAGTTTAATCAAAATTTAACAAAATACTTATTATTTTGGTTACCAGAATACTAACAGTCATAGCACAAATTGTCCAATTACTGGAAAAATTTTCTCATTAACAATGTAGTTAAGTTTTTGAGTTTTATTTCTGTTGGGTTTTGATCACTGTTCTGATATACCTTTGCACACTAAGGTAAGTGATGTTCATCTTCCTCAAGGAGAACTGACCACATGGGAGTGCAGTAAAGTCATCATCTGCCTAGGTTCTTCATGAGATGGAGTGTGATCTTGATACTGGGGGATCTGGAGACCTCTAAGGTTATTTTTCTGTGCTCTTGCATGGTCTTCCAGTCACTGTTTGTTTCTTATTGGCCTACAGTTCAGTTACATAGCACCTACTGAGTTTTTGGTACCTGTAACACATAGTGTTAAACCATGCCACTGCAGCCTCAGCATTAAGCTATAGCAAAAAGGCTCATTAAGAAACATTATTATAGAAAATAGCCCTCCTGACCCCTTCCTGTCCCTTACAGTTTTTGTACTTACAGCTAAAAAAACTTGTTGACCACTCCAGAAAATTTAGGCAAGTCCTGAGACCTTAATGAGTTACTACAAAGCCAGAGACTTGCTACTTGCAACAGCAAAACTGTACTTACTAGTTGGCACCACTGTTAATTCATAAAAAACCCACTAAAAATTTGCAATAATCGTGATGACTTTTTGATTAACTGAATTTCTTTACATGCAGTTTCTCCTCAGAAAACTACGTTTTCAAAAGTATTACCTCAGTATGATAATAAAAATATTGTCCAATTAATAGTATAGCAGCTAGGTCAGAATAAGTTCCTGACAAAGGGTTTTAAACAAATTTTCAAAAGAGACATCATTCATCTGTTGATTGCAGGGGGGGGTGGTGTGTGTTTCTTGTAATGTGCTTTTATTTTCCAGTAAAATCAGTGATAAATTACAAGAATGTAATGATCAAATTGATGTATGTGCTCTTCAGCAAATATTTAGAAATTTTAGCTAATCTTAATCTCTAAAGAGAAAATTCAGAAATGTTTTAAGAAATCTTTAATGATCAGATTCCAAGTTTTTTAAAAGGATGTCACAGATAAAATATAACGCTAAGTATATTCCAAAATTATGGTTTTCTTGAAATAGGTATGTATTTTTAAATCAGATGCCGAAGTCTATTTAACCTCTGTCCACTCTTTAATAAACCTTTTTTTGCAAAGTTTTTTTCCAAATCATAAATATTCTTCATTCTGCAAATCTATAGTCTGTGTGTTCAAGTTTATATATCTATAAATATATCAGTATTTACAGATTTCTAACATTTTTCTCTTCAGAAATATTTTTACTGAGACCAGCTTCAGCTTATTGTGTGTGTTGTTTGGCAACAGCTATTCTCATTTGGGTAGTCATTCTGTTGTAAGTATCACACTGAAACAGAGAATATTAACAGAATGCTTTATAAATGAATGCATTACACTTTTAAAATTATAATTGCATGGGTTTGAAACAGACTTCAGAGAACCATTTTTTCCTGTTACACAATATAACAATTAAGGGAAACATTAAAGAGGGGCAATGAGTTAATGTTTTCCTGTTATGTATAACAAAGGACCAAGATCTCATTTTTATAAATTTCTTTTACCTGCTTACATGCTTAGGCCATGAATGGGGTCCAGAGCTGCAATTCACTGGCTCAGGGATGCAGCTAAAGCCAGGATAATGGCTCTGCAGTGTTTGTCATGATGGACCGCCCTTCCTCCAACTCTCCATTCTAAGACTCTCATACCACTGCAGCAGGATCCAGCAGCTTCTGGGAAGGCACTCAGTTGTTGCCAGAATTTGGAAAGCTTTGCAAGAGATGGTGCTGGAGACAGCTGGAGCTCTTGAAGTTTCTGGGTCCCCAGACACTGAAGGCTCTTTAGAAATCACAGTGAATTTTTGCACCTACATAGCACTTTAGAAATGTTCATTCTTTAATTGTCAGAAACTTTCTGTGTTACCCTCACAGAATGGGCACACAGAATAAAGCACAGAAATTAAGCCAATATTTCTGCAACGGCCTGTTGCCCACCTATACTTGTGAATAATGAACTGCTGCTCAGAGCTACTCAGCATGTGCAGCCCTCCCAGCCTCTGTGGTTTGATACCGTCGTCAGGTGTTCGGGTTTCCCACTGCGACCTCTCAGTCCTGAGAGATTAAACCTGTGTCACGACTGGGATCATTTTCTTGTTCTTAGTTCTTTGTTCAGAGTGCTGGAACTGCTGGAAATGCTGTGAAACTTCGTCTCAGGCACAAGGTGAAGAGGCTGAGCCCACTGCAGGTGCCTGGCTGCTGCACACCAAGCTGGGACACCTCTCAGGGAATGGGTAGCATTACCTTCTGCAGCTGCCAGCTCCCTGGTGGCTTTCTAAAAGCATTAAAGGAGTCATGGGCAAGATTTTTCCCTTGGTTTAGAAGTTCATGATTATGAATAAACTCTAGCCTTAAGGCTTTGATTTTTTTCTTTCCCCCTTTTTAACACACTAGTTGAAATAGCAAATTTGGTACGCATCGACTTATGTTTTTTTAAGAATCTTTCCTGCAAGAAAATTATTAGTTAGAACATTTTTGTTTCATAGTTCTGTTTTCTTAAGGGTGCCTTAATCTTCAGAAATCTGGAGTTTTTTGTTAAAAAACTTTTGTTATAATAGCAATTTTAGTATTTCTTAAATCTAGATTTCAAAACAGGGGGAGAAGATATTAAGCAAAATTCAGAAGACTCAGGTAAAGGACATTAAGACATAGAACATACCAAGGAAGGACCACTTGTAAATTAACCTTATTTCAGGTAAACTGGTACAAAACTCTGAAAATTGTTCTAAGGGATTATATCAGTACTCCTGAGATGACTGGTAGTGATCTCTAAGAAATTAGCTCATATCAACACTATCGTATTGTTCAGGCTTATTGTAATAATGAAAATAATATTCTAACTAATTCTTTATGGATCACACAAAACCTAAAGTTCATAGTATACCTCAGAGCCAGAGTTACAGGCACTTACCCCAAGACTATCATCACTCCCAAAAGGGATTTTCAACTCCTGTGTTCGTTCTCAAACATGAGCAAACTGTGTACAATATTTCCTTACACATAACTTTGCAAAGTGTGATTGATTGTCAAGGTGTTGTTATATGAACTATACGTTTACATAAACAAAAGTTTGTTTACCAAGAGTTGAGCCTGGTCAGGAAGAAGTATTTAGCTCAGAAAGAGCCTATGATTTTCCTAGACTTAAATTTTGGGAGTGATGTTAGCTCTTACTATTTATTGTCTCGACAGAGGCATCAGCACTTCTCAGGTTGGGGAGGGGAAGTCAACAATCCTATAAGCACACTGTTACAAACTAATGTTCTGATTAAGTGATGAACTACCAGAGAGTTGTGGAGTAGCAAGGATAAATGTCTGAGCCTCAGTGTAACCTGCAAAAAGAGAATGGGTGTATAGAGACAGATGCTTGCCGCCATACAGAATCCCCTCAAGAAAAGCAATATCCAACCTGTGGATCTTGCCATACAAATGGGTTTCAGCCAGTAAATCATATCAGTATGGTTACAGTTTGTTAGTTAAATGAAACAGATAGACAACTTAAAGTGTACTTGTTGCTTTTAGATACATAAATAGCGGTATATATATGTATATGTTCTGCCTCTTACCACTGCAGTGCTTTATCTTGGTTAATTCTTGGATTTCTGAAGATTAATTATCTACTTCTACTTTAATGTTGTCTGATGCAGAGGTGATTTGATAGGAGCAGAAATCCATGCCTAGGGTTGGAGTGATTCATAAACTCCTTTCACACTGCCAAATGCTCCACCAAAATATACGAGGTACCAAATGATAGTGGGAATATTCTTCAGCTAATGCTCTTTTTATGGCATGGTAACATTGCTATTCATATGACAGGAAAGTGTCCTCCAGTGGGAAATCCTATCCAAAATATACCAGGTATGGAACAAGAATGGAAAAGGGCCTAAATTTCGAAGGTCACTGCTGGTCAGCTATTACAATTGATCAAATCAGTGGAACATCAGTTGGATAAAGAAGTGACAAAATGACACTGCTCAATAAAATATTGAAATATTTTCTTGTCATTAACACTTGAGAGATTTTTCCATTGAATTGCAAAACTTTCTGACTTAATTGGTCTTCTGAACTCATCTAAAAATATCTCATGGACGTAAGCTTCACCTTATCCTGAGTTGCCTTCATGGCCTGGGTAGGTGCTTGGTTAATGACACTGTCCCTCAAAATGTTTTTTCTGGCACTAATTCTAAGGAAAAAAAAAGATTTTTTTAAATCCATGGCATTAAGAACTGTAAAAAATAACTATTATTTATAAAACTATACATTTTTAGGGCTGGAGGATTTTTAAGGGATTTTACACTGCCTTTAGTAAAGAATTAAATGGTAGATCAATTAGTGCAGTTTTAACTAAATGTTTCTGTAGTTCAGGTTGTTTAGCTATTAAAGGCATTTGCTAAGTGAAGGTCCCTCTTGACTTCTCTACTTTTAAAAGCAAAAAGGGTTTTTTTTGTATTTAGCATTCCTAGTGTATCTTGCACTGTACTTTTTTTTCAGACAAAAGGCAAGTCCTTATATGGAAAAGCCTCACGTCTGTGCATTTGTCCTTTACAAATACTGAGCACTATGTGCAAGGTGTTGAACATGGAGTTTTAAAAAAATTTCTGACAAATTTAGTATGTTGAAAAGTGTTGGTTCATTGAACTAAACATGCTTAAACTGAAGAACCTTCAAATACAGAAACTCTTAATAAAATAAGAAAAGGTTTTGAGGGAACCCTTTGACAGACTCCTGGGAAGCCAGGCTGGGATGAAATGAATTGGAAGCTGCAGGTCCCAGGACTGCTTGCTGGTGGACATTTCCTAGCAAGGATGAGAGATCTTCTGCAGTTAGCTGCTTATTGAAAAGACACAATTCAGTTTCATTCCCAGTACTTCCATTTTTCAAAATGCTGCCAACCCAACTAGAGCTTAATTTGGCTACTGGCATAAAAGACAATAAAATATACTTCTATAAATACATTATCAGCAAAAGGAGGGCTAAGGAGAATCTCCAGCCTTTATTAGATGTTGGAGGAAACATAGTGACAAAGGTTGAGGAAAAGGCTGAGGTACTTAATGCCTTCTTTGCCTCAGTCTTTAATAGTAAGACCATTTGTTCTCTGGGTACCCATCCCCCACAGCTGGAAGACAGGGACAGGGAGCAGAATGGAGCCCCCATAATCCAACGGGAAATTCTTAGCGACCTGCTATACCACCTGGACACACACAAGTCTATGGTGCCAGATGGGATCCACCTGAGAGTACTGAAGGAACCGTCAAAAGTGCTCATCAAGCCACTCTCCATCATTTACCAGCAGTCCTGGCTAAACAGAAAGGTCCCAGCTGACTGGAGAGTAGCAAATGTGACACCCATCTACAAGAAGAGCTGGAAGGAGGACGCGGGGAATTACAGGCCAGTCAGCCCACTGCCTAGTCATGAAAAAATGTTTGGTTTTTGTCATGCATCTGTTGCTGAAGAGAGAGAAATACTGGTTGCTTTGAATGAAAAATAATTATCTGACTCCTCTAATGACCAGACACTCCATTTAGTCCAAACCCTAGTTGCTGCAGACTAGCTTCCAAAGGGAAACTTTCACTTTCCTAATATACATAAATTATACAATATAGAACCTGAGGGTTAAATAATAAAAGTACATTATTAACTCTAATCAAACCTAAGGCAGAGGGTCCTCTATTATAACTGTCTTTGATTCTCCACTAAACTTCTGAGAGGTTTAATGCGTTTTGCAACATTCCTTTAGTTCTACTTGTCCCATGTAATTTTAAATTATTTTTAACTCTTTACTCAATTGAAATGAGCAAATGAGCAGATACATATACATACCTAGCATATGCCATACATATCTAGCAAATGAGAGAAGGCCAGCATTAGAGCAAATACTCCCTCAATCCAAAGGTACTATAATCTACAAGACCATTGTCGTCTTCTGAAGAAAACAAAAACAGAGGTCACATGTCTTTCAAGCCTGGAAGAGTCACCTCTTTTTGTCACTCTTATGAAATACTGCCAAAAATTGAAGCCTGTTGAACAGCATCAACAGATGTGAAAGATACGGAGTTGTAAAGGCAGTCTCTGTGGAGCTGCTACTGAAGGATTTGAAGTGCTAGTAAGCATCTCCTACCAAAGAAAATTGAGCTTTGGAGGAGGCTCAATAGTGGGCAACAGACAGGGGTGGGGGTGGGGGTGTTTTTTAAGAGCCTAGGTATCTTAAATTGACCAGGTGTTTTTATTATAACTATTAAAGGTGTATTAGATTTTTGAAAGTCATAGAGATTTTGCCAGTTAATAGAAGACTATAGTGTCTGTTGGCTAGTAGATATACAGTAATAAACTTTATGATGTGTCTAGCCATTATACTAAGAAGTTGTTGTCTTGACAATTTAGCAGTCACCAAGATATATTGGTGTAGAGCCACTGGACTCTGCCTGTCTGACATACACCTCAAAAGATAAGGAAAGACTGAGTGACATAATACAAGTGCAGTCACGATGAATCAGTCACCTACAGTACTTTGCATTAGTTGTGGAGTTTTATACCAAAATTAGTTAGCTAATGAAAGCATGGGAGTATCAAAGGTTGGTATTTTATAATTGTTCCCCCATTGAGACATTGTGATGCCTGCCACTTATATTTCTGGCAAGCTGAGTTTCTGAGTGAAATTGCATGTGTATTTTGTTACTATTACTGACTTTGATTTTCATTGTGTTTAGTGTTTGGCTGTGAAATGGTACAGCTCAATGAGAAGATTTTTGTGTTTGAAATAATAAATATAACATATGAATCTGGAACAGAATTCACTTCACCTTTACCTCAGCAGTCTTATGACAGTGGCAAAGGTTATCTTAAGGTATAGCATCAGATCTGAATTTGTGTTTAAAACACAAATGGAAAAGATTAGAGAGGAATAATTCTGTAATAGATGGATTTGGAACAGAATGAGCAAAACTGTTCTGATTTTCATCTGAACTTCTGGGTTTTGCACCTGTTATTAATTTTTCCTTTTTATTTATTTCATTAATTTTTCTGGCATGTTGCTTTAGCATCTATTTCCATATAAAATAACTTTCACTTATTAATATGCTATAATCTAAGTGATGGAGGCAATATGTATTGGAAAACTGTCTGATGAGCCAGCTCTACGTTATGCGCGCATGTGTATGTGCGCACACACGTATGTTTGTATGCTTACTCACACGTTATTTGTGTTTGTATGCATACAGACTAATCAATGTATTGTACAAATATTTGTATCACAAATACAGTCCTTGACCTAAGTATTTTCTTTATGGTGATAAAGATTTTATTGATTTTGAAGTACATATAGAAAAATAATAGTAACAGGAATAGTATATTCTGTATTAAAAAATTTAAAACACTATATAACACAGCAATTAATGAGAACCAGTGTCTTAGGAACATTTCACATGTTTGGAAACCTGTACTGTGCTTATCTCTTGTTTTTTCAGTAGAAAAAAAGTAGTACTTGAAGTACAACTGCATAGCTTATTTGGTTTTTTATAAATATTTTATGTACCAATAGCATTACTGCAACTTTGAAATAATGGAAAAGTTTACAAGATATTTTACCAATTAAGTTCAATAAAACTACTACTTTTTTTCCCACAGTCCTGAGTAATAATGAAAGTGTTTAAACATCACTAACTTATTAGCATCTTTTATAATAGGTATCAAAAGCAGTTAAAAATGGCTTAGGAGATTCTGGAGCAATAAAAATCTGAGTTACTAACTTGGTTGGTGTTATGCAGTTACATGAATTATGATGTATCAACATATCCACATTTTTCCAAAACTAAATCCTTATGAAAAGTATATTCTTTAAAGAAAAAGGTGTCACCATGAAAAGGATAAGAGAAGAAGCCATGTCTGTCAAGAAGTCAAATTTCTTATATCTTTTCCTGGTTGCAAGCAGAGAAGAAATGGTGCTTATTCACAAGGCCAAAGGGTGTTAAATATTCAGTCATATTACCAAAATCTAATCAAGTTTTAATTTATGCTGATGGCAAAGTTCTGAACTGTATCAGTTGAAATGATTGGTGATTGTTTTGACAATTTTTTTTCTGTGTGAGTAGTAAGTAGCTTATGACAAATTTGCTGTTTTATTTATTGGTTCTTATGAAATTGTTATTATGCCTTATATTGTATCACTTGAGTTTTCAAGCCTTTGAACTTAATTCTTGCTTTTGTACTTATTCATGCCAGTAAGGTTCAATTACTTGAAAGAATACTGAAATCAAACATGACACAGCAATGTTACGGTTCTCTTGAAATTTACTTTTGAATTCAAATGGATACTCAAGGGAATTTAAGAAGATGGCGTTTTCCTATTCTAGCCCCCTTTACATTTCTGAGCAGTGTCAAAGGGTTGTAGATCAAGTTAGACTCCATCTCTGTATTTTTTTAAGCTCACAGACGTCAAGCTACACCATTATGAACACTTTCCTTTACACATAAATGACTGCCTCTGAGTACATGACTTTCATAAACTTAAAGGCAAAACTTCACAGATGCTGGTGTATAATTACCCAACTTTTACGTTTATAAAAGAGAGAATATTCTCCCACTATTTTTCAAGCATTTTTTCATGACATTGCATTGTCCTAGAGTGTAACTCAATTAATCACATTCTATCTAAAGAATAAAACAGATTTCTTTCAGTTTTCTGTGTAGTCTTTTTTGCTTGCTGCCAAGGTTATTGAACTTTTCTTTGAGGGTCTGATGTAAACTCCAAAAAGCCAATGGGAAAAGTCCAACTAATATAAAGTGTCTCTGGATTAGATTCTTTTCAGAATCCTAATTACATTTCCACTTCAGTTCTGCCTGAACTGATGATTATGGCTGATTGAAAAAAAAAAAGAAACTGGAAACTGGAAACCTAAAATTTGAGACATTTGAAATTTGATTTGAAACAAACACAAAAATATTTTTTCATGGATTATGGTTATTCAATATCTCTGGGAATCCTACACCACAGATGGAGTTAGCTGTTTTGTCCATTCCCTGCTAAGCATGCCTAGAATTTACAATATTTATTACTGAATAGCTTCAGGAGGATTTACCAGCTTATCACAGGACTGAATTCACTACAACTTTCATGCTTTTTACACCTGCAGCAGATCAGCAGAATCTTCCAGAATTTTTCCCCATACATTTATCAGAGACCTGCCTTTACGTGTCTAAAGCTAAGGAAATCTGAAAATACTAAAGTTCACAAAAGAGGCATCACATGCGCCTGAGTGCTAAGGCTCATTTTGATCATCTCTCAGAGCACGGTTTGTACAATAAGCTCTAAGACATTGGAGAGCTGAAATCAAGTCCTAATTCTGCTTGAGAGAATTTCAGCTTAAGGTGCTTCTCAGGAGTCTGCCAGAACTGCGCCCCTAACATAAATCACTTCCTGATCTTCTGTGGAGAACCAGTCCATTTAACACCATTAAATATTTAAATCTTTAAATAATCAGAGAAAAGAAGAGAGCCTGATTCTCAGCTGGGTGGCTATGACATATCCTTAGCAGAAGGAACTGTTGGATTTGTCATTATTCCAATAAATTCTTAAGATAAATGGAAAGACATGGAGTGACTTAATCACTGATACAGTTCAAGTCTACATATCTTAAATGGCACCCAGTATAAAGTGCTTGTTACATAGAAATATACGAAGACCAAGATGTCCCTATTTTGTTTTGGTTTGTTTTGATTTCTGTAAGCTTAGTCAACAGTTTAAGTCAGCATATTCTTGTGGGCCCCAATCATAAGCTTCCTTCATGTGCTGCAGAGGGAGTCAGCAGTACTTTGCATCATTACTTCTATAAATCAACACCTCAGATGACCACTTGGTAGAATGTGATAGCAGATATTTCTAAGGTCACATATCTTGGCACAAACATTCACTTTTTCAGGTATATTTGGTTATTGCATAATGAAAAGCTAACTCCTGTCTCATATGCTTACTTAAAGAGTTAAAATACTTTTCTGTTTTTCTGCTAGTAGTAAGAGGCAACGTTAGGGATGCACATAAGGCAAAATATTATCTCCTCCCATTATCAGATGTCATGTCTACGTAATTGCCTCCTGGGTAATAGCTATATAATGGATGGTTGTTGTTCCTTTACACCAGATAATATATATTAAACACCAAACAATTCTGAATAAAGCCACAGATGTATCTTAAAAAAAACCCAGTGGAATGAATGGATATGTAGCTAGTATGATCCCCACCACATTGTTCTAATTAAATATACCGAAAGAAGCATTAATTAGATTTGATGCAGATTTTTCAAAATCATTCATATCCCTTAACACTCATACAATTTTCTTTGACAAATTCATTTTTTATCAATAATTTATTAATCTTGAAACACTAAATTTCTCATCATCTTGAATTAGAGTATTTCAGCCTTGAAACACAAATTATCTCATAGTTCACAACTGTCTTAGGCTGCCTTTCCCAGTGGTTAACTGCTGGCGTATCCCTGGAAGACTACATTTTTCATCAGATGTTAGATGATGGAAGTGATTATGACTAAAGCGGAAGATACCATATAATCTTGTCAGAGGCAAAAGGGATAACAAGTATTTAAAACAATTTACTGATTCCACAGACTAAAGTAAAGTCTTCTGGACAAATTCAACAAAGTGAAATGAAATGTAATAAAATTAGAAGTTTTAATTTTATGTATATCCAGTCAGTGTGATATAACTAAAAATCTCTTTAGCATTTTCAAAGATACACTGTGCTGAATGTCCAACCTAAAAATGCCCTATTATGGAATGAAGATTAATGTTAAAATGCTGAATTTCCTTTGTATAGCGGAATTTGCAAATACTGATCTGTTCTAATTTTTACACTGTTTTCATTAACAGAAATATCGTGAAAAGATACATAAGCATGATATCAGCTGAACTGGACTGACTTTCAGTATTGGCATTCAGTATAGTCTAGATGTGGGGGCAGAAGGTATTTAACTTTCTCAGTGTTTTATATAGCATGGTACATAAGGTTTTGTAAGTCCCTTCATACTAATATATCAGTCTGAAGACTTTATGGAGTGGATTGAGGAATAGTTTCAAATCCTGCTGCTCTAGGTATGCCATCTCTATGAAAACAGGTATGTTCATCTCTATGTTGCATAGGTAGCTGTTTGTTTCAGACATAGCAAAAAATATGCTTAACAAATATATAACCAACTAACAACCTGGCTGTAAGTAGTTCAGTATGACGATAGTCATCAAACATTGTGCTTGAGGAATGTTTTATACGAGAGAAGATGGTCTTGGGTTCCATACTGCTGACGTGGAAGTCACGGACACTGTACACGACCAATATGATCAAGCAAATGCCAGTTTATTACAGGCAGAGCACGGTTAATATAGCTCTGTAATCACCTTACTACACACAAGCCTATTGCTTATTATACACAAGCCTATTGTTAATTGGTCAGCATGGCCTTGGGCTTTATCATAAGGATAGCCACTATCAGCATCAGCAACTCCTGAATGTGGATCGTCCTGATTTTGCTACACTGTAAGGAGACGCTCCCGCCGGTGATATCGGATGCGGCCCCTGCTGACAGAGGAGCACCTGTGGCCAACCTTGGAATTTGCAACTTATTAGGAAGACATAATGCCATCCTGCACGTCCCCACAGTAAGTTTGTACAATGCCACCTTGTAAATCTTGGAAAATACAAAATCACATTTGTTAGCAATAGCTACATACATTGGTTTTAACTTGCAACATCCTTGAGGCCTTCTTGTTCACAGGCAGATTAAGTCCACACAGTCTGAGCCTGGATTGTTCACTACGTGTCCTTTGCTTTCCAGATATCCCACACCATACCAAAGCCTTCTCGCAAGACCCTGGGAATGCATCTTATTCTTTTCTAGTTCACAGTGCTAAAATACGTAGAGATAATAGTACCATTTTCCTTAGTTCTCTTGAGATTTTAAACTCTGACAGTAAGAAAATGAGAATAGATAAGTTGGGAACATGAAGTCAATTTCTACCTTATGGATGTCCCTATAGGACAATTCCATGATAGAAACACTTGTAAAGATGTTTACATTAAGTGTTATTTTTATTAAGGAAAAGAAGTAATCAGAGAACGAATAATGAATGGTTAGTTGCTTAACTTCAAGTGGTTATGATTTTCTGCTGGAAGACCATATACAATCTAAATCTAATCTAATCTCTAATGTATTTTAAAACAGTAATTTCTGAAGAGCTAAAACCATTTATGAACAAATCAGAAGGGAGAAAAACTAAATAATAAAAATAATGAATACCTGTGAGAAATGCTTAAAAGATAAATGCAACCAAATCCTTAATGCTGGCTGAAATCCAGGAAGAGGTCCACACTCCATCCACAGGGATCTGAAGATGACCATCATCCAAATTTGCCTACCACTAACACCATTATGTTAAAAGGACTGCCTCAGGCATAGGGACTCTGAGAACCTGCACACACTCTGGTGCCCACGTGGGCAAGCCATAATGGGGCATGTTATGAATATAGATCCCCTCCTGTCTCTGATGTTCTTTTTGGTAACTGTATACAAGAGAAACTAACCCAACAATTCATAAAAAAGGTAGCGATGAGAAATCATTTGGTCTCTTATCTGCCTGTGTTTCTGACTCAAAGTACTCAGGGACATGAAGAACCCAGTTCCCAAAATCTGCATCCTTTTCAAAAGCTGCACTTCTCTCAGGCACACGGACCATATGTAACAGTTGTAGACAAAAAAAAACAAGTCTAAAGAACAAAGAGCATTCAGACATTACTTTGTCCAAATGTTTATCACAGCACAGTTTTCATCAGAGATGCCACATATATGCACTTTAGCTCACACAGAAAAAAAAATTCTACAGAATTCTTACCAGTTACAAGATTGTTCTTTCCTTTCATTCAGCTTCAAAATTAGAAAAACTCAAGCAATGGGAGTACTCAGCTCCAAGAAAGTGCAATGTGAAAAAACTATTTCATTAAAATTACAAGCCACAGTACAGCTTAAGAGTTTGCTTAATGGATACTGACTTGGGAATCACAAATAGTCTCAGTTAGTATTCAGTTACAATGACAGCATGGAGAAGTCGCCTACTTACAAAGCACCCTGGTTCATGACAGTATATTGTTTTCTTGACTACAAATACATTGAATTTCTATTTATGCAATATAGCCATTAGTCTCCTGGATAGTCACTGTACATGAATGAGCCATACTGCTCTTTTTTTTACTATATTGAGTACATATAATTGGTGCTGCCCTTGAGAGCCTGCTTGATTATTTGAGAAAATTAGATGGCTTGTGAGGACAAGATAGGTCAGTGTCATTGTTAATATCAGCATGACAAGGCCAGACCCAGAGCTGGAATATCACTGTAGCCAAGGTAAGTGATTAGGAGAGACCAAAGACATGAACATAGCAGAAATTCTGAATTAAACAGAAATAGACAGGTGAATTCTTTTGGCAGAGGAAGTTTGTTCATGAAGTTGTGGGTAACTTGAGTTTGCAGGGATCTCTTTTTAAAGATTGCTTCTGCTATTTTGTGTCCTAAAGTAAATTGTCTACCAAGTTGCTTTGGGCAAAATTCCTCTTCATCTGAATCATTAGGGTGTATATTGGATAAGTTTATGGGCCACAAATATAGGGACTTGGTTGATGCCAGGAAAGAAAATATCAGAACTGGATTGAGTTCCTGAATTACCATTAGAATCTGATTAACGTACATTAAAGTGCAACCTGACCTATGCAGTTTGTAACTGCAGCATTTAAAATTTCAGTAAACGCACTCTGTGATGCAGATGGTTTGTGTAATTTGTATAACTGTGTGCTAGGAGGAGGTTGGCTGCTCCTATTTGTATCCTGTGACTTGAGTATAAAAGTGATCAAAGATCTTGATCAGCATTCAGAGTGAATTCTTTTCCCTTTTCCATCAACTTCTACTTATGCACATACATATGGCCTATATAATGCTTGAAAATACCCTTTTAGTGTCTGTGACAGTCTAGAATCAAAAGTGAAAATTAATGATAAGCCATAATGTATGGGAACAAAATCACCAGGGAAAAGAGGAGATTAGGGGATTTTGGTGCTCTCCCCATCATTGAGATTGGCCAATAGAAGAACGTGCTCCAATGTTATATGAGACATTTTGTAACTGTGCAGCTCACCCATTTCATTCCAGTTGTATCTACTTCTTTTTTATTACACAAACTGTACAGGTAAATATATCCGCTGAAATTCAGTTTTCCTTGTTGAAAGATAGCTGTATAAATATGGCCTGATTACTTCCACACTATTTACCCTACAAATCTTCAACCTTTAATGGACACCTTTCTGATATTGGTCATGTCAGGTCAAAAATGAGAATGGAAAGATAGGGCCAATTGCTCCTTACGTACTCCAGGGCTTAACTGCTTGTGAAGTTTCCAGGAAGAATCTGATTGCAGATTCTTTCAGACTATGATGAACCTGGGCATCCCTATTAAACCTCTTTGCTTGCAAAAGCTCTGTTCAATAATTAGCCAAAATGATAAAATCAAAACCTCTATTTCCAAGAGATACTTTCCAGCATTCATCTCTTCTTCTCCAACAGAAAACATTTTCTTAATGGTTTTATAACTTTTTAAAACTTCAAGCGTTGGCTACAGTTTAGAGGAATTAATGGATAATCTGGATTTAGCCCCCAAATTTTGGTCTTTTATTTTTACTTCTATATTATGCTTTCAGCAACCAGGTTTTCTGAACAATTTTTCATACACATAAGTTTATGTCTGATCATATTCCCCATAAAGTAATGCCCATGGCTCCTCAGCTGTTTCACTGAAGAAAAATTCATCAGATTTCAAAGATCTGCATGGAAACAGCATGGTAAGGTGCTTTACCACTGTTAATGGTACTGGTCTTCAGCTGAGTGGTGTATGGTTAACACTTCTCACAGCTAGGTGCTCAAGGAAAAACTCCTTCAGGAAACACAAAGGGGCAGAGATGGCTTAAGTTCAGCACTGTGAAAGAAGATAAATATGCTGCTTTAGACAGCGGAAAGCCTAGCTGATTTGAACTCAAACTCCCTCTTTCTCCAGTTCCCATTGAACCATAAATGCCTGCCCAGGGCATAGAAATAAGGGAATATGGGGAGGCTGTATTCTACCTTTACAAAGAAAGAATAGCCACTGATTCACACACTGATTATATGTGGCAGTTTTGTACTCAAAAAAAAAAAAAAGAAAATCCCTACAGATTAGATACAGCTACATGTATTTTTCATTTCCAATAGGCAGGAAACTAGGTTGTCCTAGATTGTCTGTCTTCTGCTTTCTTCCATTCATACCCAGAGACTGGAAAAAGAAGCAAGCAAGCAAACAAACAGTCATGGGAATGTCAGCCTTGTCATAATTAATGAAATATCACTTTAAATGTCAGCTAGCCAAACATATCATGAACATTTCTAACCTATCTAAATACTGCATTGTAAATTGTAGCCCTAGGTATGATATTGCTTTGCATTCAGGACAGCTAATATGCCATTGCCTATCACAGCAGACTTATCAGCACAAGAGAGGTATTCTGGAGTCTGTTTTATTTTAGTGTGTGCTAGAAATTACCCTAAAGAAAAATGTCCATTTCAAGGATTTCCTTTCAGAAAGGTAATAGTTTTGTAAACTTCTCTTTCCAACTTGAAACAATGAATACATTGGTTATAATCACTTACTGTCTGCACTGTTTCATTGAGCAAATAACAGCTTTTCACCTACAAATAACAAATATATTGGAAACAAAATGGTGTCGTCAAGCTGTAAGCATTTCTTCATGTTGGTAGCTAGAAAAGTTTTAAGTCCAGTCCTCCCAACGTTATGCACATACTTATCTTTAGTCTTATGTGTGGTTCAGTTGAAACCTCTACTTTCTAGACCACTCAGTGTGTAATTGGAACTGCTCAGGCAGATTGTAATATCATTTCCAGGCGATTTCCTGCCTGAAGAAACAAGGAGTTGTAAGAAGTAGCCATATTCCTGGTCTGCCTACCTTCTGTGTCAGTTTTCCAAGCTGTCTCATGGAAAGTAGAAGGCAGAGAAGTAAAACAGTATAGGACATGAATTTGGCCAGGAAATTAGATTTTTCTTTCTTTCCCTTCCTGCACTAGCTTTGCTAAATTGTGTCCCATGTTCTACCAACAGGGACCAGTAGGTAAACCACAGCTGCAATTTTCATGTCTAGTAACAGTACATATTTTGTATTTGATATTTTAAAAAAAGGGCTAAATTCCATTTCCACTGAAATATGAAATGAAGATTATTTGGTTTGGTGCCATATCCATGAATGTTTTTCATTTATCCAGTTCTTAAAGGTCTGTTTAAAGAGGATGAAAACTGATAGGACATGAGATAGTCCTCTGCACCTACTAACTAATTAAATCCGGCTTGGAATAGAATAATTATTCAGTGATGACCTTCTGTTTCTACAACAGTGCACATAAATCTTGTATAAAACTAGGGATTGGGGATCCCAATATCATATTAAACTGAGGTCTGACTGAAATATGAATGCTGATAGGGGGAATCTTTCCTCTGACTGAGTCAGGCTAGGTTAATGGCACAAAGCAAGCCACTGCAGTAGATAGAGTCATGACATTTTTAGCAGAGTTTGTGTTTTTTCTTGAAGGAATTTCCTTTTTAGAAAAAAAGACCAATCTTATATGAAAGTCTTATGCTAAAAATAATGTTTAATTTCCTCTGGCTGTTCCTCCCTGAACAGAAAGTATTCCACTGTACTAAAAAATTTGTTCTCCTTCTGTTACACTATACTCAAAGAATCTGTACTTAAAATATGTAAGAAACTAAACTTTATAAGTTAAGAACATTTAAAATGGAAGACTATTAATGGAAAAGAGCAATCACCTGTTTTGTTACTTCTTTTTAAAGGAAACAAAGCATCCAACCTACTTATATCCCTTAGGCAGAAAATGTAATAATGTTAGAAGTTACGTAAAGACGGTCGAACAAAGAAAATTGAAATCATATGCAGAATAGGTCAAATTCATCCCCGATGGAACTCTATTGACTTGAATGGGCTTACAGCATCTATTACAATTGTGTTCTATACAATAATTCAGATGGAAATGTTTGCGCATCAATTGTTTCTAAGAGCATCTGTACTTGAAATCTCAAGAATGCTGAGGATCACAATTTCATTATTCCCAGCTCCATTGCTTTCTATTATGTTTGATGAGAAAGTAACTTGAATTACATTTCAATGCTGCTATGCATTGATTTCATCGTTAAAGTGTATCTCCACCGGAGACAACAACAAAACCTGTGATGAGAGAGTCCGGCTGCATTTTCTTAAAAACATGGAAGTGTTTTTTATAGTGGTTAGTGAAGAGCCAGGCTGAAATACATGCATTAAATCACTAAAAGAGGTATGTGATATTTTTTTCTCACAAGGAGACAATTAGTGTTCTTCTGTAAGTTGAAACTAGACTTTAGCCTAAAGTCCAGAAACCTAAAGCTATTTAGGTTCAGTTGTTCTCATGGAATTTAGGATCTTAGACAGCTTTAAAAATTTTCACATAAGAACCAAAGAATCAGTGTGAAGCTGAGAGGTTTTGGTTCCCTTTGAAGTCCGTAGAAATCAAGCAGTCCTTAGACAACCGTCTGTACTTTACGGGTTTGAACTGTAAGACAGCATCTCTATTTTTAAAGTTGCTTATTTTAAATAAGCTGAATAATAGGAATTATTGCAAAAAATAAATTATCAATTTAGGCATGACTTTATGTAAAGGGTCTTTAATCTTCCATCATGCCAGAATAGGGAAACAGGACACATTTAGAGGAGGATATTTTATTTCTCTGTAGCTACTGTTTCCCACATCATCCTCATTTTCATAATGTCTCAATTGCTTTTTGTAACATGGGGGAAAGCAAGTGAAGTAATAAATTAAGGTACAAAGGTACCAGTGTCACACTGCTAAATGTTTTAGTAGCAAATATTTTGGCACTCTTGTCACCAAACAAAATCTTCTGCCTTAAAGTCAGTAGATAGATTCTTAAAAAGAACAGGGGAAAAGTAAAGAAAAACCTGTATATCAAAGAAAAACATTCACAAAAACTAACAGGCTGAAAAATTATGTATGTAAACTAGTCAATTGAAAATGTTGAGGAGATGTATTTATCCTAGACCAGAACACAGTTCAGCCATCTTTTTTTTTTTTGCCTGTTTTGGAGACTGAAGGCAGGATATTGCTGTCTTTCACAAAGCTAATGATTCACAGCACACACAGACTGAGTAGGTGTATCACTAGAATGTTTACCAGGCTGAGCAAAAAGCAAACATCATTACAGGTTGTTGGCTGGAGTGTTCATTTGGGAAACCCGATATCCTGTCTCAGGACATGTATTGTATATACCTTCATTTTCCAGACCCCTTTCATTTCTCTGTTCCAAACAGATAT
The DNA here is from genome assembly GCF_949628215.1 of Phalacrocorax aristotelis. Lineage (NCBI taxonomy): Eukaryota > Metazoa > Chordata > Aves > Suliformes > Phalacrocoracidae > Phalacrocorax > Phalacrocorax aristotelis. Next base: position 21,771,448 of record NC_134278.1, on the reverse strand, counting down.
TTTCTTTCCCATCTTACCCAGCCCTATTGCAGTCTTCAGTCTGAAAGGCTAGAGAGCGCATGTGATCTTCCCACCCAAAATATTTCCTGCTAACTGAGATTGGTATTTCTGGCTTAAGAATGGATGTCCCCTGCCACTACCTAGGGGCAAAACCAACACTTTAAAAACCACTGGCAAAGGTATTATAGGCAACTGAAAGCTTAATTTTTTAAAGTTTCTGGGGCTTCAGGCTAAACAATGCATGAACATTAAGGCTTGGGTAGCTGTGTTTTGTTCAGTACCAGAAAAGTAAGTGCTCACACGTACTGAAGATAATATAAATACACCTACATGGAACTTAGATTATGTGGGTGCTTAACACCTTTGTAGCCCCTAAAATATCAGATATAGGCAGTTTAAAAACAGGGAGTTTCAACGATCTCAGTGATGCTTAAAACTTTGTTTAGAAATCTACTTTGGGACATATGCATCTAAATTACTTAGTGAATTTGGCCCAGAATCATGAAGGAAGTCTAAAGTTAATAGGAGACTGAACACAGGTCAGTTATCTCAGTGTCAGAGCCCTCAGTTTAGAAACAATTATTCATTATTTTTGGGCATAACCCCAGTTACATATATCAGTTGCCTTCTAGTAGTAGTTAATCAGTTGAGCAATCTATATCTGTAAGGAATATATAGATATATCTCACTTACTTACCCTTTATAGATCCTCCATTTCAGTTTATTATAAGATTGCCAGCTAACCTAACAACTAAGCCATTTTACTAAATGAAAAAAGCTTCAGCATCTTCCAGCCAGAAATACTGCAGAAGTTCCCACATAAACACTGCAGAAACCTTAGCTGACACTTTAGATCAAAATGTCAACACGCAGTATGTGCAGAATGGATCATATAGCAGCTTTACATGATTTAACTGATTCATGTGTTGACTTAAACAGGGCTACTGCTTCATCCTGAAAATATTAGATTTGAAAAGTAGGAGGCTGTATCTGTTATCACCAGGTCACTCTTGGGTATGGAAATCAAAATTATTCTAAGCAACTCAGTAGATACCCCAGCCCTGCAAGGAGCACTGATGTTCAGAACTGAACAGGCATGAAAAGAAAGAACAAGAAAAACGTGATTAGTTTTACTTAAATAATTAACATCAACAAACATGAATATATATTTGAAAATCATTGGCCTGCTTAATGATACTTAAAATGAATTAGAAACAGTCTTAAGAGGAAATGCAAATGGAGGTTGTATATTATCAGTATATTGCAAATAACATTAATAGATTTTGTTGCTGGAAATTTTTTGAGTGAAGGTGGGATGAATACTACAGTGTTAGCTCCTCTGTCTCGTCTCATTAAACCAGCTATAATTAATTTCCTCATTGAACCTTAATTACAAAAATTAAGGGGTATGGGAATATTTTGCATGTCAAGATATTTCTGGGCCACTCTTTTGCTTTTAGTCTTTGCTTCTGTTAACAATAAAAATTCCTTGACTCTACACAAGTAATGTATGCAAGACAGTTGAATTGGATTGAACTCCCAGTTAGAGACACACATTAAAAGTCCTGTCTATAATTTTTGATGACAGTGCAAGAGAATATAAACACTTCATTACTTCTTCCCACCTCCCTAGTATGCTGTCAGTCAAACTCACAGCATTTAGTAGCAAAATCGAAGGGTGGCTTTTCAGCATGAAATTTCTATATGCTTTTACTAACTAGAAGTTCAGGCTTATAAACAAAGACTGACAATACACCAAAACAGAATAAGGTTATACTTCATCCCCTTCAAGTTGATTCTGTAAAGGATTTGTTGAACAGGATCACATATTTCTAGTCCAGCAAGATGACATTTTGTTTTGTACTCCAGACCGAAGGGGTCATGCCTGGGAAACAGTATCATTAGCACACTTTTCTGTCTTTCAAGGCCATGAACTTCCTGGTTAAAGTTAAGATTTCGCTATGGATATTTAATCACTGGCTGGATTCAAGGCAAGGAAGACTTATTCTTGTTGCCTCTAAATAGCTAAAATCATAGAGTTATAAAATCATTAAGGTTGGGAAAAACATCTAGGATCATCAAGTCCAACTGTCAACCCAACACTACCATGTCTCCTAACCCATGCCCTGAAGTGCCATGTCTACACGTTTTTTTAACAACGCCAGGGACGGTGACTTCACTGCCTCTCTGGGCAGCCTGTTTCCTCTCCACTGTATTGTACTTCCAGCAGACATCTGGTAAGTTGAAGCCCCCCATGAGAACAAGGATTAAAGATTGTGAGAGAGTGGCAGAAGCCAGCCAATTATAAAACACTTCACCTACCTCTTCATCCTGGCTGAGTGGTCTGTAACAGATTCACACCATGATATTTGCCTCTTCTTCCTTGCCTATTCCTTCTGAAGATTTTATAGACATCCATTGCAGCATTCCAGTTGTGCGAATCATCCCACCGTGTCTATGTGATGGCAAGTAAGTCACAGCTGTCCTGTTGCACAATGGTTTCCAGCTCCTCCTGTTTGTTGCCCATGCTGTGTGCATTGGTGTAGATGCACTTGAGCTGGGCTATCAGTTTCACCCCCAACCTCAGCATGCCACCCCTAGGCTCCTCTCTAGTTGGCCTAGCTATATCCCCTTCCTCCTTCGAATCTAGTTTAAGGTTTGATTCATAACTACTCACAAGCAAGATGATAGGGAAAAAGAAGCCAGTAGTCCTGTATTCTATTCCTAGAATTGCTGGAAGACCAGCATTTTTTCCTTGACTCTCAAGTGTATTGAAATCAACACCCCTGTTTCCAAGCTCAGCCATCCAGCTCTTTCAGTCAACCTTTCTGCTGACATTACTTATTCTCGATTCCTCATACTTTTTCTTCTTTTAAGTCAATTTATTAAGTTTGTAAATTGCATACTTGGAATATGTAATTATATACGCATAAGCTTTGAAGTACTGGAGGGTACGGAGCACTCTACTCCCTTTTATAGGAAATAGGAAGAAGAATGGCCAGGGACTTTTTTTGTCTGTCAGGTATACTGAGAAGTCTAAGCAGTCCCAGAAAGAGGAAAGGAGTTTGATCCCATCTGTTATCAAACAGATGAAAGCAGAGATACAGCAAAAGCTGGTGTATTAATTTTCTTCAAGGACATTTCTGAAGTTGCTGGAACATGAGAACAGTATGTGCAGAATAGAACTGAAAGAGAAAGGGAAAGGAGCTTCCACATGATGCAAGGAAGATTTTCTGCATGTTAGTCACTAGGCTGCCCTGCTACCAGGAGGACTTTGTCATGCAAGGTGATGTAAAAGAGCTTTTTCATATTATTAATTGGTGAAGATCTTTGTTGAAGCTGAAGAGAATACATACAGAACGAAGGGACCAAGTACTTGTTTGCTTCAATGTCTTTTGTGATTCTGCGATTGTCCTGTTCACAAGCCCTGAACTGTGAGTGGAGTTTATTGTATTGGTAAGGGAAAAGGAATAGGTAGTGAATATTTCACATCAGAACATGAGAATTTTGGTAATAAAATATTATTATCAGAAATGGGTTAATGTGAATTAATTGTCATTTTTGTATTTAGATATATTGCTCCTTTTTTCTTCTATCTCAGTGCTGTTATTTTTCACTTTACCTTATTAGTATTCCTTATGATATACTCTGCATGGGTTTGAGTAGTGAATTACTACTCTTTAATAGTCCAAGGAAAGCGATTTTGGATGGGGGCTGGAACTAATGATAATCGACTAGGTGGTTATGACTGCATAAGGTTCCATGTCTCTAGCCTAACTTTTGAACATATGGCTACATAGAGAACTCACATAATGATCAGCACTAGCTAATAGAAATGAACCCTCTACTGCACTTCTCACACTGTCTGTTCCCATTTGTTCTCATTGCCCATTGCATCCTATCAAAGCTACTGCAACATAGTCATGTTAATAATCACCTTCATATTTAAACTTTCAGAATCCATGCCATCTTCAAAATAATAACAACAAACACATTCTAAAAGGTCATCAGATTAAAAGCTTGTGACATTCAGGCAGAAAATAGAGTTATGCTGCAGTGTTATCTCAGCCAGCATATTCAATGCTTTGTACTACACATACTGTTTTTCTCATGCAGTCTCCCGTCCCACAGGAGTGGAAGAAGAAAGGAAATTAATCAGAACAAATATATATTTATATATATATATATTTATATAATATATATAAATATATATATTTATATATATATATAAAAAATATATATAAATATATATTTTTAACAGATCTTTGAATCTAAACTAATTATCTGCATTCTTCTTACAGTAAATAGAGAAAAAAAAGACCTTTCCAGGGGCAGTTCCACTTATCCCAAAACAGAGGTCTAACATATATCAAATTAGTCATCTTTAGTAGGTTTCTCTTCCTCTATTGTTTGTAATGGGACACAACTTTGACACTGTCTCCAACAGCATTCTCCTAGAGAAGCTGGCGGCTCATGGCTTGGACAGGTGTACTCTTCATTGGGTAAAAAACTGGCTGGATGGCCGAGCCCAGAGAGTTACAGTGAATGGAGCTAAATCCAGTTGGTGGCCAGGCACAAGCGGGATTCCCCAGCGCTCAGTATTGGGCCAGTTCTGTTTAATACCTTTATCGATGATCTGGACAAGGGCATTGGGTGCACCCTCAGAAAGTTTGCAGACAACACTAAATTGGGCAGGAGTGTTGATCTGCTGGAGGGTAGGAAGGGTCTGCAGAGGGATCTGGACAGGCTGCATTGATGAGCTGACCTGCCCCAAAACAAAAAAAAAAACCCAGAGGGTTCACACCCTAGCAATCCTGCAAGTTCCTCTCAGGTAACTGTTTCAGTTGTAGATGTCTTCAAGATAGGCACCTAACTTTTATGCTTTTTGTGCTCTATGCTTTTGTCAGTCTGCATATAAAGTGGATATGATAAACATTTTGAAAATTAAAGAGATTATTTTACTCGGACATCTTTATTCTGTCAGAGCATTTTCTGGCATGGTGTTTTCTGCATCATCTCTGTGTAAATCAGTACTGGAAGGCAGAACTGAACATTTAACAGTGGTGACTTATTTAGCTATTAAAAATTAAGCTCTCTGATGTTAAAGGAGGAGGAGGGGTGAGTTTCTTGATTGAGGCCTTCTGGCCAGCTCAGAAACTTCAATTATTTTTTAAATAATCTTTCTCCTCCTCTCCCAGAAGTGGAGGAAAGCAAATACAAAAATCACTGTAAAAAAATTCTACTTAGAGCTATTTGTACATTAAGAAAAATAAAACCTGACATTTTAATCCCAAAGATAAAGGTAATCATATTCATAAACCATTTTTTACACTGCTCAAACAGATTTGTTCTTTTACTTCCTTAGTTTTCACCCTGGTAGTATTCTGCTTCAGCCCTTAGCACAACTAAAATTTGTGGGGAAAGCCATTCATTACCTATTGCTCTTCAGTTTAAAAGTATAGGTGGTTTTGCAGCTTACTATGCTTATTTAAAGAAACAAAAAAGTATTGATGAATGTTTAGACAAAAAAGGAGAGGACGTCTAAGTAGGCTTCTCTATTCAGTAGTCAGGATTTCTTGAGTAACCTGAAAGGAAGCTGGACCCTGACCTGCTAGATGCCTATTCATATATTCAAGAAGGGGAATCTTGATCTGAGAGTTCATGACAAAACCAAAAAAAGGGGAAATGGTAATAAGCATCAGATATAAATGAATTATTAATTGTTCCTGAGGCAAATTTGGAAGCACAACAGAGAGCTATACACTGATACTCAAGTCCACTAATAGATAAGCACCAGCCTGCACAGTCCGAAGTGATCATCCCTACAGCACTAACTTAGCCTTCACAACGTCTTCTTCCATGTCCATGATGGCCCAGCCACAGCCAAAGCTCCCTATCTCCTTCAAGCAGCCAAGGGGAGGCAAGAGAGCCAGGACTGTTAGCTGACTTGAAAGCACACCTCTACCCCTGTATTTGACATTTGAGAATAAGCACTAGCGTGCAATCATCTATCCTATTAAATCATTAGACATGCCTGGCTTAGTTTTACATGGCAGCAAGTAGTTCCCCAGTGCTATTTAGGAATTAGACCGAGGAAATTTCCAATCACGCAGTTTGGACAAGGTTATTTCACCTTGGAAGCTAAAAGGAGATGCAGACCATTCTGTCCCAGGCTTAAATCCACAGGACAGACCTTGGTACATTTAATCTCCTGGTACAGGTGCAGCCAATAAATTCAGGCCCTGAGAATCCAAACAGATAAGTGTTCATGCGAGGGAAAAATCCACAGGGTATTCTCTTTAATATCTTCAGCATTTAAAGTAGTCCGTGCAGGATTAGTGGATCAGAGAGCAAAGGTGCTTTCTAAGCAGGAGACCAATATAAGGATTCCTGTTTATAAATTTCACTGAACTATTTTTTTTTATTAATTACTTCAGTGGCCACATCTGTTTATAGAAAAACAACCCATTGTAGCACAAACTTGAAGGCTATTAAAGAGTAGTAACCTGCATTTTTGTTTTCTTTATTTCTGTGGACACCTTATGATTCTCTAAAGATACTTCCCTTATCTTTAAGATCCAAAGAACATGACCTGTGTTTAGCCTCCTTGCCTTCTTCTGAGTAGTTCTGCCTCAGGGTATATGCCAAAGAGCACTTTGTGTGCCATCAGTCTTAATGGACTTCTGACTATATCTACAGGGTCTATGCTGTTGGACTCCAGAAAGTGTCCTAAATGGTTTCCCTCCACAAAAAAAAACAAACCAAACAAACAAAAACCAAGCAAAAAAACCCACAAAACAACCCAAGTCTCTAGTTCACTTATACCTTAGATTAATGCTTGAACGCTGGCGCTCTGGGAATATTTGGTCAGCAAATAACACTGCATGGATGTTAAAATTATCTACAGTATTGGACCTGAGCAAGAATATTTTCAGGTTATGTTGTGCTCACATGAATCATTTTATAGACAGTGTGTTAAAATGCTTGCAAATAGCAATCTACTGCGTATCTTTCACCTTTTCTGCCCTTTTGTACTTCTTAGCTCCCCTGGTGCTAAGTGCTTGCAAAGCTTTTCAGTCCCCCTTCTCATATGTAAAGCCTGGTGCTCTACAGGCAAAGAAAGCGCTAACAAACAACAGTGTCACCAGAGGAACTTACGTGTTTCCTGCGTAAAACTCACTAAATGACTTATTTCGAAACACATATCTCTGTTCCTGCAGAATTCACTCTGGCTTTGGGAAAGGGCTATGGAGATGTTGTTGTGTCCTCTGAAATTATCCTCCCACCTGTGCAGACACACACACACAATCAGTTAATCATTTACAGGTCTCCGGTTCAGTGCCCTGCAGCGATCACCGTTGTTCTCTGTGTGTGTGTGGATCATTTCAAGGTGCCTCTAGACCTCCTACTCTCAGGTACACTCAGACCCATCAAAGCATGGCAAGCATAATCTCAGTAGGCAATACTTTAGCAGTTCATCTGCCCTCCCCTTGAATCAGTGAGCTGCTCTGGCTAGTGACTGACCTTCAGAGAGGGGAGTTTCTTGAGATGAATCTGAACACTGCTTGTTAGCTTCTGCCCCTCATTGAAGTCTCCATGGTCCCTGTGTGGAGCAGACAAGTAGGGCAGGGGGTGAGTGACAGAAGAGCATTTCATAAGAAATCATAAAAAGCCACAGGCTCTGTATAGCTGGGGTCTATGCTTGATCTAGGATGGCTGATGTGCAGCATGCACAGGTCTAGAAGTGCAGGGGGAGGACGGTCCCCAGGCCAACCTTGACAATGGGCAAACATGGCAATGGAGACAGTTTGGTGAGTGACACACGTCATTTTACTGACATGGGAAAGATCCAGGTAACATGAAGTCGCACAGGTTCCTGGCTGCTGCTGTGAAGTACAGGATGTAGACCTTGCCATAGGTTGTTGGCTACCTTACCTGACCCAGTGGTAGTTCAGCAGTGCTGGGAAGAAACATGTGCCTTCCCTGCTCCAGTGTGCGGGCATCTCTGCTTGCTTAGACCTCACGTTTAATTTATCAACAGCACAAAATAATCACTGCCAACAAAGATCTGAAATCAAAAGTGCTTTGTCCTCCGTAAGTCAGGGTCTCTTTGCTGTGAGTTTAACATCCCAAATATTTGATTTTAATTTTAATGAAGTTGGTTTGTTTGATAAAGGTCAGCGCTGTCAACACATAAAAATGCTGAAGTTCAAAGTAAGTTGTTTGCTCAGAAGATTGAACTTTTGAGTTGATGATATATATTAGGAGCACCTAGTGTTCACAGTAAATAAACACTAAGACAAAATTCACTTATCTCCCTTATTTATTAGGGTTCTGAAACAAATCATGTGGGCTTTGAGAAACATGTCTGTGATGGTTAGTGGACTGGGAGTATGTATTGCCAATGGTTTATTTCCTCATAAATATTACAGCTTAACTTTCTGTATTATTCTAAATTGCTGGGAGCTAGGAATTAATTTTATAAGTTAAATATTTGTAATTTTCTGAGTAAGAGCTTTTTTAAGGTAGTTGTTATGGAAGATTATACCTAGAAGTCATAAAGCAAGTTTTCCTGGCTTAGGTTTTATAGAAATAGAGGCAGCAGAGCCCTCATCCCTATCCTGTGATTTTTGTATCCTTCATGCACATGACCAAGTGGTTGGCTGTAGCGCTGTCTTCATCTCACAGAATTTCTACTCTCACTATCTTAACAAGGGTGTTCCCCATGAAAGAAAGGACTTAAAATCTCTGTGTACCTACATCTATGCTAGCAGGAGTTCTCAGTGAGGCCTGCAACACAGGGCACAGAGTAAAATTTAGAAGGTTAAACCAACAGAAAAACCTCACAGGAGATTTTAGCTTCCACTATAACTAACTTACACAACAATAAAAATTCACTCAAGCCACAGAAAGAAACTACAGTGAGGGGCTGAGTGAAAGGTAAATTGGATTAACTTTCTGTATAGAAAATGGGTGGCTATTACTCTAGTTACTTACAGAGGTTGTGCTAGAAAGAGATCATTAGATGCTACACGTGCATCAGAAACTATTAAAATTAATCTGTTTCCCCTTTAATGAAGCCAGTAACTTGCCTTTGATCAAACCATTACTCGTTTTGTGTTAAATAAATTAACACATGCTTAGCCAGATTCAAGGTGTTGAGAACAAAATTAGTTGAGAGACACCAAAGGGCACAAAATTACAAAAATACAAAAATAATTTAAATGCTTATTCACTAGAAACCATGATCCTGGATAAGATGCATTGGAATGTCTCACTTATGAGCATAGATATGACCTATTGGGTAGTATTAGAACTTGGAGACATAATTTGTGTGACTTAATGTTAAAAATCAATAGGTCTGAACTCTTCAAAAAGAACTGATTGGGAGAGTCATTCTGTGTCAAATATGGCACATTATCTGTTTACAAATCACTGATAGCTCATAAGGAATCATCTTGAATAATTGTGTATTCTAACATATGAAGGATAAGATAGTAGATATTAGATGGTGTCTGTTACAAACCGTTAAATCACTCTAGAGAACAAGATGATGGTTTCTCAAACCTTTATCTATGATGTATTGGGGGAAAAGAACTGCTTATATTTTGGGACTTCAACCTGAATGGCATAAGCTTCAATTCACATGCTGCAGGTTCTCAAACAACCTTCCAATATCTAAGTACCAAAGCAGTCAGTTTTCAAGTGCAGAAAAAGGTACAGCCAACAGGCAAATAGTTTGTATCAAACCCTCTCTTACAGACAAGGAATCAGAGCACTAAAATTAGTGGTAGCTTAGGATCAAAAAAAGGATGATCTCTTTATTTTTGCTCTGATAGAGGAAAGAAAACAGTACATGTTTTCGGTCTACTAAATGTGACCTTTTCCCATAGTTGGAATAATAATGGGTAGAATAACTAAAAAGGTTTTGAATTGAAAATTGTAAATTATCACTGTCGAATCTCTTAAGACTATTTTTTCAGCTGTTGTAAAAATTTGAAAGACTACAGTAGGCAAAGAACCCAATCTATACCACTTAAAATGGAATAAAAACTCATTTTAAAATAACTTCAAAACATTAACTGTATTTAAAACAGAAAAAGGAAAAATTTCATTCTCAAGCCAAACTTCACAGATATTTTTCCCTTTGATCACTCTCAAGTAACAATCCTAACACGCAGTCATTCAGAATTGAGCTTATTTTGAGTAATTTAGCAGATTTTGAACATAAACACACCTGTAAGACTCAAATGATCATTTCCCTGATGAGTAGCAGGAGAGGGAGAAAAATCTCCAGCCAAAGACAAACTTGTCAGCGTAGCAGCTTTTAGGACAGTTCTTCAGTATGATGCCTTTCCATCCTACACCTCTCACAGTCTCATTTGGAATGGTGATCCTTTGGTGAAACACTGTGTTGTATAAACTTCCCTCTATTTAAAAGACTTTTCACATAATCTTTTACATCCTTGTTAATATCTTGTCTTAGGATAATTACCAGAGGCTGGCAAAATGATATACATTGTCTCTTATGTCAGTCAAAGGGGAGAATTGTAGCCACCCAAGGTCCTTTTTTTTCCAGATTACAAAAACACTTTTAAGCTTTTTCTCTTTTCCTCTAGGATTTTTATGGCTTGGTACTTAAATAGTATTCTCTGCCCTTACAAAAATATTTCTGGTGGGGACAAATGTGTAGGAATATTTCTAAATAAACATCTTTCTCATTGTTGGGGTGATATGGTTAATCTATTAAAATCAGGCATCTAGTGCTATGTAAGAAATCTAAATGTTTGCCAGCAATTTATCTCAATAGTAGCTCCACCACCCTATCCTGCCCACATATATATAAATCCAGAGTTGCAATAAAACAGCACTCTTTTGGGAATCAGCTCTGGGGGAGAGTACCGATTAGAACAATTTACCAAAGTTACACTACTTCATTAGAAATGTGAATAAGATAGATTTTTAAAAATCAAATTACTTTTTTTGTAAGTAAAAATATGATCCATTCCAAAGAGGTATTAATGCAAGGCACTCCATACTATGCACAAGGTCAAGCTAGGTGACCCTGCGGACATCTTCTAACTTCCCAAACCATTAACTTCAAAGATCTTCCATGTCTTCCGAGTTGAAGACATCAGCCTGTAAAGAATCCTCCATTAACTTTGGTACTTTTTCCAATGGTTCATTACCATTAAAGTGAACACCTTATTTCTTTTATTTTAATTTCTCTGTCTTCCATATTCCTATTGCAGCTTTTATCAATAAATTATTACCTTTATCGTATTTGATATTTCTGTTTTGTGGTAACTTTCATGCTTTAATCGAGTCATTTAATCCTTATGACCTGAATGAATTGAACCCGTTTGATCTCCCCATCTATGCTCTCTCTCCTTTGACTGTTTTTTTTGGCTTTTTTGTGAGCCTTTTAGAAATACAAACTTCAGTAATTGTTACCGTGATCAAATACCAGGATTGATCAGCCCTTACACCATTTATTTCAAGACATAATGGCAAAGGTCCATAAAAATCTGTTATTTATGATCCCCCAGTCTATTCTATTTTCATTATTGTTTTTTTCATTATTTATGTTTGTGTGAAGAAAAACAGAACTGTGAGGTGGTGTCTCGTGTCCAATGCCAGAGAAAAAAGTCTGATAATATGAATAGAAACATCAAATGTACTAGCAAAGCAAAGTGAGTTTTCTAGTTTACATGCTAAATATATATATTTTTTTTGGCATGGAACATACAGGAATTCCTTCTAGAACTGTACCTGATAAGTAGGAGCCATGAGAAATATTTTTTACCCCCCTGAGACTTACAGGTAGATGATGAGATATTATTCCCTTAACTGTAACATGTCTCATTATAATGCTACTCCAGGCTATACTGTAATCTTTTAAGAGAAAAAGGAGGAAATGTTGAGTCAAGCTCTTTTTTCTTATCATAAGTAGCTCTTCTACTATTCCAAAACTGAGAATGGATCACAAATTTGTCTGTGTGAACAAGAAAAAATAAAAAATAAATAGAACTAATCTAGTGCTTTTACTGCAAATCTCCTTTGATGTTACCTGCACTGTGCTGCACCATCGGTCCTGTTTAAAGTTGCGTTAAAATATTTAATCTCTTCACTAAGGACATTTGCTGTGTTTCTTTTTACACAGCAGTTTAGTTACCATTTTAATAAAATAAACAAGTAAAAGAACCTAGGAACACTGGGTTTGCCATTCTGGATCAGTGCACTCACCTACGAAATTCAGCATCCTCTCCTACAGGGTGTGTAATGAAAATAGTGAAGTTACCATGAACCAGTCACTATTATACGTCTTCTACAGAGTGAACAGTGCCTAGTACACTGAAAATCCTACTGCAATTTGTTCTTTTGAAAGTGACTTCTAAATACACTTAGATGTTTGTGCCTTGAGCCTCAATTTAAAGAAATAATGATTAACAGGTATTTGTACCTTAATCATCTTTATAGCTTCAGAGATAATAAAGACAGCAAGGGCAGTTGTGGTCTATCTAGACTGATTTCTTCTGTAAAACATATTATGGTTAATTTCTTGGATTATTTCTCATTTCAAAAACAACATATCCTTCAGAAAAATTTCCAGAGGTTAAAAATTGTTGCTGAAGGTGATCCACTAACACTCATGGTAGTTTTCTCAGTGACTAATTATCCTAATTGCTATGAAAAGCAGCTCTTATTCTTCCTTATTGCTCATCTTAATTTGCCTAATTCCTTTTCTAGTGATTTGCTTTCATTATAACTTTCCTTCTTCCATTTCATACCAACATACGTTGCATTAAAAACTGTGTTAAATTTAGTGAACAGAGCTCCTAGAATATTTCACTGTAGAGCCTGTTTTTATATATTTTCAGCAGATACATAGCTCTTCTCCAACATCTTTCCAGGTAGTCAAAGGATTTCTGCGTTCATTAATCCCCCCAAAAGATGCAACATTCCAGAATCAACATTCACATTATTTTTTGCACATTGTTTTACTTAGTTGTGCTCATAATTTTTTTAAAGTTTGTGAAACTGCCTCTCTTACATCATGATGAAATATATGCACTTCATATGTTGCATAGATAGCTAGATAGGGGTGTGCGTGCACATATGTACATGTTTGTTTATGAGTACATACCCTACATTACTCTTTTAGTTTATAACAAGGCATAGAGAATTTTACTTAAATTTGGTTTTGTTTCTGTAACCAGGATGATCTTCAGTGAAAACCTCCCAGCTGGGAGGTCAACGTGAAGTTCTCTGTGATAATTCAGGTTTTTTCACATTTACTCATTCTATACAGATATAATGAAACTGTCATTACATTCTCTAATATAATTTGAAATTTTCAAGTAACAAATTTTATAACAACAGCATGATCTAAACCAGCCTCACAATTAACTTTGTGGTGGGAAGGAGAAGCAGCAAGATCAACTTGGCAGCTCTAGAAAAGTGAAGCTCTCTGTTGAAAGGTTTCTGTAGTGTAACAAAAAAAAAACCAAAAAAAAAAACCAAAAAACCGACCAAACAAACAAATGAAACAAAACAAAATGAAACAAAAGAAAACAAAACAAACCAAATAAAACCCCCATGGATTCAAGTCCTCAATGTTTGTAAATCTGTTAAAACATGTATTTTTCCATTAATCAGTGACTTCAGTGGTAGCTTCACTGTTATTCTTCCTGATGTCTCAGCTTTCAGACACAAGGGAATAATAAAGCTGTCCTCAAAGGGCCAATAACAATTTTTCTGGCCAAAAACCTTTGTATCACCTACTTTTGTCTTTTTACATTGAGTTTGGCAGCAGGGGGAATTTATGACAACCTCTGGCTCCTTTAATTAATTTTCAGTGTCATCACTCAAAGTTAAAATCCTGATCTAGGGAACTATTTAGCCACTGATTACCCTCAGAGTTATACCTATAGAAAATTTTCCACTCATGAGAAAATATAATTTCACTGGGATTATGTTCTTCCATAGCAGTGTGAAATCTGGACTGTGAGGACTAATAAAATACAATGCCATGGGAGAGAAAGACCCCCCAACTTCTGATTAACAATATTGCCTCTGTCTTTCATTCAAAATGTCTCTATTTCTTTACCCATTTCATACTGAAGAAAGGCACAGCAAGAAATTCACATGAATGCATGTAAACCATTAGGATACACTGCAATTCTATGTGTTCATACAGTATGTTAATGGTTAATGGAGCATTTATTATTATTTTTTTTAATATCCTGCTATCACTAGCTGTTTTCTTAGTAATTTAGGGAGCCCTAGTCGTAATAAAGACAGTCATTCCCTATTAATAACGTCTGGTTTACCTTCATAGTCATTGTTATTCTCAAATACAAAGAAAACTACAGAAAAAAACTCTTAAGGTCATTTTTATTTCAAGTCATTTCCCTGTAGGTCAGGTACTAAAAGACCATTTCTAGGACTAGAGTGTTTATAAGTTAAGGTAAGGCATATGATCTCATGATGTCACTGTGATGTCTCCAAGTAAGTGTAATGTTTGTACCATCCCATAAAACTGGAAATATGCAAGTATAAAGCACAAGTTTGGTTTGTAACTAATTTAGATACATCATGACAGTGATTTTAATAACCTCTGTTCCACACACAATTTAATAGTATTTAATCAATAATTCAGCAGAGTTTTGACCTCTGCTCTCAATGTACATGTAAGCAGTTTTGATAAAATAGGTATTTGCAATTGACAGCTGCCTCTTTGAGCTTAAAATTAAAATAATAGAGGTATTATTTTCACTGTTTTCATTTGGAGCTTTGTGTGTCATAAGATGCTTCACAGAATCCTCTACAGATGAAACAGAAAAGCTTTTTTTTTCTGTTTTCAGTAAATCTACCAGAATTAATGCATTTGAACATAGCTAAAGGGAAAAAAATTCCAATCTTAATATGATTTTGCAGGTCTTTCGAAATGTTGAAATAAATTGAGTTATTAGAGAAATGGCAGATGCATAATTTTATATTTTATGTTGCTCTCTGAAGAAAGTTCATTCAAAAATCACTAAATATAAAAAGAATGAGAAAGTGATTTGTTCTTCTATTTTTCTAAATCATATTTCAGAAGAAAATCCTAAAGCTGCATATCCAATTTTATTACAGAAAATAGGAGAAACTATAGTCAGCTATGACTATTTCCTTACCTTGAAGACATAATTTAGCATAATTTTATTTATTTTAATATATATAATTTAGTTCCATCAAGAGTTTTTAATTAAGAAACAGGATTTATGGATCCCTCAAATTCTCAAGCTGTTTATTGTAGAACAATAATGGAGAGATTTGGTGCTTTATTAGCACAGGGCAAAACGTTGTAACCAAATATTTATTAGTGCAGTTAACTCTGCAGGATTTCAGCATCTTCATCAAGCATTGCTCAACTTTTTTAATCTGTCCAGGCCATGAATGCCCACTGAGCTGGCACAGCAGTTTAATTTAGCTAAATGAGTGTGTCTCAGATAATTTTTTCTGAGGGAGGTAAGATTTTGATGGTAAGCTCAAAATAATGAGTCCCAGCATCCTCATGGGTGTTACTCCCTTTATATTTCCTTTCCTAAAGCTGAGGTGACCCAACATTTTTTGCCTTACTTGCAATAGTTTCAATCTAAATACTACCTTGGCAGAGCACGTGGTATCTTAATTTACTGAGTAGAGTTTCTTCCATATTGTCATTATTTAAAAGTGAGT
This sequence comes from Phalacrocorax aristotelis, assembly GCF_949628215.1. NCBI lineage: Eukaryota > Metazoa > Chordata > Aves > Suliformes > Phalacrocoracidae > Phalacrocorax > Phalacrocorax aristotelis. The sequence goes on along the minus strand of NC_134278.1, from coordinate 21,755,725 downwards.
GGGCAAGGTGAGCATTCCCTACCTCCCCTTCAAGTCCAAAGCTGGATCATCAGAAAAAAAGATAGACAAAGCAATTATATCTTTTTTTATTACTTAAGTTCAGATGTACAGAGCACTGTGACTGTGCAACAGGAACAAATTAATTTTAAGCTTTAACACTTTTGCTAAAATCACATAAGCGTTCTAGAACTGCAGAACCTCTGCCTTCTGACACCTACTGCTAATTCCTTTGGTTTTCCAGGGAAATAGTGAATAACATATAGCTGATTTAGGGAAAACAGCCATTTTTAAAAATTTATTTTTCTGGAAGCATATTGTTTTGTGACTTATCTATAGAGTTATGTAGCATTGCAAGTGCAAGGTCCTGCACCTGGGGAGGAACAAGCCCAGGCACCTGTACAGGTTGGGGACTGAACTACTGGAAAGCAGCTCTGTTGAGAAGCACCTGGGAGTGCTGGTGGACAGCAAGCTGACCATGAGCCAGCAATGTGCCCTTGTGGCCAAGGGCCAATGGTATCCTGGGCTGCATTAAAAGGAGGGTGGCCAGCAGGTCGAAAACCCCCCTGGATGTGTTCCTGTGCCCCCTGCTCTAGGTGTGCCTGTTCAAGCAGAGGGGTTGGACAAGATGATGTCTAGAGGTCCCTTCCAACCCCTACCATTCTGTGATTCTGTGGTTCTATGATTCCTAGTATGCTGGAATACCTTACTCAGCTGGTTAGGCATTGCATTTATATTGTTTCAGCATTAACAGGTATAAAACACATGGTTTTCAGAGCCTAATCTGGCAAGTGTTTTAAAATGTTTTGCGTTAACTTCATAAACATCATCTTGATGATGTGGTTCATCTCACCTATAATTCAGTTATTGATTGCACTTCAATCAGTAATCTAGTTTTCTTCTGTTGTCATCAGGAAGGTGTAATTTCCAGAGGCTTACGTCACATTCTGTCTGTGTTATGAATGTCAGTATTGCTTCCAGCAGCCCTCTCCACTGATACTAAAGAAGCCTATGCTGCAGCTATTTCTGTTATACAAATAACAGAAGCCCTAATTAATTATGTCTTTCAAGAGCTTGTTTACTTCCTGCTTTAATGAAAACTGTAATATAAATAAAGCCATCTAAAATAAAGTTTTCCCTTGTTAGATTCTACAAATTCTCCTGCAATGCACAGAGCAAAACACAAGGTCACCAGCCCTTTCCTTTTTGCTGCCAGTGATTCAAGATGCCCATTTTATCTACTTTTTATTCAGGCTTTTATTCAGGTTTGGACTGTACAAGTTAATCTAGAAAAGCAACAATTTTAATTGGCTCATTGAAGGTCCTTCCAACAGTACTACTTCCCACATATCAGACTTCTTCACTGCTCCTGTCTCAGAGTCTTCCTCTCCCAGCCTCTTCTGACTGTTATTCCTAACCAGACCCATCTTATCTCACATATTTACAAGGACTTTTCCAACTGGTTTCAGTCTTTCATTTATCTTTCCTTCAGGATAAAACTAAGATCTTCTTTCCCAAGCCCATTAGATTCTCGTCTTTTTCTCAGACTTCCAATGAGGAAGATCCGTACAGGGCTTGCTTTCCTAGCAACTCTTTGTCACTGGGAAGCAGAAAATCTAATCCAGACCTATGTGCCTACTAACAGTCTGTTTATTCTGGGTTCCTAGATGCAGTTTCCAAAATATCTTGTGTCAAACCTGTGACAATCTGTCTGAACTGGAGCAGTCCTCTACTGGGGAAGACCATTAATTTCTAGATATCTTAAAAGGAATATTGTTTGGTAGAAATGTTATCCTTTTCTTGTTTGTGGTAATTTTGATATTACCTAAGAAGAAGGAAAGCTACTGTTGTCTTTCAGTGAAATTGAGGTACATTTGTTTCAGCAAAAACTGCAGAAGATAAAAGCATAAAGAGAAAACATTGACTTGAGACTTTGCAAGGGCTGTGATATTTAAAACTGCAGTAAGTCAAGTACCTTGAATTTGTAGGTAAGGTTTGACATGAAACTGTTGATTTGAAAATGTTGAACTATCCTCTATTTCCAGGTGTTCTTATCTTATTATTACTTTATGTTTTCCATCCCTCTGTTCATATTCCTGATCTTCCTGTTCTTTGATTTTTTTTTTTACTGCCCTCCCACTTCAACATTATCTGGTTGCTTGTCTGGAGAGAATCATTAGGTCACCTAAAAGCTGCCAAATTGTGCAGTAAATTATTGGCTATATTCTGTAGTCTGAGTTGGACAAGAGGTTTCCAGCAGAAAAGTACAAGAGCAAGTTTCTACAATCGTGTTAATGGGTGTAGTGACACAGCCTGCAATGAAACTGTGCTCTGTGTCTGTGTATGAGAATCTGGCCCTGTGAATCCACAAATGATATTTTTTCACCATAACATTTCCTCTGTTTTATAACAGAAAGTAGAGATATTAAATGAAATCACATCTAACATAACACTTCCCACACACCAAGTACTATCTCTCAGTCTGGCACAAGTAGATTTTTTAAATATTCCTTCATTAATCAATGCAGTAACAGTATCCCTATCCTGTATGAATTGAAGTTAAATTTTGTGAGATACAGCATCAAATGCTGTATGAAAATCTACATAGATACTACAAATGCTATATTCTCCACATCTACCATATTTTTGTTATTTATGCATAGACTCATACCTGATTTATTTTTTTTAGTAGCAGATGGCAATCTGGGTTATTTCACTTGCTGCAGTTAATTTTTTATCATAGTCAATGTCCAAATACTATGGTTAGGTGCAAGACTTATGGAATGAACGTGCTCGGTTTTCATTACACTGTGCACAATTAATTTTTTCAGATATACCTTTTGGGTATGCAGTCAATCGTAGAGTGACTTTATATCTTCACAAAAATTCCAAGTAAAATGCCAGACAACAAAGATAAGAAAAATAATCTTCCTGTGTCCTGTAGCCAATGCAAAACTGTAGAAATGTGGAAAGCAGACAGACAAAGGGTAGAGATTAATGGGATACCACATGGTCGCTTTAAAGAGGTCCCTTGTGCCATAAAATTTTGATTTAATATTTCAATCTCATGGATGCCTGTTTTGTGATAGTGTAATTCCAATGATGTACTCATTCAAATTAGTGTAAATAACATTGAAAGCACATTTCTTGTCAAAATCATGCTCTTGTATTAACTTATGGTTCTGTTTCATGTTTTCCATTATCAGTATTTTATGCTAGATTGAATATGTCAATTGATTTTTTTTTATACCTCTGAGTTTTATCAGAACACAATGTATCTACGCTCATTATCACTTTTCATGGGTAAACACCTGTGTCGCAGGATATGTTCTTTAACAGATGCCTAAGAACCATCTGAATGCTGTCTTTGGACTTCATGCTTTTGCTTTATTTATGTCATTAAAAAAATTCCATAATTAAAGACAAAAAAAATGACATAGCAAAATATTAATTGAGGCACTGGAAATTATTTCTAAGAAAAGAATCTCACAGAATCAGTAAAAATAAATTTTAACCTTAATTATCCTAGTACCTTTGCTAAGACAGCTATTTATCTGAAGGTGGTCCATAATGAATGACACGATCAACATTTTCAAGTGTATTTTCTCATTCCTTACCACATATTATGCTTTCTGTACCATGAGTCCATTCAGTACAGATTATACAGATAAAAGGAAAAGCACTAAACAGGAAGAAATAGCTGGTGTACATCATTCTAATGTTTATTTTTATAGAAACAAGTTAGCAACTAAAGAGAAGGAAAAGCATAAGCCAAGATACAGGAACATGTGACTCAGAGCTTTTTCATGTATTGCTAGTCATTCTGGTCAATCTGATGACCACAGGTCACTATGTGACACTGCTTTGTCTTGTGGATTCAAGTGATAGCAGGAATACAAGCTGAATCTTAGAAAATGTATCCTAGAAACCCTTCTTTTTAACAGAAAGCTAAATAGGTTTCATATTTTGAGTGTATACTTCTGTTGATATTTCAAATATACCTGACCCAAAGTCTTTCACAGTGTGATGAGCTGTAAGAATTCTTTTAAATTTACATAGCAGGATTAGGATTTGAAGTAAAAGCTGTTTTCATCCAGCTGAATCTCAGTCAGAATCAGTTATCAGCTCTGTACTTAAATGTACTTAATTCACAGCAAGAGATTATTTGCTGGCATATACTGTAAAGTAATGACTTTTCTTGTTATACCTTTTATTCTTGAAGTAATAAAGCACTTATGAAGGTGTTCGATTTACTGATAGGGAAGCTAGTCCATTATACAGTTGATTTTAATGAAAAATACATTCCTTTCTGATTGATAGTGTTCTCAGAGAGAAGGCCCTGTTTCAAACCATTGATTTGATCGATGTGAATTACCCAGTTGCATTGCCTGTCTCTCTTCACTGACTATAGAGGGGGACTACCTAACGATATTCCTCTAACTGAGGTGTCTCAGATAGCTGGCTTAATTAGAGGAGTAAATCCATGTGAAAATGTTCTCCACAGCAGCTCTCTGAAGATGATTAATGCTTGTTTTGAGTAGCACTTCCAGGTTGACACAAAGATTCGATCTTCATTTTGTTAAATGAACACCACAGGGTTACTATTTTTCAAACCTTACTAGTGAGGAACACAAAGAGGTTAAGAAACATACCTTGGAGGTTAAACCACATAAAGGGAGTCAAGGGAATTCAAGTAAAGTATCCAAATTTGAGGCTTACTGCTTCCATTCAAGTCTCATTATCTCTGGAGACTCCTATAAGCTCTAACTGCCCCTGCTTTTTCAAAATAAATGGTCATGTTACCATTTTGCTCTTAGACACACACAGAAAAATGTCAGGCTTGTCATGGTTAATCAATGCAGTGCTCAGTGCTTATCTTTGCCTATCTCATCTGCGGACTTCAGCCCGGTAGCTGAACAAAGGTCTGCTACGAAACTCAGCTTACAAGGCAACAGCAATCATTACACAATTAGTTTTACAATTAAGTACTGTAGAAACCTAAAGTGGAGGATAGTCTCAGAAATAAATTACATACTCTCCACACAAAGAAGCTGGAACATGAAAGAAGCAAGTAAAGTGAAGGTTGTTATACAGTAAAATAGCTGAAAGAGACAGGATAATGTCCAGTCAGGTTATAAAATGTGTGTGTTTGGGTTTTTTTTTTCTTTCTGAACAACAGGCTAACAAGCAAAACTAAAACCTTTCTGTTTTACTTGTCTCTTCTTTGTATTGTGTCTAATGCAATATTCATTATGGAAAATGCACTCTTGGGAAGAGTTTTGTTATGTTCATTTTAACATTTGGGTGACACAGCTTGCATACTGCAATACTCCCTTCGGGAATTCTCATGTGGTTTTACAGGAAAATACTAGCACATCCTGTGCCTTTTTTTTTTTTTTTAATAACAGATGACAAAAAGAAGAGAAGAAGAATAAGCAGCTACTCCTTTAATTTTTATCAATCTAGGTAAAGATTATACTAAGATGGTTGGTGTGAATCCCATTTCCTGACCATTTTTACTGTCTTACAACAAGATGGCCATCAGAACTTTTGGAGCAATGGCTGTCTCTTTCTTGCCGTGCTGGACTTCAAAAAACAGTACATGGTGATCCACTACTAGACAATGAGTTGAAGTCAGGTTATGAAAGAACTGAGTGAGATTCTGTAGTTGAAGAAAGTGTAAGTATCGGCTGAGGTTTATCACATAATACCACAGAACAGTTTGGGTTGGAAGGCACCTTCAAAGATCATCGAGCCAACCCCCTGTCGGATCTTTCACTAGATCAGGTTGCTCAAAGCCCCATCCAGCCTGACACTGAACACTTCCAATGATGGGGCATCCACAACTTCCCTGGGCAACCTGTTTCAGTGGATTACCACCCTCATTGTAAAGAACTGCTTTGTCATATCCAACCTAAATCTACTCTCTTCCAGTTTAAACCCTGTGCCTCCTGTCCTATCACTGCAGGCCTTGGTAAAAAGTCCCTCTCCATCTTGCTTATAAGCCCCCTTTATATATTGACAGTCTGCAAAAAGGTCTCCCTGGAATCTTCTCTTCTCAAGGCTGAACCACCCCAACCTCCTCAGTGTTTCTACACAAGGAGAGGTGTTCCATCCCTCTGATAATTTTTGTGGCTCTCCTCTGGACCAACTCTAACAGATGCATGTCTTTCCTGTACTGAGGACTGGACTGCAGAGTTGGATGCAGTACTCCAGGTGGGATCTCACAAGAGCAGAGTAGAGGGGAAGAGGAGTAGAAAGGGAGTGGAGCAGAATTACCTTCCTCAGCCTGGCCACACTTTTTCTGTTGCCCAGAATACTATTGGCTTTCTGGGCTGCAAGTAGACACTGCTGACTTGTATTCAATTTTTCACCCACCAGTGTCCTGAAGTCCTTCTCTGCAGGTCTGTTCTTAATCCATTCATCACCCAATGAAGAATTACTAGGGTGGGGGTAATGTGAAAAAGGTCTGGTTCAAAATCCATCAGAATAAGCATGAAACTTTTTTATTAATTTAAACTTATCTTTGGAAGAGACCCCATCTCTGGACTGTAAGCCTCAATCTCTTGACTGGCAAATTCACTGTCATAATAAGGATTTAATAATTTTTATATCAATGCTGTTTAGAGGTGATCAAATTAAACCTGTATACAGAAACTTCTTATAAAGTCTCTACAGCTGAAAATCATAGTGAAAGACTTGAAACCTAAATTAGAATAAAGGATTATTTTGGTCTGATATATTGATTAAAAATACTTAGTAAACAAAACATTTTGATTTGACAGATTAACATAAAACTACAGCAAATCTCAATTCAGAGAATTTACAGAATAATCAAAGGCTACAAGAACATCTGAAATTAAAAAGGAGTTGGAGGCTTGTTTTTCTCTTTCCTCCACATACTCTCAATGAGGATGGATGTCAATTACAAAGGTAATGCTGTGATGTTTAAGGTTGAAAGGGTTTTTCTAATACATACTGCTCAAAGCATTATTCTCTAGAAAACAAATTCCTATGTACCTACTGTGTAAAACTCAATCAAGCACTTCCTGACAAGGTGCAAAGAGACAGTGTTTTGATGTTTCCTCCCCTGAAATATATTTTTAAAAGATATTTTTCTCTATTTCTTGTCTCTGGCTTTCTTAGGTTTGATGCTTTGTGAAATGTTCCTACCTTTCTGATTTCTTTTAAATCCTACAGTTATTCCATAGGTTTGAGATATTTTCTTTTAATCCTTCTTTTATTGTCAGTCACACCATGTGGCTTTGATGTGGAAAATACTGATAAGTCACTTAAACGTCGTCCAATTATTATCTTCACTGACCATGTTTTTGTTTATATATGAGCCATTTTTGGTCCTGTTAGATGTGTTCAGCCTTTCTTTCCAAATTCTTACCTTTCCTAACAATGTTACAAACTCCCCTAACGGTGCTAGGTTTTTTCATTGCTTTGAAGTCTTTGTGACTGAAATGTAATTTGTGAAATACATTTGTCTGCCAAAATAACAGCAGACACCTGAATGTTCAAGGGATATATAACAGCGGAGATGGAACTTTCAACTCTATGACACTGCTCCAGTCACCCTAGGTCAGCACGGAACAATTAGCCATTTTCTCATGTCCTAAACTGATGGTCTCAGTTCATTTCTTAGACCACATGTGAGACAGCATTGTGGTACACTTAGTGGTAGGTTTAGCTGAAAAGAATTTTGTCACCAGTGATAGAAATAAGAACGTATTGTTCACCAGTATTTTACAAAGCCACAATGGCTTCACATCTAGAGTACCATGTCTGGTTTTGGACTTTGTACCTCAATTCAAGTATCTACTTCTTGTGTACTAGGTTGATGTGGTAAAAAGCTCTCTTGCAACAGAGTGATAACATTATGTGTACAGGCAAACTCTAAAAAAAGTAACTATTAAAGGTTATAAAAATTAATTAGTATTAGTTTAAATACATACATTAGCCTACATTTAACAAATAGTAAATATGGATAATTTTTTGTTTTGTAGAAGGAAGAGGATTTTTCCAAGGAGAATCCATGGTTCCTTTGAGTCCCAGAGTAAAGAACCTGAGCACATTATTAAAGCCCAAGCCATAACAAGTTAAATCTGAAAGCACATACAGTATCATTTTAATAAGAAAACAAATAAGAAAATTATTACTTTGTGCGCTGAAGACATATATTATACCTGCAGGGTCAAGATGAGAATTCTATTGTCCTAACATGCTACCATGAAAATTCCTGGTACTTTAGTTATTACTCTCTTTTTCTTCCAAAAAGTGAAGAGATTTACTTCTCTGACTGTACGCTATCTTGCTGTATGACAGCCTTTTCCTGCTGAATATATAATAGATAGAAATAACCTCAGCTATCCTTAGGTATACAAAAGTGAAACGCCTAAGTCTCAGCTAGGCACCCTTGGATCCCTTTGTACTCTGAAGCACAATTCATGCTGCATGATCCAGACACGTGTCAGTATGAGATGACTCACCCTATGAAAATGCCCATTTTCTCTACTGACTGTCAAGTCTTCACTGTCTAACTTCTAGATGTATAAATTAGAACACATTAATCTACTCTAACTCATTAGTGTATGTTGCTTGTTGTCATGTTGATAGTTTATTAGTAAACTTTGCATTATGTTGCTTATTATGCAGTCAAATAAATAAAAAAAAATGGTGATATAACTGCACTGAAATTTTTAAGGTATCTGGTATTTGCCATTTTCTATATCTCTGCAAGTTGCATCATTTTCTGTCCTCGGGTTATTTTGTCTTCAGAGGGAAAAAACTCAAAACGTTATGTGATGGCAGTATTTAGGTATGGCAACCATTAGGCAGTCCATGAGAACAATACTGTTAAGAAAGGACTATAATGTAGAGCAGCTATCACACCTTTCTCCTTTTCCCCACTTCCCGCTCAGGTTTTTCATTTAAAGTGCCCTTTAATAAATCTTTCTCAAATATTCCCTTATTCCAACAAAAATAATGTATATATAAGTCTCTAAAAACTACATAAATTAGGTTTTTTCCTCATTGTTCCTTCTGTCCTATATTTGTTACCACTAAAATGCTCTCTGAAAAGATTGTCTAAAGACTAAATATTAGGGTTGAACCAAAAAGTTGTCTCTTCAACTATGTTTCACTCCAAGATGTAAAAAGATAAAGTTGCATCATTGTCATCTTTATCTTACAATACTGAAAATGAGCTTTGAGAGAGTGGGATTTACATTGTGAGAGACACAGGAGGCATGATGCTTTTGAAATAAGTAGCTATATTTGTCCTTTAATATGATGTTATGATTTTACACTTTTAGCTTTTATTTCTTACAGGAAAAGCTATTTACTGCCTGAATTAGTGCATGAAGGGCAGACTGGGTAAAGTTCCTACTGACCTCCATGTCTTTGCTTGCAGAAACAGCATACCCTACTCTCAAAATTGAGATGCTTCAGCACATCTTTTGCGTAGAAGAATCTTCAGTTAACTCCAAATTTGAGCTGTGGAGCCTGAGCTCTGACACTCCAAAGATATTGAAGCTTGCAAGGGCTCATGTTCTGAGTAGGTATTCCTACAAATCCTACTGTGATAAACCATCCTGGAAGCTAAATGTATGTAAACAGTCCCTTCCTCTAAATGCTGCCCTACCTGCCTCAGGAAACATTGCAGGAAGTGGCCAACCTCTCAACTTGCTTCCAGAGCTCTCCAGATTTTCTTTAAATTCTCTCTCTACTTATTTAGCATCTGCCTTCTTCTCTGCCCATTCTACAGCTATGGGTAAAAGCTTCCCCAAACCTCAGACCAGCCGCTGAGATTTTAAAACAAGCAGAAGGTTGCTGTTTAGTTCATTATCACCAGCATAAGTCCTGTGCAGAGAAAACAGATAAACATGAAATATATTTTCCTGAATTTCCTAGCAAGCTTGAAAGGAAAAAGCAGTATGCTTTCCAATATCAGCTCACTACCAGTGTTTGTTAAATTTTGCACACAAAAATATCTACATAACACTTCTTAGTAAGATACATCTTACAACACTATCATGAAGCATTTTAAGAATGCAGACCACTATCTAGCTGAACCCTTAACATTATCTCTCTCATAAAAAAGCCTCAGAGAAATGCTGTTTTCTTGAGCATGTGTCTTCATCTGGGGAACTAACATCAACCTATTAAGCAAGTATTAAATCCATACTTTTACTACTGGCTTCAATAGGATGCTAAGTCTATACTGCAATTGTTTACTTTGTTGTTTATGTCTTAGCATTTATTGTCCCTCTTAGTAAGCATGCAGTGTAAGGTTTTACAGATGTTATCATGCAGTGTTGAAATGCTACTGTTTCTAAATTGAGTCTTTTTTGAAACTGCAAATGACGCATTTTCATTAGCTTTAAAAAATGTTTATGTATAAACCTCTGCTGAGATTTATATGATTACCTGACAACTTCACATATTTCCTCTCTAACCCCCTCTAATTTATACTTTCCTGCCATTTCCTACGTGTATTGGGTGACAGGTTGTTTGTAAACATCATATTTATATTACTCCCCTCTTTCAGCACTGATAATTTTCACCCAGAAATATTCTCTGTCATGCAACTCCCAATGTAGATATGTTTACATGTCAGCTAATTCTAAAAACTTAAGGAAGCTCTCAATTACTGTAGTCTGAAGGCACATATTTTAATCTTTTCAAAGATGTTGAAAAAATAATAATACAATAAACAAAACAGAAAATCCTGTATTAATCCGGTGTTGTCACTATTTATATATTGTAGTACCCAGTGGTTTAAGAACCAATTATGATAAATCAGGTAAATATATGTATAAAAACATCCCAAATAACCTAAAGGGCTTAAAATCTGAACAGCTGCATCTAGTGGTTCCTTCAGAAATAGCTATTATTTTACTTGCTCAGAAAAACAATCTAGGCACCAGCCTTACAATATTTTGATTACTGACTCTTTTGTTTTAGGCTTCTGCTGTAATTTAGGTATAACAGGACCATTTCAGAAGAATTTTATCTCTTTAAAAAAATTCCAAATATAATTTCTTTTGTGAAGAAAAATTGCTTCACATAATTTCGAATAACCTAATTCTTGATTATATCCTTGTCCATTAAACATCTCCATGGTGTCTTGGAAAAGCTGTATTCTTTTTCAGAGGCAATGGTTAAAAGAGCTTAATAATACAAATGATAAAATCTACCACTCTGATCTCTCTCATTCATGGAACAGCAACAATAAGCAATCAAATAAACTTAACAATTTTTAAAAACTTCACAGACACCCAAAGACTTTACATATTTCAAAATAATGAATCTTTCTTTCAGGAAATTAGTGATAATCCCAGAAAATTTGCCTCATAGCTTGAGTCTGCATACTGGAAAGTGTAAATCCTTGAGTGCTCTTTTGAAACTATGAGTTTTATTATACAAGTTTTCAAAGTTTATTTCGATTTAAATGGGGCTAGTGGTAATCATAGCTCACCTGACTTTCACGTAGCTATACACAGTATTTATTTGCTGGAAAACAAAAACATCTCTGTGGGAACTTCTACATTTACTTTCTATGTAGATTATAATCATTTTATACAACAAAGTGCAGGCATACAGATACTTCCAGTCTTGGGTGCCTATTCCCAATGTAGGAAGTTCAGAAAGGGGATAGTCAGCCTGAGGGTATTATTGTTTATAACTATGATTCTTCTTATGGCTTTCTGAAGAAAAGGAATTCAGTGTTACCAGTATTCGATTTCTTATTATATTATTGATAATAATTGTATAGTAACTAAATAATAAAGGTGTTACATTTCTTCATATCCCATTTTGTTTCTTCTTGCTATTCTAAGTCATGTGTTATGCTGAAGATGCAAATCAGCACTGGGAAATGGATAACAGCAATTTCATTTGTTGTTATACGTAGTGTATTTCCAGTAATATGTTTGAATGTGACTATAACAGAATTTCAGACATAATTTTCAGATATAATTTCATACCAAAAGAATAGTATGTGTTAAAGGTTCTTTTCTTCTTGCTCCAGTTAAAATACTGATTACATTTACACTGTGAAGTCCAGGATCTGTCTTACAGTGCTATAAAAGGAAAAAAAATGAATCTGTACTTTATTGTGAGTTACACTTCAGGTGCCCTTGATAGTGAAATCAGTGGGATGTGGGCAGGGTTATTTTCCAGCAGCAAATGAGTGTTCTGGAAACAGAGAAATAAGACTAATAAATGGAAGCTATAAAATACAGTAAGATTTTGAATTTGCATTTCCCTGAAAATGTCTACCTATTTAATATACATGCATAAACGTATTTTATTTGCTTTCAGAGAACTAACAGTCTGCCTCTGTCAGACATTGTGATAAATCATCTAGATTTGATCTTCAATGCAACATTCTCTTAAAATTTTTAGAAGTGGACTCGGAGACTTAGCCTCAACTCAATCTATTCTACAGTGAAGTCTTTTTAGACAGGAATGCTAAGAAACATTTATCATATACTCTACCATAGCTTCCTTATGTGGAGAAACAACTGGCAGCTTTCTTAACTGTTGAGTTCTTTATACAGTAATTCAGACACTGATTTGCTCCTTCACTCTTTGCATTCTTATTTAAGTAAGCCAGTTTAACATGCTTCAGCTGAAATTGAAAATGCCTATACATCATATTAAAAATATTAAATATTATTTTTTATAGGTAACTGTCTCTTTTCCTTCTGTCAAGGGTAGACAATCTGCAGATAATCTGTGTCATGCAGTCTGACCATCAAGGTACATAAGAATGAATAAAGCATCAATAAACTCATATCAGCAAAGATGCAAGAAGATTGTGCCAGTCAAAGAGCAAATACTTCAACAAAGAAAGTATCTGATGTTGTAGGAGCATAAAATATGTAACATCTTTCTCACCATGACTGCCTAACTCCTGTGCAAAGATTTTTGGTGCTGTATTGCCTAGACACAAGACATTTTATATTGCATCAGTGTAATACTATTTACTTTATGCCTACATGCTGCAACATACAGATGTTGCCTTTCAGGGTTATTAGTCTAATTCTCCTCCACAGCAATAGCACCAGCAAAAAATCCCCATGCACCTAATCTCCTTTACATGAGCAGGATGTTTTACAGAAGCAACTCGATTCAACTAGAGGCTCTGATTCTTCTGGACTTTAAGGTGTTGCAAAGCAAAAAGGTGAGAGCTGCATGAGCTCACATCATGGTTTAACCCTAGCTGGCAATTCAGCACCCCTAGCCGCTCGCTCACTCCTCTCCCCCAGCAGGGTGGGGGGAAGAGAATTGAAAGGGTAAAAGTGAGAAAATTCATGAGTTGAGGAAGAACAGTTTAATAATTGTAAAATCATGATGATCATGTTCATCATAATAATAGCAATAATAATAATGTAATGAAAATAAAATAACAAAGAGAGAGAAATAAAACCCAAGAAAGAAAAGTGGTGCAAATGAAAACAATTGCTCACCACCAGCTGACCAATGCTCAGACAGTCCTTGAGCAGCAGCCTCCCAGAAAACATTCCCCCCTAGTTTTATTGCTGAACGTGAAGTCATATGGTATGGAATATCCTTTTGGTCAGTTGGGGTCAGCTGTCCCGGCTGTGTCTGCTTCCAACATCTTGTGCATGCCCCACCTGCTCGCTGGTGGGGTGGGGTGAAGAGCAGAAAAGGCCTCAACTCTGTGCAAGCACTGCTCAGCAATAACTAAAACATCCCTGTGTTATCAACACTGTTTTCAGCATAAATCCAAAACACAGCCCATACTAGCTACTATGAAGAAAATTAACCCTACCCCAGCCAAAACCAGCACAGCTCCCTTCCGTCTCCCTCAGTAGTTTCCAAAAAGGCCAGCTGATTAGTGTTATGGCCAGCTGATGAAAGGAGTGTCATTTCTGAACCTCTCACTCCTCTGGTCTTCCTTTTTGAATAGAGGGAATCTTCAATGTGTGCAATTCACCACTAGCATCTGCCATTCCACTGGCCTTTCAGGATAGTAAAATGGCTAATGAAGCTTTTTATAGTAATAATTCTTCCTGTGCCTTTTACTGGACAGATGTTTTGGGCACAGAATTAGAGCCAAAGGAATTTTTTTTGTGCAATCTCTGAACAATTCAGTGTTCACAGTTCCACACTGCTTGTTCTTCTAAGACATCTCAGAAATTTTAAGACTGCATCCAGTTTGCCTTTTTTGAAGTTCTTGAATTCTACCGATAAAAAGTATCATACAGATTACAATAAATGTAGTTTTTCCAACAGATCAACCTGGCAAAAGGCAAATTTGTTCTAGTGAAACCAAAGGGAAAGGTGCATACTGGTGTTATGAAGGTCATTCTCAACCTGAGAGTCTGGTAACAGCAGCTGAAATGATCAGCTCCTCTATGCCAGGAGAAGAGCTTGAAATCTCTCAAGGGCTTTCAGATTTTTCAGCAGCCCATCATGGAGGAGCTGACCAGGTTCTGGAAATCTACTACATTCTCCACATCACTGTGGGGCTGAGCAATCAAGTTGGCAAGAGAAAGGGATCTTATCTAATATATAATTAAAATAGTCATTTGGGCTAATCTTTTGGGTAAGTTGCAATCATCACCAATTGCATGTAGATATTTTTAAATTCAATTTTGATAGTGTTATGCAAGCAATTGAAAAGCTTGAATCTTCTTTGAGTGAACACCTTGTGCCTGTACACGCATGATGTAACCGTATGCTGGAAGGTACAATTCTTCCAGAAAGTGTGTTAAAGGATGTATCCAAATCTCACATACATAAGTGTTTTTTTCTCTGCTGTTATACTATAATTAAGAAGCAATTAAATGAGTTTTTATTTAATCATAGCTGGAACAATAGGATCCTCTTCCCAGGGTACAGAGCACTGTGGCAAAGTCTGAATGGAAGCTCAGCCATGTAGTCTGAAAGGTTTCCTCTGAGACTTTTTACAATTGTGATGGCTTTGGCAATGTTTTGATTACAGCTGACTATCTCAGTATATGTGGGATGAACCAGAAAGCAAGCTGACAGTCAGATAAGCAGTGTGAGTTTGGTCTTGGGAGAAATAAAGTTCCTTTAAGTGCAAGACTGTTTGGAAAGACAGTTTTACTTTCTGAACAAGGAAACTTTCGGGTTTTCTTTTTCCTTGAAAAGTATTTGTTACAAGCTCCCTAAGAGCTTTCCTATTATTCTGAGCCAGAAAGCTATGCTAGAAAGCTTTGCTGCTTATACTTGCTAGAGGAAGACACTCCTTCCTCCTCAGCCTCTCTGTCAGTGGCTCTCTAAGCACCTCTTTTGGTTAACTGGAAGGGCACAGAGTTTCTCATTGGATACCCTGAAAATAATCCATGTGGATCCTAGCCACTGAAAAAGTGCTCCAAAAGCCTACTTAGAACAGTATCATCACCCGTATGAAATGAAAGGCCCATTGGATATGTTTACCCATAGATACATTGTGATCACCTTTTTAGAAACCAGGTTAAAATGAAAACAAATCGAAGCATTTATTTGCAAAATATGTGATGTAACAGGGTTTTGAAGGACACAGGTGACAAGGAAGAGAGTAACCATGCTTAGTGTACTTTACCAAAGATCACTTCCAAATGGCCTTCCCTCACCCCCATTTTCTGACAACTGGCATCAATATCCCAAGCATTCAACAGCTCAGGTCCTAGTTCATATTCTACACACACACTCCAGTGAACCTTCAGCTAAGGAAGGATGTTATGTTTTGGTGGTCACTCCTCTCTTTTCTTGGAGTTCATTAAAACCCAACTTTTCTTTTTCCTGTTAGGCCTTAACTTACACAAGAGGCTATTTGGTTCCTCTCTTTGTGGACTTATTCAGAGGTTCTAATGACACATTGGGAGGCAGGTTAGACTATTTTGCATGCTTATTTGAACTGTTGGCAAATCATTAGCCATAAATAGAAAAATCATGGAGCAGTAGAATGCCTTTTCCCAGTCAGTAAGATAATGTGTAAAAAACAGTGTAAAGTCTTCAACATAAAACTGTAAATTGAGGACCATGATTTCTGCAAGTATTAAATTGGGTGACTTCCTGTGATCTTTACCTTCACTTTGGAGTGAGAATAGACTTAGATCAACTGATGGAATCTGCAATCGTACTTTAAGATCTGTCATATCTATCAGGAAAATAGAAATCTTCAAATAAATTCTATTTAAATAACTGTTGTGGCACCAAATAAATAGCTGACTCATGCTTTTAGATTCTCTTGCTATTAAAAATGATGTGGCAAGACCTTGAGCATTGTCCAAATCCTCAGAGTTAAGGAATAAGAGTGCCCTGGGTCAGCATTTGTAGAGTGATCCTCTGTACTTAAAGAATAAAGAAGAAATAGCATTAGTAAATAATTTTAAAAGGGTGTTAGCAAAGCTGGTTGGGAAAACACTTTAGAGACCAGATTAAGTATGAGTTGGATGAGCTGGTGACTGAAACATTCACTGTGCTCTTTTTCTTTCACTTAGGTACTGTCTCCATCCCATTCCTCCCTACAGCTGCCTTTCAGCCAATTTCCACATCCAAGTCAAAGGCAAATAATATTTTTATTTAAATAGCAGATTACTTAGAGATGAATTTTCTCCTGAAACAAAGCTAGTGCTTTTAGATTTATAAGATACTTGAGTTTCACTTCAGAATTCCATAGTGGTTGATCTACTTGTATAAGTGATGTGATCTTTTAATTAGGTTTTCAGTAAAAGACAACAAAAGGGTCAGGCTTATTTCTGCTGCCTCATAAGCAAACATTCATTTGCTTTTGGACAAGGATCTTGTTGCAATCAGTTGCACCCAGATGGAAGACATGAAACAAAGAACTGTGAATTACTCTGAGTACGCAGCGCTCAGCATAAGAAATTTCTTTAAGGCTCTCTTGCGGCATGCTGATTTCTTATGCTTTATACTATGCAAGCACAAGACCAGAAATATCTGCTACTGTTTCAGACCTTTGCTCATGTACATACCAGTGATGTGGTTTGTATTTATAAAGTTTGCACAACTGACAGAAGGAGGAACTACTCAGGTTCATAAAATTAAACAGGGAAGATGATAGAATTCCAGGTTAGCCATGATAGTTGGTAAGAGACATCAGCTTTGTGAAATCAAAATTGGCTACAGTAAATTAACTAACAATCTCTGTATTTAGACTTATTAATTGATTCAATCACTTTTAGTTGTTTGGCCTGTTTTTCTGTTTTCACACTGAGGGCTTGAGACAAACATATTAATTGCTTTCCATATAGGAATCATCTTCACTAATTTTAGCTTTACAAAAGTTAAACAGCTAGTTGAAGATAATTGTTCAGGCCTCTGTTGTAAGTAGAGGAGACAGATAACTCTAGAGAATGATTTAGTTCACTACAAGTACAAATTTCTCTTGGGATGGGTGAGCTTTCCTCAGAATATGTCTCTGTCTCTGATTAGAAAAGTAGTATAGTTCATCAGCTTGGCTGCCTAACATGGAGACAGTACATCTGGCTAAGATAAATACCATCATCTGCCTCTCTATAATCAATCACTCTGGAATACTCTTCCTGCTTATGTCCTGGTAGATCAGTTATGATTAGTAATTAGGGTGCAGATGCAAGAGCATGCTTCCCTTTTTTTCTCCTACATGTTTCTTCTGACACTTTTTTCTTTCATCCAGCATGTGATCAAAGCAGATGAAGGTTTCTTCCAGGAATGGAACTTGACATGTCTAGTTAAGAATGTGAGGCTTGTGTTTTGCTTCAGGATCTGCTATCAGGCCACAGATTGCCTCTGCTTTCTCATTGAATTTCATGTCTGTAGTTACAGGTTTATTTGAAAAATCTTGTGAAACATGCATTAGAAACCATTATATAAAAAAACCAAAAAAAAACCATAAATAAAACCCTCATAAGGAATTTCAAATGCTTCAGTTAAAATAATGTTTGCACAATTTTGCAGGTTAATCTGCTGATTTCTATTGCCCTAACTATTACATATCTTTGGGATATTTGATCAGAGGGGAATAAGATGAGCTATGCTCAATTTATTGTAAATCGGTATTTGAAAGCAATGTCTATTCAAAAGAGTAGTTAAGTTATAAGTACATTAGAATAGTATTTTGATTTGCCATTTATGCATATTATGTCAATGAAAATGAAAATGTGTGGTTTTAAGAATTAGATCATAGTAATAAAATAAATAAGTTTAAATATCTGTAAACACAAATGTCTGGTGGGAAACATATTTTCATTTTGTTTTTAAAGACTATTATTTCTGTATGAATGAGCCAGGCACAAATGGATATTCCTTCTCCAATGTGTATGAAACCAAGTTTTCTGGAAACCCATGAGGAAGGCAACTAAAACCACAGAATCATTTGTGGAAAAATATTTACATTTTGTTGCTTACTAGTGTGTGCTTTCAAAATTCTTGGCATAATTATTCTGTTCTCTTGACTTATATTACCTGGTCCAATATAGCAGCCCACCAACTTCATGTGTAATGACCAGAATCAGAAACGTAGCACTCTGTACTCATAGAATCATAGAATCATAGAATGGTTAAGACCTTTAAGATCATCGAGTCCAACTGCTAACCTATCACTACTCAGTGCAGTGTGTAGTATTTTGGCTTACTTTTTTTTTATATCCTATTTTTGGTGCATCTGTGTTGCTTTCCAATCATTGCCACAAAATAGTCCTTCTTGTGTCTGGGAGCACTACTGGTACTCTTCTGCAACCAAAGAATGCCAGGGGACTTTTCTTTGTTTGCACAACCCTAGCTGGGACTTGCAAAAAAAAAAAAAAAAAAAAGCCTCACAGGGTGAAAGTAGAAGAGATCTCTCTGAAATAAACAAAAATATAAATATAGCTCTTTTGTTTTGAAAGTATCTGTCTAGAACAGACATTAAACACACAGTTGAAGACAAAGTACGCGTAGCCTTTCTACTCTGCCCTTAGATGACTGTTTCAATGTAGTCACAAATATTAAACTGAACACAGAATGTTAATGAAGCCTGAGTATTGATTAGGCCTGAAGTAGACCATTTCACAATTCATTTCTAATTTCCTGGAATTTCAAACAGTAAAAGAAATCTTATGAAGACATAACATTTGATTCAAATGTAGTTTTTAAAGTCTAATCTATTCATTTTAAGCTCCCTCTATAGCTGATAAAAAAAAAACCAACTAGAGCATGCACCATTGAATGGATTCACAGATAATATGGAGAAGGGGATGATTCTATTTCCTGAGGATACTAAGCTTTTCAAGGTAGTGAAGTTGAGGGCTAACTGGAAAGAACTGTGAAAATAAGCTTTGAATATTGAGTAACTGATAGAATAATTTAGTGTAGATTAAATGCAAAATGATATGAATGGGGAAAAAAGAGTCAACTTCATCCACGCAGTGATGGTCCTGAGATCTCAGGAATAAAACCTTGGCATTACAATTGGTAATTCCATTAAAATGCTAGTTCAGTGCCCAGTAGTAGCCAGAAAAGCATACTAAATGTTAAGGATTATTAGGAGAGGAATAGTGAAAAAGAAAAACCCAAACCAAAAAAGCAAAACAATATTTTCACTCAGCATGCATTGAAATAACAAAAATCAATTATGTTCAGTGCAACGACTGCAGGTTTTTCACTTGTAACTGGAGGAACCAACAGAATTAACACTATTCCTCTGGAAAGAAAAAACTCTTTTTTGCAATAAGCCTAGATTTGGCATCCAGTCTTAAGTTGTCCAGAAATAATAGACTCCATAGCTGTGACATTTGGGTCATTGCCCAGCAATGAATGCAATGGCTTCACATGGCAAGGTGGATTCTGAAACATTTTGAAATATTTAATCAAAAGTTTGGAAATGTAAAAATTGTACAGCTCCGCTGAGTAATTCTGGCCCTTTCTGAAAGGACTAACAATTGCATCTTTATCAATTTATACCTTCTAGGTTTGTGTGGCATTAGCAGTGTGGATTAGGACTTCCACTTGGTAGCACAAAGTGAGATGTGCGTCTGGAAAGGCTCAGCAGGGTACTGAAGGAGCTGTCAGCACTGAATAGTTGCCAGCTGCTTTTGCCTTCAAATTAATAGGTTGCATTTACAGAAACTTGTTTGGAGACAAGATAGGAGTCTTTCTCTTCCCATTCCCATCTCCATAAGCAGTTGAACAAAGGCTTTGCATTTTTCTCTGGTAGACCATATGAGTGGAAGGAGAGAGAGACAGGCTACAGAAACGGCAGCTACTGTAAAACAAAAAGTGAAATGGCATCGCCACTAACAAAGTTACAAGCTAGAATGCAGAGGTAAGCAGAGATTTTCCCTCAACCTACAACCTTAACAAAATCTGTTGGGCTTCAGGAGATGACAGAATGAGGAATGGAAAAGTTATCCAAAATAGATCATAGCAAAGTCTAAAGGGCATTGTTCCAGGTACCTCAGAGGTAACCATACGAGTACAAATATGCTGTCTGGTCCTGCCACTCCTTCTGCTGCCCATGTAAACAGGCCCAGGAAAGCTGGAAGAAACGCACCTGAAAAACACCTCTTGTACAGATACAAGTCCTGTGCTGTGTAAGAGCAGGATTCCCATTGGAACCGGGTGACATGACTTCACGTCTAAAGTATGTATAAGAGAACAGACCAAGAACTGACTTTGGAGTTCCTCATGTGGGATACAAAGGTAGGTTCATCAGAAGAACCAAAGGATAATAAACACTAGAACAGGATTCAGCCAATACTGTAACAATATCTCTGTGTGTGTGTGTGTATATATATATGAGAGAAAATGAAAACTTATCATACATATTGCAGTCATTCAGAAGTTTTATTTAAGTTCCTATTATCACAGTTTTTGCCACATTTCCACTCACTATCAAAAATGCATATTCATTTTCTCTTTCTTGTCCTACAGGATAGAATATACTTATATTATTCCATGATGTGATTTGTGTAAATACTGTTTATATGGAATGCTCCTTTCCACTCAGAATGTTCTGTTCTTTTGATATGCAAACTCTCAGTGCTTGAATGCTCAGTGTTGTGGGTTATCTACCGTCTTAACTAAGAATTGCAAATTTATAATGTAAATAAAATCACAGTGTGTAGTTGTACTTTAGGTGCTTGAATTACAGGTTAAAAACTATTTATCTTGGACATTTTATGTGCCCATATAGTGCCTATAAAACGTGTTTTTCCCTTATTACATGAGATGCTATAGTGTCCATTCTCTGACTAAATGTGTTATGCATAAAATACAAAAGTTCTTATGATACTAAAGCAACATCCCCAAATTTCAAATGTCAGAATATAAAGCAAATATAGACAAATTCTGGCAAAAAAATATAGTCATCCAGAAGAACATAATCCAGATGAAGCTTCTGCATAGAAATAAAAATAACTGTAAATCATGTGTTATTGTTTTGTACTACTCCTTTCAGCTCTAATCACCCACAGCAATGATAGGTGGCAGATGAAGATGTAGTGGAGTGGAACTAAGTGGATATAGAGCTCTCATCAATCCTGCTTGATATGGTATGTCTGTCCAGGATTTCTCAATGCCAAACAGTCCATTTACAGTAGTAATAGTTTTGAATGTGCTGCATGCCTCACAGAAATCCTAGGCAAATATCCATTACAAGTACAAGCTGATCTGCTGATCTGCAGTACATTTGATCTGTTCTTTTTCCACTTAGTGTGAATTCTCTGCAAATGTATGGTAGATGACTTATGCACACTGTCTACCTGTGCAGTACTTGTCAGTGAGGAGGACATACCCCCATATTTCTGTTGAGGTGTACCCAGACATACAGACATCTTAAAACACATTCATCCATGCCATGTGCTCCAATCTAGAGCCAAGGATCAAGGTACTCCTGTTCTGGGTGGCTGGCACACGTATGAAATCATGAGGGGCAAAATAATTTGTTTTGTTAATCCTTAAGAAGTTAGCTACCTTTTGTTGTCTTCAGCTCCCTAATGGAAGGGTGCAGAAAATGGAGCTGCACTTTTCTCAAAGGCACAAGGTAACAGGAGAAAAGGTAAAAAACACAACTCGGAGCAAGGAAAATTCCTGTTAGATATAGGAAGGACTTCACCATGCAAATGGTCAAATAATCAAATGGTCAAATATTGGAACAGGCTGCCTAGAGTAGTTGTGGAATTTCCATCACTGGAGTTGCTCAAAACTCAGCTGGGCAATTCCCTGAGCAACCTGACCCATTGAGCCTGCTTCAAGCAGAAGATTGGACTGGGTGGCCTCCAGAGGTCCTCTTCAACCTGCTTGATTCTGTGATTCTATAATATGAAAGAGACTGAAATTGGCTTCTATTGCTAATGTTCTGAAAGTCAGACTCTATCACCTTGTCATCTAGATAGTGGCTTTGCTATTGCTGAGCATAAAGTAAATGCAATATAAAGCAATCTTTTGTTTATCCCTTTCCTTTCCAACAAGACAATAACTTATTTCAGAGACTCACTTCATCCTGATAATCATCCCAGTGCTATATTTCTCTTCTTTACTTGGTTATTTCCAAGCTCAGACACCTGTGTCAGATTTGAGGTTTCTTATTCAAATAAAATCTATTGCATTAGAATTACTGTGATCTGCAGTCCTTATAATTTTACAGTTGATTTGGATTTAACTGATTATTTTTGTATAAGTCATCATTGAAAGAATAATTTGAATTAGAACTTTCAGAAAAGCAATCCATTTTTATTGATCTGGAATTGCCTGCTGAAACATTTTCCAATATAAAGCTTAATTTAAGTGATTATTAAAAACATATTTATTAATTTTAAATAATAAGAATACACATGTATGGAGAATTATAATAAGAGTACAGATAATTACTAGCAGAGCTTAACTAATTGGTATGCCTTCAGTGATATAAGTCATGCACCCTCTGTAAATAGTATACAATAATCTTGGCCCCTCAAAGCATAACTGAGCAGTAGGATATAGATTATAAGGGCATTTTTAGGCACACAGCTTCCAGTGAATTTCAATAGAAAATTATAGCTCTATGTTTCTGGTTAAATGAACACCAACATTTAGAATCAGGATTTGGATTAAAATACAGGGACAAATTCACTTAGCATGTATTCTTTTCAATTATTCTCCAGTAGCCTTTTTCTTTTCCTTAATACAAATGCCAAATTATCTATTCATTAAAGTGTTAGCGGTAACTGAACATAGAAAATACGTATCTTTGTACTCATTAGTCTATTTTTCCTGCTGTATGACACTTTTGTGAACAATAGCTGTCGATACTAGCGTACACTCCCAAGATACGCAGAATAGATTTGGAGGTTTTGTTTCAGCTCAGGAGATCTGGGAAATTTGTCTTAGGTCAACATTGCTAGATTAGCAAGTATGCGTGATGGTGCTATTTTTTAAATTATCTTTCTTCTCAGGAAATACACCACAGCAAAGAAGAGCACAATGCCCAGAGATTCCCCTCTGTTCTCAGGGAATATTCTGCTGGTTTAGGGCAGATACAAATGTTGGTAGAAGTCTACACCTGCACAGATAACAGCCGAGGACATGACTCTCTCCATCTGTGGTAATCCTGGGGTAAGGTGCTACACAACAATCACATCCCATCTCACCACCTGCTTTTTTTTTTCCCAGAATCTTTGTCACATGTGCCTCACTGACCTATTTACCAAGATAACTTTAAAATTACAAGTGACCAGTAAAGGAGTTGGTAAACACATACAATTGTTTCTAAGTGTATCTGTAATAAGATCTGATTTGGATCCTGATAGGGGTTCTTTTTACAAAGCTGTGGGTCCAGACAAATTTTGTTAACCCTTGAATTACCAGCAAGCCAGACTTAGCCAGGATATTAAGGCAGCAGGCCAGCATTTGCTAGGGTTGTATACAACTTCTGTCAATGCTGTGCTACTATCTCGCAGTTACAGTTGTGGTAGCCAAATGTGTGTACAAGCGATGACTCCAAGTGCCACAGGAAACCTGATTGAAAGAACTTAGTAGATGTGCTTTTGCTTCTGTTTTCATCTAGAGCTCATGCTAAAATCTGGGTGGTTTTTGTGCTCTGTGCACATTTAGCAGCTGCACCCTGTCAGTACAAACAGCTCCTCAGGAGTTGTCCACACATTTTGTAGGTTTGGATCTGAAGTACCAGAAAATGTTCCAGCTGTAAATAATCAAGTTGGCATCCTGTCTGGCAGAAATAGGCCATAAACTCATTCTGTCAAATACCTTCTACTGTTGCCTCATACTGGGACTAGAACCTGTTCTCAGCCCTGTGTGCAGTTTAACAGCTGCTGGGCCTATGCTAATATGCCTGGACATGTTGAGATGTAGCCATAGGCTGTCACCTTGCCCACATGATAAGAAAAGCACATTATATTTTTCTGTATTGTCTGGAAAGTTGCCCCAAATGGGCAGTTGAGACTTGTCAATGAAAAGCTCAGGACATCTTGCTCAACCTTGGTCATGTAATTTAGCAGCACTTTTCTGCAAGGATTTTATTTCTGGTTGAGGAGACTCAATGCCTACTAGAATCAGAGAAGCAGTGCGGAAGCACAAATGCTCACTTAAATAGCCATTAAAATGCTGTTTGGATAGCAAATCTTTTTAGCTTATTATTCATAATCAGCGTGATGTGATTTATTCTGAATTTGTGCAGCTAGAACCAGAGCAATGGAGTTGAATCCTGTTGTGTTCATTCATGTACAAAATTCAGGCAAAAAAACCACAACCAAAAAAACCCACGTTTTCTGTTCCAGCCATTTATAATCTAAGGGCAAGGACAGTTGCAATCTAAGAACAAAACAGAGTATAGAGAAACTGGAAAAGAAAGTATCAGAGAGAAAATAGAAAAGTTTATAGGGGGTGATAAGAGGGGGGGAAAATCGCTGTCCATTTCTTTGATCCACTCAGGAACACATACAAACAAATGCATATCATGATCTGTGTAAGCAACATACCCTGCCTCTTAGCAAAGCTTGTTAGGTCAAGCAACACCCTGCACTTACTGGCTGGACATCCTTAAGGTTACCTCATATACAGTCAGCTTTGAATCAGGACAGAACTTGAATGTTTTTACACTGTCGCTAAATATTATCTATATTTAACACAAGAGGCCATAATCTCAGCAGCATAGTTATCAAAAAGCAGATCAGAGGAGAAATTAACTTTGAAGAAGTAACTTTGCAGATATGAGAGGTCAAAGAAGCTTGTTTGAAAGTGAAACAACAGCTTGGCAGAAGCTAGTATCAAATATTGACCGAGGGTAGGAAATGACCATTTATGGCAATGACTGGAAGGTTAATTTGCCCAGGAGTAAATCATGAAGCACCAGGAAAGCAAATAGTTAATTTCTGGAAGACAAGGAAACCTGTGGAGGCATGAATGGAGAGGAGATGGAGAGGCTTTGCAATATAGGGCAAAAGTGCAGAAGACCAGTGAAAAAGTTATAACAGTAACTGAGACGGAAGATTTGAGGAGCTTGCCTGAAAGATTTATAGATGGATATTTTTTATTAGGCTGGCAGTAAACTATTAGCTATCTTCAAGTGTATAAATTCCCTAGTCTTACTGAGCTGTTGCCAAGACTGAACATTTAGTCACCGCAGGTGTTTACAAAGTTGGACGTAGTAGTTATCACAGTATTTTCAGACTGTACTATAAAACATGTAGCCAGCCTGATGGCTTAACTGCCAATGCTTGAGCCTCCATGTGCTATCTTATCTACTGGCTGCACATGCAAGGATTCTATTCTGGATCTGTTAGCATGGCCTCTGCCCCTAGGGCAGTCATTTTGGGATGTACTTGCTCAGCAAAACCTCCAGGACAGTAGCACCAATAGCTGTGTTGGGTGAAACTATTGGCAGCATGAAAGGCAGAGCACAGAATGATTCAGTAGCGTCCCTAGTAGCAACACCATCACTCTGTCTTAAGGGAAAAAGGAAAATATTGAGGACAGAACAGAAATAAAAGAAAAAAAGAAACAAAAAAGTCAGTCAAACAAAAGAGTCCATGCAAAACCCCAAAGCATTTAGGAGACTCCTTGAATGGTAAATAGAGAAAAGGTGGATTTCCTGACACTCTTTGCTTTTCCAGGGCTGTCTCCATATGAAGGAATGATTAACTCTGTAACGAGCATGAATTAATAAAAGTTTTCCTTAAACTTTAATATAGTGATGGGGAAACTCATTGTTTGGAAGTTACTTTGAATGGTTTTTTGGTCATCTATAACTTCCTTGAAGTTCACCTGCAAGTGCTTCCTTTCTTGGTTAAATCAGGCAGTAGAGATGGGAGTTTACACTCTTTACTGCCGTTTTCTAGTCCCAAATAAAGCATACTCATAGTTTAATCCAGATAATTTAAATGTTATTTTTTAAAAATAGTATTACTTGTTTCCAGAGCGTATAGTGTAACCAGGTTTGTTGTGAAATCCACAAGTCTAACTGTAACAAGTAAATAATAATAATAATAATCATATTAGCAAGCTGAAATAAAAATAATATAATGGCAGACAACACTGGTATTAAACTACTGGAATTGATGAGAGAATTGAGTTCACATTATGATACCTATGAAACATATCGATAGCATGACATATATCCTAAAAATATCACCAAGAAGTTGTGTAGCGCAGAGACTCATGTTTTCAGCATTTTCTACTCCATTCCCTTGATACCTTCTCCTATCTGATAGCCCCCTGTACTCAGTAGGTTCATGCAGTTTAATTCCCTTAGTAAATTCACTCTGTATTTCAACTTAACTGCTAAAAAAATACATAAACTTTTCTTCCTCCATCTTTTTTTTTTTCCACGTAACATCCTTGAAGGGGAGGATTACTGTGAAGGGATCCTTCATTATTTAACCAACAGAGGGGTGATAAAAGAGATAGGAAGATTAAAAAAAAAAAAAAAAAGAATAAAATCTCTCTAGAAATTTTAATTATTTTGAATAAAACACCTCTTATTCATGGTCCTTTATTCTGAAGACTCCTCCAGATATTTACAAAATGCTTAACACCTTTCAGAGAATCATTTGGATGATGAGTGTAATTCTCCTTCTACACCAGAACAGTACAAAGGTCTATGCACCATTTAGCTCCCATTCCAACTAAGAAAACAGAGCATTAACATGTCTTCAGTGATGCATAGCCTTGTGCAATTCCTCTGCAGAGGGTTTCACCCTAAGGGAAGGTTAGGTGGTACATTGTATACTTAAATAAATGGCTTAGTTTGAAAAATTGCAGAATAACAACACTACAGGCCATTCTGTGCAGGAACATGTGAAAGTTTATTCATGAACTGGCTCTCTGATAACAAAATACCTACCATATTTGCATCTCCATATAATCACCAAGCCATTTCTTCACAGTGAATGGACATTAAAACCTCCAGCCTTTTCTCTAAATCTGTTTCAAAGGAAGCATTTTATACCCCTGTAGGATTTATACATAATGGTGAGGTAGGATCACTTAGGTTTTGCAGTGCGGGTCCCCAGCCTGTTGCCTTCGATTTCTTCAAGTTCTATGTGTAACTCCTTGATAAGATTGATACCTCTGTCTTGAGCATTGGATATACTCCTGTAGGTCACTGAGTATACCATGGGCAAAACAACAGAAAAATGGAAGTCTTAGCCTTTCTGATGCCAATCCAGGGTCTGTTTGCCCACTGACACTACAGTTATTGTTTCAGCTGTTTCAATAATCGTATCAGTCTGGCAACACAAAAGAAGAATACAGAATAATTCAGACTGAGAAATGTCACTAGAAATACTTTGATGCATTCAACTGTTATTACTGTTGTTTTTATTCTTCTGCATTGTCTTCTGTGTGATTTTATTACTAGCACATGAAAATGAGAGTGTGTCTAGTTTTAGTTGCTTCCTCTCCCCGTCTGCATTTCATTGTCTTGATTCTGTGCAAATCCAAGTTAAAGCAAGTTTCAGCATGAATTTGCAACTTTCTCAGATACTGTTTCTGAGAAGTAAGTTCATAATGGGAGTTTCATTCTTTCAGTGTCAATAATAATGTTTTCCATAAAAAAAAAAGAAAACAGGAAAATTAAGTGTTGTATTTTACTCTGTGTCCTCTTTCTTTCTCCAAAAGAGGAAATAAAGTAAAACATAACACTTTAACTTTCACATTTTTATTTTCACAGAGAAGTATGAGTGCCCATTGATATCAGTCTGTAACTTCCAGAAGCTAGAATGGTACCAACAAACTCATTTTCATGTGATGCCCTCAAAGAGGAATCTCTCTTCCTAAGCTAATGGCAAATATCTCTGATTAAGAACAGGTAGCTGTGAACAGTAAAAAACTATTGCCATTATCAACATTTTAGCTGTAAATAAAACATGGAGAGGGGTGAATTTTACTCCCTGACATTTCTTAAGGCTGTTGTGCCCCTAGGAGTATAGCTTGGTCTTTCCTATTACTTCCACCTTTGGGTCATAGAGGGTCAGTAATTAAATCCCCTTTTACCTTAATCTTCTCAAGGTTAGATAAACCTAGTTCCCTTGGTTGCTTTTCATAGGTAGTATGTTCCAGCTTCCTAATCATCTTAGTGGCCCTTTGTTAAACCCGATCCACTTTGTCATTACTGGACCAAAACTGGACACAGAATCCTAAATACAGCTTAACAGGCGTTGAACAGTGGGGAATAATCCCTTGCCTTAACCTGCTGGTTATGCTTATGGCAACGAGGTTTGGCCTTCGTCACTGCAAGGGCACATTGCTGACTCACATACAACTCCCTGTCCGCCAGAACCCCCAGGGCCTTTGCCCAGTCAGTAAGTTCCCAGTCTGCAGTGATGTAAAGGGCTGTCCCATCCCAAGTATAAGACTTCATACTTGAACTTCACAACTTTCCTCTTGGCACATTCCTCCAGTTGTTCAAGCCACCTGAGCAGTAGCCCTGGTCTCCAGTGTACCAAACATTCCTCCCAAGACTGGTGCTACCACAAACTTGTAACTTGCAAATGCTTGGTGCTCTTGGACTGCATGCTACTGAAATGTCTCTGAGCATGCTCAGGTGCATATAGGTGTTTAAGGATTTTCAGGATGAGCAGGTACTTGATGCCATATGAATCATTATCTTCTGCACAAGCACTTAATCCTGCCTCATTCATAACCTGGCAGCTTGTGTCTTGTGCTTAAACTCCCTGTGCCTCAGTTCCTTACCAGTAAAAAAGAGATGATAGAAATAATGGAATGCTGTAAAGATAATTATCTCTGTTCTACCAAATGATGTTTCCAAAACATCAAAATCACCATCAAATGAGAAATAACAATATCTGCCTCTGACAAGCTATCATCTGAATGAGCAATTGCACTAAACTGGGCACCTGACTAAAAACATCACAAAAAATAAAGAAGTGCCATTCAGTGCAGTAAAAAGTAATGGACTAATTTGGGAAGGCCTCTGACTGCATGACAGACAAGGCAGAGAATCTGACAAAACTCTCTGCAACAGACCTGACTTTGCCTCAGAATTTATAGGTACGTTATCTGTTTGCTTTGTCCAGCAACGTACATGGATGAATGGCGGTCCAGCAGAATGAATGGCAGTCCAGCAGAATTAATGGCGGTCCAGCAGAAGAGAAGCACTGACACCTTGTTACTGGAGTCCTATAGGTGTCACTCCAGTATCTCTGTGCCATGTTTGTTGTTATTCCTCCTTCATCTTTTACACAAATTTATACAAAATACTATCCCCCCACCAACCCAACTTTGTCTCCTCATTTCTTTCTAAGAGTCAATATCCCATAAAAAAATGCATTTTCTGCTGACAAGTTGTGAATATACACAAAATACAGAGTAGCTCCTATGCTAGTAGAGCACAGCTGTTTTCTCTTTTCTGTGTTGGCTGAAAATTGTGTCCCACCTTCTGCCACATTTCACTAGAATAAATCTTTTGAAAAATGAAAATCTGCTTCACTGATATGAATTAACACAGAAGCTAATCACCTGTTGATAATATTACAATATTACAAATGGTTGTGATTTCATTTGTTAGACTGCATAATCTGTAGGGCCAGGTGAAAAATTCATTAAAAAAAGATAATTCAGTTGACTTCCCCATTTTTGCTGTACTTGTATTGTCTCTCCACATATTAAAGCTTCTCTACATTTTACTTAATCAAAGTTACTTTTTGGAATATGTTTACTAATTAATTCTTGGTCTCTGGATTATTCGTGAATGATTCAAGGAGAATATTGTGCATTCATACTTTGAAATGTTGACTGTTGTTTAGTTAGTTTTGAATGAAACTGTCAGCACTAACAGTAAATTTAATCATCAAGAAGTTTATGAAAACTTTAAAATGCTCTGATGAAACAATATAAAAAATAAATCTCTGATAGTTTATTTCTGTCTTCCTAAGAATACTCAGTACATGTGTGTCATCCATTCAGATTTTTTCCCTCTTTGGAAACTGACTTCACACTAATATTGAACAATTAAACTAATAAATTCTTACACACTTTCTATAAAACTACTTCAGTGAAAGAGATATGTTTGCATTTTCAGGTTATGCATTTTTGCTGTATGACAACAGCAATTTTTAAAGCCGTTTTGTTATTCACAACCAATGCTTCGAGCTACAGCTAAATTGATGAAATAACAGGGAATTTCAGGAAAGGAAGAATTTTATATATGTATGTGGTGTCCTTGTAAGGAAGTTTAGTAAGTAAAGCCACTTTTTTATTTCATGTCAACCAGTCTAATGTTTTATCCAGCACAAGGAAGTGAACCTGCTGTTTTAAGAAATCTTTCCAGATTCCCTCTGCTGGACTTTTAATATTTGTTAAATTGATGAAGGCCACTCAAGGAGCTTGTAATCAGTCTTGCAAATTTCTAGCAGTGTAACTCTAACAAGCTCAGACTTGCATCCTAAATAAGATTTTTTCCTATAGAGTTGCAAAATCTCCAAGGAAAGTTTCTAGCACAATCAGTTCTAAATAAATTATGAGACAGATGGCTGTCTAATGAGGAAATTAAAGCACAAGACAGAAAATCTGTAATTTTGCAACTATTAAAATGGTAACTTTAGTGTCATAGGTGGCAGGAAGTGAAAATGTGTAGTCTAGGAAGTGAAGCTCAAAACAGACATATTTTTAATTTATT
Organism: Phalacrocorax aristotelis; assembly: GCF_949628215.1. Taxonomy (NCBI): domain Eukaryota; kingdom Metazoa; phylum Chordata; class Aves; order Suliformes; family Phalacrocoracidae; genus Phalacrocorax; species Phalacrocorax aristotelis. The sequence goes on along the minus strand of NC_134278.1, from coordinate 21,724,629 downwards.
TTAGGCTTATTAAACCAAAGGGGCATTAAATAGCATCACTTTACCATACCTATTAGTAAATGTCAGTTGGTGTTTAAATGTGTCACTTTGCTTGGTGTCTTTGTTGAATTTCAGGGAAACCTTGAGGCATCTTTTCTTTTTTTTAAATTTCTATTAATACCTACTTTTAGGGCTGTTGCCATTTGCACCTGCCACTAACATTAGCACTCAACATTACTCCCTGTATAGGGTTTACAGGACTAGGTGTTGGCAGCAGGGTCTGCCCGGTACCAGACACAGCCACTTCCAGCCGGCTCCAAAACAGACCCACCGCTGACCAAAGCTGAGCCCATCAGCAATGCTGGTGGCAACTCTGTGAAAACATATTTAAGAAAACTCTACATCAGAGAGAGAAGTCAGAAAAAAGTGAGAGAAACAGCCCTGCAGACACCAAGCCCGGTGAAGAAGGAGGGGGAGGAGGTGCTCCAGGTCACAGAGCAGAGATTCCCCTGCAGCTCATGGAGAAGACCATGGTGAACTAGGATGTCCCCTGCAGCCCACGGAGGACCATGTCAGAGCAGATATCCAAACAGCAGCCTTTGAAGGACCCCACGTGGGACCAGGTGGATTTGCCCTGAAGGAAGCTGCAGCTCCTGGAGAGCCCATGGAAGAGGTGAAGTGTTATAAACTGACCACAACCCCCATTCCCCATCCCCCTGTGCCATCACGGGGAAGATGATCCTGAGAAAAAGAGGGGGTTTTGCCTTTGCTCCTCACTATCCTACTCTATATTTAATTGTCAATGAGCTAAATTAGTCTCCCCTAATTTGAGTTTGTTTTGCCTGTGATGGTACTTTGTGAGCAACCTCTCTGTCTTTATCCTGACCCATGAGCTTTTTTGTCTTATTTTCTCCCACTGCCCTGCTGAAAAGGAGGAATGAGAGAGCAGCTGGGTGGGTACCTGGCAGCCAGCCAAGGTTAATCTACCATACTCTTGAACAGAATTGGGCCTATAAGTACTAAACATAGCATATTTATAAAAAATTCTAACAGGTTGAATATTGGGTTTCATTTTATTTCCTCTAAACAGGCTATGATCTTTCCAGAAAGAGCGTTAACTGGGCAGGGAACTCTGTAGAAGTGAAGAGGATGCTCCTGTAATTATCCTGTTAGCCTTAGACTCAGAAACCTAGAAACAAACATTGTCCTCTTTGATGATATTGGCAAAATACGATGGGTTATGGAGGGGGTGATGGATCTGATTCTGATAAAAAAGGAAATTATCTCTGTACCTTTGAGAAGAAAGTATGCTAGCTATTGTGAATTTAATGGATATTACTGCATATTCACTCAAGTGTTGACAGAAGAATAGATAAGATACCAGCTGTGATTTTCGCCTTTTTTCTTCTTATTTTGGTCCTTCACTTAAAAAAAAAAAAAAATATGCTGGAGTAGCTCAAAAACATCAGTTTTTATTTAAAAAAAAAACTTTCTAGAAATTCAGTCTCAAGAGTGAAAATCCATTACTGGAATTTTCTCCTAAACTTTATTTTCTTATAATACATTATAAAGAAAATAATAGCCTTTGCAATAGATACCTTAGGACAGTTCTATATTCTGCGATGGAATGTGGAGCATTTGGAATTTGCATTTGTATTGCAAACACCATTTGCAATGATATTTGGATTTTTTAACTTTCTTCCAATTTATCCAAATAGCTATTCCGTGGTCTCTAACATGCTTTGTTTTCTGAAGTACAGAGATAATTTCCTTATTTTTGCAATCCAGTCATCACTTTTCCTAGAAATAGAATCTTCATCTTCTGACTTTCCAGCATGACCTCTAACTTCCTCCAGGTGTGCATAACTTCCAGTATTGCCTACTATATCAGTAGGAAATATGTAACAAGGCATATCCTTTTACCCTCAAGGACAAGAAGCTAAAAGATAGAAAAAAAATTTGGCTTTTTGCTTACTGTAAACCTAGTTCAGATATGTGAGGGTGCTGGCTATTTGCATAAATAGGTAAATAAATACATATTTAGACTGTCCAGAATCAACCCAAATTTTCTAGTATAGTCACCTAAGTACTAGAATCAGTTTTATGTTGACCTGAGTCTCAAGCCATGTACTTTGCATATTAGGGTGGAATTTTTTAATGTCTTTATATGTACTATCAATGGTGCTTGAGAAATTTAACTTAACTGAATATTGGCTATTTTTGGATGACTTTTTTTGTATTTTGAAATGATAGCCTGTGTTCAAATATAAAAATAACCAAGTGAACAGGAGGTTGAGCTTAATGATTTCCCAGGGCCCTTTCCACTCTGAATTATTCTATCATTCTGAGATTTTGCAAAAGTGATGGATGGACAAAAAGAATTCATAGATCACATGTCTGCAAAGCCTGTAAGTGATGCACGCTGTCAAGATCACAAACTTTGAATGTGAAAGCCATCTGCAGAGGTTTATGATAACTCCAGTTCTTTATGGTTTGATGGTTAAGGGATTCTGAAACTAGTCATTTAAAAAGGTTGAGACAACAGATCTAGAGTAGTCTCCTGAGTAATGACCTAATCTTTTTTTATTCCTTGCTATTGATGGTACTTTAACAATTCTTACTGTTGGCAAGACAATGCCATCAATTTTTAAGCAGAAATCCTCATTAATATAAATGGGTTTTTCTACTTAGCAAGCGATAAGACCCTGATTTTTCACTCTCCCTTCAGTAGCCTTTTTTCTGGGGGTTTTTCCCCTCCTAAACAGACCTGAATCTTTTCCCCTAATATTCTATTGCCATTTGTTTTTTGTTTTAAACAATTACTTGATTAATCTCAAATCCATCACCTTGAGAGTTGTAATTGTCCTCCCTGAAGCAGTGGTATACTGAAATCTGTACTTCTCATGGACTCTTCCTCTTTTTTTTTTTTTTCCCATTTCAAGTTTAATTCTCAGCTCCAACAGTGGTGTTCTCTGCTTATTTCTTTTATGGAATATGTAACAGAAATACTCAATTTTCCTTATTTGTGGAATTAAACTTTTGTCCAAGTTACCTGATTAGTCTTTACTGTAGATAGTCTTCCACATTAGTATATTTTAAACATATTTACTTAAATTATTATTTGCATCTTTCCATTTTATTTATACTCAGTTTGTAGCAAGATGCCCAAAATAGATGGAAAATATCTAAAGTTGGATATTATCAATACCATGGAAAACTATTTTGAAACACTAGTTATAACTTACCTGCAGCAGTCATTTACCACATGTCATGATCCACTGTTGGGTTGAACAATTTGGCAGCAGTTAAACTCACTTGCTTTCCAACCAACCTCAGATAATTCTGGGAGGTTGGGGGTGGCTGGGCTTAACTTCTGATTAAGTCCAATGTGTTATTGTGACTAGATTCCTTTTACATTCTTGGAAACAGAATTAAGACTCAAAACGGAGTCAAGTGCCAAGTCACTTTATTTGGCCAACAATAGATACGCAAGAGAAAAGCAACGAAAGAGAGAAAAAGGGAGATAGGGAAAGAGAGAGAGCGGGAGAGAGCGAGAGCGAGAGTGTTGCAATAGCTATCACCACTGATCTGCGGTGGTCTGTCCGGTCCGTCTGTCCGTTCAGTCGGTCTGATGTATCTTTGAAGCCAGTGGAGGGGGCACATTCCAGAACGCTCCTCCTGGTCTCCGCTGGCTTCCCCTTTTTATAGGGTTGCTCTCTTGCACAGTCAATAACTGTTTTGCCTACCCATGCCTCCCACTTGGCACTGGGGTGCATCGCCAGTACTTGTCACTAGAGGGTGCTTGAAAGTTCTAGAGGGTCCGAGCCCCCCCCCATATGTTGTCAGTCGACCCTGGGCCCAGCCACATGCGCAGAGGACGTGTACTCCAAGACAACAGGACACGCGTTCCTGTCAGGTAGAACTGAATGGACAGCCTTGGCGATTAAACCGTCCCGCTCAGTTGCCGCGGTGATCAGGCTTCGGTAGCTAAACTTGCCTGCCAACAGTGTTGAGACAAGTTTCTAGCCCCTTACACCACAGCAGTATAAAACTAAAACAGAAGTTGTAACAGAAATGAGAAAGTATGCCACTTTATGCAAGTTCTCCATATGCACTGTATGCATAAAGATTATATTACAAACGTGTTTTGACTTCTGAATGAAGCTTTACAAGAGTACTCAAGACATTTGAAAAAAATACTTAAGATTAATACTTATTAGAACATTCAAAAATCTACTTCTGATTGTCACACCAGCCTGTTGTGTGATTCTGCTCTCACCACTTCCATCAGTCCACCTACTTATCGTATCCTTTCTCTCTCCTACTAATCATCCACTTTTGGTACCTTATGATATAATGTTATTTCCTTCTTTCAGCATTTTGTTATAACTGTGCCTACAGACTAACAGAAAAATAATCAGAAAATTTGTCTTCCAGCTGACATTCAACCGATATCTACTATGCTTATGTAAACAAAGATTGTTCAGAGGCTTACAACTGGAGTACATATTAATTACATTTACACTGGTGCAGGTATCTCTGACATCCAGAAGAACACCTGTCAGAATATCAAGTCCCATTTCCAAAGTAGGGGAGCTGCTAAGGCTTCTCATTCAAAAGGCTGCGGGAAGGATTTTGTATTCCACTAAATTAAAAAATTTGCAGGACATTGCCACATATTCCAGGGTCGGAGAGCTGACAAATAGTACTCATGAAGTTGTAAGGATGACGTTGGTTGTATCTTTCATCAGTCCTATGTGCCATAGTATAATGATAGGTTATCTTACACATTAATAATCTGTAACTTCAAGGGGCAAGTCGCTCTGTGGAGTAACATCACAGCGAGAGTTGTGCTTTAGCAATTCTAGCAGTGACGAGATCATGCTGGCTTGTTCTAAGTAGAAATCTGCATTGACATAAATGGGTATTTCTGACTACTAAGCAATAAAAACATCTGACCTTCAGTCTTCTCTCTGCTTTGATACTGTTTACTTTTTCTTTCTTCAGGCAGATACAGGCTGGTTTCCTAAGTTGCCATTGGCCTCCTGTTTTGAGACCACATCACCAGCTTCCCTCTGTGTCTAATATTCCCCTCATTTTTTCTATATTTTTTACCCTAAATTGGTCCATTGCAAACTTGCTTTAGTTTTCCCATAATGGATAGAAATCTTATTTAAATAGATTGCAATTAAACATATTCAGTTTAACAAGCTAAACTCCCATACATTTCTGAAAACTCTTTTTTGTTATAAAATATTATTTACTGTTATCAAAGCTGCTCTACTGGTTTTCCAACTTTTTGTTCATTTACTAATAACAAATTTCTATATAAAATGGACACCCATGTTTTCTCAACATTATTTTAATGAAGGATTCTTTATCTTAGTGCAAAAGTACTAATGAAGGGATCAAAGTGAAAAAAAAAATCTGTGATGGCCTGATCCAATTTCTTAATGGTGATCTAAAAAATAGACAGGCTTATTACTGAGTTGTCATCACTCCTTTCATTAATATAACATGGTTTTCTTGAAAAGGAGATACAACACCATGTATTTTACTCAGTGCCTAGTGCTCAAATTAGACCTGAAAATTGATTTTTTGCACTGGGAAGTAGCATATCTGGAGTTTCCAGAGAACAAGTGGAGTCATTACTTGTGGCAGAGGACAGGGACACACAACCTTCTATTCTGTGCTTGGGCAGCAACTGTTGAAGAACAGTAAGAAGCCTGACAAGCAATTGCCAAGTAAAAATGAGGCAGTGAACAAAGCTTGTAACTGCTGGTTATTCAGGTCTCCTAGCATGGCTGAAATTTGAGATTTGATCCTGGGACCCATCAAAAAACTTCAGTAGGCACCAAATCAGCTTCTAAACCTTTATTTCTTGACTACTACAAAATAGCTAACACCATCAGCACTTGGAGATGGGGGGTTCCCAGCATCAAAATCTGGTAAGCACTACACATAGTTCATATGGTTGAACACAGCTTATCTTAAATACTGTTAATAGGTAACTCAGAATTAATAGATATGCATATATTTTTTTCACTTTCTTTAAAAGATGTCATACATTATTATACCAAATCTAGAATTTTAAAACTGTTGTCCAAAGTATACAATTGAAGGTTGTGATAAATAAAAAATTGTATGCAAAGAGAAGTTACTCTTTTAAATAGTCTTGTTTCTTTTAGCTATCAGGTGAGAGAAGGCTGTTTTAAGAGTGTGATCAATTAGCCTATGTGGTGCATTCAATAAATAAAATATCTGAAAATCAATTAAAGCATTATTATTCCAAACAATGAGTATAATTAATCTCACTTAACTTTAACTATCTAAAATTTATTTAATTCTTGTGACCTGCATAAGGTATCTATCCTAGTAGGAGACAAAATTACTTCTGAGAGCGTATTTCCCTCTACTGTCTGTAAACAGATGCCAGAGTGATTCTCTTAAATGCTAAAATTTACTATAGCAGTTTCCTGTTTTGTATTGGTATTATAAAGAAGAATATATTTGTCATCTTTCTTGCTTTTAATCTTGCTATTACTTTATCTCTTTTATTAACATCAGCTCTTGAAGACCTTCTAGGAGACAGTGACACAAATTAAATAGTTCTAGAAACTCCAGTATGGATGGCCACATAAGTTGAATTGAAGCTGAGATGACCATCTCGATTTCTGTGTTGCTTATGATATGTTAGCAAACCTGCCCTCCAGATTGCACTTCAACTAGAAACTGAGGGTTAGCAAGGTAATTTCTTCCTTCCTTTCTGTACATTACATTATCTAGCCAACTTAAAAATAAAAAAATCTTCCAACATGCATCTTTCTTTACACTGATTTCTATTTTACAAGACTGCATAATGTCCTTTAACTGTCAGCAAAGAAGAATGTATGACCTTTTAGAACATAATCATCATAAGATGAAAAAATTTTTAATTTCTCCTCATTATTACGTTGTTTTCCATGTTTCTCCCCAATTTAATACTTCTGCTAGAGAAAAAAAATGAACATATTTACAGACTAACAATGTAGATTGACTGATTCTATTTGCACCAGTATACTTCTTGCAATGCATGCCATTCTTCTTTTACAGATTCATATCTATGGTATTTCCAAATACCATTAACAAGAGACTGCTCATTACATCAACCATGGTAATATTACTATGATGAAAGTTAAAAACTAATTTGATGGGGTGTCATGATCAAACTCATTTTTACATACAAGTTAAAATTAAAACCAGATCTCTATAGGCAATGTCTTTTTTGTTGAAAGCTCCTGAAAATAAATAAAAGGTAAAGAAATATATTTATCAGATGGTTTCATCCTATTAGTGTGACTTCATGCCAAAGAAACTATTGAAAGTAGATGCTAGGACAAGATTTTTATGTGCTGCTGACCAGTATGTATAAAAAATGCTTTTTTTTTTGTTAAAGAGGAAACTCATTAAAGAATTGAAAAATTTAAGAACAAGACTCAGTACACAGCATTGAGAATATAAATTAGGAACGGCCTAAAATCCCAAAATCTGAGTCATACACAGACTCCAATGCAGCTAATGAAAAGACTACTAATATAAAAGCTAGAGCACACACAATCTACTGTCAGACATACACTCAAGGAAATAAAAAAAAAAAAGGAGTTATCTCAAAAGAGTATTTCAGGGCAAGTGGGATCGTCCAACTGTACAATACTAGTGCTAACAAAAGCAGATGATTAATTCAATGTATCTGATATCCAAATTGCTTCGTAAAGCATTAATTGACCTAAGATGGCTAAGGTACACTAAAAGGTTAAAGAAAACCACAGAAGGGGTTTATGTGTAAAACTGACATACTTCTGATTTGGTCTCTGAATTGATTCCATCTGAACTGGGAACCTAATTACCTAATATTCCCTGTATGCCGGGAGGGAATTCACCTCTTTCTCTTCCTCGGACCTATGAAGAGCTGAGGCAAGTAACTTACCTCCTAACTTAGATGCTTCAATACCTTTAAAAAACCTGCCAGATCTAATTATATTCCATTTCTATTCTCTGTCTGCAATGATATCACAAAATTACTCTAATTCTGAATAGAACTGAGCAGGGTTTCCACCTGTCTTTGAATGGCCACCAGAGCTGGATAATGCACATGATTTACATACTGATAAATCACAAAAGAATTTTTCATGTATGTGTGTTTTTCCTTTGCCCAGATGATGATTTCAGTGGAACTAATGTGAATAGTAAAGAAGGATGGTAGAAATATATTGCATTCAGTGTTAAAAATGTACCAGTTTTTCAGCTGCCATAGTCCAACCTGGCTTCCAAAAACAATTTTCAATAAATGATTATTTCTAGTATTTCTAGTATTATTTTTCTGCTTGCAGCTAAAAATCTTTCACAGGTTAAAAAACCCCTATGCATTCATTTGCAACTCTGCAGGTTGTTTCCAGTGAGTGTCAGACCTCACTATAATCTGTGTGTAATGTTGTATAGTGTCACTGGCAACAGTGGGGTTTTTTTTTTAAGAGAAATTGAATAACACCTGTTCAAAGACTTCACTCTACCACAAGCTATCCTTTCACACCTTCTCCTTTCCACTAACGCACCCAATTTATGTTTTTGGAAGATCTAGATTTATACTCCTGAACCAACTTAATTCTGCAAATATGCCATGTGTATCTATGCAATCTTGTAAACTAGACTTGCAGCTACAATTTAAGTCCAACAAACCAGATTAATTTTAAGACGGTTTTCCTTTGCTAGGACAGAGAAAAAGGCAACTGTAACATGCTGGGAAATCTGATATTTTATACAGAAAGATTTAAATGTGTTCAACTTCCAAGTTCACGATTTCCTAAGAGAAAAATACATAGGACTATATAGATAAGGAAGTGGACACAAGACAGCAGATGTTTGTGATGGCCTCAGTATGACTGTTAAGGACAAAACTAAGGTGAATTGCTGCTTTCTATGCAAGATAAACTGATTTTAACTTATTAATTAATTTTAACTCTTAATTATTTTTTACACTTACATCAAGGGAAATTAAAAAACTATAAACATAGCAGGTGATAATCCCAGTCTAGGAAATGTGAGGAATGGTAAAGTAGTCAGATGTGCTGTTTGAAATCATGCACTGCTGATAAAGAAATGTTTTGCTTCTTTTGAACCTTTATTTCCAAGTACTAAATCTTTCAGTGTCTGGGGTCCTTCTTCTTCATGTTAAAAATTCTGAGCAGCAGACAGGAGGAGTGTATTTTATTACTTATTGTCAGATATGTAAGATTTAATAACACGAAAGGATAATTTTAGTGCTCTGAAGACTTACTCCCTAACTTCCACTGCTAACTTTAAAAAAGAATATCCTAAGTATCCATTGTTCTTGAGGCTGTACAAATGTTCAAGAGGAGGTCACAGTTCCTGCTCTGAACCTACAAATATTATGCACAATAATGAGGGGCTGCCATGAAAAAGTCAAAACAAACCCCACAATTAGTTGTATAATCATAATATCCAGAGTCTGCAAGGGAAATGTCATTGTCTCATCACATGTTGTTGGTGATGCTCTTGTTGGTTCAGGAAAACTCTTCTTTGCTTCCCTATCATGCTTTGCTTTTATGTTGATAGTTCTTCTAACCATAAAATGTATTAGGGCCAAATATTTCAATGAAAACTCATGACCTGACATAAAGAACATTTTTTGTTAGAACATGAAATAAGGCAGGAAATAATATATATGACCAGCCACTGACGAAATAGCCAAGTAGTACTAAGCACAACATTTTTGTTACAACTCTTTTATGACAGAATATTTTTTTCAAAACTTACAAAAATACCTATATTCTGGAAAATATCTAACTTTATTTTTTTTAAAAAATAAATCTTGCAGCTGAAAAAGCAACATCCTGCAGGCTAATTCTCCTTTAAAGCAGGACAATAGTCTAAGAATGAAGCCTTCCATCACCAGCAAGTCTTCCATGCCCTCTAGCATAATAATAAAAAGGAAGGTACCACGGTTTTGTCCCTGGCCATACGATTAACCCCAAAAGAAAAAGGATCCATGAGGCATCAGACAACAACTCTCAGAAATGCTTTTGCAGCAATTCAGAATTATTTGTGCTTTTGCTTGTTACTTAATCTAATAATTGATTTAATCTGTAGCTAAACTTGAAAAACACAGGGGCTTTATATGGAGTTTCTACCACCCCTTTCTCTGATCATCATTCTTTCTTCTGCTTCATTTCTATCAGTATATGAACTTGATCAAAGTCATATGGAAAGGTAAGGAAATATATACCAGTAAAGGTGAAAACAAAATATACAGTGCTCGTAATAGGATTTCCTTGTCTTTCACATGCTTGAGGGGAAAATCTGTAGGTCCCAATAACTTCCCTGAGTTACTGTAAGGCACTATATTTGTAAATTCTGCTTTGAAAATCTTTTCAATAAATTGTATTTTGCATCTGGGTAGTGTTCACAAAGCAAATCATGTAAGAACTATATTATTGGATATAGTTTTGTATCGCTTACTTATTCAATATATGTATCTGCTTATAAAAAGGCAATAGTAGCTCTGTCAGAAAGTAATATAAAGTACATGATAGGAACAGAGAAAAAGGAGGAATCTAAAAGCTATCATGGCTTCAGTATTTTATGTGATAGTTCTATACCAAAGATAAAAATCAGAAGTATACATAGACTGGAAACTTTGAATTACACTAAATCTACACAGGTAGTGTTGTCACTGACAATATTTTTTCTCCTTTTTTTTGTAGATTTTTGTAGATTTTGTAGATTTTTTTTGTATGTTGTCTTCCTTCAAAGGGGTATGGCTGAGCAACAGAGGAAAGACTGTTTGTTTACTGTGTTTTTGCTGGGGCACCCTGGGCATGTGGAACTCATACAAGGAGATGACTGTTCGTTAAGATGAAATGCAAGAAATTCCTGGAGAGCTACAGTGTGATACCTCCTAAGGAGGGAACTTGTTGAGCAAGTGCTGACTGACTGTGAAGCACTGCAGAAGGGCAGGGAGCTGGCATGAAGTCAGTCCTTACTATGAAAAATAAGCACTGTTCTTAGAGACTTAGGGGGTACTGAAAGTTCCTGAACAGAAATCAAGTGCAGAAAAAAAAGATTCTGCAAGGTTGTGTAGAATCTATAGAAGTTTCTCCATAAATTAATCTAAAATAGGCTGAAAGTTATGAGGGTTTGAGAGGACTTTAATTTATCTGACTGGTTCTTCATTCATTACTATCAGCATGGAATGCCTGTGGACCTAGTAAAAAACAGGGATTCTGATCTGCCTGATTATTTACTGCACTACATTTATTCTTTTTTCAACATTTTAATGTTCTACATCTCCAGGTTTTATGCCCATGATTCTTTCAAGGGTTCTGTAGTCAGTTATGCAAGAGAAATGCAGAATAGCAGAACTGGGAATGAAAATAATAAACAGTGTTGCAAGGGAATTAAATATAAAACATGACAAGCTACTTAAATATATAAAAAGCCAAGAGCTCTGTCAGGAATTACTTGAGCCATTAAAGGATGAGTGGGAAGCTAGTGACAGATACTGTAGTTGACAGCCTGAAAGAATTCTTTGCTTCACTATTCACACAAATAAACGGAGGGTCAAATCCCAGAGAGTAAGGAACAGTAAATTTCCCTGTGGAGAGAATTAAAAACTGTCAAACAGGGAAAGTTTAGAGGCTTTACGTCTGTACCAGAGCAGATAGTTCAAAGTAGTCTATTAAAGATTGTGAAGGTATTGAGCCTATACACCTTATAGCTGTGAATGATCATGGAAATAGCAGGGGTGGTAGGAAAGGCACCATACAGGATTTCAAAAGTATGTAAACAGCTAGGGACAGGAGTATGATAGAATTGTTGATTCTGTGTCAGATTGTCCCTGCCAAGAAAACAGCAGTACAAATGGGAATAGATAGGAATAGGTTGGAAGAATTTCTCTTCCTACCAGGCACTCTGAGTAGAGCTTAAAATAGCACCATCATTTGCACTTACTAGAGGACAGAAACTGGCTTGTTGAGGAACAACGATATTTGAAAATGTTAAAGCCAAAATAGTCTGACTAGGGATCGGGAAGTTCCTATCACCATCCAGAGCACCCCTGCAACTGTGGTCCCCAAAGGCCTGCCCATATACCTCCTCCCTCCCTCTTTAATTCCATCACTACTGAAATCCCACTGTTGCTGTGAAATTCTGTGCTGACAGTAAGGAAATTTAGGTGCTAGAGCACGTCCAGAGAAGGGCAACGAAGTTGGTGAAGGGTCTAGAGAACAAGTCTTATGAGGAGTGGCTGAGGGAGCTGGGGTTGTTTAGCCTGGAGAAGAGGAGGTTGATGGGAGACCTTATCGCTCTCTACAACTACCTGAAAGGAGGTTGTAGCGAGGCGGGGGTCGGTCTCTTCTCCCTAGTAACAAGAGACAGCATGAGATGAAATGGCCTCAAGCTGCTCCAGGGGAAGTTTAGGTTGGATATTAGGAAAAACTTCTTCACCGAAAGGGTTGTCAGGCATTGGAACAGGCTGCCCAGGGATGTGGTTGAGTCTCCATCCCTGGAGGTATTTAAAGAAAGGGTAGATGTGGTGCTTGAGGATATGGTTTAGTTGTGGACTTGGCAGTGATAGGTTAGATGTTGGAGTCGATGACCTTAAGGGTCTTTTCTAACCTTAATGATTCTATGGTTCTATGAAATTCCCTACAGTTCTTTTGTGGCTGGCATTCTTTCCTTTTCAGTTCAATGGAAGAATAAAAAACTATATGAAATGAAGTAAAAAGTGCATAAGAAGTGGGACTGACTCCATGATGGGGACTGAGATGGTCTAGGAGGAATTGTGTGGGTGTCCTTAACATGAACTCTGTAGTTCCATAGCTGGCTACATTTGGAGTTTGCACTGCGAACTGGAGAACTCTGAGAGCTGTACCATCCTCACCACCACACTGCTGCTTCTCATTACAGCCTTTACTGGTTAATGTGTATCTCATGATACTGCTTTTGCCTACCCATTTCTTCCAGCGATCCCAGCTCAAAGGGGTAGCTCAAAAGGATGCTCATTAGCATCGAGTGCTGTCACTGATTTCAGGTGGGACATGAGACATGGTTATGAAACATGTAGAAATGACATTGTTTTGCCCTTTTTTTTTTTCCCAACTTCATACTGTTTTCTTAGGCAAACTGTCATTGAAATCACAGGGAATCTTTATTTTAATACAGCTTTCCAAACTGAGTTATTTTCAATGTTTGGTGTAACTGAGACAATGAAAATAAGCTCTCTTTTATGTCTTAGTATAGTGGCACAAGCTCAGGATGCTCCTGGGATGGGGCTGTAATATTATTGCCTAAAGGTCTCACATTTATATGCAATTTTACCTTAATAGGAAATATTTACAGCCCTTCTTTGGGTTTTGCTCCAAGTTTTCTTTCTTATATGTTCCTCTTAAATATTGTGTTCTATATTTAACCATGTTTGTCAGCCGTTGGTGTGTATCCTTAAGTACTTCAAACATTTATCTGAATGTGTCATACCCCATTATTAACTTATGGCTAGACTTACGGCCATACTTAAAGTTACCTGAATACATAGATGATATTTATTTTAGAATTATTAAAGTAGCATGTTTAAGTTGAAAAGCAAAACCACAGGTCCCAGCTTTGCCAACAATTACACCTGATCTTCATTTTCAGCATATTTCAGTCCAAATTCCTTTGTAGGATTACTTATCTGCTCAAAATCAAAAATCTGTTTAATTGATTGCAGCACTAACACTTCATTCTCTAATGTTGGTATTTCCTTTAATTTCTTTGTTTGATGTGCCTTTTGATAATGTACTTTCAGTTTTCTAAAAAACTGTCTTCTAATTCCATATCACTGTAAAGAATCATTAATTTTCTAACCATATGGGACACTTCCTACAGCTTTTAAAATATTTTAATATTATTACTGTAATTCATAGTGTGTTTAATAATGTAATTCTCAATAAAACAATCTCTTATGTTAAAAATAACTGAAAACACAGTGGGACCTTTTAAAGGAATTGTCTTAATTAAGAAATCAGACATGACAGTGCATTTCTGTTCATTTATTTTGCACTCCCTGGATTATAAAAGTCTCTTGGTTTTCAGTCTGGTAATACTAAATTGAGCTTAAAACACATGGGCAGAGTGCATGGCCTGTATTGATTGCCTTACTAAAGAAAACATTTTTATCCCCTGAGAATACGCCTAACCTCATTTTCTTATTCCCACATTTTTCATAGTCCCATCCCTACTCCTGTTCTTTCACAGTTTTAGATCAGTACATGCCTTCATACATTATATACATTGCCTTTATAAATTTTATACATTTTGCCTTCCCCTCCCAAATCAACAAAAATTAAGTAATTTTGGGAATATATTTTAAAGAAGACCTTCAGCTAGAGTAAATAACTGGTGTCAGTGGAACTACGCTGATTTACATGAAACAATGATCGTATCTGCTCTGGTTACTGTTCAGGCAGGGCACAGCCTGCGAAAGGCAAGCAAACCTGAGGTTCTTTCTGGGGAAACTGTGGTACAACTTGTCTTTCTGCTAACTAAGCATTTCCCATTTCCATTCCAACCATCCCTAAAAAGTAAAGAAAATCAAAGTTATATACATAAAATGGAAAAGTTGCTCATAAGAGCACAGCATGAAGTAACTGGCTGGTTAGTAATGTGCTTTGATGTGAGGAGTTACTTTGGTTTTCTTTTAGGAGAAATCAGTATATTTGGGAGAAAAAATGGTATGAATTCTTCTTAAACAGGAATGTAGGAGGTTCTGTCTGCATAAAAGGGAAAACTTTTTACTGTGAGGCTGACTGAGCACTGGTATGGGTTGCCCAGAGAGGTTGTGGAGTCTTTATCCTTGGAGATATTCAGAAGGTCCTGGCACATGGTCCTGGACAACCACCATGAGCAGGGGGCTGGACAAGATGACCTCCAGAGGTCCCTTCCAACCTCAACCGTTCTGTGTTTCTGTGTAAAGTTTATGATCTGAAACAAAAGTAGAATTTGTTTTGATTTAGAATGGGTAATTTTTAATTGACATATTGTTTTTTTATTCCATGTAACTATTTTTTTTCTATCCAAACTAAATTTTTACAGGAGGACCTGTTCTTTAAAACAAAGTGAATTAATATCTTTCATATTAATTTTCCTAGAAGTCAAGAAAGTCAATAATTAAGTCCCTCTGGCTTCTGTAAACTTGTATTTTTTCTCACCTACTAAAGTCTGTAAGATGGCAAGCACCAAACCACTCTGTTCAGTGTAGTCTGCATTAGCAAATACGCTATTCAAACACAATACCCAGTAGACAGAAGTTCCCTTTGTATACAAAAAAAAAAAAGGTGTGAAATATAAACAAAGTGGGAGTTCTGAAACATATTAAATTGAATGAAACTGACAAATCAATCATCTATAGCAATTCTAATTGCTTTGTCTGAGACAGTTGAAAATACTTCTTACATATCTGGTTCATAGTCAAGGGAATCTTTTAGCTTTTTGTCAGACAGTAAGAAGTGAGCAACTCAAGAGCCATGAAGATTAATTTTTCATCACATTCTGATGCTGGGACAAAATGTGTACCTTGCAGTGAAATTCTGTGCACTCAGTGGACTTAGAATGCCAGCTCCTCAACTTTGGCTAAGTGGTGTAAATGAGGTAAGGACCATCTTGTTCATTAGCAGAAGAAAATGTCTTAGGTCTAAGTTAAAATACAATTTATCTACATCGAAAAGACATTAAATGTGTCCCTGTGGCACCTGAGAAGAAAATTCCTCTGCACTCTCAAATGCTGCTCTTAGCAATGATGTCATTAAGAAAATGCATTTAAGAAAAAAAAATCCTTTTTTTACAGTGATTCTCCAAGACAGCTCTTAGAATCAGTAGTAATATCAGTGGCTGAATGTCATGTTTTGGTTTTGCTGCAAATATTCAAGATAAAGCAAGACGGGTGGGAAGAAATAAATGACAATGAAATGACAAAAATAGGGAGAACTTACCATGTAGATTACTTTGATTCATTCCACCACAATGGCAGCAGAGGTTATTCAGAGATGCCATTTTGAATCCATTTATGAAGGCTTTTCAGTACTTATCTAAATCATAAACAACTTAATATGCTTCATATGGTTCATTGCTTAAAATATGAATACTCTAACAAATCCTCAATTCCTTTTTGTAAAACTCTTTAAATCTTATTATCATGGTACACACATATTGAATGCCATTCTGAAGTTTTATATCAAACTTCTTCTCATGGTATTTAAGTGCTTTCCAGCAATGATTGTTGCTAATATTGTCACAATAACAATTCTTTTAGCCATTCCCCGTAACATATATGAACATTATAGAATTGCTGATGCTAGTCAAAATATTATAAAAGCTTTGTAAGGATAATATTTTCCAGAATTTTCAGGAACAGTATGTTCATATTTGGTTCTTTTTTAAAGTTAGCTAAAAAAAAGCTATCGTGTATCTCTCCTTAAAAATGATGTTGCTTTATTCCAGATATTACTCCTGCCTTGTCAGAAGAAAGAAGGTCCCAAATACAAGTTATTTTATCATAAAATACAATTATATGCCCCATATCTGTCTTAAAAATAGCAAATTGAGATAAGGCAATAAAGTCAATCTGATAAAATACCAAGTTGTGACCAACTTGCTGCTGATACTGTATTTCATGGCATACAGTTATCAATACCCAGGCCCTCTGCAGTAATATGACATTCAGAATTATGCATCTAACAAGGTTGTGCTCTGTCAGTGAATAGCTGTAAACCATGCTGAGATTCAGTGTTATGTTTTGATGTTTATGAATCAGGTTCTCCTCAGAGATATCACCAGAATACATCTCAGACAGGGACCTAGAAAACAAATTATGAAAACCTAACTGACTGAAAGCAGTTATTTCTTCATCACAGTGATAGTAAGACACAGCTGTTCTTGTATTAAGCAGAGTTGAAATTTAAGAGTTCTAAACCAATAGTTAAAACATGTTGCAGTCCCTTGCACAAAACATATAAGCTGTCTAAAAATACAGCAGGCAAATAACAATACACTTTGGTAAAACAAGATAGTGACCAAAGAAAAAGACTGAACTGTGCTGTTATGTGGAATGCTAGTTTTAATTTAGTAAGTTTTAATATTGAAGCTGTCATTTAATAGGAGAATTGTCCATTGCATTTGACACAGAAAAAAATTTCTGATTTATTAATATGAATTACATACTGAGGTTCATCTTACCATATCTGATATGCCATGTATTTATAGGTTATGAAACAACTTTACCCTTAAAAAAAGCTGAAGAAGAAAATGTCATAGACACATGAAAAATACCACAAGTGCAGTAGCATAACCAATGAATATTCCATCTGTCATCAGTGATGATGAACTTCTAGTGGTTGAACACTTTACTGTCTCTACAGATATGATACTTAAGTCACAACCGTTAGAGCTACTTGCCCTTAATAGCAGAACACTTGAAAGCTCTGCATGCTGTACTGGTACAGCATAAACACTGAGAAGAACCAAATTTAACTACAGAAAAATAAACATTCCCAAAAATACAATGATTACCAAACCTGGAAACGTATAGGCAAATAGAAGTAGACCCAGACTGATTGGTAATATAGGCAGCTCTACCCAATACAATCAACACCTTTTGAAACACATATAAACGGATTTCAGTCATTAAAAATATTGTGAGGACTTAATCAGCTGTCAAAATGTCTGTTTACAGTTACTTCTTCAGGAGTCTGTGGAGTTAATGCAATTATGTTTTATCAACAAGTATGCAGTGCTCATTTCATTTGCAAAATCCACAATGCCACATTGTGCTACAAAAATGTCACCGTGGACTTCATTTATATCTTATAAATACTCCTGGGCTGTGTATGATATAAAAACACACAAAACATCCTTCATGGTAGCAACTGAAATTGTATATGCAAGTGCATGCATATGTAAATATATAATAGTTTGAAAATATTTCAGAAGTTCACAATGGCTGTAAGTATACATAGTCATTTTATGTGTCGCTTATCCAGTTAATATGGGAATTATTTTAACCGAATTTTTTAAATTATAGAGCTTGCTTTAGAGTTATTTTTTAAGGAAGAAATCCTCAAACTTTGATGATATAATTGTACAATCATGATGCCATTTTGTGTCATTCTAAAAGGCTTATAAGTGGTAAATCTATTAAGGCATGTGACTCTATGAGATTTAAAGCTTCATAATTTTAACATGAAACCTATATAATGCTGACATAAATCTTCTCCACTGCTTTGTGGAGGTGGATTAATTTTGTTCAAATATATTCAGAAGACAACATTGAAATTTAAACTAAGATTTCATTTCAGTCCTACTGAGTAGGAAGAAGACTGCAAAAGGAATCTTCAAGACCCAAAAAATGCTTTCCTCTGTATTCTGAAGTCTAATGTTTCAAACAGTTTCTGTAAAATACTTTTTATTTTGGACTTTTGGTTTTGGATGTGGTCCAATTCTGGGACTTTTTTGGAATTTTTTGTGAGGGAATCCAGCATTACCAACTTTAAGACTTCAAAAATGAGTTCAAAGGATTTCAAAAACCAATCATGCCTAAGAAAATCACAAAATTTGCCACTGGGGAAACGGGGAGGTTCCATTTTCAAGTTTGCCTCCCTGGCATTACCAAGCAGCATTCTGTTCTTAACCGATACTCTGTCTAAGAGCTGAGATCCTAGTCCCTGGGAGTTTAACAAAAACAAGCAGTTCTATGAGGTGGAGCCTGCATTCACAAGGAAAAGCAATGTTGTTTTCAAAAATAACACAGACATCTTGGAAATGTTGAAACTTCTTCTGTAAGACCTGAGGCTCTAATACCAAAAAGTATAATTGTAAAATGTAAGCTTAAAACTCATAAAAAGTCTATAAAACCCACAGGTTTGCAGAGTTCTTGAAATTCTTTAGTTTTACATAAATCAACGGAACTTGAAATTATGAAATCCCTGTCTCTTGCTGCCACTGTCCACCTCTGTTTATCCACACCCTTTAACAAAGAACTGTCGAAGACCACACTATTAAGAAGGGCTATTTAATGGTTTTTGGTATTTTCGTTTGTGCAGGATGGGAGCTGAATGTTTCATACAAAGATATTCACATGATAAATTATATTAAAAAGTTGTCATATGTTTTTTTTTCCTGAGGACTGATGAATATCTAAGCAGTGCATATAAAAATACTGATACAGGTGGAACA
Organism: Phalacrocorax aristotelis; assembly: GCF_949628215.1. NCBI lineage: Eukaryota > Metazoa > Chordata > Aves > Suliformes > Phalacrocoracidae > Phalacrocorax > Phalacrocorax aristotelis. The sequence goes on along the minus strand of NC_134278.1, from coordinate 21,705,390 downwards.
CATTGTGATAAGCAAAAAATGTATGGGGAGTGAAGAATATTTACAATTTCATAACTTAAAAGAGAGAGGAGCTTTCCAGTTACATCTTTGCTGTATAAATTTTACTGTCCATTTAGATCCAAAGAGGAGTAGGTTTTTAGGAATGAGCTAAAGAGAACAAAGGGATAGAAAATACTATTTAATACAATGAAGTGAGAAGAATGGAATTTGGGAACTGAGGACATACAGTTGGTCTTCCATTCACAGAAAGTGAAGAAGAACATGTCCAGTCACTAATGAGTGGTGTTACTGCCCTTTAAATATGAAATAAAAGAAATTATGGAGGTGTCAATTCCATGAGGCACTGCATATTATGTTTCACAGACAGATGCGAAGATACTATCAAGTCTTTACTTAGAAGGACTCTGTCACTGTTCTAGACCCACAGTACAAAAGCAGTTTTAGAAGAAGCTGGCAGGAAAACAGCAAATAGATTTCTAGGGAGCCTGAAATAAAATGTGACTTCCCACTCACAGGTCATTGGCACACATTACATACAATTAAGACTACAGCATATCTGGCATAAAGAGCTGCAGGCATCCCAGAGAAAGAAATATGACTGGATCACAGTTGTATCTTGGCTACGGCAAAGAAGGGTCAGTTTCAGAAGGCGATAAATTCGAACCAGGCTTGGGACTAAAAGTGGCATAGTAAGAATTAATTTGGTCCATTTTGTGGAATTCAAAGGAAGGTAGGTGGATCATACAGCCAATTCTTCCCCTGCAGAGATACATTCATACTTGGAATCCAAGCCTAGTCCATAATCAACATATTTTTTTGCTGACTCGGTGACAAATTTTATTATAAATATGCAAAAACTTTACACAGTTTCGTCTCTATCCTTATAGCACCTTATAGAATGCTAAATGAATAAACAATGTTTAATCAAGCTATTTGCGTTATCTCAAGATTTAGCCAAAAAGTACTTCTTCTTTTTATGAGATTGGTTATGCTCATTTCCCAGCACAGATGTTTTTGAAGATATTTAGAATTGGATTGTGAGGCATGCATAGTTCTACAGTAATACTTAAAAAATATTTTTCAGTGCTAGGTATTATTGTATAAAAATACTTTTTTCTTTTCCAGAAATATAGAACGCTTGAGAAAAGAAATGATTCATAGCTTTCAAGAGGAACACTTTGCATTCCTTCACAGGCAACTTTAAGAAAGATACCAGAGTTCTACACTCTATGGGGAAAAATTCCAAAATAGCTCCGTCAGTGGGAGTAACAGATGAAAAATGTTTTTGAAGCATCCATGCCTGCCATCGTAAAACCCTGGCAGCAAATACTGCTTAAGCCATTGACCACTGAAAAGAAAACCATGGATTTAGACCATGGCTGAACTACTAAGCATCAGAACCAGTGCAGATAAGGAAGACATCCGTTCAGCTTCAGACAGACATCTTGCAACTTATAGACACCTAGAGCAGTTCTTAATACCATTTACATATGAAAGGACAATGTAAAAGATACTTGTTTTACTAAATCTCTCCCCTTTTGCAGTCCACCCCTTGAGATAAATTGACTAAATAAATGAACAATTAGACAAAACAGAAAAAACCCAGACTTCTTCAGTCTGGGCTTTGGGAGCTGGATTATTTCTCCCCCCTGCCCCAACCCTGCATTTTAACAGAAAAATGGTCTACAATAACTGGATGAGATCAAAGTCTTTATTTTGGATTATAAGACCCTCAAGAATACTGCTGTCTTCCTGTCTAATATGATCTAAATCTGAATTGAAAAAGTGGGATTTAGGCTGATAAATAAAGAGAGGCAGATGTGTGTTCTGAAGGATTGGTTATGCACCTGTAAAATCAGTAGATTTTTTTTTTCTAAAACTCATTTTAATTTTCTTTCTTGCTTTCTTGCTTTCTTGCTTTCTTCCTCTCTTTCTCTCTTTCTCTTTTTCTCTCTTTCACTCTTTCTCTCTCTTTGTCTCTCTCTATCTTTCTTTCACATTTTTAAAGGTGCCTTGAAATCCCTTTTCTCTTCTTACTTTCTCCTAGCATCTTCAGTGCTGCATTCTCTCTCTAGGAGACAATATATTCATGAAGGTAATACTGGATTACTGCAGCACTCACACTGATACTTCTGTAAACTCCACGTGGGTGGAAATCTAATTCTGCCTAGAGCACCACTGACTTCATGGGACGACAAAGCTGTAATATTCTAAGCAAAACAGAAGCATTGCCAATGATGTGCAGCATTTCCTTAGGCTTTCTGAAAAATGAGGACAAAACCTGGTGTCTGAGCTTCATTTGGAATAAGTGAGGCTCATAAGCTTTCTTTTCTGGATCTGTGTTGATGGAGGATAAGATGCATAGAATCACCCTTGCATTTGTTTATTGCGTGGCATTTCTAGCCCCAGGCTGCCATAATTTTATACAGGGTTGTATGAAATAGGTGCTTTCAGTTCTTTGAAGCTCTGAGGACCAAATAAAGCAAATGAAGCAAACTGTATGATGGCTTAGAAACATCCAGATTCTTCAAAAGGTTATCAGTTCATGGCATAGAGTAATATATTTTTACTGTGCTAATTTTTCATCAAATACGACAAGCTCTTTTACACTGTCTTTTACACTCAGCCCCCTGCAAAAATGTAATCTTGCAGGAACAGTAAATTATTTGAAAATTAATTTGCAAAGCACCTGCTAGTAGAAGTATTTATGTTCTAGATGCTCTTACACTGCTGTAATTATCAGTTGTCTTTAAAGGGGAATATAACATTACTTCTTCCGGGCATTTTTTTTCTAGAATTGAATTTGATATTAAATCTCATCCAAAGAAACAGTAGATCTTAAGTCATTTTCTTAAAATCTGGAAAGGGGTATATGCAGGGTTTTTTTTTAAATGAATCCACAAAAATCATAATAGGCCACATCAGTAAGAAAATTACCAGTTTTGAAAAAAAAAATATTGATAGAATCACATTTTAGACCACTGTCTGTGTTCCTGTGGTGTAGCACAAACTTTTCTATACAAAGGAACCTGTAATAAAGAGCTCCACATACCAGGAAAGGAAAGCTCCAATTCAAATAGAAAAATGGCTTAATAGCTTTCCTGGTTATAATTAAAAGGAGTATTGTTCAACTCACTGTCCACAGTCCATGTAATTATCACCTGAAATAACATTTCAATAAAGTGAACTACATAATAAAGCTCCTTTACCCTGATAATTAGCAAGGTTAAAAGTCATTTCTGTGGCACAGAAAAATTATTGTTTAAATATATCCCTAGTGAGATTTAATCAAACCAGGAGAAATAATCAGCAATAGAAGCATTTATTTTATGCGTTCTAATTTCCATGTAAAACAAAAAACAAAAAGCTTCCACATATTTCATAAGGATTTTCATAATCATATGTACTTAAAAAAAAAAGTGTTAATATAGAAAAATAAAAACAATAAATATTTTTCAATAACAAGATTTTTTTTTTTCTCTGTGCTGTATTTAACACTATATACAAGTTAATTTCAAATAAAAATGAAAAATGCTGATGCTATGGCAGATAAACTGTGAATAAAGTTTGCTTTTCCTCTTACAGTACAGTATTACGGTATCAAATGAGTTCACATTATTCTTTTACTTCAGATCTTAACAGTCTTTGATGACTCCCGTTACAGTCCTTTTAGACATCCTCTGGTTGCATGAATAACTTCTACTTTGAGGAGGAACTATTTTCCCAAAAATTAAAATTGTGTCCCAGTACCACTGCTGCTTTCTCATTCCCACATCTATTTATTAACCATTCATCTTTTTTAGAATCTGGGTCAAAAAATAACCCTGGTCCTCTGTGATATATCATTAAAGCTATCTTTAATTAGTTTTTATATGGAAATTTTTTTAAGTTATGTAACAATTTGACAAATAAAAATAAGGTTTGATTTTACTAGGATATTATGGCTTAGCCTTCAAAATACAGGCAAATGAATAGTCCTAAATGTTTGATTACAACTGTTTGTATACGGATAAACATACCCACAGGTTATTCCCTGGATCAAGGTCAGTTCCTCAATATTTTACAGAATTAAATGCAAATTTCTAAATGAGGGGTTTTAATCTGTAAAACCTAAAAATTCACATGAACTGCGGGACAGTGTGTATGTTTTCATGCATTGTGGGATGTTTATGTATATGCATGAACAACAGGCATGATTTTAAAAAAATCACCTTTGGATTAAATTCCATTATTTATATAGTAGTATATAGTAGTATATTTCTGAGAAGAAACCAAAGACTTTTTTCCAAAGCCTAGGTTGGAAACCAAAGTCCTGAGTGAGGAACTCTAAGGGGAAACCTAATAGGCCAAATGAACTTTGAGAAGGGACAATTTCCAGAAGTCAAATTCCTGAAAAATGAGGATTCCTCTATCCAATCTACACATCCACTTGCTGAGGTGATTGATAATAAAAATTCCCTTTTAGATTTGAAGAACTCTGTATTGCATGGCTGACCTTTCCAAAAGTGGGGAAGTCGTCTAGGTTAAAACTACTAAGGCCACCCTTTCCCTTACCCTGGAAGAGCAGTGGCTTTAATCTTGGCTTGCAGACACCTAAGAAATTCTGAGTTTGGTCAAGCCACAGAATGTTAAAAACATAAAACTGATGCTAGTGTCACTGAGGAGGTGTAAAGTCTGATCAAAACATGAGGTCATCTAAGGACTGCTACCTCCACAGTGTTATTGCTGGTGGCCAGAGGATCGCTGACGTGGAGAAATGAGGGGTGAAACCTCACAAAGCAATCCTGGAAACAGTTAGTAGCCCAGCCAGACACTCTGTGCTACTTTAGCCATTAAATGAATTAAATATTCATTTTCAATGATAGTATACACCCATCTTCCTTCCTGTAACAGAAGAAACTTGGTGACAGCTAAGATATGGAAGAAATTCAGGTTCTCACTAGAAATTTTAAGTGAAAATTGAAATTTAGTATTTGTGGAGGTAAGGGCTTCCTGAAAGGTGGCAGGCATTTTTTAGCAATTTCCATTGTGTAATAAGTGTCAATATATTGGAATGTGATGTACATGTATTCCAACGTATGGAACACATGATAATTCAGATGTATTTTTAGCCATTTTAATAATCTATCTATACTTGGGGTCCAAAGAAGAACAAAAAAATATTAATAGTATTGAATAATCGAGTTCAGCACCTCTGTAAAAAGAATCTCTTTTAACCAACACTAAAAAAGTAATTAGCAAAAATGTAAGCACTTTCAAATGAGGCACATCAAAGACACAGCAGTATTTCTTCAAGTAAACCAAAAAAAGACTGCTCTTAACTATGGAAGTAGCTGTTATTTTAGGGACTAGGCCTGGAAGATGCTGTGTACCATGAGTTTGGTGATAGGCCTCTTCAGCAGAGGAGTCCTCCTCTACTGACACTGTGTTAATTACAGCATGTTTGTCAGATTTGATGAAAGCAAATAGCAGTATAGGAATGAGTTGAAAAGTCAGAGCTTCTGCCTTCTTATAATTACAGTCTAACAAAAGCATTTCTGTGTTCCAACCACATCTTTACAATCCTTTTAAATTTAGTTTGCGCTACTAGACAGACAGCTTTTCATGTAAACATTATGTGCAAATGAAATGAAAATGGTAAATAATGCAAAAAGTAAATTTGGTAAGCTTGGGGAAAAGTCTATTTATGTCAGACTGCAATAACAGAGTGTGATATATTGTTTTATCAATGTTCTTCCAAAAATGAAAAAATGTATGCTGTCAGCATATGTGCTTTCAACAACGATGGTGGCAGCTGGGAATAAGTTAGCCTATACTACCATGTTTAAAAAATATATTAATTTAGCTATATTGTCTGCCAGATGTGTCCTATGCTAGAATGTGTTGTGTATTAGGTCAGTTATTATTAGGTCAGTTATTTAAGGGTTTTAATTTTGACATATTACTTAGCAAGCTAATGCAGAGCTAAACTTTTAATTAAAACTTACACAATATCTCTGTCACACCATGACCCAGGCACTGGCTACCATCTGTGATATCATGAAGTGGTCTGAAGAATTAGATAAGAATGCCAGCACTATGAATCGAAAACTACTGTAAAAACTGGCTGATCTTTAAAAAAAAAAAGGTTTTTTTTACACTATTTGTGTACTTTTAAAATAGACAGTTTGCCTAAGGAAACCTGTGTCCTTTTTCATTCTCCAGAGATATCTGTTGTATCTTTTTCTACTCTTCTTGCTAGATTTTTTATGAGAACATAATCAAAATAAAATGTCTCATCTGTTTGGGTTTGGTGATTTTTTTTCCAACACTTCTAGACAGAGCTGAGCTAGCTCTGACTAGAAACAAGAGTTTAAGCTATTTGTTGTTTATCACACACATTATTTATAAGACACTCATCTATGGTGCAGATACAGAAGGTAGGCATGTCTCGTATCTTGTCAAAATGCCACATTCACTGTCAGTTGCATGAGCTCTCATACCTTTTGTGAAGGAATGGATCACATACCTGAAACCAGGACACCCTGATCCTGACAGTTCAGCTGGGAACATTTATATTCACTGATTGCTGCTATCACAGCATCTGCTTTAAAGACATGCACACAACAGACACAGAAAAAGCTGTAAGACTAACCTACAGGCATGACCTGAGCCATATGATGACTTATGCCTGCTTATCCAGCTAATGGCCTGACCTGAAATAGCAATCAAAGAATATTTGTTCCAGGGATTGACAGCTTATAAAATGTTCTAAAAATGTTCTATATTTTTAGCCTGTACAATTGATCAGACGTTTAGAGAATTAGCAACATGGAGCATTTGAAAACTGGGAGTTATTCCTTGAAATATCAGGTGTTAAACTAATTTTAAGCAAAATGCTCCTTTTTGTCATATGATAAATTAGGATATCTTAAGCTCTTCAAGATTCCTCTTGCAGCAACAAGGGAATGGGAAATCTGCTTTATCTTAATATTTTAAGAGAGAGCTGAGATTATGACATCATTGTATGATTTCAGGAGCGAGGGATTTAAATGAGATTCCCCAAACTGTAAGAAAATTGGACAGTTATAAAAATAGACAGACAGTGAAAAGGTAGAATGAAGAAAAATCTATCTCTTTTCATTATTAGTAGAACCAGTTGAGGAAGTTAAAAAGGGGATGAATTTTTCTTATCAGAGGAGGAAGCAGAAGGTGTGAGTTCAAGCTAAGGAGGCAGTGCCAATGAAAAGCTGCACAAAATAAAATTATGAGAGACAAATAAGTTGTCATCCCTATCATAGACTTATAGAATCATGGGTTCATTTAAGTTAGAAAAGACCTTTAAAATCATCAAGAGCAACTGTTAATCTAGCACTGCCAAGTCCACCACATAGGCACTAAAATCCTGCAAGAGGGTGCTATGGGGCACATTTCTCTCTCTCTCTGCGACATCATCACTGTGCTGAGCTGCCCTGCTTGTTAGGGGACAGCAAAGGCACTGTAGCAGAGCCTAGCCCTTCAAGCCTTACACTGCTACCATCACACCATCACCCAGGACACCCAAAACACACAATGTCATTCCGTCCCCAACCAGTCATGGTCCCTTGGGACATCTCCAGACTGTTTAATATAATTGTCTGCTCAGCAATTACGAATGTTTTCTGAACCTCCATGCCCTTCAGGGGGTGGCAAGTAGAGAGAGAGGCCAAAGAGAGCTCTCCATGAGCTGTACAGGCACCCACCTGAGTGTGCAAAGTTACTGGCCTTTGAAATGCATTCAAGAAATTAATGAAGAGTGCTTTTAATTTATTAGACATATTCATAAATAAAAGGTTCCCATTAGCTAGATGGTCAGTCAGCTAACCTTCGAAAAATAGGAGATGCCTGTAATCCTACAATAGTGTCCCCACTTCAAGACCTTGTGAGAGACATGCTCTAAAATCCCACATGGCAATTACTTCCAGGTCAGCTGCAGGGACAGGGTGCATCAGGAGGCAGCTGGAGAGGTGCAGTGGCAGTTTGGAGCAGGATGAGGATGGGTTGCAAGTTTCCCTCCCATGGCCCCCCTGTAACTAAGCTGTTAATGGCAGTTTGGTTGCCACTGAGCAGAGAACCTTCTGGAGGGGCAGGCTGGAGCGCCCCACGGCAATAGCCAATCACCAGGTGCCACAGAAATTTCAGCCAATCAGAACCTGGGTATTGGGTGTTCTCTGCCCAATCACAAAAGCAATAGGGTCTTGGGTTGCTGGGGGACCCCAGCAGAGATCCCGCAGGAAGTGGCCTCAGTGTCCAAGGGCTCATGGCAGAGGAGGCCAGAAGGCCACAGCCCTGCCTGCGGGCCACGACCCCTGTGCTGACTGTACTGGCACCCTCCTGGGCTGTCCCATCCCCATGACAGGGAGGTTGCGTGGGAATGCCTGTGCTGGCTTCTCTCCTGGAGTCAGCATCTCCCCCAGTGTAGGACCTGGATGTTGAGTCCGTTGTCAACATTAAACATATCCATGACTAAGCGTGCTTCGGTACCTGAGCCCATCTAGTCCCCACACTGTCAGTTCAGTCTCAAACCACAACAGATGCCAACGTCACAAGGCTTGGAACAGGCACTGCCACAGTGATGCCAGGGTGCTTGTTCCTGCCATGCCAGCAGTTCCCTTGCTGGGCAGGGAAGCACCCTGTCCCGTGGCACTATCTGTAAATTCTGTCAGTTTCTTGCATGGTTAATGTGTCACGTCTGGCAATTTCTTGTGTCATTCCTCATTGTATCTTATGCCCTGTTCGTTTAGCTTAACCTTAGACCAGAGACTAGTCAGTGTCTTAGTCACCTCCCTGCAGGCCTAACAGTACACATATCCTAGTTTTCGCATAAGAAAAAAAAGGTGGGAAACTGAATTACACTAGAGGTTCAGGAAGACTCTTGACATAAAAAAATATTGCAATGATTTCTATCAAGAAATTATGTCTATCAAGGCATGGAATTATGTATATTTGAGTCACCAGTCTTGAAAACTAAAATAAAAAAATATTTTATCCATTGCACTTGAGTGAGTGTGTGAAACTGACATTTAAATGACAAATAGATACCTTAGTGCAGTTGTGGAAATTTGTCTGTTTATTTAAGATGCGTTCTCTTATAGATCCTGAATCTTACAGTATAGGCAGAACTTTTTCCATCTCTACCATAAAACTGCCTTTCTTTAATATTTTTAAAGCCATTTTTAAATATTCACTTTCATAATTAAGCATAATTGTTGGCCTGCTGCCTTCTATCGAACCACTTACCATGTATTGCACCTTCACGTTTATTTTTTCAGCATGGGCAGACTGACAGAGGTGAGCTGTTCTCTAGCAAAGGTTTTATACTGATGCCAAATAGCCTCTCATTTTGACATTAAATTTTCCTATATTTTTCCTTATCAACAGCTTTTTTTCAGTTTGCCTGCCCTTTATTACTCTAACCCCAAATCACTCATCTCTTTTACTATATATTATTCTGTCTTATATATGGTTGGATATATTTTATTTAAATTGATAAAAGAGTGGATGTTTCTGAAAGTTACTAGTTGTTTTTTTCCCAAGGTGCTGAGTTAAAATTCCTCACATTTATTCTAAAACCAGTGTTCCCTACTAAAAAGAAACTAAATAAAGGGAATTTGTACTGTATTTTTAAAACAATTTCATTCATTAAACTGAGTGGGAAGGGATCTACTAACATGGATAGAGGCTTGTAATTGGAGTGGAAGCATGTTCTGACAAAAAAGTGCCCATCTTTGCTGGAGGAATATGGTCAGGCAGAGGTCTATTTAACCATTAAGACAGAAAAATCATTGAGTTACAGGGCCTTGGCAAGTTACTACACTTATAAAATGAGTTACAGTGACTCCAAAGTCATCTGAGAGCCAATAATTGTGTGCAAACTCTTATCCTGTCCGATAGATATTATTGCCCTTCACCACAAAACTTGAGTAGCTGACACATGAAATTGATGAGAATAGGACTTTCTTGCAGCCTCTTATTTTCCATAGGTGAGGCTCTACCAGGGCTAGTATTTTTAAATGTAAAATGCTTTTTTAGATTTCTTTAAGGCTTTTTTTTTTACTTTTCTTTCACATACGTTGCTACTAACTGTTTACTGAGTAGAACTAGATAGCAATGGAGAAGCAGAAAGACCTTTCTCAGCTAGTTTTACAAAGAAGTCCTTCAGAGGCTGGTCTGGCTCTGATCTTGAATTATCTTAAGAGACTTCATCTTCAGTTTTGTTCCATTTTTTATAAAAGTAAAGTACAAAGTAAATTTCTTGTTTATCTCGGAGTAGCACTCTACCTAGAGATGGGTAACAACTAGAATTTCTCTGGGGTCCATCCTGGGACCTGTCCTATTTAATGTCATCAGTGACCTACAATGGAGTGGGCAATGGCACTGGAGTGCACTCTGATCAGGCTGGCAGAGGACAACAGCCTGGGGCACGCTAGTGGCACTCTGGAGGGCCGGGCTGTCAACCAGACAGCCCTGGAGAGGCTGGAGGAACGGGGCAATGGAAACCACATGAAATTCAGCAAGGACAAATGCCAGGTGCTGCACCTGGGAAGGAAGAGCTGCTGGCAACGATGCAGACTGGGGCCTGCCTGCCTGGGGAGCAGCTCTGCTGAACAGGCCCTGGGGGTCCTGCTGGGAGAGAACAGAGCATGAGCCAGCAGTGAGCCCTGGCAGCAGGGATGCCCAACAGCATTCTGGGCTGTGCTAACAGAAGCATGGCCAGTAGCTTGAGACCATGTGTATAATACTACAGCCAGTTTAGGCCACACAGTTCAAGAAGAAAGAACGTTGATAAACAGGAGACAGTTCAGTACAGGGCCACCAGGATGGTCAGATCCTGGAGTACTTGCCCTTTAAGAAGAGGCTGAGGGATTTGGATGTGTTCAGCCTGAAGAAGAGATAGCTCTGGGTGCAGCCGCCCAGTACCTACAAGTAGGTTATCAAGAAGACAGAGCCAGACCTTTCACAGTGGTGCATGGCAGCAAGCACAAATTGCCACAGTAGAGTTTCCGACAGGACAAAAGGAGAAACATTTTCTCCATGTTAACACTGCAGCAGTGGAGCAGGTTGCTCAGAGCAGTTGTGCTGAGTCATTCCTTGGAGGTTTTCAAAATGAGACTGGACAAAGGCCTGAGCAACCCAGTCTCATCTCATAGCTAGCCCTGCTTTGCACAGCAAGCTGGACTAGACACCTTCTACAGCCACTTTTACCCTGAACTATCTTATGATTCTGTGATGTTCTTGTGAATAAAACAGAAACCCTTAAAATTGCCAAAAGCAAAAATTAAAATGGTACAGGCATAGTCAAAGCGCAGTTCAGTGTTAATCATATACATCCCTTGGAGGATATTTTATTTTACTTATCCAAGTAGTATTCTTGACTATCATCCTTTGTGGCTACATTAGAAATACCGTAAAATCCCTACTGGGTCTACTTACCATTTAAATACAGGATAAAATATATGTAACTGTCTTGGTACTGGTATGTTCCTTGGCTGCTTTCCAGTGCTGAATTCAGTGCTTATCACAATTTTGGCTTTGTGCAGCTCAGAGACCACCCATATAACGAGAGAGCCCGATGAGCCAACCTTGACGGTTGAAGCAGCCATGAAAGGCATCAGCCTGATCTTCTAGAACAAGAAATATTAGGCTGAGTGAGATCAGTTTATCCTTCTGGTTACCTTGCTCATTTCAATGAGCAGAATAAGGCTTTAATAGTCTCAGCATTAGACAAGACAAAAGATTTGTAAGTGGAGGTTACACCTACTTACAGAGGTAGCCAAACCACCTGTTACATACAGAAAAAAAGAAAAGCTTTTGCGCATATATCCTTTTAATACAAAAAAAGAAATCTCATCTTTCCCTACAAGGTGTCTTTTGCTATCTTCAAAGCCCATCATGCTTACAGAAATGTACTACTGCTTAAGTATTATTCCATTTTGGAAATAAAAAAAGAAATATTATCTACTAATCCAAAATACAGTGTTTTGGAATAAAATGCCATTTCTCTAAGGTTTGTAAAACAAATCCTGAAAGGATTTATTCTACATGTGAATTATTAGAAAGAGCAAATCTTTTGTTCCCTGAATTTTCTCAGAGATTTGTAAACTTAGCACTGAGACGTTAAGACAGCACTGAATTTTTAACAGAAGTTTTACATAAATTCTCCATAAATGCAGTGTGAAGCCCCGCACAGGTACAGTCTCTCTGGGACTGAGATCTAAAGACACAGCAACTGCATCAAAATGCAGGCTGGAGACCTCAAGAGCTGGGTAGGAAGGTAAAGGGCAAGTATTTGTGGTTTGCCAACGCACACCAACAAGCCAGTGCTGGTTTGCATTTTACCTGAGTATGGGCAATCATACTACATCACTATTAAAAAACAACACTCTTTCCTGGGGAACAACTGAAAAATGCTTTGTGCCACAAAGCCACCTCTATTATAATCTTAAACATACAAAAATATGGCAAAACACAGGCATTGGTGTTTTTATAGTGTGTAGATAAGGAGACCGATTAACACGTTTGTATTTCAGTTCTTGCCTGAAGTTTTGAAAGCACTAAGCTGCATATTTTTTGCAAGCTATGAGGTCTTGAACGTTGCCTGTTCCTTTTGCACTAACTGTAAAATCTTATTTATAAAAAAATTTAAAATTAAAATGAAAATTAAACCAGATAAATTATTGCTTTGTAGTTAGGCCTTTTGTCTATCAACAGCAGTAAAAGCATCTCAGGAAAATTAAAGATGTAATTTTGCCTAGAGTTATTGTTAATGGCAGAGGGAGAGAGTTGAACCAATAGAAATAAATACTGTATTTTTTCAAGCAATACAAACATAATTTCTTTCTCCCCTCCCCCCCTCACAGCTAAATATTTCTAAACACGTATGTATAAAATGTGTCCATTCTTAATAGAATAAATATACACTCACATGGCAGCATCTTTCATCACTTTATTTTCACCCTTCTTTTTGAACACCTAGAATGTAACAAAACTTTCTCAAAAAATTAATTGCAGAAATTTTTTGAAAGCAACAAGCTCTACGTATTTTACCATGAAAAAAGAAGACTTTTTTCAAGAATATTAAGAAGACAAAAACATTTTTGAAATTTTGAATCTTAGAGGTACACAAAGGAAAAAATCTTTAGATATGAAATGTAGTGGTTATGCAGCTAGAGGCTGAACTAAGCAGTACATATTCCCTCAGGAAATATAAAGAGGCTTTTAAAATTTCTGTATATAAATGGATTTCCTATCACATTTTTCAACATTAAAAAAAAAGCTTTTTTTAGCACAAATTAAGTAGAACTATACAGAAAATCTATTTAATGCTATTTTCTGTCCACAGAGGCATACAGAAAGAAAACCAAACTGTAGAAAATCCTTTGTCATAACCTGCTCTGTGCTTGATTTCTAAAGGTCATCTGCATAAGTGAGAAAAATCAGAATTTTCTGTGCCTGTTGAATCATTTTTCTAAGAAAGAAAATCTATCTCATAATGCAAATGACAGCACGTGACTTTTTTTTTTAAATATCTTGGCCAGTCAGAAATGGAATAATATTACAAATTCGATTGTATATAAATGACACTACTATGATCAGAGAGTAAATGCTGTTAATATATACTGACCAGAAGGGGTTTTGACCTCTTGCTGAAAAGTTCTATAAATCCTTGCCCTTCCCCAGGCTCTCTTTATTCCTTTTTAGTTTTCCAATGGCAGTGTAAAAATGAAAACCAGCATATTAATAAAGTTCATCTTTTTCTTCCTCTGTACACTTATGCAAATATACATTTTTTAAATTAGTGGTAAAGCAGAGGTGGAAAAGTATGTGATCATATTTTGAGGCATCTCAATTCAAGTGTCCATCTAATGCAAGAAGTATTTGGAAACAAAATTAGGTTTGGCTGGTAAACTGCGATGGAGACGTTTCTAGCTGAAACTACAGAAATGGGATAAAGTCACTAGTAGCAGTTATGTCAAAGCTCATATAGGCCAGCAAAGGAAGCAAAGGTCAAGAAAGTCAATATCAGAGACAAAATGTTTAGTTGACACTGCCTCTTTTACTTAGAAATGCCTTACCATTTTAATGACATGTTGGCATGTTAGCACTCTCTTGCTTTACTAAGGTTTAGGTTTTCATCTGTCTTCAGTGACCACTAGTACAGTTATAAGCAGGAAAACTCACCTCTTTCTCATCACAGAATCTATGCTCATAAATTGTAAAGTATGACTTAACATGTGCCGTATTGAGACTTTGGGTCCAAATCTATTGTGACTAAATGACCTGCTGGAATACTGCATATCCTAAACTTCCATATTAACAGCTAAGGTTTCTGGCATACTGCAAGCAGCACCCTTCAGATCAAAGTTTTACAACAAAATACTACCTACAGAGTGAGCAGATGATACGCAGAAGGTTCATAGGTGAGATCTGTCCAGAAGGAAGTATCTTTTCTCTCAACTTGAGAAGAAAAAACCTTGACTTTTGCAGCCTTTTACTACTGATGCTTAGAGATAAATCGCCTTTGGTGTGATGGTTCTTCTGAATCCTCTCCTGAATTGTAATTAGTTCTCTAAAGCTGCAGAGATCACAGCAAGGTACATGCGAGTCTAATGGAATCTGTGGCAGAACTCACATTATCTTCCACAGATCCTGACAGCCATATTCTTACTCTGTTACAGGCGTGGTCATTAGTTCTCCCTCTGATCTTACTGGAGTCTGAATTTGGCCCTTGGACTTTAAACTGTATGAGGATGTGTGTGACAAATATTTACTTTATTTCTAATGAACTAAGAAATAAGAAAAAAACTATACCCTTGGTCTAGTATTTTTAACTGCACTGCAGAAAGGCCAGAGCTCTGTGTCCTTGGGAGCCTTCTTCAGGAAATGTTATAGCTCCTTGTCAAAGGTATGTTGGGCTCCATTCACCATGTGAAGAAGATGCATTGAGGATATGCTGTCCCTAAGAAGCTTAGCCATCTTTTCTATAACAACCTTTGCCAAGCTAAATTCTGCCACATTGTTGGCAAAGTAATAAGAGGAGATTCTGAGCAAAAGGCAAGATGCCCAAAAGCAAGAGTATGTCAGATGAGCAAAGATTATTTGGCCTCAGAGGCAATCACATTAGCAACTGCCAGAATAGATATACTATTCCGAGTTAAATGAGCTGGGATACTGGATTGTTGTGTTTTAATTTGAGAAATGCACACAAGAGTCACCAGCCAGAGCTTGTCCACTGGCACGTCTGTCTCCTCTCTTATCTCATTCAGTTGTGACAAATTAGACAAAACCATTGGCAGGGACAGCTATAGAGTCATCCAGATTTTTAATATGAGTCTGACTTCATCTGGGTTCAAGTGGTTTAACTTTAAATCATTTTTGAACTAAATAGGTGTAAAACACATATTTAGACACTTTCATTCCGTATCAAGAGTAATGTATTCTGATTCATTTAAAAACTTTCTTAAATGTTCTAAGATAAACTAAAGGAGCCTTAAAAAAAAAAAAAAGAAAAAAAGAAAGTGAAAAAATCTACTTGTTCCAGGCACAGACTTACTGCAGGATTGAAAGATTATGAGGAAGGTGTATTAGAGTGGCTTAGTCTCTATTTTAGCATTGCTGGTAACTGATAGTCACACAATGAGACTAGTCACTCACGATACTGTGCTCTTTGGGCATTAACGTCAAGGCTACGTCCACACAAAAGGATTTCTGTTAAATGTGTTTGCAGCCTGTGTTCCTAATGGAGAGATATGAGAATACATGCTATTCCTCCCTCCCCCACCCTGCCTCCACTATTCCCCCCACACTTTTAAAAGATGGGCATTCATCCCGTAACTTTTTCAGAAGTGAATACTTAGATTCCCTCCCTGCAGGAACATTGCAGGTTGTCTCTTTCCTCTTCACAGTGAATGGCTCCCACACAGCAATTCCCAGTTCGTGCTGAATTCAGCAGGAGCCATAAGAGCTCAGGGAGGCAGTAATAAAGTTCAAAACTCAGCAGGAGTCTTGGACTCTCACAGAGTCAAACAGACTCTTCAAAATGCAGCCCTTCCTGGTTTCCAACTCCTGCTGAGTGCCATGAAAGCCCACCTCTTGCTAAGCTGGAAGCCATTACCCCATCTTTTTGTTATCTCAAGCTTGGCTTAGAGGTATTTCAATACTTACCTTCACTTCAGCTATAGCACATTTCTTGTGGTTAGATTTCTCCAGGTAGGAATGGGAACAAGGCTTGCAAAATACTGCATACATTGGTCTTTGCACTCATATTTAACAATAACTTTCTCATTTATACAGCTTTAAAGCCAGTAACTGATCCCAAAGTATGAAGCATAATATAATTGCATATAAAACTGAGAGAGGGGAGAAAAAAAAAAACAACCCAGAGCAGAATTTCCCTTAATGTGCATCTGTCATTCTCCAATTCACAGTAGAATTTGTCTTTTAGTGTTTATACATTCCAGTCAGGGTTTGAAATAAACAGTGTTATGTGTTCTGGTGGTGGATCTAATATAACATTCTAATCTCAACTAGAAATGAATTTAAGAGAAAAGAGCAAATCTCTTTTTTGAGACAGAGGAAGGGGATTTCAAAACTAATTTTATTCCTATGTTACCAATGTTGGGAGAAATTGTATGGCACCACAGTAGCAGATACTCCCAGATCTTTGTTAGTATCTTTCTAGCCTCAGAAGGAAATGTTCAGCCACTAGGTTGAAGGAAAAGGATGTCTTTTAATGTCATTTTGAAGTAATGAATAATAGGATGGAATCCCTCACTCTAAAAGGCTCAGAGCTACTTTAAAAAGGTACGATAGAATCATGATCTTCTCATGAACTGCATGCAAATTCACTCACATGAATAATCCATCTCCTGCTGATGTCACTTTGACAGGATCTGTACATAGTAGTTTCACCAAACTATCACATGCAATGTTCAACAAGATCAGAGACATTGAAATGCTAAGTGTGATTTGTAAATCAAATCCAGATGGTATGATGACATGATACAAATGTTTTTTTCTATCCTGAAATTCTATCATGTCTTCTATAATCCATCTGGCATAGAGACAAGTTTTTGATAACCAAATCTGATGCCACACATTTAAGATCAGACTAAGCTCCAAGTTTTTCACACGGATCCATTTCATTGTTACCAGAGCTCTGTGGAATTTTACTTCAACAGGTGGCTTACGGTGAAACACTGGAAAAGATTGTCTATTCCATTCTTAACAACCTCCAGAATCTCCAGAAACACATCTGTCAGAAGTAGCATCATTGACACTGTGCTGAAACAGAATTAGGATCCAGACCAAGCATTAGGTAACCTTCTGAGAGCCCTTCAGCTCTCCAGTTCTCTTCTTATATCTAAGGCAAATTCTTATACCTAAAGGAACTGATGTAACAGTCAGGACCTTCATATGTGATCTATAACAGCTGTGCAAAGTATTTTCTGCCAAGTAAAAGCAAGAATTCTTTATTGTGTGTATGAGACAGGGACATAGAATCACGCTTCATAGTAAGAACTCAAGTTCATGGTTGAATTTTTTTTTATGCCCCTTCAAAACCTCTTTCCCAAGATTTTTCCCTTTCCAGGAGCTTCTCTACTTTCCTTTCTTTATTCAACAGAAGCTCATGTTTTCTAAGAACCATATCCAGTACCTGGAAGTTAGAAAACCCTTTGTTTCTACTGTTCAGCAGTTGTTTTCTTGCAAGCCGTTCAGCTTCAATGCCCAATCCATTCAAATACGTTCTCAGTGGGATTCTAGAGTACAAAGCAAATTCTACATTTCGAAGTTGTAAACTAGGATGTTTTTCTTGCAAGATCATATTAGCACCAGAAAAATTGAAAACTTGTTTCTTAATAACTAACTAAAAAAAGGTTTCCCAATCATACCAGTAATATTATCCCCTTCCAAGAACAGAAGGTAGTTTTAGATTTATGCCTCTACTATCTGTCTTCTGCAACAAACATTAAATTAAATTAAAAATTTCCACCCAAAGTCTTACTCAAAGCAGAGCATAATAGACCAATCTAAAAAGTAACACTAAGCTGGGCTGACTGATTTGACAGTTGGACTTGATGATTTTAGAGGTCTTTTCCAACCTTAATGATTCTATGATTCTATGATTTCACAGTAAAATGACTTACGTTAGTCAACGTTTTTCTTTCAGAACATAATATGTTTAACAATTCCAGGGAAATTCAAGTCATCCTGTCAATAAGACACAACTGTTTTGTTATAAGCTCCTTTCTATTATGACATATTAAGGAGAATAGCCATTGCTCTGTGATAAAAAGTTCTCTTATTTCATTAATACCTAGACGATTAACATATGATTCACGTGAAAGGGATTTAGATAAACCCCTGTGCGTCTACAGGAAAACATTTCTTATAGCCATGATTCTGCCAGTAGCTCAGCATAATTTTATTTCAGGTATGTGAAAAGTTTCGCAGACCATGGTGCAAGATCAAGAACTAAATGACTAACAGCCAAAGATAAACTCATTTGATCATAAAAATTAAAATGAATTATTAAAATACTTTCTAATTAAATTATTTTTCGTCAAGCAAAATGAGGAGGAAGACCTAAACTTATCTCATTTTTATTAATATGAAATATAAAACATTGAATGTCCAGGTTAAAATGCACATAGAAATATTTTCAGCTTTTAAAGTATTCACAAAATAGCACACTTGCAATTAGATTACCTCATATTGAAGTATTTTAAGAAAATATTTGAATGAAAGATCATTCTTACCTCCAAGCTGTATTGCTGTGGCAGGGTAATCCCCACTTTCATACCTTAAACAGCCAGTGAGAAAGCTGTATTTTTAAAATGTTGGTTTACATTATTTTTAATGGTGTGTCTTTAATTAAATATTTTTCTTTGATGTTATTTGAAAATTTGTACTACTGTCTGGCCATGTTTCTGGACAACAGACAAAAGCATCACCATATAAAAAGAAAATTAATTTGTATCTCATTGTGACTGTAACTTCACTACTGCCTGAAAAGCAGTAAAATTATTCTGATTTTTGTAAAAGAACCACAGACTAGCACAAAGCTACTGAAAAGATTGAATTCAATGTATGGCTTACTGAATTCACTTATATAAATCTTACTTGCACTTTTTTAAATACTCAGAGTATCAATTCCTAAAATTTAGTGGCCACTGCTAGCTCTTCCTAACACCACCATCTCTTTTCTGCACATTTATGTCTACCTCAACAGTGTCAAATCCACTTTACCAAAATATACAAGGACTGATGAATGTTGATTAAGTACAGTTCCTGGGCTACAGAGGTAATAGAAATAAGAGAAATAAGGAAGGTGTTCCAAAGACAGTAAAGACTTATTGATGCCCACAAACCTGTTTTACTAGACATTACACATATAGATTAAAAAATAATCCAGGTTATTCCCATTTACATATGTTAGCAAGGTAGGGGGAAGCATTGTATTGTAACACCACAGAGCTGCACAATAATGTGTAAATTCAAAATCAGTGAAACTAATATGTGCATACACTTGTGCAACTGAGAAGAATAAGACCCTGCAAAAAACAATAAGCAGTTTACCATAATCTGTTGATCAAAGACAGTGCAGCCACAAAAATTAATTTCACTGTGATTCATGAATTTCTGTTCAAATCTGACTCTTAACATGCCCTGCTTGTTTGTGTTGTTATTCCGTCATCACAGATGGCTTCAAAAGGTTACTCCTTATCCTACTGTTCCTGCCTGGACAGTCCCTGTCAGGTGTTAGCACTCAGCACAAGCATCATGCTAATGCTTCCTGCTCCCTCTGGACCCACGTGCTGTTGAGAGGAATATTGTAACTTCTAAATAGAGTATTTACCAGAACAAAAGTGAGAGATTGTTGCCAATAATTTTTATATTTTCCTTGGTGCGGAGCTGGGTTTTTTTAGGAAAAAGCTGCAAAGTGAAGAAACTGAAAAATTGTGTGCCAGCATCTAGGCAACTGAAGATGTAAGAGAGATGTGGCTTCAGCCAACTTTACCTAGAATGACAAGAGGTTACGGCTGAACCCTCTACCTACCATCAGCTATGCTCCCTACACTGGCTGATATAAAATCCTCTCTGTCTTCAGTTCCATCAGGAGGATTTAAAAGCTACGTGAAATGAGGCATTCAGGTTTTGCAGCTTTTTTGCCCTGCATTGAACTCTTTCCTCCCCCTTCCAAAGAAAAAATAAAACAAAAACCCAACATGAAACAGAAAAAAGACCCATTATTCTATCCCACTGAAAAAGACCAGTCAAAAATATATTATCACCTCTGAGTGAAGGGTTACTAGTCCCACTGAGGGGACATAGTAATTCTGTAGATGTAGTAGTCTGTAGGTACCAAATGTTTGGGTAGGAATTCAGGTCCCGATCAGAAACTGTACTCTAGAAACAAATTATTGCCAGCATTAAACGTAAATCAATGAAATAGCAAAGGAGTTCTGCTTCCGTGTTGTATATCTGAGTCAAAAATCTTCCCATGCTAGTCTTGCCTCTGTATAGCACATGTACAACCCCTTCCTCACAGCTGTACTTAGAAAGCATTCTAGCCAACAGTTTTATGACTTGTCCTAGTCCACATTCAAGTATCTGTTCAATCCTCATCACCACCTGCACGCAGCCTGTCAGAGGCATTTTTTGATTATAAGTGGAAAATTGAACTCATTAAAAAAAAAAAGAGCAAAGGCCAATAAGATGTATGCAATGTCCTTTGGAAGGGTGTTGTTATGAAGATCATGTTGTCAGTATTCCTTAAGCTACATCTCTTCCGTATTGTTTGAAAGTCCAGATGGTGCCTGTTTGAAGCATCTGACACCTAGAAAAATGGAGGGATAGCATCTCTTTTGGTATGCCCTTCTAGCACTAACACTGTCTTAATCAGACCATGCTGAACTGCTTATTGTTCATTGCAGGGTCTTACTCTTCACAGATGCACAGGGGTATGTATGTATGTACTAGTTTCATTGATACTAAATTTACAGAGGTGCAGGAGAGCAATGTAGAGCTTAGCCTTTAAAAGTTTTTCCTTCTCTGAAACCTGTAACCAAATTAGAAGCAGGCATTTTCCTGTTTTCTGGAGATAATATCTCACCCCTCATTTCTGCAGTTCAAGTCAAATGGAAGCTTAAATAAATGTCAATAAAATTTGGAAAAGTGCTATGTAGTTTCTAATTAATGAATGTGGTTTGCACTAAAATACCTTAAGACTGCTGAGGGTATAATTCAATTATTGTCTGTTCAGTATAATTTTCTGCCTCTACATGATTTGAAGGTTTTTCCCTCTTTAATATAAAGTATAATATTTTAGGCAATGAATTTTAAAATCCAAAAGTCCTACCTGTTTTTTCAAATGCGTACCCTAAACCAGCAATAAGGACAAAATTTTATTTCTTGGCAAAAGCAAGTATTCTCATTCCCTGTAGCTAAAAGATAGGTAACAGGGATTATAAAACTTCAGCATCTTTTCTGTCTTATTCTGGAAGTAACAGAGCATCTGTTACAGCTGAAACTATCTTCTGGCATGCCCTGTGATATACAGCTCTGTGAAAGAGTAGAACACTGTCTAATGGCCTTACTGACAAATATACATTCCAAAACTTTATTGCCTACTAAGGAAAACACTGGCTAGGATTTAATTACATCAATACACCCTATTCAACATGGAAAATAAATCTTAAAGAACTGTCTTTTTAAGGACACGATTGTACTGACACATACTAATGGAAATACTTACAAATTTTAAGAATCATCCATCTCATGGGATTAGTGCAGTGGCCTCTACGTTCTGGAAAACTGAATACCAATCACAGGTAAAAATAGGTTTGGTTCCATACATTTGCTGCTTACTTCAACAAGCTACTGTTGGACTGTATTCCCAGAGCACTATCACTATTAGTACCATTGACAATACTGATTGGTGAGTGCCTATACATTTCGTCCGCAGATGACTGCTGATGAGGCAGTCTGAAGCACACTTTCACCCACTGCAGTGGTCGGTGGCAGGGCAGTGGTGTATACAAGCAGTAGGCAAGAGCACAGCTCTCATGCTACAGAAACCAGAGGTACAGCTGGGATGAGATGGGACAGCTCACTTTACTGCAGTGCTGGATGGATGGATGGATGGATGGATGGATGGATGGATGGATGGATGGATGGATGGATGGATGGATGGATGGATACAAGCTCTTCAGAAAGGACAGGATGGGAAGACAAGGATGGGGCAGTGGTTGCCCTCTATGTGAAGGAGTAGCTCAGACTTATGGACATCTTATATGGGACTAGCTGAGCAATAGCTTGTGGGTCAAATCAGAGGAGGCACAGGTGAGGGTGATATCTAAGAAAGTACATTACAGACCACCCAATCAGTGTGGGGAAGTGCATGAAGTCTTTTTTAAGGAACTCAGCCTGGAGAAGAGAAGGCTTTGGAGACTCCTTATAGCAGCCCTCCAGTACCTATAAGGTGGTCATCATGAAGATGGAGTCGGACTCTTCACAGAGCCTGTTGTATGTGCTGGAAGGATGTGTGACAATGGGTGCAAGCTGAAACAAGAGTTTCAGACTGAATATAAGGAGAAAGTTTTCTCCCATAAGGACAGTCCACCAGTTGAGCAGGTTGCTTGGAAAGGTTTTGCAGTCTCCATTTTGAGGTCTTCAGGAACAAACTGGATGAGGCCCTACCCTGAGCAACCTGCTCTGATCTCATAACTGACCTTGCTGTGAACAGGAGATGGGACTAGAAACCTCCTGAGGTCTTTTTCACCCTGAATTACTCTATGATACTGTTTCTACAGCTCCATCTACTTCACAATTGTGGAAGCCTTTGCAGTAATGATCAATAGGAATATGACACATATGATACTTTTTATACACCTTCTGTATCATACTTGTCAACATAGGAGACTAGATAATAGAAAACTGTAGCTTCAAAGACACAATTACTACAGATGTTATTCCTAGGGAGACTAGAAAACTTTTTACAGGATACAGAAAAGAATACATGAACGATATACAGTGGTCCAGAGCACCAGGGTTTGCAGTGTTTACCCCAAATGTCAGAAAAAAGAGCTAGTCTGAATGTTGTGTAGTGTTATGCTTTCCTGTAAGGTACCTGTGTTTACTGAAAGGCCTATTATTGGCACAGAAAGATCAAAACCGTTTTTGGGGATGTAGAAACTGCAAAACAAATCAAAGTCATTGCCTTTTCTTTTTTTCTGGTTTCTCCACACTTGCTATTTATCTGCCTGCAAAGAAAATGCAACTCAGAAATACAAAAAGAATTCGTCTGTTCCCATAGAGGGTTTCAAAAGAAAAATTTCTTTTAAAATGTAAATCAACTACTGTGTTATTATGAAGTGAAAAACAGGTGGGAGGAGGCAAACACACACACACACACAAGATTAAAATAAAATAAAATAAAATAAAATAAAATAAAATAAAATAAAATAAAATAAAATAAAATATCTCTTATCATTAGCTAAGATAGAATGCAAAGGGATCAATAGATACGTAAATATGCGGTATACAAATTCTCCAGCAGGTTCTGATCCTCTGGTGAATAGAAAGCTATGCCTGGTATTTCTGAAAAACGTATGAATAAATCAGATGTCTCAAGTTATGTAAAAGTAATTTATGAATCTGGGAACCTGTTGATTGATACACAAATAATGTATGCAGTAAAACAATCTGCCTATTATTTATGGCTGTAATTGGGGACAGAAAGAGGGAAGCAATGTTTATTCAGACCATAGCACAAAGCAGTTCTGGGTAATGAACCTTAAAAGTACATATGGTTGTGATTTTCAGAAATGACTGTAATAGAGGCATAACTACTATTAATTTTAATGAGTACTGAATGTCTTAATGATCCTAGACAGGTTTTAAACTCTTACATATCTTTCTCCTCTCATCTCTGACAGTTCATAACAAGGCCACACAGGTAACTTTAAGAGTTTGCAAGTAAGAAAGTATCCTCAATGAAATTGTGTTCCCCTCTTTCCCCTGATGTTTTTTAAATACATCAATCAGATGAGGTGTTTCGATATTTGAGGATTTAGGGGAAACTCTCCTATTTAGCAGCATGAACAAGAACGTGACAGAGGCAGTGAGA
Organism: Phalacrocorax aristotelis; assembly: GCF_949628215.1. NCBI lineage: Eukaryota > Metazoa > Chordata > Aves > Suliformes > Phalacrocoracidae > Phalacrocorax > Phalacrocorax aristotelis. The sequence continues at coordinate 21,681,242 of NC_134278.1, read as the reverse complement.
ATCTTGAAAAAGAACAAGTGAAAGCATGAAACCTGCGGCAGCAACAGAAACTTTGTCAAATGGCTAATATCAACTAGCCAACACAGATGTAGGTGCCTTCAAGTCCATGACCAGATCACGCCTTATTCTAACATTGCAAATGATTGAGAAAAAGATATCTGAACACTCGGAGTACCCACAGAAAAGCTAAAAACACTCCCAGTGCTCCATGGGCTAGAGCTGCTGTTCATGTGAATTAGCAGAACACCACTGAACCCAACAGAGTTACCCCAGTTTACTCAGCAAAACAGCATCAGTATAAAACCAGGAGTCAATAACTAGGAAGGCCATGGTACCCACAAGACCCACAAATAACCTGTGCCTGTAGCACATGACACATAGATATAGAAAGCAGCCCACATGTTCTCTTAAGGAGCATTAACACTACCTGTATTTTGCCATCTATCCTTTGTGCCTAAGGCAAATCTCCCACTGTGGTCAGCAGAGAGCAATTAGCTCCTCCAGAAGGCAATTCAGGTAATGTAAGAGGTCTTCTGCCCTAAACTGGACTTTCGAGGTGCAGCCTCCTCCTCTGTGTGGCTACACACTGGTGTTACTGCAGTCTCCTGCCCTGGGTTCCCAAAGTTATATTCTGTCACTCCTCACCTTTCCCTGCTGGAGTGCACAGATGGCGTCATAAGAAACTGTTGCCCAGCATGATTTTCCTTAAACTCACAAGCTATTCTTCACCCTAATCCTTCAGAGCACTACTGCACAGTATTCAGCTGAGAAAATTCCACAGAGTCAGCAATCTCCTTTTGTCCTTCCTCACACAGATTTTAAGCCATACTAATAGGTCTTTCCTATTTTTTTAATACTACACAAAAAGCCAAAACAGACTAAATTCACTGAAGGTTTCTTGAAGAAGGATGTAAGTTTTATATTTGGAAAAAAAAAAAAAAAAAAGGTTGGAGAAGAGTAAATGGAAGGTATGTGTGGGAGGGATAAAGAAAAGGGAAGACTATTAAAAGGTTTGCATAAGTCTGAATGAGTATGTGAATCTGTTGATGCTAATTCAAACAGAACTGCTTAAAGTTTGTCCCAGTGCAGCTGGGATGGGATATGGTGGTTGTCAGCAAATTTGTGATCAGAATGTTACAGGCTTCTTTGAATGACAAAGAAGAGAGAAAGGGAACAATAAGGAGATAATCCAAAGTGTAGTATGGGATAAACCATGTCGGCTGCTGCTGAAAAGAAAATAAAAGGTCTGGTCAATTGAAAGCTATAAAGTAAAAGGACTTTTGCTTATTCCTATTAAAAACTTATTCAGGTGAAAAATGCACATATTTTTCTCAAATCTGAAAGAATCTAATGTTTCAGAAGAATCACTATTGGCAGTGGTGCATATTGTAAATACTTATCTGTTTATTTATTAATTCCTTGAGTAGCAAGAGGAATGTGCTAGCCTATTTAAAATGGCAAGATTTTGGAGAATCACTGTCTTAGGGATACAGGACAAAGAAAATACTTTTATTTTTATTTTCTTTTTCTTTTCCATTTTCATGGCACTGTCACAGTTCCCACTAAAATTACACTTAAAAGTGACCCCCTCCCCCTAACTGTGCAAGAAAGAGGTAATTATTGGTTAAAAAAATACTCCTGAACACTCATACTGTACATAATCCATTGATTTGCTAATGAGATATTTTGCCAACACCCATGCTTTTTTTTCCAAATCCTTACAAAAAATTATTTCTGCTTTTGCTTCTCCTTCATATAAAGCGAAACTACCCCCCCTTATTTTTTCCCAAACAGACAATGACATGAACCTGTAAATTTCCAGTATTAGGTCCCTCAATCAAGTTTTAATTTCTTCTTCCATCCTGCAAATATAAACTACCTGCAACCAGAGATGGATAAGCAGCTGATCCCTGTGCCACTGTGGATATATTTATGTTAGTTTTCAGATTAAATCATGAGAACTGTGTGTTTACCTTTACTTTTAAAAACAGTTAAAAGAAATTCTTCATAGCAAGCTACCCAAGAAACACCTTTCTGTTGTCCTTGATGAGTCTCAAGGTCAGTATCACCAAGTAAGTTCTCTGTTCACCCATGCAATTAATTTAATATGAACAATTCTCATTGCTCCTGTACAAAAACAACTTTCATGCATCACTAAAGTTTTTTCTCAGCTTTCATGTATTATATCAAACCTTCATACTCAGATTTTAGTCAGAGACTGTTCCAAATAGTAATTTGCACAATTTTGCATACTTGTGTAAAACTGTATGCCAGGCTTCATTTCAGATTTTGTAAGGGTTGTTCAAAGTCAGTCTCTAAGGTATAGAAAAATGAATTTACTAACAATCTCTACCATCCACCATTCTATGATGATCTGAGTTTATGAAACTCAATCACAATTTTTAGGCAGATCTTCCTGTACTTTTTTCTTAAAGTAAGAACACTTGCAACAGCACAGGAAGCCTTTAATACTGAAAGTAGGTGTGATTAAAGCAGTAACAAGAGCAAGTTTTCTGTAACACAAAAAGCCCTCAGAGTCAGATACAACAGAAAAAAAACCCAATGTGGATATATTGCTTCCTTGTAGGTGAAATATTTTCTGGGACATTTACATTCAGAATTTCAATATTCTGGTTGCTCTTAATCATCAATATTTCAAAATAAAGCGGTCAGCTACCTCTACTAAAAGAAGTCTCGAGTCAAACTTAGCAGATGTTGGATTTCTCTTCATTTCCACTGTTTCTTAGAGCCTTTCAGAAGATGTTCCGTCTGGGTAGAGCTGAGTAAACAGGTAAGTAAACATTGCCTAGACAAATAATTCTGAACATATTTTCCTTTTAAAAGCATCCTTTGAAATCTGTGAGTCTTTTATATTTTTAGTGCTTCTGAGATAAGGAGCGCTTTTTATATCAGAAACTTTCGTGTCAGTGTCCACCAAGCAATTATTTGAAGAATATCTCATACTGTGAATATTAATATTCACATGACTGGTAAAGAAAATTTGTAGATTCTCTAGGGCATTCCCTAAGTGTGTGAGTCTCAGCTTCACAACCCTAAGTCAAATATTTGGCATCATGCCATCCCTGATCATCCTGCTGTTGTACAGTACGAATTTCATCCAATTTTCACTGAATTTGTCTTTTATTTTTCTAATCTTTCCAACCCACAGTTTTTGAAGTCTCATCTATGTACTTGTGTGTGTGCAGTAGCCTGAAGTTGAAATACCCATCCAGAACAGGCAATATGGACTGCAGTGGTAGGTCAGTGTTATCCTCCTAGCCTGAAAGAGTCACAGCTTTGAAACTCATGTTTCTTGGATGGCAGTATGATAATAATGGAGGAAAAGTACTAAATACCTTCCTCCTTCTCATACAGTTTTTGATCATTTGTAAACAACAAAAGATCACCTTTGTGTGTTATTACTTTTTACTTTGCAGTTGACTGCTTCTGTGCATCTTCTGATGTTCTTGAAGAGAACGGTTCTTTTACGAGTTCTCAGAGATCTCATAAAACCATTGAGCTTGCAAAGGAGCAATGTCACTTTTCCTAAGTTTCTGGAAACAGACCATTTTTGCAAATAAAAGTAAAGTCCTGATAGCTTTTCTATCTCACTGTCATCTTAATTTCCTTGGAGCGCTTGAAAGACCTCATCTCACCTAAAACAGACTTTAGCTATTTAAAAGTTACATTTATAGTCTAAACTAAGCTTAGGGAGTGGTGTGTGTGCGTGTCTTTCAGCAACCAAGACATATTTTTTTGGTGAAATTAGTTGCCTGATGGATGAGTCTATTTCTAAAGTGAGCACAGGAAGTACGGTTAAGTATGACTAACTTAGACAAGATGCTTAACCTTAGGTGCTGAAATTAATATTACAAGCAACCCAATAATGCAGTCAGACAGCATGTACTGAATATTAAATATTGTCTTTGGAGCATTATGCTCTATAGCATCTTTGAAAAAGAGAGAGTTGACCAACACAGATGTATCTCAGAAGGAAATTCTAGAATCCGGGCTCTGACATGTCACTATCATGCCAAACCCTTTTGGTCCTTTGGAAAGCAGCACAAGTAACCACCAAACTGAGTTTGACCAGAAACTCCAAAATAATATGGTGAGTCTTGAAGAGGAACTAAATGTACAGTACCTACTAAGCGAAAACTGAAGTCTGCTGCTTTCTGATGAGGCCAGTAAAAGCTTGGAGGGAGGGCAGTACTATAACCGCTTTGATGATACTCACAGGAAATTGACTAGAGAGAGAATTAAAAAATGAATGCTACATTTGTCCTCTACCCAAAGTGAATCTTTCTGCTGGCATAGGTACTGCAGCATGTTTGGGGAACTCTGTTTCTGTTTTTCTGGTCAAATAAGCCCAATTTCTTTTAATTTTAGATTGCAAAACTCAAGCTGAACTGTGATGAGAATTTCACAAATGTCTGACTGTTTTGAAAACACATCTCATTGTCATTTTAGTGTATCTGTTTGTATATAAGTTTATAAATAAAATATTTAAATACAAGTAGTTTCCAGGCTGAATAGCCTGTGCAGTAGACACACAAATGCTTTGTCATTGATAATGCTTAGTAATGACAATAGAAGGCAAATGGGGATTTAGACATGCAGCTCCTGTTACTGTCACTGAGAAATGTATATCAAATTGTAACACACTGTGCTGAAGGATAATCTCCAAGAATCAGATGTTCTCCCTCCAGATAAGTTTATAATAGAATTGACTTTCATACCTAGCTTGAACAAAAAAGAAAACTTGCCAATGAGAAAAATTGCATTAAAATTATTAGCAGCGTCACTCAGGTTAATTTGATTACATTTGTTATCCAACTTTTTCTGTCATTTTTACTTTTCATTTCTCTTTTTCCACTACACCCCCAGTATTCTGTTGTATGATGTTGTTACCATCCATATAAGTACAATAGATAACACCCAAAAATAATCGTTTTCTCCTGGCATCTGTCTGTCTAAGAAGTTTATATTATGAAAAGTTCAGAGAAGGGCAGGCATGGTTTTAGGAAGTTTAAGTAACAGACCTGATAAGAAATAACAGAAAAGAGGCAATACACACAAAAACTAAGAGTATTTTACAAATATTTAACCTCATGAAATTCAACAACAACAAGTGCAGGGTCCTGCACCTGGTGAGAAACAACCCCAAGCACCTGTACAGGCTGGGGGCTGAGCTGCTGGAAAGCGGCTCTGTTGAGAAGCACCTGGGGGTGCTGGTGGACAACAAGCTGACCATGAGGCAGCAATGTGCCCTTGAGGCCAAGAAGGCCAATGGTATCCTGGGGTGCATTAAAAGGAGTGTGGCCAGCAGGTCGAGAGAGGTTATCCTCCCCTTCTACTCTGCCCTCATGAGACCACATTTGGAGTGCTGTGTCCAGTTTTGGGCTCCCCAGTTTAAGAAGGACAGGGAACTGCTTGAGCAAGTCCAGCAGAGAGCTATGAAGATGATCAGGGACTGGAGCATCTCCCATATGAGGAAAGGCAGAGAGACTTGGGTTTGTTCAGCCTGGAGGAGAGAAGACTGAGGGGGGATCTTATCAATACCTATGAATATCAAAAGTGTGGGTGTCAGGATGATGGGACTAGACTCTTTTCAAGAGGCCAAGGGGCAATAGGCACAAGTTGGAACACAGGAAATTCCAGCTAAACATGAGAAAAAGCTTCTTTCCTGTGAGGGTGACAGAGCAGTGGAACAGGCTGCCCAGGGAGGTTGTGGAGTCTCCTTACCTGGAGACATTCAAACCCACCGGGACATGTTCCTGTGCCCCCTGCTCTAGGTGTGCCTGCTCAAGCCGGGGGGTTGGACAAGATGATCTCCAGAGGTCCCTTCCAACCCCTACCATTCTGTGATTCTGTGATTCTGATAGAAATGACCAGATAACAGAAGAAGCATTTAAGGTATTTGATGATGATGAGCCACATCAGGGTTTGATAGTCAATAACTTAGATATTTTCATAAAGCTTTTTTATTTATATCTTGTAAGTTACAAAAAAGACAACAGAACCAATAGACTCAAAAAGTCTAGATGTCATTAGTGTAAATGTGTAATCTTCTCTACTTTGACCTTCTTGCATGTTTGAGACCTATAATAGACTGCTGAGCCATTATTCACTTCTACTACATTACCTGTAAATTCCTGATAAATACTTTTATAGCATTAGAAATGTTAAGCCTGTTGGCAGTGGACTAAATTTGTCATTTTCTCATCCCATTTTTGTCCTATACAACATGTATCTCTTTCTTTTTCAAATCCTAGACCTTTCTGTTTTTCTTAGATGTCACAGTAGACTTTCCTGATTTTGAAGTCTACCCATCTTTGAAATGTAGAAAAATACTAAATTTAAAATATCTATGTATATACATTAGTACTAAATGTAAGATTAACATTAATATTTTTACTCAAAGTGTGACTTTTCAGTTGATAACGTCATGCTAAAAGTTATTTTAAGAAAACATTAGTTGTGAAGTAAATGAAAAAAAATATTGCACATTGCATATTTTAAGAAAAAATATGTCATGACTTTTTAAATGTAGATGAGATTGGTTACGCAAATATAATGTGGAAACCAGCAAGAGCACCTTTTGACCTAGTCCTTTAAGTAACGACCTGTTTTCAAAGGCTGACACACAATTCTTTTCTCATCCCAGAGCTTCCTTAAGCTGCTTGTGGAATGATAGATTAATATTGGAGGATTCTGTCTCATAAACATTGAAAGCTAAAAATGTTTGTGTAGTAAAACATGTAGGGATTGTCTTTGGTATAAGTATTAGCCTGGATTCAGTATATTTGAGTGACTACAGCCTTTGTGTGTGCAAACTCCACAAAAAAAAAAAAAGAAAAGAAGATGGACGAATCTGAAAGCAGGGTAAGAAGATAAATTAATTCCATTAAGGTTATTAAAGCCAATTAAATTTAATTTGATATAATTATAGGCAAAAACATTTAGCACATTGTAAAACTGATTCATCAGTTACAAGAAACACAAAATTTAGACAAAGTTTAGACAAAAGGTTAGTGCAGTAAATTAATAAAGTGAATGTAAAGTAACCGTGAAATAGACAAGTCAGGGCCCTCAGGGTACCACCAATCCTGACTGCCCCTGGCCCCGGCATGGGGCTCCCTCCACCCTACCCATGGCCAAGGACAGCATTTCAGCCCCCTGGGGCTGCCAGCCCCTGCCCCAGCAACACCACAGCAGAACTGGTCTCCAGCTCCCCACAGCCTGGCCCTGCCTGGCTATGAGCCCCACTGAGCTGGGCCCATCTATAGGCCCACCTCGTCCCATCACTAGTCCCCAGGGAGGTACCCAGAGCCTGGGGCTGGAGCTGCCCCAGTGCCCCCGCCTGCCCCACTCCTGGCTGGGGTGGTGGGACAGGTCCTGGCACCCAGGCCCTGCCCTGCTGCCCCAGGGAGCCTCCACTGCCCCCTGAACACTGACCTTGGGGAGCTGCCAACCTGCGCTGCTCCCTGAAAATACATACAGGGAGAAAACTGCAGTGTAAAACTTTAGAACCAAATAAATAGTGTGGGAGCTAGGAGCTCACGCTCTTGCATTACAACCTTATAAGAATTTGCACGTGTTCCTTATATCATTCACCCAGAGAAATATGAGAGCATGTCGCAGAAATAAATACCAGACCTTCCACCACAGTCACATACTGTTGCCAAAGTGCATGCAGACTCTCTCATCATCCATAAATTCTTATGGAATTTCAATCTACAGCTGTCAGCACAGTGGTAAACAGCTCCATTTTACTAAGAATTCTGGGAATGACAGAGATTACTGGCTTCTTAAATACTTGCATCTTTCAATAAGCTTTTGCATTTCTTCTGTTATTAGAGGGTGCGAATGTGGGAAAAGGCTTTAAATTCTGTGTTTAGGAGAATACAGTACAATTTTACAATACAATACAAAAAATTTTATTGTTTCATACAATAGAAATACAGCAGTTTCAGAAAACTTAATGATCGACTTGAGCTGTAGAGCTGTTGTTCTTTATCATAAAGTTTTAATGAGTCAACACCAAGGATTCATTAGCTGTTGGTATTCAAAGATGGCTGTACTATGACAATGTAAGTTTTTCATTACAACAGCTATTCTGTCAACATATTGCTGATGTTTGTAGTTAGAAGCACTATCGTGTGTTTCTAATCAGTATTCTCATACCCTTTTATACACCAAAGGGCTTCTGCAGGTTGCTTGTCAAGACTGGACCAACTTCACTGAAAGTCTACTTGCACTGGAAATAGTGATAAATAGCCATCTACTACAATCACTTATTTCTGTGGGTGGACATTTGGGTGCTTTTCATCTAACCTATCTTTAGATATCTACTGCAGAGATACCTACCTGTGACCTTCCCCCTCTATGATCCCTTCATAACTAGTAGAAAGAAACAGACACTGTAGGGCATGATTCATATGACCTACTTTAAGCATCTACTTCAAGGGGAGATGAATCACACCCTAGAGGTGTCAATCTCTCCTTTGGTTATAAAGAGAGTTTTAGATCGCTAGCCACATGTACAAAGAGAAGTTTAAATTTGGCCAGATGAATCTCACCCACAGTGACATGACTGAATAGGGTCTGAGCCAGGCAAGCTTTCTCTGAACGCAGCATAGACTTGGCAGTAGCAGAACTGTAAACCATTAATGACCTTGAGACATGCTGTTATTCTAGTCCAGTGTAAAAAAAAAAAGGATGTTTGTATTTTTGCAGTACTGTGTGCATTTTAAACCTTTTCTGCCAGATTAAAAAATGTATACGAGAGTTATTGCAGAGTATAACCCACCTTTTTTCTTTGATCATATTTTCAAAAGAGCTGCACTCATAAATCATATAGATCTTGTATTATGTACTGGTTTAATATAGTAATTATTTGTATTCCTGTCAACTTATTTTTTTTCTTTAGAGTGAGTGTGGCAAAGGTTTTTTGATGTTGTTTATGGTATCTTGTGGTTCTACATGTCATTTCACCAGTTACAAACTTTCTACTGACTAATACTTTGTTGAATGCAAAATACATTTTATTCTGTACAATTGCAGTTTCCACTGAGTACATATTACAGCCAATTATTCCTCATTACAGTGTAGCTGTCTACTTATGTCAGACCTCATTACTGTGTCTTAGAGTCAGAATACTGGTACCCAGGAGTTTAAAATATTTGAATACGAAGTAAGAAGCCCACAGATCAACAATTGTTTGTTTATTTTTAGTATGTCATTTTCATTAGTCTGACATTTTAAAAGAACTTGACTCCAGGACCTTGACTTCCTCACTCTTTGATAGTTGGATGCTAGTGTCATGAAAGAAAGTATAATGTTTACTGATATTTTTTGCAATTAATTTGGTGTGTCAGGAAAGTCATTCATCAGATTAAGTCAAATGAGACTTTTATAGGTTAAAGAATAAGAACAAAAATCATCCTGATCATGTTAAAAAAATACTACTTTGTGTCTTACACTTCATGACTACATAAAAATACTGCAGTAAAATGTATCCCGGGAACTGAGACTGAATTATTCTTGAACAGTACAGATCCAAATATCATGTAGGTACTTATGTAACTAACAGGTTAGGGAACCAAGTTCAAAAATTCCTTTTAACCTAACCTACCTTCTTTCCTGAAGAGGTGTCCTGGTTTCAGCTGGGATAGAGTTAATTTTCTTCGCAGTAGCTAGTATGGGGCTGTGTTTCGGATTTTTGCTCGAAACAGTGGTGGTAATGCGGCGATGTTTGTTGTTAAGTAGCGCTTACACTGGTCAAGGACTTTTTCAGCTCCCCATGCTCTGCCGGGTGCACAAGAAGCTGGGAGGGGGCACAGCCGGGACAGCTGAGCCCAACTGACCAATGGGATATTCCATGCCATATGACGTCATGCTCAGTATATAAAGCTGGGGAAGAAGAAGGAAGGGGGGAACGTTTGGAGTGATGGTGCTTGTCTTCCCAAGTAACGGTTACGTGTGATGGAGCCCTGCTTTCCTGGAGATGGCTGAACACCTGCCTGCCCATGGGAAACAGTGAATGAATTCCTTGTTTTGCTTTGCTTGCATGCACAGCTTTTGCTTTACCTATTAAACTGTCTTTATTTCAACCCATGAGTTTCTTCACTTTCTCTCTTCTGATTCTCTCCCCCGTCCCACCATGGGAGAGTGAGCAAGTGGCTGTGTGGTGCTTGGTTGCTGACTGGGGCTAAAACACAACAAGAGGTAACCTTCTTTCTCTCTTGAAGGAGAGATTCTTGAGATCTCTGAGTGTTCCCATTTTCAACACTCTTGGTTTCAAAGTACCTCAAAGTCTGCTTCTGGTCATGCCCAAGAGTACCACAGAGTACTGCTGTGCAATTAGTCAGCTAGGAAAGGACCCACGCAAAGCATAAGGGTATTAGCAGTAGCACTTAGAGTGATTTTAGGATGTGAATCAAAGGATTAATCCAAATAAAACTGGGATTTCACCAGAAAACTAAATTGCACTAACGTCTGTAGCTTCCTAAGAAGTCTGAGATTCACAAAGACGACATCCTTTCACCTAAATTTTCTGAGAGATCTTCCAGTAGATGTTCTCAGGGAATGCATAGAATGGTGTTGGCATCCTTCTGATCTGTACAACACACATTGACTCAAAAACAGGACTGGAAGATATAATACTGACTTCAAGCTTTTGCTATGGAACTAGTTAAAGCATTTACCCAAGAAGGAAAAGTTATCTTGCAATTTATCTTTAAATGCATGTCTCATATTCCAGGACAGCGTCAGGTTGTACAGTTCAGGTTAAGCAGAAGGCACAGCACCTCTCCTACTGAAACTGGGCAAAACCACAAAATTCATAATATGGGAGGGAAATCAGGCAAAAAAAACCATCTGGTTTTTATGGTCAAATATGTTTAGTCTACTGTGACAGAAGGAACCAGGGCTGGGTTCATTAACTATTCATTAGCTGAGTACCACATAACACAAAGATACTTATTTTATAACTTCATCTATTTTGACTGCAACAGAGGTTTCTTTAGTTTTAGGCACCACCCTATGTTGGTTAGATTAACAATTCTTTAAAAGCTTCCTTTTCATTTACAGCTGTGAAGTACAAGTTACAGCAAGATCACTTGACATTGCTTTCTCTGCTAAAATTTAAACTGTAATCTCAAAGCCTGCTTACTGAATACATGACATACACAAATGGAATTGCAGTGTGTAACTCCTAAGTATGATAAAATATAGCAGTGGTAAAGATGGGCAATGATAATGGCTTTGCTGTTCCTGAAATGCTGTGCTGCCACGGAAAGCCAGTATGTATTGTAAGATCCAGAGCATCCTCTGTTCTGGGGAAGAAACTGTGGTGATGATGATGGTTTTTCAGTACAATAAAATGAAGTGATTTCTTAGCCCTATTTAATTAATTAAACCTCATTAATACTTTTGTCCTAATTCAAGTTTATAATTTGAGAAAAGAAAGGAGAGAAAGAGGAACTGAAATATTAAAAGTAACTATGGAATGTGGGCAGAAACTTTTATACCATGCAGCTTTAGCCTCACTTCTAACTATCCAGAGACAGCTTTCCTCTGGGCTTTCTCATTGCTCCTGCTGTATGCTTCAAAGGCCCAGTTGAAAATTCAGCTCTTTTAACAAATCAAAGCATGCTGTCAATCCCACCATGAGTCAGTAGATTCTCAACTTGGTCAAATCTTTTCATTATCATACAAAACTGGTGCTGACAGACCTGTTTTTATTTACATAGGTTAAGTGTATCTGCTGATGAATTTCCTAAAAGAAACCTGAAGGCAATTACAGATATTTAATAACTCAGTCCTTAACAAATCACCATGATACCAAAGTACCTTGAATAGTCTAAAGAATTAATCAGTTCCACTATTAATTGTAATGAAAATTATCTTTTATTTCACTTTTTTATGATGTAGAATTACTTTAATCAGCTCTTTCACTTTTGTTTCTTACTTCTTTGGTCTGCTTTTGAGGTTTTTTGTTGTTACTATTTATAAAGAAGAAAGACAAGATAGCTTTCAATTTAAATATAAATGCTTAATAGATTAATCACAGTATCGATATGAATATTTAATTTTAGTTTAATGCTTTCTTCTGAATGCATACAGTAACTTTGCAAAATAATTGCTGTATATCAAGAAGCCCAAATGAATAATAAATTTTAATATAATATATGTATTAACACATACAGTTATTCTAACATTCATTCCTCATATGTCACTGAAAATAAGTTTGCATTAGTATATTGATCATTTTCAGGGCAACTCAGTTCAAAGATGCATATTTATACTTAAGACTACTTAATTTCTAGCTGTCTAGCTACCTACTACTATCAAGCTTACTACAAACCAGATTTTGTTTTGGCTTTCTGGGTATTTTCTGCCTTGCTTTAATTTGTAGGTGTAGAAAAAGAAATAGCTTGTTTCAATTCCTGTTAGGGTTAGCACACAGCTGAAAAAACAGATGTATAGACACCAGCATATGCATTGAGCTAAAGCTACAGAAATTATGTAAAAAAAGGTTTCAAAATTTAATTTTAGTGACCGCTTATGCTTATGACTATGTGTGGATGTGTAGATGTTTATACACATGTGTATGTACATATGATATAGGTATTATACAGAGAGATATAAGTTAAGGAAGAAATTAATGTTTGTGGAGATCTAAACCACAGAATCTCAGTGCAGTCACTGTGCATTGATTAGCTCGTTATTGATTACTGCACTTTGCCAGGGTGATCCTGGCAGTGTTCCATCTGGAGGAAAAACGTTCCTCCACATTACTCACTGGTGGAAGGGAATAGATGTTTACTTCATTACCTACCCTGTGAATAAAAGCCATGGATATAAAATATTAGCTCTTCACAAATTGTTGCAACAAATTATTTATCTCTAAAGCTCAGTTTTAACACTCAAAATCAGCAGCTTGTGATGATATAAGCTAACGAGGTCAGACTAAAATCTTGAAAAAACACAAGCTGCACCAAGCACAGGAGCCTGATGCTGCCATAACTAAAACCACATGGATCACACTAACAGCTGGAAAATGCTGGAACAAGGATTTGTAACTTTCTGAACTTTGTTTTCTGTGATAGCTAAAGGGATCTGTGGGAAGATGCCCCCTTCCCTCCTGCTCACAACAGGAGCTCTGTAGGTGTTTGTGGTGTAAAGTCTATCTCACCCTGAGGTACCTCAGCAAAATAGCAGCTAAAGGAAGCATTAGTTGTTTGCTTCAAAATACTAAAAATAGCACTTTTAAGTGTCAAAAGAAAAAGAAGCTGCAGAAGATAAGAGAAGAAACAAGCACTGAATATATCAGTCACAGTGTACAGTCAAGAGTACATGCTTGTTCAGTGAAACACTTTGAATGGAAAGCAAGGATGTAATCGTATATTACAATACTGTCACTCAGCTGGATGTTGTACACCTACGAGTAGTAACACACCTGACTTCTTGATGGTTTTGGTGCTTTCCTTTCTCCTTTTATTTTCCTTTTAAGTTTTCGTTTTCACAGCTGATTTCATTTTTATACTCTGTCTCTACATTTCTCATTGTATGTTTATTTGCAGGTTTTCCCTGGTCTTCCCTAGTTAATCTCTCAGATGCTCTGCATCCAGCTATCTTCAGAAAGGATGGAGGTGCTGCATCTCCCAGGAGCCAGTAAACAGAACGTTAATAGCTGTCTCAGGCAATGCTGCATGTTCCATATTTTCACTCAGAATAACAATTTTACACTCGCTGCTCCACTTAAAGCCATATCACTGAGACAGATCTGACATCTCTCCAGCAAAAAACGCACAAGCTTACAACAACAAGAAGATGCATAGCACTATTGTCCTTAATATTAATAAGTTTAGTGTGCTGGGAGTGCACAAAGCACCTGTCTCTGGGCAGATGGGTAGAGTGTACTGCTACCCTGGAGTGCCAATATGAGTGGATGGGGAGAGGAACCAGACAAAGCTCTGAGCAGAAGAGTTAGATGAAAGTAAAAATAAAAAAAAAGGGGGGGGGGGGAGGGGGAGGGAATGGAAAAAAATATTGTTCTGGTAAGCTCCCTGGTTCAGTTTCAGATTAAAAAAAAAACCCAAACAAAACCTCCAGTGGTGGTGGTGTATCATGCACACCTTGCGGAGCCATTGCCCAAGTTACTTGCTTCCTTTGGAGTCACTTCTGTCTCCTTTGCTCAGAATGCAGAAAGGATTTTAGGTGAGCTATTCCCCTCGGGCTAAAAAAGAAAAAAAAATACTCAGAAAAACAGGGTGCCTGAAAATCATTGCTGATATGTTGTTAGTTTCATTACAAAACATTTTAGCACAGTTTTAAACTATTTTGTCTGATTATTTCATATTGTACAAACAAAAAGGAACCCATGTTTTCACTTAGCAGTGTGAACATTAATCCTGCCGTTTCCTACTTTGTTTTATTTTGGCAAGTTCTTACCACTTCCACTATTTGCCTGGAGGCTCAGTATACTGTTAACAAAAAAAAAAACCCTCATTTTTTAACTGCTTACATTTATGGTGATTAACAAGTTCAGCGAAATATTATTTTTTTTAATAGAAGAACTTCTTGCTTTACGACAAAGATTATAAAACTCTTAATGCTATGAACCCACTCTCAAGATAGAAGAAATATGGACTATTACCCTTTTATATTTTTCTAAGGATGGATTTTGCTACTGAAACATAGAAGTGTTTATATTTATATATGTAAAAAGTACTTTAAAATGAAAATCACATTTGTTTTAATCTAAGCCACAACAGGATCAAAATTAGTGTATAGTTGTTAAAACACTCCCCTAGGTGTCAGAATGGTTTTTCAGTCACAGACTGAGCTTTTTTATGCTGGTATGGCTAAGGCAAGAACCACTATATTTAATTTACACTAACTACTTCTCAGAAGTAAAATATTTTCCTTCAGACAAAGTGGGAGACACTCCCCCTTCCCCTCATGTCTTTACAGAACAATCTATCAAGTGAACATCAGAGCACTTTCTGCATTTTTTTCTTCC
This sequence comes from Phalacrocorax aristotelis, assembly GCF_949628215.1. Classification (NCBI taxonomy): domain Eukaryota; kingdom Metazoa; phylum Chordata; class Aves; order Suliformes; family Phalacrocoracidae; genus Phalacrocorax; species Phalacrocorax aristotelis. Next base: position 21,666,211 of record NC_134278.1, on the reverse strand, counting down.
ATAAATTTGGGGTCTTCACTTCTCTCTCCATTTAGCTCATATGACAATGAAGTTCCAAAAGATTTCCACAGTATAATCATATCTATGCTCTTGTACAGTCATGATTACTGATATCATTATATTTTGCTGATTCCTGACCCTGAGCACAGTATGACTCTATAAAAATTAAGGTTGAGGCTTTTAGTTTTGGTTCCTCCTCTTTTTGGTTCCTTACAAGAGGAGAATGGGAAGAAGAAAAAGATCTCCCATGGTGGTCTTTTGCTAAAGTAGACAAGCTCCTTTGACAAAGTGAATGTATTCCAAAGAAAATCCAGACTCTCAGATTGACAGTGACCAGTTTAAATCCTTCTGAAGACAACTTGACATGCTCAGTATGCTGTCACTCTTACATACCCTAACTTTACTCTGCATCTTTAAGTGCTAATACACATTTTCACCTTTTTGACCAACAAACGCTTTTTTCCTTCCCTTGTCTTCCTTTCCCTTGCATTCCTTTGCTTTGCCTTGCCTCCTAAGAATTTTGTACTCAAACCCAACAAAAAGTATTGGCAAAACCCTCCTGGAAAACATGCTTTATTTTATAAGATTCTGTGTGCATGCATAAAGTTTATGCCATTCTTGTAACAAGATTTCCAAACAAATGCTAGTATCACATTTTTTCCCCAGTGTTTGAATTCAAAGGATATGTTAAAAATAGTGTGAAAATATGCATGTGAAAATCTTCACATAAATATCTCATTAGGAGGAAATTGGTATCCAACCAGTTACAGAATTTGTACTGATAAAATATTAATACTAACAGCATTGTCTACAGGTAGATCAGTTAGCAAGGGGTAAATCTTTATGGGCCAAATACTAAAACCATATTACCTATTATCTGAAAATCTTATAGCAGCATGTTTTTTACTTCTGCAAGTTGTCGTGGCTTAGCCGGCAGCTCAGCCCCACACAGCCGCTTGCTCACTCCCCACCGGTAGATGGGGGAGAGCATCAGAAGAGTAACGCTCGTGGGTTGGGATAAGAACAGTTTAATAATTAAAAATAAAAGAAACAACAACAGAAGTGCGATGTAAAGGAGAACAATGAGAGGCGCAAAGCCCCGGGGTGGGGGGGAAGGGGGGGGAGGAAACGAACCGCCGGAACAAACCGCACGCGCCACAGCCACCCGCCGACCCGACGCCGCGCCGCAACCGCCCCCCCTTCATCTACTGGTCATGGTGTCACGTGGTACGGAATGAACCTGCCATTGGCCAGTCGGGGTCAGCCGCCCCCACCATGGCCCCGCCCCTCCCAGCCCCCCCCCGCCACGCGGCAGAGCGAGGGAAGCTGGAAAGGTAGCCGACCCCCTCCCCCACGGTGAGGGGAATTAACCCCTTCTCAGCCAAAACCAGCACACAAGTATTTTAGCAAGTATTTCACTTATGCTAATGCCTAATTACTCTCATTTTACCTATTGTAACACACTTGGTATTCTCATATACATTGAGTTCTGCTGAGACTAATTTACTGTTCACTTCTACTGAATAAGACATATCATCCTCATGAGAAGATAGTGTCTTTGTTACACTTAGTGTTATTTCATAATTTTCATACAAATAACAATACAATTCATAAAATAATTTTCATACAAACTGTGTGTATTAACATCTATGGTGTTACTCATTTATCATAGAATCATCGTAGAATCATAGAATGGTTTGGGTTGGAAGGCACCTTTAGAGGTCATCTAGTCCAACCCCTCTGCAATGAGAAGGGACATCTCCAACTAGACAAGGTTGCTCAAAGCCCCATCCAACCTGACCTTGAATGCTTCCAGGGATGGGGCATCCACAACCTCTCTGATCAGTTATGAAGACCATGAACTTACTACAACAGAGAATATTATACGATAAAGAGAGTGAACTTCAATCTCTTGAAGAGCTCAAAATATGAGATAAAAATTCCATCTTTTAATCACTGAGTTTGCTGATAATTTTGATAAAATATAAGCAATAAGTTACTTCTTTGTTCTCTTAAAATACTTGCAATGCAAATACAATGATAAGACTGACTTGCAAAATGGTCTTGAAGATCCATAATCAAGGAAAATAGTCCTACAGGTATACCTTTGCAACAATATCATACACTGAATACCAGAAAAACCAGAGGCAGTTTATTTTCTAGGCCAGATATTGCAAAGGCCTTCATTTTACACAGAAATTGTTATCCACGCAATTAATAATTTCCATGGGCCCTTAACACAAGACGGGAGGTTAATATATGAATTGTATGTTAACAAATCCCTTATCAGCAGGTTTCTTTGTTTAGAACTTTTACCATGGAAATAGCTTTAGCTGAATTGAAAAATTATATACAGTTCTTTGAAAACAGTTTGGGAAACAAAAAGAATGCAGCAAGTTTTACAGAATTACAACTTTCAATGTTGGAGGTACCACAAAGATTCTTCTTCTCACACATGTTTTAAAGAGATAATGTTGACAACATTTATTATGGAAACTGAAGTGTCTGATGTTACTAAGAGCCATTTATAGTGCAATCACATGTCTAGTTTAAAGAAAAGTCATCTTCATTCTCCACTGCAAGAGAAGAATATTAATCATGTCATAGAGTAGCCTAACAAGATGAGAGAAAAATAAATACATAAAATGCCAGTTTGAGCTCCTCACTTAAATCATGACCATCAGAAATTATGTTAGATCCATCAGAAAAATGGACACAATATACTGACTTTATAATTCAAAGTGCTGTTTTTGTAGAGCTTGTCAGGTGCTTGTTATCATAACAGGGAATTAGAACAAAACCAAGTTACAATAGGTTTTTCATAGCATGTTCACTGAGTGTAATGAATCAACCTTTGCAACAGATGTGATAAATATAAACTCAGTATAGGTCAGTGACCCCACTTTTACTATTTCCATAAAACATGATAAAAAGCTTAATGATATATCAGAAAAATAGTCTCTCTTCAGTGTTTGAACAAAAAGTGGAATAATCCTACAGTATGAGAAGTAAAATCTTCCAGACTAGATTACCTAAAATAAATCTCTTAAAGGAACTAATATTTCAGAGAAGAGGGAACTGTTCCAGTGTTTTATTTCAAAGATCACATATATGTTTTTAAAATAAGTTTTACAGATAACAGTGAAGGAAAATGTGCATAGATAATATACATGACATTTCAAGGGAGCTATTGCTATAGATAAGATACATATAAATATTCTGTAAAACTGTCTTACGCAACATTCCATAGATAGTTTTAATTCAAAATAGCCTATCTACTTAGCAAAGAATTATAGGTGGACTACTACGACTACTATAACCAGTAACGATATACAGTAGGAGGAAGAAATGCAAGTTTAAGATAGAAGGGAAAATTGCTAAATTATTTAAATACGGTATAATTAACCAAAATATGACAAACCATGGTGATCTTGAAGGAACATTTTGGAAGATTTATGCAAGAACAATTTTGAGGAGCCAAGAGCATGAGTAGATAAGTCATTAAATATTCAGGGCTCAGGCTGAATTTCAGTAATGGGAAGAAAGACCTTATTCTAGTTGCGTAACACTTATAAATTGAGGCATACCTTGGATGACTGATCAAGGGAGGTGGATAAACACAAAATCAGGTCAATGTAAGAATTTTGAATTTAAGGTTATGCCGGTATTGTTCATTCTAACAGTATATATAAAAGATTTTGAGGGAAAGAACAAGAATTTAGTAATAGGCAGTATGAACTTCACTAGACTAAGCCCAAATTATGCACAAATTAGAAACTCACTTCTTACTGCATGCATTGTTGTAAATGTTCGTTGATGTGACCAGATGGGATCTACCCGAGGATACTGAGGGAGCTGGCAGAGGAGCTCGCCAAGCCACTCTCCATCATTTATCAGCAGTCATGGTCAACCAGGGAGGCCCCAGACGACTGGAAACTAGAGAATATGACGCCCCTCTACAAGAAGGGTCAGAAGGAGGATCCGGGTAACTACAGGCCTGTCAGCCTGACCTCGGTGCCGGGAAAGGTCATGGAGCAGATCATCTTGAATGCCATTACAGAGTGCATGCGGGACAACCAGGGGATTGGGCTCAGCCAGCATAGGTTTATGAAAGGGAGGTTCTACCTCACTAACCTGGTCTCCTTCTATGATAAGGTGACCTGCTTAATGGATGAGGGGAAGGCTGTGGACATTGTCTACTTGGACTTTAGTAAGGCCTTTGACACTGTCTCCCACAGCATTCTCCTGGAGAAGCTGGCTGCTCACGGCTTGGACAAGCGCACTCTGCGCTGGGTTAAAAACTGGCTGGACGGCCAAGCCCAAAGAGTTGTGGTGAATGGAGTCAAATCCAGTTGGCGGCCAGTCACGAGTGGTGTTCCCCAGGGCTCAGTGCTGGGGCTGGTCCTGTTCAATATCTTCACTGATGATCTGGATGAGGGGATTGAGTGCACCCTCAGTAAATTTGCAGATGACGCCAGATTGGGTGGCAGTGTCAATCTTCTGGAGGGCAGGAAGGCCCTACAGAGGGACCTGGACAGGCTGGATCACTGAGCCAGAGCCAACGGTATGAGATTCAACAAGGCCAAGTGCTGGGTCCTGCACTTCAGTCACAACAACCCCATGCAACGCTACAGGCTTGGGGAGGAGTGGCTGGAAAGCTGCCTGGAGGAAAAGGACCTGGGGGTGTTGGTTGACAGCCGCCTGAACATGAGCCAGCAGTGTGCTCAGGTGGCCAAGAAGGCCAATGGCATCCTGGCTTGTATCAGGAAGAGTGCGGCCAGCAGGAGCAGGGAGGTGATTGTGCCCCTGTACTTGGCACTGGTGAGGCCGCACCTCGAGTACTGTGTTCAGTCTTGAGCCCCTCAGTACAAGAAGGACATCGAGGTGCTGGAGCGTGTCCAGAGAAGGGCAATGAAGCTGGTGAAGGGTCTAGAGAACAAGTCTTATGAGGAGCGGCTGAGGGAGCTGGGGTTCTTTAGTCTGGAGAAGAGGAGGTTGAGGGGAGACCTTATCGCTCTCTACAACTACATGAAAGGAGGATGTAGTGAGGCGGGTGTTCTCCCTAGTAACAAGCGATAGGACGAGAGGAAATGGCCTCAAGCTGTGCCAGGGGAAGTTTAGGTTGGATATTAGGAAAAACTTCTTCACCGAAAGGGTTGTCAGGCATTGGAACAGGCTGCCCAGGGAGGTGGTTGAGTCTCCATCCCTGGAGGTATTTAAAAGAAGGGTAGATGTGGTGCTTGAGGATATGGTTTAGTTGTGGACTTGGCAGTGATAGGTTAGCGGTTGGACTTGATGATCTTAAGGGTCTTTTCCAACCTTAATGATTCTATGATTCTATAATTCTAAATTCTTATTTTAATTTGTAACTGTTATTTTCTATTTATAGCTTTCATGTTAATGACCTGGTTGGTTTGATCAAGTTCAGCTTTTGGGGGAAGTATTAAATCTGAATTGTGTCCTCTTCCACATCACATGCAATATCATTTTGTTATTATGAAATCCTAATTTAAATATAATTAAATCTTAAAAACCACACTTACAAAATGCAGGGGACAATTATGCTGTAAATTTTAGATATTAAAACGACTAAACTAAAAAGTAAAGAATTTTTAATATTTCCTAGTGCACTCTCTGAGGGTCCATTTCATTCACATGAATATGGAGAGTAGTACAACCAGACCACAGAGATGTTCTAAATTTTCACTTGAAACTTTAAAAAGGGTTTGTCTTCACAGTTCATTTTATTTAGATTTGCTTTCTTCACATGGAAGAGAATGGTAGATTTGTCAGACTGATTTTAAAAGCTAGTTAAGCTTAAAATGAAAATATGTTTTGACTGAGAAGGAAGAGGTTAAGTTTCTGAACATTTTATAAGATTATAAAATTTGGAAAATTAGAAAAAGGAAATATAAAACAAAAATTATATTGATTTTTTTTTAATCCTTAGCCTTTGGATTTCTCTCTAGTTGTTCCAACTTTCCACAAACATAAACTAATGTGGAGTGCTGTCTGTTCAACAGCACTCTTACCCCCATAGCACTTGACCTTTCTTGACTCTAGGGCAGATAAACTTGGGGAGCATTCCCTCATCTTACACCTTGTACTCCCTTTCTCCAAGGCAGAACTCTTGCTGTCTTCAGGCCTGTCTTCCTGGTCCCTTTATCATAAATTAGTGCAGGTTCACTAACACAGAGCACTATTAACACCCCTCTTTCTTCATTCTTTCTGGTGCATGACAAACTGCTGGTTTAGCAAGCAGAACTTTTTGTTCTTCTTGTGGGCTTCTCAGTTCCCTCTCGTGTCTAGTAATTACTACATTCCTTTCAACTTTAATGAGCATAAGATTTGATCTCTGTGCGTATCTCTTTCCGAATTCATAGTTTCTGGCTTACGTTGAGATTTTTACAAAGACCATAAATGATGTGTCAGTAAGAAAGTTGTACATTGAGGGTATTTTTTCCAGTTCTACTTTGTACGTTTTGAAAATTTTAGGAATTCCTAATATCAGGGTTATCTACATAAAATGTATCAGTGGCTACCCTGAATCCCAGCTTTATCAGTTCTCGTCAGGCTAAGTGATATTTAATGAATAGAAATGCAAAAATTAATTAAAAAAAATTACACTGCAAACTGTTTCAGATTTCCTGAATTAATAATAATACATTTTTAAAGTGACTAAATGTTTTTATCAATTTTGTGTATTCTGATATTTGACCTAAAAATAATCCCTAACTTTCAAATTACAACATTAGGAAACTCAGAAAGCTGAAGCAGAAACCAGAATAACTAGGGAAAAAAGTTAAAACATGGTTATTTTCAGCTTCTCTGTTGCCTGTTGTTTCAGATGGCAGTGGAAAATCACATACTGCTACAATAAAACATTAGGTGACCCTAAAGAAGGCATTGGATCTCTTTTTTAATGAATTTCTCATTAAAATTAATAGAAGAAAAGAAATGTTCTTTGAACCCAAGCTATTACATCTGTCCAAAAAGGCACAGAACAAACAGCTCACCTTGATACAAAAGCGTCAGCAAAGCAACGTGCACTCTGCTGGAGCTCTGAGGTAAAAGAAGCTGTAAAAGCAGGCTTGATTCCAGAGGGCAGAGCATCACTAATTTTAAAAATTCCCTTGAATGAAAAAGTTATCCTTTATATGCTAATTAATCCAGTTCAAAGAGCAACTCAGTTGTTAAAAGTATGAATAAAAAAAGAAAATCGGGGGTGGGGGGAATCATAACTGGCTTTGTAGAAAGGAAGAATAAAAAAACTGTCAAGGAAAATGCTACTCAATTCTCATTAGAAAACCCTTCTCTCAGCTACTTTGGCTTGAGGGAGGGTATCCAATGGAAGAAAAGAAGATTAGTTTTTGTCACCTCACTGATCATGTCTGACAGACTAGTTTGTCAACACAAAATGTGAAACAGTAAACATTTTAAGGCTTATAAACAACTTATACATGGCTGCTGCAAACAATCTTTCACTCTGAGGGAGCTGGGAGTTTAATTTCTTGTTGTGCCCATGCTTCTATTTTCATTCAATATCAGAATTTAAGTTACCTATACTCTATCTGTTGTTGTGGCAAACAAACAAGCCCAGTTAGGGTTGGGCAGCCTTTCAAGTGTTAGTAAGTATATTGACATACACTTTCACGGGCATTGTAATGTATACTATCCCATGGATGTGGGAAGTTTTCCCATCCCAGGAAGTATTGAAAGAACTCACCTTATGGCAGTGCTGCTTTTGTTACTCCTCTGGGATGTGGGAAATCCCAGACCAAGTCCTCTCTCTGTCACTCTCCAGCATCATGGTACCATCTGGTCTCACTGACAGTCTCTCACACTGCAGTTTCTCTGTTCTCCATTCAAAAGTAAAAGGAGGCAGGGATGTAGATACCATCACTTTTATCAGAGGCAGAGTGAGCTTCTGTGTGCCACTGAATATCTAACTATTATGTTTATACAACAGAACATTTCCAAAATGAGAGAGAGAAAGGGAGGGAGAGAAGGAGAGTGCCTCTTGTACAAGGAATATGTTGCTTAAATATTATTGACTTGATCTTATTTGCATCCTGAACATGCCTCTCCCATTTGCTGGATGGGGAGCCTACTATTAAGCTAGTAATTACTGGAGTGCTATGCTTTGCCATTTGGATGAGAAAAATCTATCCTGAACCTGAGAAATCTTTCTTTACTTGATTGCTGGTGAAACTGTCATATTTGGAAAAAAAAAAATGTTTTCATTATGTCAGCTTGGCATTTTATCACAGAAACTGGCTGGGCAAAAAATTCTTGACAAGCTTTAAATGGAATTCGACATAGTGCAAAAGTTCAATATTTTCTGACTAGCATTGCTCTAATAATGAAGGTTTAAAAGCTCCCTAAAACATTTTAATACCCTTCATTTTTTGATATAGTAAGAGGAAAAATCTACGCGAGCTAATGCAAAAGAGGAGTATTAGATACTGCACTTATTCAGTGTACCCATCTTGCTCCTGATCCTTGGACTGTCCTTATATGAGATGATAGAGGTGGAAGGGTAACACTGGGCAGATTTAAGGGCTGGATCTTCTAAGCATTTGATCACTAATGGCATTTGTGGGAGGGGAGGCACTCAGCATTGTTCAGGATGAAGACTTTTGAAACATGGGATGTTCAGAAGAAAGATAGGGCACAGGTTACCCAAACTGGTATTGTTCCACTGACATCAGCAGAGCCATGATAACTGGCAGAATAAAAACATGACCCAGACCTAGCATGAGCTTTCTATTGTATGAACTTGAGATCAGATCTATGCATGACAACAGAGTGGTCCCATGCAATGGGTAGGCTGGGGAGAGCATACCAGGTATGTCACTGGAGTATCAACCCTCCTTTCCTCTAAAAGGCTCAGGACGCTGCCTCCGCATGCCTCCCAGTAGCATCCCCCTCTCCCACAGTTGCTTCTGCTCCCAAGCACCTGGGGTTCCTCACTTGTCACTGATTACCCTTCACCAGGAACATCACTGCTGGATGATGCTGAACACACAAAAGAAGCAGAAAAACTACATAAGACTTCTTCCATAGTCAATTCAAACGTTGTACATCAGGAAAGGCTTTTTTGATGGTTTGCTGGAGTACACTAGACAATTCTGAACAGGGATAGCTGTCAGAAGTTTGATTGGGCAGGTACAGGTGAAAATGTTTGCAATTACTGCAATGGCATTCAAAGACTACAAGCAGCTATCCTGGCAATGACAGAAAATAGGATGGGTGTCCGTTAATGAATCACTTGGAACAGACAGCTGATGTGTAAACACTGGTCTCATCTTCTGACATGGGAAAGTGATCTTTAGCTTATGTACTATCAGCTTTTTGTTATAAAGTTGGAGTTTCTTAGACTCATTTGGCAGAACGAAACCGTGCTGTTCCCCAAATCCAGACAAAAAAGAGTTTTGTTGCATTATCACCAACATGCATGAAGAAACTGCAACATGAACAGTATTTATAGCCTCAGATCCCTGAAATCAGAGACCAGATGAAACATGCAATTTAAGAAAGGTGAATTATCATCTTTATGACTACAGAAAAATGGCTGAAACTTCCCTTCCTTTAAGTCTTTGCAGCAGAGGTTAACTAAAGGCATTGAAATGAATTATATATTAAAATGTCAATATCCATAAGCAAGCCTTATATATTAAAAACTGTAGTTCTTTTTTTTTTTTTTACTGGAACCAGTGTTACTGACTTTTATACTTTAAAGACACTCAAAAAAATACCTGTCATGGTAAATTATAATTTGCTTTTAACAAAAAGAATTTGTTTATTACCAAGATATTTCTTATAAGGGGAGAGCTGTAAAAATATCTCAGACAATTAACTCCTGCCTAATTATAATTAATTATTGTATTACAGTAGAGTAGATATGCAAAAGCACCTCAGCGATCCATTGTACTGGGCATTCAATTCACACACTGGCCCAGAGCAAGAAACAGCCCGTGTCAGGCAGAGATTATGATCTGAACAACACAGAGAAACAGAGGGTCAGAGAGATGAGGAGTTTGTAAAAGTCACATAGCAAATAGGCACTGGACCAGCAACCTGAATCCCAGTTCCTCTTCCATGCAGCCTTATCATTTATGTACAATAATTTATAAGGACTTTTCTCTGGACATGAATATTTCCATTATAAATAGATCAGTAAATGCTGGTCCATTAGTATAGACGAATGGAAAAAATGTAAAACCATGAATGTCTTTTTTTACCTACATCTTTTTGTGCATGCTATTTACCAGTTTAAAGGACAGGAAATGAGGCTGTAGTGAGCAAAGTAATCATTACACTTTTATACAGTGTCGTGTTGAAAAGGTGTATCATATCAATGGCTTTCAATAAGGGTTATACAGGCAACTTTGAAGACTCTATTGCAAAATCAGACCCATCACAGGACAGTAAGAAAAAAACCAGGGTTCTGTTAGGAGAAACTGAAATGCTGACTTGCTGTAGTTTTCAAGTGAAAAAATATTTCATATATACAGAGTTTCAAAGTTCTTGTGTGAAGGAATTTATTCAAGGGAATCATATAATTTTGCTATCAAAATTGTAGCACCTTTCTTATAAAGAAAAACAGTAACATTTATCATTTGCCTTAACGTTACATTGATGTAAACTCCAGGAGGATCATCAATCTCTAGAGGAAAAAAGACTGATTTATCAGGTGGGAAATAATAAATGTCAACACAAAAAATAACAAGGCAATTATATTTAACAGTCTGCTGACACTGATTGGCAGAAATAGTGACAGAGATTCTTATTTCGTAATGACTTAAGGGTTCATTTTAGAAAGCACCATTTCAAAAACTCAGGGTTTTTGTCTCATCAATTTATAGCAGTAGGAATAATGAAGTTCTTGTTCCTTGTAATAGAAATACATTCAATCCATGTTCAATGATGTGTGGCCACTGTATCTTTCCCCTTGGAGAAAGGCAACTTCAGCGATGTGAAAACTTCTATTTGTTGCTTTCTCACCACAAAGAGCATTTTCTGTGTGTATTTACAGCAGGGCTTGTGGGTCCAAGGTGATTGTTAATAACACCTCTTTCTGCTTAGTGATTCTTAACTGGTAATGCTAAGAGACAAATTATTTGCTATGGTAAGAGGGGCGATTTTCACTTCTCTTATAAATATCTATAGGTATCTCACAGCAGGGCCAGCTACAGGATGGAGACCAGGCACCCACATCTGTAAAGAAATTGCTGTATTCTATATAGTTCACAGGAAGTTAAGAAGAACAAAATATGCAGCCCTTACATGAACCTCTCAGAGAACCTCTACATTATTTTCCAGAGCTTAATGTCTGGTTTGGCAGACTACATCTTTTGTCAATATTTTAATGGATTATTTATTATGTACTTCACATTCATGCTATAGTTTCTATTGATTGCAAAACATTTTGTCTGTTCTTCCTTCCCTCAGGATGATTTTGAGAAAGTTTTCATTTTTTCCAACAAAAGTATAAGACAAACTTTTACATAATAATTTTAAAATAATTTTATTCATTATATATATGCATATATATTCTGTTAGATTTCTAATGACTTTTTTTTCCTTTGAAGGCATTACGTATATTTCCCAGAAAGGGTATAATAAAATTTACTTCTGAAACAAGTTTCAGTGAAACTTTTCAAGGTTCCTAATTTGAACATGCTATTTTTAAAATTGCAAAGAGTAAATACATGTATTTTTTTAAAAAATGAGGTGTGAGCCATCTGTTAGACTGGGAATAACTTATGAATAAAGCAGAAGAATTGTAAAAGATCAGAATTCCCCTCCTCATTATTTCTCTTTAATAAGAAATGTAAGCAAGCAAATGCTGCAGCGTTTCTCAACTGAGACCGTAAAATTTATGGCTTTGAAAACCCCTGAGAACCATTTATCTATGAGCAAAAACAATATCAAAATACCAGCTTCAGACCTATTGTGAAGTTCAAAGCCTTTTGAGGCCTTTTATTGAGAGATATAAAGCATTATTATTCACATATATTATTAGCAAACATATGTTATTGCTTTAAACTGTTTTTACTTTAAATGATCAGAGCAGGTAAGCATATGTCTACTAAAATGAATGTTTCTCACACGACCCGCCTTTTTCTTTGTCAGACAGCTCTGCACTATAGCATGAAAAATACCTATCAAGATACAATGCCACTACATCTGACAAATGCGAACACACCATGTTTTCCAACACACCACTGTTCTTCTGCATTCTAAACTTGATCTGGAAACTATTTATTTTACTTAAAATCTGAAAGAAGACATTAGAAAATACACTAAAAAGGGTCAGATTGACTTAAGTTGTCACGACTCTACAGTAGGTATTTACTGAAATAGAGTTGGTATTTACTGCAAAGAAGCCTTCTTTCCTACCTACGCGTCTATGTGTACAGAGGTATTTTCTCATCGTGTTGGATTATTTAACTCTCTTACCCTTCTATTACCTGAAAAGCAAGAAAATATTTCTATTTTGCATAGATGGTAAAGGCACCCTAGGTAAGCCAGGTCATTTGCCCTAAACCACTGAAAAACAGGGTGAAAGTGCTTCTGTGATCAGGGAACTATTGTGCTCAGAGCACAAAACGAGAACTTGCCTTGGGGAATGTACAGAACTTATCCTAGATGTAAGCTAGATAGAGGAGATGAGTCTCCAGAGACCTGGAGCACATTATGCCAGACAGCAAGCTAGTGGCAGAGAGAGATTTCTTGTATTCCTGCTTCATTTCAATCGACATCTTATTTTCCTACTATATTTCACTGGACTGTCACCTTGTAGACTTCCTGCACTGTTCCTTTCTGCTCCTGTACGGCACCCCTGGCTGCTGCCGTCTCCTCCACACCTCCCAGCAAAACCAATGCATTGCCTAGCAGAGTTTATTTGGTTTGGCTCATCTCAATGGTACACCTATCATTCAAGTTGATTTGCTTCATCAGAAAATAATTACTGAATTAACACTTTTCCAACCTTACTTACTTGTATACAGGCTATTTGTCCATTTTTATTGACCCCATGGGAAAACAGGAAAAGTGGTTGGAGACTGCTACCTTACCGATGCTAACCTGACAGTTGTTTTTACCAACTCTTCCTGGAAGATGCACATACACCACCTAACTTGGAAATATACTTAGTGTAGGAAACAGTTCTGGATTTAATAAAAATGCTATTGTCTTTCTTTCAATATTGGAGTGGAAAAAGTAGGCTTGTTATTTTTAAAACACCATATATAACCATATGGGACAGTAGGCTTTGAAAGAAGAGCAAATTTTGTTGAAAAGATCAAACATAATATCAAACTACAAATGTTTTAAACTGTTCACTTCTACTATTTCATACACGTAGTTTTATTTTATGAGGTAGAATTTACTAACTCCTATTACTTTTCTTTCCACACCTCAGGCTACTGGATAGTATAAATAAAGTTAACTAGCATTTTTTAAGAAAGCATATTTCTATGTTACAATTTGTATTATTTCAGAAATAAATTGCATAGTAGTGGAAAATGCTGTGTTCCTCCTTTCCTCCTCCTTCTTTTGATTTATAGTACCAGAATGGTTTTTTTTTCTGAAAGTCCTTGATCTTAAAGCATGGAAAACCAGACAATGCTTCCTGCAAATCAGTTTACCGGGTTTGTCTTCTTACCTCACCGTAGAGAATAGATTCTTCCCTTTCCAACATTGTCATGCTCAGAAGGAATATAACAAATATATGTAATTTGTTATTTTTCATCATATTTTGACTAACATCAATTTTATTCTTAAACTGGTTGAAAAGAGAAACTTCCTTGGTTAGGTACATTGTATTGAATAAATAGTTGCTCATCACTTTGTCTGCAGAGCAGTTAAGCTCCTGGATTCACAGAATATTGTGTGAAAACTTGTTAAGTCATTATGGCTTTGAGTTTCCTTCAACATTACTTGGAATTACTGTTTTTAATTATTATTGTAATTATTAATTTTACTCTAGAGAAGACCTTTCTGGAAGTTTTGTAGACCTAGCTAAGTGAACAGGACTTGGTGATTCCCTTGTGACATGAATTCCGAGATATCACTCACAGAGTGTATCTGAATGACACAGAAGGGGACAATGGGTGTAAATAATTGCTTTTTGATGGCAAATATGCATGGGAAGAGTCTGAGCAGGAAGGAGAGACATGCAAACACGTTTTTTTTCAGATTATTTAATGGTCAAACAACATTACAAAAGTCTACTATTTTTTTATCTCTTCCTTCCTATGGGAAGCTACACAGGTTCCCACTGACAGGTCTTGCATTGCAAAGCTTGTATGGCAGGAGCAGGTATGCTTAGATTTCCCAAGCTATGTCTTCCTTCTAGGATTTTAAACTAACAGAATTCACATCTTCATGGCCGCGTCAGTATTGTAAGACAAAGGGCTACTCTAGATAACTGAAGTTTTTCATCTCTAACCTTGGAGCCAGATTTACAGTGCCCTCCAAAGTTCATCGTATTACTTCAGAACAATACCACACAAAACAAAATTTTTTTAAAAAAACTTCTTGCATACAGCAAATATTTTCAAAATCCTTTCTTCTGCAAGTGTTTATGACTTAAGGTTCTTATCAGAGAGGTATTCAACAAACTTAAAGCTTACTCAGGTATGGTATTTTAACTTTACTTTCTATAATAGCTGACTCTTCAATTTGCTCTGCTGTAGTTCGGGGCTCATTAACGTTTTCATTATAAACCTTGATTAATCCAGGTAAGAATATCAGCTGTTACTAGCAGCATATCTGAAAATGAAGCAGATTTTCAGCCTTGAGTGTATTTTAATGGATTATTAGGAAATTTTAAATGGTTGATTGGTGAGAAAAAGTATTTTATCCAAGAACAAGATGCACTGATTCAGGTTCAGTGAAATGTCTAAACTGCTTTTCATAGTATAAAAGCATTCTTTTTAATCATTTCTAACTAAACAAAGTTGGACTGTGTAGATAAGTATGACCGAACACTATAAGGAAAATATTAAGTGGCCCTTAAAATTTGTAAGAACACAAGAAAGGCCAGAATAAATGTTCATGTGATCCAGGATTCTGCCACTGATGAAGGCCAAAAGATGCTATGTGGATCTATGTGGCACATATATGTGGATACGCTCCATTTCATCACTGCTGGAAACCACTGCAAACATTCAGTATCAGGGATACTTAAATAATTTCCTTGTAAAAAGACATATTTTTTAAATCCTCATAAATCTTAAGTAATTGCTTTGTCAGGCATGATAAAAACATGGACTTATGAAGGGGAAAATCATGCTTGACCAATCTGATAGACTTCTATGATGAGGTGAATAGATTGGTGGATGAGGGGAGAGCAGTGCACGTTGTTTACCTTGAGTTTGGTAAAGCCTTTGAGACTGCCTCCAGTCATTTTGCACGGCCTCCCTTAAATAACATCATAGACAAACTGAGAAAGTATGGGTTACATAAGTGGACGGTTAGGTGGACTGAAAACTGGCTGAACAACCAGGCCCAGAGGGTTGTGATCAGTGGTACAAAGTAAAGTTGGTGGCAAGTCAAAAGTGGTGTACCCAAGCAGTTGATACTGGATCCAGTACAGTTTAATATCTTTATTAATGACCTGTGCTATGGGACAGACTACACCCTCAGCAAGATTGCACAATACGAAACTGGGAAGAGCACCACATGGTTGTGCAAAGGGACCTGGACAGGCTGGAGAACTGGGAAGAGAGGAATCTTATGAAGTTCAATAAGGGCAAATGAAAAGTCATGAACCTGGGGCGTAATAAGCCCATGTATCTATACACACTGGGGGCTGACTGTCTGGAAAGCACCTCTGCAGAAGACCTGGGCATCCTGGTGGACAACCGGCCATAAGACAGCAATGCACCCTGTGGCAAAAAAAGGTCAACAGCCTTCTGGGTTTCATTAGGCAGAGTGTTGCCAGCAGGTCAACATTGTTGTAGGTCAGGATTCTGACCTACAAAGGTTTAGAGGTCACAATTTTCAGAAGTGTCTGAATTTGCCAAAATGAGTTTTATTATTTTATTATTTTAATAAAAAGCACTTTAAGCTATTTACAAAGGTCTGGACCAGCAATTTTAATCAGGCAGCTGGTCTTCAGAGTCATTCTGGGTATTAGTCCTTAGAGTGCATTAAAGCTGCAATTTAGATGGAGATTTTCTACGCTTTTTTTTTTTAAGTTTTGTGTCTCAGCATGCCACCTCTTTAATATTGTAATGCTTAAAATTTAAAACTCCAATACAATTCTTTGCTGGTGTTTCCAAGTCAGCAAATTAGCAGTACAACACATGTTTTATAGGGAATAGCTCAGCAACACAATCAAAGCCCCTCAGCATCCTCCTTTTTTAGATTTATTCTGGCTTACTCTGCTGGGTGTGAACCAAATGACACATCACACACCTCAGAGAATCTTTTGCAGCTTCTGCTCAGACTGGATATTTCCATCTGTTCCATTAAGGATCATTAACAACCAGGAAAGTGTTTCAAACAGTTTCTGTAAAACCTAAAAGCCAAAATTACAACATTATTATAATTAGTTGTGTTTTTCTCATTCAACCAGAATAGCTTTAATCAGCAACTGGCTGAGGAAAACTCCATGGGACCCAGAGGCAGAGGACCTCATTAAATCATATAAGGAGGATTCTGCACGTTCAGCTGATGGTGAAAGGTATATGCTGCTATAGCAGTGAATTATCTTTGGCATCACAGTATAAATTGTTACATATTGCATTTTGAAGAAGTAAGTTTTTCCTATGAGGAGAAAAGTGAAAAGCAGAAGGAGACTGTATAAATTAGGCCTGAAGAACTAGCAAACATACCCACAGAGCATTCAAAATCACACATTATAATAATGATTTATAACTGTAGGACCTGAATGTAAAAAGCTCGTATTTACCTGTTCTGAATATGTCTCCACTTCCTCTCCTATCCCAAGCTAAATTCTGTAACGAGCTCCATACCACCTTCCAATTGCACACACTCAGCTTTTCACATGGAAGTCACATACACTTTTTTCGAACACATTTGAAGTTAATATATTTCAGATGGTGTAATATTATTACCTGAATACAGTGTTGTCAACACTTTATCATCTCAAAGCTGGGAGACTCAATCTTTAAAATTCTAACACAGTATTTATGCTTCCTTTTAGTGCAAACCTACAGACCCACTCCTACAGAATATATTAAACAAGTCGGTATCTCTGAAAATGGACTGCATGGCCAAGATCCTCCTTTCCAACACCAGTAGCCATTTGTTAAGTCTCTTAAGATGCAAGACTGAGTCAGGAGGAAGCAGGATAAGGAATATTGTGCTGTTTATGTACACCACATAGTTTATGTTAGGTAAGTTAACAGTTTATAATTTTATTTATTTGCCAAACAAGTATGCAACTTCCTCCATGCTATCTTGTGAATAGCATATACTTCAAGAATTAGAAAATATTTGAATCATAAATAGTACTTCAGAGTAAAAGGAGCAGCATAATTAGTGTTATCAGTTTAGTTATGGTCAACTTACTGGTAAAACTTATCATTTCAGCATGAATTTTTAATTATTTATTAACTTCAAAAGAGGCTGCAATTCAGTAAATCTCAGCAGGGTTTATCACTCAAGTAATTCTAAGTCTGTACAATAATACATCTGATTAACATTAAATATCTTACCCTCCTCATCCTCAAAAACTATGAAGAACAGATTTGTAGCTGTGACTTGTGAAGGAATCATAAATATATAGTGATGCTTACATGTCTCTTTTGGTTGTACTGATAGATGTCGATTAATTTTTCAGTGATGATGGATTTGTAAGATTTTCAGTAGAGAAAAATTCCAGGGTTTTAGGAAGAGTGTAATAGCAAATGGTGGTGAATGCACTCTCTTGCTTTCACTAACATGAAAGTGATTAATCCATAATTGTCCTAGAGTTATTCTTGTTTATACTTACCTAAGTGTCTGTATCTCAAAAAAAACCACAAACCACTAACTTAGAACACTATTATATTGTCCTACCGTTCTCTACCATATGCAATCACTTGTTTACATCTCTATATCTAAAGAGTTGATAGTTTTTCCATATATGTTTAGGGATGTAGCCACCTGAGACGAAAAGGAAAGGAAAGGAAAGGAAAGGAAAGGAAAGGAAAGGAAAGGAAAGGAAAGGAAAGGAAAGGAAAGGAAAGGAAAGGAAAGGAAAGAAGGAAAGGAAAGGAAAGGAAAGGAAAGGAAAAGGAAAGGAAAGGAAAGGAAAGGAAAGGAAAGGAAAGGAAAGGAAAGGAAAGGAAAGGAAAAGGAAAGGAAAGGAAAGGAAAGAAAGGAAAGGAAAGGAAAGGAAAGGAAAGGAAAGGAAAGGAAAGGGAAAGGAAAGGAAAGGAAAGGAAAGGAAAGGAAAGGAAAGGAAAGGAAAGGAAAGGAAAGGAAAGGAAAGGAAAGGAAAGGAAAGGAAAGGAAAGGAAAGGAAAGGAAAGGAAAGGAAAGGAAAGGAAAGGAAAGGAAAGGAAAGGAAAGGAAAGGAAAGGAAAGGAAAGGAAAGGAAAGGAAAGGAAAGGAAAGGAAAGGAAAGAAAGGAAAGAAAAGAAAAGAAAAGGAAAGGAAAGGAAAGGAAAGAAAAGAAAAGAAAAGAAAAGAAAAGAAAAGAAAAGAAAAGAAAAGAAAAGAAAAGAAAAGAAAAGAAAGAAAGAAAAGAAAAGAAAAGAAAAGAAAAGAAAAGAAAAGAAAAGAAAAGAAAAGAAAAGAAAAGAAAAGAAAAGAAAAGAAAAGAAAAGAAAAGAAAAGAAAAGAAAAGAAAAGAAAAGAAAAGAAAAGAAAAGAAAAGAAAAGAAAAGAAAAGGAGAGGAGCTTAGTAATAAGATGTAGGCTATCTGTTATTACCAAACATAAACAATGAAATAAGACTTGGTCTTCTAGAAAAGCTAAAATTTCCTGGAAGTTTTACTATCTAAATTGCATAATTCTAAATTTCAAAATTTACTAATTTTAGAAGTATACAATAGATAAAATTGCCTGATAATTCATTTACATTTAGATTTCAGAATGTCCTATGCAAATTCCACAGAAATTTGGAAAATGTCCAAATGGAGAATACTTTCAGATTTGGTCCTGTTTATAATGAAATTAAAGCCAGGTTTACATGATGAGCTATGACTATTAGATAAGGACAGTCTAAAATACAATGTATTCAAACCTACGGGGCAGCCAGCTAAAAATTAACTAGGAGCATCGTGAGGGAAGCTTTTCATGCCATCTTTAGATTCAAGGTATTGAAGGAGAGCTGTAACAGAAATAAAATGACCGAACTTCACTGACCAAAATCGGACATTGTTTATGCTGACTGTAAGCTCACATCTTCAGCATTTTCTCTACTCAGCGGACTGAGTCCATTCCCTCAAAGAAACTCACCCTGCTTAAGCAGGCTGGGGATTCTTGTAAAAAGCAATCAAGACCCAAGAGACAAGCTTGACAGTTTTCCATCTCTACTTCCTGGAGACAATTCAAGTTATAGATCAATCTAAGGACTCCCATCAAGTTACTACGTAAAATATGACAGGTTTCTCAGTTGGCATTGATAAGCAGTAACCCTCTGCTAAAAGTCTCCTCTTTCTGCTCTGACCTAAAGGACTATTAGCAATCTCCTAGGAATGTCCTTTACATTGTTTCTGCCCAGGTGCTGTGGCTCAAGAATACCCTTTCTCTGCAGCTGGTTTGAGAGCAACGGGCCCTGAGCTCCCATCAGAGAGCTGCAGCTCTATGCCTCATGCCACAGTGGGAAATGCTGTCAACAGGGGTTTGTCTGGGCTTCTCGGTAGCTACATCTCTGATAGTAATCTGCAGAGAGCTAGGACAGAGATTGAAGCTATGATAAGCTGTTGTCCATGGCAAGTCGGTATTGCTTTGGAGGAAAAAAGCAGTTGGCTGTATTCTATAAACCTTCATGAGCAGGGAATCATGCAAGGTCCATTTTATTTACTAGTCTAAGCTCATGTTGTTTACAAATACAGCACAGCTGGTGTTCATGCTGTAGGTCCAGCACCTGGTCCAACCCAGCTGATGTCTGTCTGGAGCCCTGGCATCACAGCAGGAAGATTGGGAGCTGAAGCACAGCTGTACCATCTGAGCCCCCCCAGTTTTGCAGTCACACTGGCAAACCTATCCTGGAGGCATAAATCCTGATGTGCCATCACCAGATGCACTGTTTCCATTGCAGGGCTAAGGTGGTTATGGGGTTCCTCATCTTCGTGCGTTTGGCCAGGGAGTCTGGGCAATTCTGTCAGAAGCCCATCTGCCCCTCAGCTGAAGTGTGTCAGACCCCAAAGGCTCAGACACAGCTGACATTTCTAGGACAAAACTTCTTTTCCTGGAAATTTTTCAGTCAGTTCTGTTCAGGACAATTCTCTAATTCTCTACTAGACCACTGATCACTGCAGCCCATGGGCCCTTATGGGGTATCAAGAAGAGAGAATGCCTGAAGGCATCATCGTTTGGGTGGGATGCCTTCTGCTGTCCCACTGCTACCTTCTGTCCCTTGGTGACACAATATGCTCCTGCACATTCAGAGCAATGGCCCTGTCCCTTCGCACTGGCTAGCAAGTCACAAAGGTGACTCAAAACTGATTTTGATTTAGTCTCCATTACAAATAGAGTGTCTTTAACAGAGACTTAAAAACAAGTATAGTTTGTGGCATAATGGATTAAAAATAAAGGTGGGGGTTTTTTTGGTTTTCAAATAAACAAAACATATTCAAAGATCCACTGGTCCATATAATTAGTTCTATGCCCCTTGTTTTGTGATATAGAAAACAGTATACTGTAATACTGAGATTGACAATACTGAGATTGATTATTTGTGATGCTGGACAGCCACAGCCTACATTCACTTGATATATAATTGATAATGCTCACTGCTTCAGGAAGCCAGATATAAAGTGAATAAGCCTGTGGGGCCATGTCAGTTTTTGATTTTCAGTCATGTTGAAGAGTGTATGCATATCACCTCTTCATTAATTAACTGAAATGTTTACTGTGGAAAAGTTTAATTATACTTTTTAAAAATTATTTTATCACACTGAATTACAAAACAAATTAACAGAAGACACTGAATAGTATAAAGCATAGAACAATTCTCAGTAACAATATTTGATTAAAATTAATAAAACTTCACATACTGATCCAAATGAATGCCTGTTGGTCATTCATTATATTAAGAAAAGGGATGCACACACATCTCTTTTCTTCTTACACATGCAAAACTTTATGAACTCCTGATGTATAAAACTATAATTGTAATTCAAAAAGAATTCTTTCCAAGTGGGAATAGGAACTCACCTAGGTTAAATAAACAAACTAGTTTGAATCAAATGGTCGTCATTTGACCACATCCAGTCAGGTTCTGAATACCTCCAATGATGAAGACTCCACAACCACTCTGCACAACCTGTGCCAGTGTTTGACCTTCTCACAAATCAAAGGAAAAGGAAAAGGAAAAGGAAAAAGGAAAAGGAAAAGGCAAGGGAATTTCAGATGGAATTTAATGTGTTTTCATTTGTGTCTATTGCCTCTTGTTTTGCCAGTGGACACCACTGAGAAGAGTCTGGTTTCCTCTTCTTCATTCCCTCATATCAGGTATTTATACACATTGATGAGATTCCTCTGACTTCTTTTATCAAGGCCAAACAAGTCCCAGCTCTTTCAGCCTCTCCTCACACAACAGGTGCTCCAGTTTCTTCACCACCTTTGTGGCTCTATGCTGGACACACTTCATTAAGTTCGTATGTTTCTTGTACTGTAGAGCCTAGGACCAGACACAACACTCCAGATCTGAAGGTGGTGGATGTCTGTGCATGTACAATTTCAGGTTTTTAACATATCACTGGGAACTGGGTCACCATCACAGTGGCATATCACTATGTTTTGTCCATGTTTCATGTGCATCAATTTATATAATTAGGACTGACATTACTTTTCAATACAAAACATAATCTTCAATGAATTTATTTCTGTCAACCTGTTAATAATGTCAGTGTGCTATAACATGGGCCATGTAGAGTGAGCCCTTTTAAAGTAATACAATACACTTACGCAATAGAGCTTTGTACCCATAATATATGTTGTGATTCAGCCCCAGTCAGCAACTAAACACCACGCACCCGTATGCTCACTTCCCCCACCCCTGTGGGATGAGAGAGAGAATCAGAAGAGCAAAAGGAAAAAAACTTGTGAGTTGAGATAAGAACAGTTTAATAATTAAAATAAAACAATAATTATAACAATAATTATTATTATATTAATAACAATAATGATAAGGCAATAAAAAGGAAAAGGGAAAAAGAAATCACAAGCAATACAACTGCACACCACCCGCCGACCGACGCTGCCCGTCCCTGAGCCACGACTGCTGCCTCCCTCCCCCAGCCAGCTCCTCCCAGTTAACATACTGGGCATGACGTTACATGATATGGAATATCCCTTTGGCCAGTTTGAGTTTGTTCTCTTAGCTGGGCCCCCTCCCCTCCCGGCTTCTTGTGCACCCGGCAGAGCATGGGAAGCTAAAAAAGTCCTTGACTAGTGTAAGCACTACCTAGCAACAACAACACTGGTGTGTTATCAACGTTGTTTTCATACTAAGTCCAAAGCACAGCACTATGCCAGCTGCAGTGAAGAAAATTAACTCTATCCCAGCTAAAACCATGACAACATATTACATACCCACTGATTTCATTAACACCTTCATCAGTTCCACTAATTAGCTTCTTTCTATATATATTGAGTCTTTTCATTGACCTTCGCAGAATGCTACAAACTCATTCAGTTTCTTAATAGACCATATAGCCAATAGCTCAGTAATTTCTTCAACCTGTAAGGCATTGCTCCTTGACATTATTGCCCAGTTTATGTACTCAACATAACAAATTCTCTTTACTTATAATAAACACTAATCAAATAGAAAGGCATTCTGGCAGTCTGCTCTGAATATTTAAGATTTATGTCAACAAGATTAACTTTTATAATCCTTGCTTGCATGGTATTTAGACATTGTGTAGATTAATGGATCTCACTCCTACAGCTGTAGATCTCTGAAGTTCCTTCACAATGAACTTTATTTCCCTTTGGCTTTAACTAATTGATGATAACTGCTCTACATAACTGCTCGTGGAATTAGCTGTGAAAACTACCAGAGTCAGACAAGGGGACAGTCCTTGTTTGTCAGGGACTTGTGTGATTTACCTCAATGATGTAATTGGTAGATATGAACTAAACCCACAATTTTATGAAAACACATTACAAAGTTGAAATGTACTGTCAGAACAAAACACAAAACAAAGCAGTACTTTCCCAGATTTACTGCAACACTTAACAGCTAGAGCATATGTCACTGAGGACATCTCATTGGTGAAGATACATGACATGAAGACAAAGACCATTATAGAGCTGAATAAAAAAAGCTTTAAGGACAAAGTACTTTGTTAAAAAAAGTTCCTTTCTTCAATACTAAGGATTAAACGAAGCAGGAGAAAGCACATTTTTTCTAACAAGCGTGTTCTATTATCCTATCCAACCTAATATAGTTCCCTGTGTGCTCCATCAAAGTTATCCACATCTAATCAAAGAAAAACTTACTTATCTACTGGGTGAGAGTGTTGATCTGCTCAAGGGTAGGAAGGCTCTGCAGAGGTTGGATCGATGAGTTGAGGCCATTGTATGAGGTTCAACAAGGCCAAGTGCTGGGTCCTGCACTTCAGTCACAACAACCCCATGCAACGCTACAGCCTTGGGGAGGAGTGGCTGGAGAGCTGCCTGGAGGAAAAGGACCTGTGGGTGCTGGCTGACAGCCGCCTGAACATGAGCCAGCAGTGTGCTCAGGCAGCCAAGAAGGCCAATGGCATCCGGGCTTGTATCAGGAAGAGTGTGGCCAGCAGGAGTAGGGAAGTGATCGTGCCCCTGTACTTGGCACTGGTGGGGCCATGCTTTGAATATTGTGTTCAGTCTTGAGCCCCTCACTACAAGAAGGAAATTGAGGTGCTGGAGCGCGTCTAGAGAAGGGCAACAAAACTGGTGAAGGATCTGGAGAGCAGGTCTTATGAGGAGCGGCTGAGGGAGCTGGGGTTATTTAGCCTGGAGAAGAGGAGGCTGATGGGAGACCTTATTGTTCTCTACAATTACCTGAAAGGAGGTTGTAGTGAGGTGGGTGTTGGTCTCCTTTCCCAAGTTACTAGCAATAGGATGAGAGGAAATGGCCTCAAGCTGCATCAGGGGAAGTTTATATTGGATATTAGGAAAAATTTCTTTGCTGAAAGAGTGGTCAGGCACTGGAACAGGCTGCCCAGAGAGGTGGTGGAGTCTCCATCCCTGGAGATATTTAAAAGATGTGTAGACGTGGCAGTTTAGGGCATGGTTTAGGAGGCACGGTGTTGGGCTGAAGGTTGGACTTGATGACCCTAGAGGTCCTTTCCAACCTTAATTACTCTATTCTATGATTATTAACACAGCAAAGCAGAAATAGGAAAGATCAACTTCCTTTCATTTGTCACAGTCTAAAAGAATACACATGAACTTTTTGTCATAGTTATCTTAAAGAATGATCTTTTTTATAGATGATTGCAACTTGATTGCTGGGTTACAGTTTCATAAGTTCATTAATTTTTAATTGCTATAAAATGAATCTCTATGTAATCTCCCATGTAGGTCAAGATATGTTTATCATCATCACTATTAGAAACTATGCCTTATTTTTTTTAGTACTGCCTTGGTTTACCATTCTACTATTATCCCCTGTGGAAGGCCTTTTTCCAGATTAAAGAACATGTAAACACAAGAAATGCTATACTGCCTTATGACAGCTGTCCTTCTAGCTCAGTAGTCTGTCCATGGCAGAGGCAACAGGGGATGTTGCTTAAGGAGGACCTTGCCAGTATCTGTGGTCTATTCCTGTCTTATTCTTCTAACATCCATTTTTAGATTCCTGCCCAAACATTTTGATTTCTGACTATTCTATTTAGTGACATGATGATATGTTATCAAAAGGCCCTTTTTATGTGGAATATATTGTCCATAAAAAGCCACATATTAGATTTTGAACTGAGCATCTTAAGACTGTCTCTGGCCTTCCCCACTTTTTTCTCATACTCTTTCTTCTACCTGTTTTGAACCCTTTTGAATTTTTCCGAAATCTCTCCAACTTTAGCCTTCAGAACTGTATGAAATAACAGTTGCACTGATGTAACTGAAAAAGGCAACATTACCTATTTCTTCCTGGTGTTCTTCTGTTTACTTAGTTAATTCTCCTGTTCAGTCTAGCACCATAAGGGATATCATGTTCAACTGGTGTCTACTACTAACTCCCAGCTATCCCTTCGCAATGGAATGGCATGCCAGCCTTCATTCATTGGCATCTATGTACTGCTATACCACAGTGGGATGCAGACTAAACCGATTTTGCTATGTGAGGTGTACTTTTTATAGCATATTTCTGCTTCTTCTCTCTAAAGGGTTTATTTACTTGCATTGGGTAATTTTCTTTGTCTTTGAGATAAGATTGGTTAAGGGGTAATTGTCCTTTCCAAGCTAAACTGTCACTTTATTCTTCCAGAACCTAACTGTTAATCATATCTCATTTCTGTACTGCAGCACACTAACATAAGACAGCATAAAGGTACCTTGTCTCCAAGGCACAGGCATCTTTGCATTTGTCCCATTGATTTTTCAGTTTTCCATAAAAGACAGATATTTCCTAGGACCCTAACCAATTCAAAAAACAAATCTATCACCTTGATAACTATTGGACTTAACTGTTAATCGGTAGCTTTGTTAATTAAGGAACAAAAAAGGTTGAGGGGATGTGTACTGTTGTCTTAAATAAATTGTTTTAAAAGTAGACAAACAAATGCGCTGAGACTGGCATGAAGGTAGTGCAGGCATTCTAGGTAAAAGTAGTAATTATTGGATGTTGTATTATTGTATTCCTAAGCTTAATAAGATTCCTCTCTGTGCTAACATTGACCATTACTGAAATACCTTGTCATTGCCAGCTTGTAATCTGATAAACTCATGTAATGGTGTTATTTAGGTATGACCTTCTTCCTGATTTTCTCTTACATGATATATTGCTTTCAAATGTCCTACCATCAAAACTACCTTCTGCACAATATTTCATTGCCTCCACCCATTTTCTGCCACTTTCCAACTGCCCTTATTCACTTTGCCAAAGAACCTTTCTGCACCCTACACTTAGCACTAGCGACTTTTCCTTGTCAGTCCTTCACTACACAGATCCCCTTTCTCTGCCATTCCCAACACAAGGAATGCAATAGAGAAGGAATATGCTCAGAGGTGTTCAGAGTTCTGACATAAACCAGATCCAACATTTCTTGCAAGGGTTTACAGTAGAGGTAAGTAATGAAAAAGCCTCAGCTGGTATTTCCAGCTTCAGAAATTCTTCCTCCAGCAATTTACACCTTGTTGCCTGGAATTGTTCTAATATGGGCTTGATGTGAAACCAACAGAACTGGTACTCTCCCCTTTCTTCATTGCTTCCTTTGTCATTGTAGTGGGGAGAAACACTGGAAAGGAAGCAGATGATGAAAAAGTCAGACTCCAGCTGCTGAAAGGCACCCTTCTTTCTCCCAGTTCTTCAGTGTCTCCTCTGGCTGCATAGTGGACAGAGGAGAAGATGGCAAAGGCTACGGCAGCAGAGAGTGCGTGTGTGGTGGGGGGGAAGGGGGTGTCACTTTACCTTCCTCTCTGTGACCGGATGGGCATCCTCTGTTATGGCTTTAATTTTATCTTTGACACCAGACATTCTTCCTCTCTTCTTTTAAATCATAGTGTCATACATTTTATCATTAGTACTGTATAGCTCACTCCATGTTTAATGCTCTGTTTTGTCCTAATGGAGGAGGTGGTAGGACTGAGTCTCTGGAAAGATTAATCATGGTAAACTTGCCCTTAGTGCCCCATAAGAGCAACATCAATACCAACTGCAGGCTACTAACTCTGAAAAAGTCTTAATCCACCTGCCTTCATGGTTTCCAAAGAAGTTTACATTCCTAATTCCTTGAAATTTTTATTAACAAAAGCAAGGAAATATTTCCTTGCTTATGACACTGTCACGATCCACTGTTGGGTTGCACAATTTGGCAGAAGTTAAACCCACTTGCTTTCTAACCAACCTCAGATAATTCTGGGTGGCTAGGGGCAGCTGGGTTTAACTTTTGAGTGATTGGATGTTTTATCGTGATCAGGTTTAATGTATTCTCGGCAACAGAATTAAGACTCAAAATGGAGTCAAGTGCCAAGTCACTTTATTTGACCAGCAGGTACGCAAGAGAAAAGGAGAGAAAGAGAAAAAAAGAAAAAAGAGAGAGAGAAAGAGAGAGAGATGCAATAGCTTCCACCATGGATCTGTGGCATCCCATCAGTCCGATATATCTTCAGTCCGGTGGGGGAACGTTCCAACTGGTCTCTGCTGGTTCTGCCTTTTATACATTGCCCCGCTGCATAGTCAGTGAGCCGGTTTGCATGGCCACACCTCCCGCTCGGCAGTGGGGTGCACGCAAAGTATTGTCACTAGAGAGCGCTCGACGGTTCCAGAGGGTTCCAGGGGGTCCGAGCCCCCCTCCCATATGTTGTAAGATGACCCTGGGGCCAGGTGCATGTGCAGAGGACTGGGCCTATCTGCTCTGAGACAACAAGATATAGAGATGTTCCTGCTGGGTAGAACTTCCTCAGTTGCCATCGTGGTGAAGCCTTGGTAGTCAAGCCATTCTGCCAACAATGTTGAGACAAATTTCTAGTCCCTTACAGACACCTATCACATATTCCTCATTTTGCTGAGGACAGTAAGATCTGACATAGCACCTCTGCAAATAGGAGCAACATAAGTCAATGTATAGTAGTCGTAAAGCACTATTAGTGGTTGTATATGCCGCCTATCCTAGCTGATACTTTTCATCAATCAACTGTTCTTCCTTTCTGCCCTTTATATATGTTCTTTACAGCATGCTTGTATGATCTAGAGAAGGCTTTCCCTCTCAGGTGGAGATAATTCTATTGAGATATGAAACATCTAATACTGTGCAGCAAGAGAGGCTCATGTATCAAGGATGTCATTTCTGTCTAACCTGATCCTTAATTCTCCTTAGATTCTTATAGATAGTTGAACCAGACAAAAACATTAAGTGACATGCTGAATTTAAGCAGTATACACTTACATTCGGTTTCTTTTTGTCACCAACTTCACATTTTCACAAGCCATAACAAGATCACCTGTTACACAACACTAGCTGAACTGATAATTAGGGAGACAGAAATACTGAAGAAAGAGCAGTATAATTTTAATTGTGCAACCTGCTCTGGCTGTAGCAGTGGAATGCCTGTATAAGACAGTGTTTACTACACCATATCACATTAAAATAAAAAAAAAAGCACTTGAAGCAATTAAGATATTAATAGATTTGTTAAAAAGCTTTGTGGAAAGAAAAAATTTAAATTTTTTCACATCTCTGTTCGACAAAGGCAGAAAGTGCCAAGCATGGAAAAACATCATAGGCCTGACTACCCTGTGTAATATCTGTCTTTTGTATCCATGTGCATCTTTGGTCCTTAACAGCAAGCTTTTCTAGGCAGTCCTTTTTGGTACATATTCATTGTTTAGTAGAGGATATAAACATTATTAGTGACATTTTGTTGAAGTCTTTTGAAAAATCCACAACTTCATACAACACCTCTGTGCAAACCATAGAAGGTAAGTACTGCTTCTCTGAAGGACTGAACTTCTAACTCCTTTCACTTTAGACTGGACATCTATGGATACTGTTCAGTGGCTCCACACTTTTCTCCAATGTCCCTTTGGCCAGAAACTTTGCCTGTGTAATTGCAGTGACATAGCCAGAACTGAATTGCAGTAGAATCCGTAAGAGTTTCCCAGATAAACACTTACTGTTTCCTTAAACAGTCTGCCTAGGCCAAACACAGGGAAAATGCCTCTCAGGAAGGGTAGGTAGCCATATGCCACTGTAGTCATTGTTGCCTATATTCACCATTTGCTTTTCCACTTTTGTTTCATTTTTTTCCCCTATTTTTCACTTGATTCCTGATCTCACTATTGTAGATAGTTGAGCAGGAGAGAGCCCTTCTCGGAAACGTTTGGCTGTGAGAGAACTCTGAGATCTTGGAAAGCAGTGCCTGGGAGCAGAGGTACACATGGATCAGAACAGGGAACAGAGGTGAGATTACCTCCACAGACCCCAAAATTCTACCCCTCACAGAGAGCAGGTATTTCATATGTTGAAATATTGCACAATCTATCTGGTAGATCCCCATTTAGTCTCATATTCACTGCAGGCAGTAATTGCAATCATGGAAGTGATGAGAAAGATGTTTTAACTGCTTAGTTTGTCTTCAGTTGTTGTCTGTGCAGGGTGAGACTTTGAAAATTTCTGCTCATTAGCAGTACTGAAATTGAAGAAAGTGATCATCTTTCAACATAGCCCAAAAACCAATTAAAATAAAATAACAGCTAAGATTTGGTAATTACAGAGAGTTTTTAATCCTATCTTCAGAAAAAAAAAACCCACAACCTTTTAAATTCTCATAGTAACAATGAATTTAATTTTGATGTCTGAATTGCCTTTTTCAATAGCAGCTGATTCTTTTTTCTTTAAAAAAGTGGTGAAAAGAAACATCGCACACACCATCATAAGAAGTGCACCATCTTCCTGCATGCCCTTCATTAACTTTTACCTTCATTATCCCATTGAAGATAAAATACTACTGGATTTGAAATGAAGGTGGACACTGGACATTCTTAAAATTAATGATGAATTTTATTACATTCTCACTGAATAGAGAACATTTATACATTTTTATCCATTTTCCTCACATTTGTATTATCCCTGTCTGCGATGTGCAAGCTGGACCGTATATTAGTAGGCATTATCTATTTGTTATGAAAATAGTACAAAAATCTTTGAACTGAACTAGAAATGTAGCATTTCCTTGTTTCTGCGTGATGAGAATATATTTCTGAGAGTACAACACACTATTTGTTTTTGAAAGTTAAAAATAAAAGTCTTCCTATCTTTCTCTGAAAGTATTAATGTTGTACTGTCAGGAAAGATTACTGTCCAGAATTGAGCAGATGTGTGATTTATTCTCTGCAGATATACCGTAACATTTGGTTATTAAAGAAAGGCAGAGCTTCTGGAGATGGAGCATTATCTCTGCTTTAAATATGTTTTGTCATTCTTCTTGCTTCTTAAAGTTTATTTTTCCTTGAAAAAAATAGAAGCAGAACTGAACATTCTTAGACTTCATTTACATAGAATAAACACTATTATAAAAATAAAAGAATAACACCAATTAAATCAAATTCTGGTATAAAAGAAATAAATTTATTTCATCATTTTAGACAAAAATATATTCCAGTTTATGTAGTATGTCATGTATGAAAAAGTATATAATGAAAGTTATTTTAGTGTATTATCATGCAAGGATAGTTCATGTCTTATATCAAGTTAGTACCTTTTTTGGCAATGAAGTTCAGAATTAATATATTTTAATGGATTCACTATGTGTCCTGAAATCATTTGTAGAATCCAAATCACATTAAAAGGTCATAAATATGAAAAACTTTTTTCCCATTAGGTTTGTTTGACTTCTGTCTTTAAAGATGGTAACATAAAATGAATCATCCAACAATGTAGCAATCGTGAGATTACAGCCATATTACTAGAAAATATCATTAACAAGAAATTGTAATACTTATAATTAAAAACCATTTCCAATGACAAAGGGTAGATAGCATACTTAATACCTTTTCAAAATAATCTAGAGTACTTATTTAGATGGAATTCTTGTCTTGAAAACTGTGGAAAGAAGTCTGAAATTAAATTCTAGATAATTAATTTCAACGCAATTTTCTAAATTTCCACTGTTACTAAAATGTTCTGATTGGAGAGAAACATCTGCAAAGTTTTTCAAAATTTTTTTAAAAGTTTGGAGCAGTAGAAATTAATTCCATACAAGGTGTCTGTAAGGTGTCATGTATATGTTTCAGTCAAAATTTAAAATTACGCATTTTGAGAAATTACTAAAATATCACTTATTTCATTAATAGATGAAAATTATACATAGGCCTTATTATTTGGAGTCATTGGAATTATTAATGCAAAAGAATACATAAAATTATTTTTTGCCAACAAGCCTCTAAATTTGCTCCTAAACAACAGTTCACTTTATAGAACGGTTACTTCATTTTCCACCTGAGACCGTTCCATGAAGCTGTCACAAGCAGTAGTCACTTCCCAGACTGACCAGTTTTCCTAAGAAGAGAACAGTTTTTATATGTGCTGCAGGGTGGGTAAGCCAGAGATATTCCAAGTCTGTTTGAATTTTATTGCTGAAACTCAGATCCACAGAATCAGTCTCTTTTGGTACCTCTCATTTCTCCAGGGTTTCATAGAATACCTCTGAAGATGAGAAAAAACAATTCTTCCCATTGTCAATGTCACCATGGAACTATTCCTGGAGCTGACCCTAGAACCCTCTTCCATTATAAACTATTCAGGTAAAAGGAGGTAAAAGATCTTCTGAACACCATGAGACCATGCTGGAATCATTAGTTTTAGGTACCTTATCATTTCACATTTAAAGATAAATCCTTTGATTTCTCCCAGTCCTCCAAAATATCTCAGTAAATAGACCTGAAGTAGGTTAAAAGTAGCTCAAAGATCTAAAGGCATTCCAAAGGGGGAGGTTTGAACCAAACAGCAAAATATTTATTAATTTCTTTACTTTCTAACCAGTTGGGACAAATGACCAAGAAAAATAAAAAGCAGAAAGTATACTCGGAATATATTTGTGTACAATAAAGATCCCAGAGGGAAAAGAGCCAAAGGAAGAGACCACATTTGGAGTACTGTGTCCAGTTTTGGGCCCCCCAGTTCAAGAAGGAGAAAGTAGTATTGTAAAGCAGGATTTCTCGTCTTTGTGAAGTATGCAATATTTACTGATAGTTTGGCAAAACCGCTTTCTTAATCTTGTTCTAAAAGATGCCTCCAGAACAGCAACTTATAAAAACCCACTTCAAATGTCAGTACTCCTGTCCATACTTAAGGCTTTTTACCTCCAGAACAGTGTAAGTGCATCAGTTTTACATTGTCACTTGCCCTTCAAATTCCTGTTGCTGTCCAACAAGCCCTAATAGCTCTCCAGCTAATCCATATGTACCTCCACACTTACACTGTGATCCCTGGCTTCACTTTTCTTAGAACTGCAATCCAGCACGATCATATAGCAACCCACAGATACTGTTACACCAACATGACCACCAGAAAGCAATAAATCCCAACATAGGGGCAAAGACATGATTCCAAGTACCCTGCTCCTCTCAGAGGCCATGAAGTCTTGACAGGGACCAGATACAGACTTTAGCCAGACATCAACATCCACAAAAGTTAGACCTGAAACATCTAATATATTATTGAACAAACTGATGGAATAAAAAAACCTAGAGAGTTTAGCATCTCTGCTTTAGGGCTCCCTGAACCCCACGTCAATGGATTTTATAAAAATATCCTGGGGTGTTGTGGGTTAACCCCATAAGCAGCTCAGCCCCATGCAACTGCTTGCTCACTCCTGGCCTTCTCACTTTTATACTATTTTGGAAGGGTAAAAGTGAGAAAACACGTGGGTTGAGATGATAAGGACAGTCAAATAGGTAAAGCAAAAGCCGCGCATGCAAGCAAAGCAAAACAAGGAATTAATTAACTGCTTCCCATGGGCGGGCAGGTTCAGCCATCTCCAGGAAAGCAGGGCTCCATCACACGTAATGGTGACTCGGGAAGACAAACACCATCACTGCAAACACCTCCAGATTTAATTGCTCAGCATTAATTCATACGGTGTGGGATATCCCTTTGGTCAGCCAGGGTCAGCTGTCCCAGCTGTGTCCCCTCCCAAATTCTTGTGCAGCCCCAGCCTGCTCGCTGGCAGGGCAGTGTGAGAAACAGAAAAGGCCTTGATGCTGTGTAAGCACTGCTCAGCAATAGCTGAAACATCAGGGTGGCCACAAATCCAAAACATTGCACCATACTAGCTACTGTGAAGAAAATTAACTCTATCCAAGCAAAAAACAGTATATGGGAAAATGGTACTACATGCTTTTATACCCTTCCAATATATTTGCAACTGGCCACAGTGAAAGCTTGTAGAGATGCACTCCTGTATGACTTAGCATTGCCATTTTTATATAATGTCTTCTGACGGTTTTAAACTGTCACTACCAATACTTTTCATAGAACCAAAGAATCCTCTAAATGGAATATTCAACAGAGGATAGCCAGTTTTCATATGAACAACGTCATGAACCTACTCTAGAATCTGCCAACAAACCTGGAGTGTAGCACACACTATTCAAGCCCCTTTTATTATCCAGATACAGATTTTCAGAATCTTGCAGGTTTTAAGATTCAGAATATTATAGTTTGCAGAGACCGCCATGTACCTTCTAGACAAACAAAGTTCTTTGCTTTACTGCACCTCTTCATTTGTATTACGAAATCGACCATCTGGTTAAATTCTTCAGGACGTTAAAGCAGCCCTACATAAAGATATGCATCTTGTCAGATTTGATCCTGGCGTGCGAATGTAGATGATGACACAGTACTTTGATAATAATCACATCTCTGAAACTGTATGCAAGAGGGGATTTATTTCTTTTTATAGATTTTTTTGTAGAAATGTTAATACTTGCTATAGGATTCAGATTATTTTTCACACTTTAAGAGTGAATGAGAATTGTTTAGAAAAAGTTTAAGACTAACTTTAATACTATATAATATAATAAAAATATATAATAATATAGAATTTGCTATAATAGGTGCAGTAATGATAAAAAAAGTATCTTAAATGTATTTTAGCAAAGCACTTGGACGTATAGTCACAGAATCACAGAATCACAGAATGGTAGGGGTTGGAAGGGACCTCTGGAGATCATCTCATCCAACCCCACTGCTTGAGCAGGCACACCCAGAGCAGGGGGCACAGGAACGTGTCCAGGTGGGTTTTGAATGTCTCCAGGGAAGGAGACTCCACAACCTCCCTGGGCAGCCTCTTCCACTGCTCTGTCCCCATCAGAGTAAAGAATTTTTTTCTCATGTTTAGGTGGAACTTCCTGTGTTCCAACTTGTGCCCATTGCCCCTGGCCTGTCACTGGGCACCACTGAAAAGAGCCTAGTCCCATCGTTCTGACACCCAACCTTTAGATATTCATAGGTATTGATGTAATCACCCCTCAGTCTTCTCTTCTCCAGGCTGAACAAACCCAGGTGTCTCAGCCTTTCCTCATATGGGAGATGCTCCAGTCCTCTCATCATCTTGTTAGCTCTCCACTGGACTTCCTCAAGCAGTTCCATGTCCTTCTTAAACTGGGGAGCCCAAAACTGGACACAGTACTCCAAATGTGGTCTCACGAGGGCAGAGTAGAGGGGGAGGATAACCTCCCTCAACTTGCTGGACACACTTTTTAATGCACCCCAGGATACCATTGGCCTTCTTGGCCACAAGGGCACATTGCTGGCTTATGGTCAGCTTGCTGTCCACCAGCGCTCCCAGGTCCTTCTCAACAGAGATGCTTTCCAGCAGGTCAGCCCCCAGCCTGCACTGGTGCTTGGGGTTGTTCCTCCCCAGGTGCAGGACCTTGCACTTGCTCTTGTTGAATTTCATGAGGTTACCCTCGGCCCAGCTCTCCAGCCTGTCCAGGTCTTGTTGGATGGCAGCACAGCCTTCTGGTGTTTCAGCCACTCCTCCCAGCTTGGTATCATCAGCGAACTTGCTGAGGTTACACTCTATCTATTCCTCCAGGTCACTGCTGAATATGTTGAACAGGGCTGGAACCAGCACAGACCCCTGGGGAACACCACTAGTGACAGGCCTCCATCCAGCCTCTGCTCCGTTGATCATGACCCTCTCAGTTCTGTTGTTCAGCCAGTTCTCTGTCCACCTCACTGTCCTCTCATCCAACCCACACTTCCTTAGCTTGTCTGTGAGAAGGCTATGGGAGACAGTGTTGAATGCCTTACTGAATTCAAGATAGACAACAAGCACTGCTCTCCCTTCATCGACCCAGCCAGTCACACCATCATAGAAAGCTATCAGGTTGGTCAAGCATGATCTTCCCATGGTGAATCCATGTTGACTACTTCTGATAACCTTCTTGTCCTCTACATGCCTGGAGATGACCTCCAGGATGAACAGCTCTATCACCTTTCGGGGGGTGGAGGTGAGGCTGACTGGCCTATACTTTCCTGGGTCCTCTTTCTTGCCCTTTTTGAAGATTGGAGTGACATTTGCTGTCCTCCAGTCCTCAGGCACCTCTTCTGTCCTCCACGACCTTTCAGAGATGATGGAGAGCGGCTCAGCAAGAACATCCACCAGCTCCCTCAGCACTCGTGCATGCATCCCATTGAGGCCCATGGATTTGCAAGGATCCACTTTGCATAGGTCATCTCTGACCCAATCCTTCTCAATTGATGGTAAGTCTTCCTTTCTTCTAATTTGTCCTCTCTTCTCTGAGGGCTGGGATGCCTGAGGGCCAGCCTTAGCAGTAAAGACCAAGGCAAAGAAGGCATTCACTAACTCTGCCTTCTCTGCATCCTGCATCACCAGAGCCCCTTCCTTGTTCAGCAGTGGGCCCACTGTATCCCCAGTCTTCCTTTTACTCCTGATGTATTTAAAGGAGCCCTTGTTATCTTTGACATGCATTGCCAGATTTAATTCCAAGTGGGCCTTGGCCTTCCTGGTTGTGTCTCTGCACACCCTGACAACATTTCTATATTCCTCCCAAGTGGCCAGTTCCTTTTTCCACATACTGTGAACCTCCTTCTTCCATCTGAGTTTCTCTAGAAGCTTTTTGCTCATCCATGCAGGTCTCCTGGCTCTTCTGTCTGACTTATTCCTTCCAGGGATGCACCAATCTCAAGCTCAGAGGAAGTGGTCCTTGAATACTGTCCAGCTTTCTTGGGCCCCCCTGCCTTCCAGAGCCCTAGCTCACAGGTTTCCTCCTAGCAGGCCTTTGAAGAGGCCAAAGTTGTCCATCTTGAAGTCCAAGGTTGTAACCCAACTCGTAGCCCTGTTTCTACCTCGCGGGATCCTAAACTCCACCATCTCATGGTCACTGCAGCCAAGGGTACCCCCAACTCTCACATCCTCAACCAGTCCTTCCTTGTTTGTGAGGATAAGGTCAAGCAGCACATCTCACTTCATTGGCTCCTCCACCACTTGCATCAAAAATTTGTCCTCGATGCTCTGCAGGAACCTTCTGGATCATGCATGGCTCGCCATGTTGCTTTTGCAGCAACTCCCCCACCTCACCTGGCTGGTCTGTCTTTCCTGAAAAGCCTGTAGCCATCCATGACCACATTCCAGTCATGCGAGCCATCCCACCATGTCTCTGTGTCGACATTACTAAAGACACATTTAAGAAACTTACAGGTTCAGATACATATTAAAAAAATATCTGAGAAGATCAACTCAGACTAATATTTTTTCAACCTATCCGTATCTGTTTGACATTTCTCATTATCTTGTTACACAATATGCTATACTATTGCTATTACTGTTACTGTTCTATACTATTATACTACATATACTTGACTCATATTCTGATACCATACCTCTGAATGTATCATTTACCATCAAGGCTTGTGGATTCCAAAAAATTAAAAATGAACCAGAAAAATAGGGCTGGAGAATTTTGCCCAGTGTAAATGACCCATCATTAAATAATGATCCTATTCCTTTTCTTGATTCTGTCATATGGTTATCTGGTATAAAGATTCTTTAAGGAAGTAACTTAAGATATTTTTATTCCATCAGGATACCAGCATAACTCCAGGTGTAATCATTAAGGTCTTTTTTTGTGGTTGCAAAAATGTTGTAAGCTAGTTTATACACGGTGAAAGTTAAATTTTCATACATGTAAAAGAAATTATACTAAAAATTTTAGGTCAAAATTCAGCTTACACGGTGTATTTATGAATAATAATTTATGCAGAAATATTGAATAACTCAAGTGCACTGATTACGAGACAGCTAATGATATCTTTTGATGAGATATTGATTCCTAGTTCATCCAAAGGTCCTGCAATGTGTGCAAGATATTCCAGGAACTGTTTCTGACCCGAGATTGCTTAAGAAGAAAATTGTAGGGTATGATGACATTGTTTTGATAGTAGATGTGCACTATCTTTGTCTGTATTCAAAGCCAGGAGACAACTCTGGACTGCCAAGTATGGAGATGTGTAAGTAACGAGTCTTAATATAACCTGTTTCTCAGGGTGGATTAGTTACGCTCAGCCACTGACAAGCAGCTTCTCATTTTGAGCTGAATCTTGACTTCAAAGCACAGCAGCCTGCTTGTATTGGAGTAATTTTAGTTACATACCAGTCATAGAATCATAGAATCATTTAGGTTGGAAAAGACCCTTAAGATCTTTGAGTCCAGCCATAAACCTAACACTGCCAAGTCCACCACTAAACCATGTCCCTAAGCGCCGTGGCTACATGTCTTTTAAATAACTTCCAGCAATGGTGACTCAACCACTTCCTTGGGCAGCCTGTTCCAATGCTTGATAACCCTTTCGCTGAAGAAATTCTTCCTAATATCCAGTCTAAACCTCCCCTGGTGCAACTTGAGGCCATTTCCTCTCATCCTATCACTTGTTACTTGGGAGAAGAGACCGACACCCACCTCACTACAACCTCCTTTCAGGTAGTTGTAGAGAGCGATAAGGTCTCCCCTCAGCCTCCTTTTATCCAGGCTAAACAATTGCAGTTTCCCTCAGCGGCTCTTCATAAGACTTGTGCTCTAGACCTTGTAGCTCATAAAGCTTACCAAAGTATTATGTATGTCTGTATCATCTAACAGTCCGCTACATTTGTGAGGTGAGCTATTCAATGACCCTTGAGCAAGGATGGATGTATGATTAGAACAGCCTAATCGAACATCAGTTATGTCATCAGCAAGTCACCTCTTAAAGGCTGTATAAGGAAAAATAGGGAGTACGAAAGGGACCCCAAAATGTACAAGGACAGGATGATAGTGGTGGCCATGAAAGTACAAGTACAGGATACCACCAGAGGCCCTAAAGATGTAAGTCTAAATTGCAACTGATCAATTATTTATCACTTAAAAAAACCAAAACAAAACCTTTGATGCCTGAGTAGGACCAATTTTAGGGCATAAATTGAACATGTACAGAATTGGGTAGTAACCAACTGCTTCCCATGACTCATAGCATAGGTAGATCCATATTTAGATTGACAATAATGAAAGCTACTGGTTATGCAGGTGCCTTGTTGTGGTTTAGCCAGCAGCTCAGCCCCACACAGTCGCTCACTCACTCCCCCACCGGTAGATGGGGGAGAGAATCAGAAGGGTAACGCTCGTGGGTTGGGATAAGAACAGTTTAATAATTAAAAGAAACAACAATAGAAATGCGATGTAAAGGAGGACAACGAGAGGCGTAAAACCCGGGGTGTGGGGGGGGAGGGCAATGAACCGCCGAAACAAACCGCACGCGCCGCAGCCGCCCACCAACCCGACGCCGCGCCGCTCCCGAGCCACAACCGCCCCCCCTTCATATACTGGTCACGGTGTCACGTGGTACGGAATGAACCTGCCATTGGCCAGTCGGGGTCAGCCGCCCCCGCCATGGCCCTGCCCCTCCCAGCCCCCCCCCCCGCCACGCGGCAGAGCGCGGGAAGCTGGAAAGGCAGCCGACCCCCACAGTGAGGAGAATTAACCCCTTCTCAGCCAAAAACAGCACATGCCTTAATTCAGAACTGGCTATGCAATACTGGTCACTCTCGTATCTAGTGTTGGTACACATATAAGTATTCTTATTATCATCAAAGGGAAATATATATTCTATTGGTTCTGTTTGGCTTAGCCTTCAATTGCTTTTGTTTGATCTGACACCCTGTGTGGAGGTATGGCTGTAATTTTTATACTATATTCTACAGATAACCCTTAAAAATGGTATTATGGGAGAAGGTAATAAACTGTCAAGACAGAGTATTATGCTGAAGGTTGATGAACAAAACCACATTTACACATGAAGGAGAACAGTTTTCTTCTGTTCTAAAAGGAAAATCATATGTGGCCATTATGAAAATAATTGGTCGGTGTTCACCATATTACATAGAAAGAAAAATGTTATTTTTTTAATAGTGGATTTTGGCTTGCTGAAGAGTGAGAAAGCAAGATGAAAGTGAGATCTGCAACAGGAAATTCTGCTCAGTTTTGCCAGAAAAACTATTCATGAAAATGAGTTTCCTCTAGTGGTTCTGAGTGAGTAAAGGTCCCTAATCTAATGACAATCCATATACTAGAAGACTTAGCCTGGAGGCTGAACATGGTGAGAGCACTGTATACTAAATTTCTTTTTACTCAGTCAATTAATAAGATTAGTCCATGTCACAGATTAGATCACATGACATTACACCTGTTTCTGACTTTGTTCAAAGTAGTTTCTTCCTCCCTTTCTCTATTTAGCATTTGATTATTCAGAAACTGTAGCACATAATTTTAACTGCTTAAGAAGTCCAATGTAATTTAAAGCTGCTATACTGAAATATATTACATCAGCTTAAAAATTGTTTTAAAAACAAAGACCTCTTTTACAGTCTGGGGGGTGGGGGAAGGCATCTGGCTATGGTGTCCTGGGTCCTGGTGGCAGCAAATTGAACACGAGCCAGCTGCAAAGAAGGCTGATGGTATCCTGGGCTGCATTAGGCAAAGTAATGCCAGCAGGTCGAGAGAGATGATCCTTCCCCTTTTTTCAGCACTGGTGAGGCCACACCTGGAGTACTGTGTCCAGTTTTGGGCTCCCCAGTACAAGAGAGACATGGACATACTAGAGAGAGTCCAGTGAAGGGCCATGAAGATGATCAAGGGACTGGAGCCTCTCTCCTCTGAGCGAAGGCTGAGAGAGCTGGAACTGTTCAGCTTGGAGAAAAGAAGGCTCAGGGGGAACTCATTGATATCTATAAATACCTGAAGGGAGGGAGCCAGGCTGTTTTCAGTGGTGCTCAGTGATAGGATGAGACAATAGGCACAACCTGAAACACAGGAGGTATCATCTGACGTTTAGGACGCACTTTGTTACTGTGAGGGTGACCGAGCACTGACATAGTTTGCTCAGAAAGGCTGAGGAGTCTCTATCCTTGGAGGTGTTGAAAAGCCATCTGGACACAGTCCTGGGCAACTGGCTGTATGTGGCCCAGCTCGAGCAAGGGGGTTGGGCCAGATGACCTCTAGACATCCCTTCCAACCCCAACCATTCTGTGATTCTATGATTTTGTGTTTCTAAGAATTTTGTATCCACACTGAGACAAATACCCTTGAATAATACATTCAAATAATATTTTTCTGCAAGATCTTTCTTGATCCTGTGCTAATTTCATGAAGAGTTGCAATATAATTAGTCATAGAAATACATTTTGTATGTAAAATGTGGAAGAGATGATAAAACTCACAGGCTGAGTGACACGAGCTTTCCATTGATGGCAGAAACCCTAATTCCAGACTGAAGACTAATGTCTTTTTGAATTATTCATTTATCTTTTTTTCTTAACTGGCCCAGTAGAGAATCTGTGTGACTGAAGTAAGCTTAAGTATACAGCATCAGGAACCTTCTCTCACCTGAAAAATTAGTGATAATGCCAGAGGTGATTGCTCCTCTTTTGGAGGTGCAAACCACCTGAAAAGGTCAGTGCTTCCCAGTGTACTAACTCTCGGAAGAGGACATCTTTTATTTTCTCTTTTCAGCTGTAAGTCTTTAAGGGAAGTAATTGCAGCATGTATTCCAACATGCTTGGTATAGCAGGGCCTTCATTCCAGTAAGAATTACATTGTACTACCACAATATGAATAACAATAACAACAGTCAGTGAAGCCTTATCACATATTCCTTAAGAAAGACCCGAATGTGAGTGAAAGGCAATTTCTGGATACCAGCTATTGGTTTTACTTGCCATAAATTGCCCAAAGAAATAATGCTTTGTAAGTTGCTCAAAAGTTTGCAAGTGTGCATTCCATAGATACAGGAATAAACAAGCCAGGTGCATAATTTTCTGTAGCAATTCAAGTAAAAACTTAATTTCTGCACTATCCTGAAGGGAAAAATGAGCCAGCCTTGTGTATGAGTCAAGAACAGATTATCTAGAAAAGCATAAGGACTTGAAAACTCTAACCCTACCACAAAGATTCATGTAGCAATATACAAAGTCTGTGCCTTTGCTGTTAAAATTTTCTCAAAGGAGAAGAAAATCCTCCCTCAAAATGTGCTTCATAAAAAGTAGAGTGGCATTGCTGAAATTTCCATGTTTTTTTGAAATGCAGCACTATTTCTAGAAGAATTTTGCAAATACAGAACTAAATTCATGCTGGGATTTGTGTAGGTCTCAAATTTCAGACATGAAGTTAGTCTCAGTCAATACGTCTGTGTGTACAGAAGTCAGTAACTCTGTTATTTTGCTAAATTTGGGTCATATAACAGCAAACTAACAAGAGCCCAGGCTTCGGCAGATCTTAACTATGAGCTCTCTAAGAGTTTATACTGCTGCTACAGCTGGCAGAGACAACTTAGAAATTGAAAAGTCGTTAATTAAAAAACTTTTTTTAAAATAAAATTGAACAAAATCCCTAAGGCAGATAACTGTGGAAACCTTCACAAAACAAGGAGAGCTGAAGACATGGTTCTGTTTCATCACTAAGGACAGCAGTAAAACTAGAAGCCTTATGCTGGTATGGCGTAGCATAATATAATAAAAAGAATTCTAATGCCTTTTTCTCTTTCATCTTTTTTTCATGCTTTCAAAGATAAGCACTGTATGAGATTAATATTAGAATGATAGGGACACTGAATTGGAAATTCATCATGGGTTTAAACACCATGTTTCAGGATTTACTGAAGGCATGGGGAAAATAAAACAGGAAATGGCATATTCAGTGCAGTGGAGTGGTGAGCTGCTGATATATTGCCATTTAGGTTGAAATAATAGGCAAAACTAAATAGACGTTAATAGTAGAAAAAAAGGCCTACTAAAGGGCCTTTTAAATTTTTTATTTACTTTAGTAGTAATTCTAGGAATCTTTATACTCATAGAAAAATTAGAACAGTGGTAATAATTCAAAGAAATGGAAGAAAGGCTTACAAAGAAATCAGAAATGTAGCTCGCCTTTGAGGCGGCAAGTTTGGCTTTTTCTGTAGGTAGCCATAGTTCAGTATTGTGCAAAGTTTCTTGAACAGTTTTCATAGGAAGAGGCTATTTTAGAAACAGGAAAAAACCAAGAGCAGTGGAGGAAAAATGAATGGCGGGGGCAGATAGAGGAACATATACCTTACTGTATAAGACAGCTCTTGAAACTGACTTTGTGAGAGGCATAAGAATGCAATAATCTGAGCCATGCTCTGCTGTTTGTAGATAGTTAACCTTTTTCATTCTAATGCCTATCAGAAAACAACCAGAAACTCTGAAGGTAACTCAGCTTACAAACACCTCACCTCCTGCTCATGATCATCAATAATTTATGGCATTCTCTCTGCCCATTCTGCTGACTTACACTGTCTATAATATATATGTGTAAAAATATGCTCACATATATTCAAGAACTTTGTTATTGGAGTTTTTTAAGAACAATATTTTGTAACCAGAGCTTTGTAGGCTTTTAGATAGGAACTAGGAACTCTTTGCCAATGACAATAGGCAACAAGTAAAATGAAATATGAAA
This sequence comes from Phalacrocorax aristotelis, assembly GCF_949628215.1. Classification (NCBI taxonomy): domain Eukaryota; kingdom Metazoa; phylum Chordata; class Aves; order Suliformes; family Phalacrocoracidae; genus Phalacrocorax; species Phalacrocorax aristotelis. Next base: position 21,623,397 of record NC_134278.1, on the reverse strand, counting down.
TGAAAATAACAAAAGCTGAAGCGATATATATATTTCATGAATATATTCTGAAGGTATATAAACATACATATATGTGCACATATGCAAGCATATGTTTTGATAATGTTTGAACAGACAAATGTGATACTGAGGGGAACACACTTCACTGAATTACTATATACTACAATTCTTCAGGTGTCATTAGTGCTGCCAGTTGAATTATTCTCTGGAAACCAATTCTTGGCTGAACGTAAGTCTTCTTTTTTGTTCCTGTTTATAAAGATTATGCAAAACTACCCTCTCTTTCTGGCTTATGTATTAATTATTCACCCAGATAAAATGAACACTTTCTCAAAAATTTTCCAGCTATGCATTCTTTGCAAACTCTTTACATTGACTGCTCAGCAAGTGTGATGTGTCTCATAAATCAAACTATATATGCATTTTCTTTAATTAGATGACTGAAACTTCTAAAAACTAGAAAATAATAAAGGACAAGTAGTGAAGGAAAACAAAAGACAGCTAGAATGAGTTCTTGATACACCCTTGTTTATGCTTAATTTTGTAATGCTTTAAGGATTTATGAATATTTTACTGAATAAATCACCAGTCATAAATGACAAGTAATATGACCTAGCATATAACAGTAGAATGTTTCTTTAGTATAATAGTACAGAATTACTTCTTTCTGCATATGACCAATCCAATCTATACACAAAAACTGGAGCTTAAGTATCCCAAACTCTTAGGCAAAAGCTATTAAAATTGTTGACTGTGGCATCTGAGGAAAGTTTGGCATGATAAAAAAGACTACTTTTTATTTTGCAGATATTTCTACTGTAATTTTTAACGTTTTAAAACTTCACATTCAAAGTTGATAGCACAAGAAGTCTTTTCCAAGGTACTTTTAACTAGTATATCTGACCATCTTAAAATCTCCATTAAAAAGTTGACACAGTTGTCACTTTGGCTTGTTTGCTGTTTGTGATGTTCTGGGGGGGGTGGTGGTGTTTGTTTTTTTTTTTCTTTAGAATGTGAATCGCTGGACTACATAGGATGATACCTCACACCTATTTTTGAATTGCTGGGTCAAAAAATAGCACCACTTTCACAGATGGCGTAGAAGTAACAAAGGAAAAGTGTATGTTTGTACAATGCAGTTCAAAGATTGAGTTCTCCATGGACCGGTCTCTCACAACTTCAGAGATCGCTTCTCTTTCCATTCAGCTGTCATTGCTGGCACAGGTGGAGAGGTCAGCCAGTCCTGGGAGGCTCATGGGCTTCTGAGGACATTCTCATTGTGGACAGGAACTGATGCCCACTGATGCAGCAGATAAGAATCACTTAAATTTTAACATGCCCTATAATAAAAACAACTTTTATTTCTTTCACACGTTATCTCCTTGTAACTTCCTGTCACAGTAATCAGGCTGCGTCTCCTTCAGAAGGGAGATAAGAGAACAAAAGCAATTAGGTATGTTACTTTATTTAAGTATTTGGGAAGCGGTTAAATACTAAGATGATGACAGCTATATGAATGCTTACACAGATAAATAGGTGATACTCTAATGTGTACGAAAAATAACAGATTTTTTCATTAGATATGATTATTTCTTTTCTCTTTAATAATAATACTACAGCATTCCATTCTATGAGTTATAGATTGAAAGTGTGGTCTTCAGATCCTGAATCCAGGTTAGCGTAGCTTTTTGACCTCAGAGTAAAATATTAATGTAAGGTTTTCAAATTACAAGCTGTCTGCTAAGTAGGCATAAAAAATGATCAGAAAAATACTAAAAGGAGAATTAGGGACACAAAAATACGCTAATCATTGACTTGCAGAATGGTTTCCAGCTAATAATAAATTGTTCTTCAAATATATTTACAGGAGACTGAAGATAAAAAAGAAAATTTCTCCACTGAAATTATAGCTGAAAAGGGATAGAAAGGATAAAAGAACAGATTTGCTGAACTGGTACTTTACTTATGTCTTTTCAGAGGAAAATGAGGATGGAGTGCAAAGAAAGACAGGAATCGTATTTCTTGATATAGCCAAGAACAGAGGTATTAGATACAGTGCGGATAATAATAGAAATAGTGTCAGATATAAGACAGATAGCTTTGCAATTGGTAGTTTAATAGTTTTCTTTTTGTATAGGCATTATATTTGTAAATACATTTTGTCTTTTACTTGTCACCGACCGTGAAAGCCTTCATTAATTTAAATTTGATAAATATTTACACCTGGAATAACAGTTAAATTAAAAATGTTATGACAATGCTGCAAGTATCCTAATGAAATTTTACAAAAATAAGAATGGTATTAGCAAAATTCCAGTTTGTTATTTGAAAAAGTTTGCTTATATATTCTATTTGCCGGGATCAGAGTAAAAATGCACCTGCATACAGTTCAGTGTAATGCAGTGTAATCCTGGATTCTTTGTATGACTGATTTGTTGAATTTAAACTGCATCTTATTTTGTGTGCAATGCTACTATTAACTTATTTTTCTGACAGAGAGTAAAAACGTGGTTTTGCTATAAACTTAACGAATAACATGTAAAATTGAACTGGCAATAATATCTTCCTGCTAATCAGATAAACAAGGGAAACCGAGATTAGGCCTCTTCAAAGGAGTACATAGTTTCAGATACAGAAAATAATCACTGTATAATTTTTAAATATCTTTTTCACTGTCTTTGCCCATTTTTATTATTATTATTTCTTCTCTGCTAAAATGAAACATGAAAAATATGCTCTTGGTTGGGGAATAGTGTCCTAAAATTCAGTCTAGGCTTGCAGAAGAAAAACTACAAGTACACAAATAAAAGATGGTTTCAACTCCCTCATTCTCAGAGAAAAGTTTAGGAAAAGGTAACTTATTTAGACCCAAAACAGAGGAACTTGCACAGTGTAATCAGAGACATATCTACTTGTATTATGCTTACTGATAAGATAGCCTTTGATTTGTCTATGTTGTAGACATATATGGTACTATTAGACACTCTCAGAAGCAAGCACAGAACATCTGCCATTACACTTGAGTTCTGAACTTGGTCAGATCATGGGTAAGGCAAGATACTTCAGACTATATATAACTGAAACAGGACATTGACCGTGAAAACTTTTGAAAGTTTTAGTTTCAAAAGAATAAGCATTCAACAGAGGGAAAGCAAACGCCTTGAAAAGACAAAGAACAAAGTGCTCTTCAGGTAGAACTTGTACAAATGAGAAATGTCGCAACCAAGAAAATGGGTGGCAGCATCCATTCATTGTCATTGTGTGATTTTGAACTGCAGAAGCTTAGTATCAGTCACAAATAAATGCAATTATGTGGTTTCTGGTTTGTAGCTAGTTCAGATTGTGAGACCAGCTCCTCATCTACTGTTAAAGAACTGTGCCATCACACACTATAATTCACTTCTTAAGCAGTTCTCAAACAGTTCCCTGAATGTGTTTCAAAAATCCATTGTATACTTAGATTGCTATTTGTGCATTCAATGTGAAGATGACAAAATACTGCACACCAGTGCAGGTCTGGCAGCTTAGAATTTTAATTTTCAGAAATAGAAAATGCTGGATAACAAGAACTATGATCATTGAACCAAATAACCTCCCTGGAGATCTAGATGCTGTAACAAAGACTGACTTCACCACAAGACTTTTGAAACTATAAAGTCATTAACCAAAAAGCAGATCCAATGGACACAAACTAAATGGACTCAAACTTGGGAGGAACACCAGAATGCTATTAACTGTAATTACAGAGGGATATTTACTTTTTATCTGAACAAGCTGATAATGGACAGTATTGACAAAAAATATCAAATTGCAGAAAACCAGCTGAAAGCAACCAAATCACAACTTTCCACACAGTTTTGAGATTACATTAAAGTACAAAGTGTGAAATGAGCTGTGGCTTCCTCAACCCTAAAAATTCAATCAAATTTTACTATCTGTGTCTGCTTCAGTCATCTATTTTCTTCACAATGTTAACAGTAAAATATTCAATAATATGCATTTTCTCACCATTTTTTAGGAAGTCATTAATAGACTTGGCGTTTACCGGAATATTCAATATACTGGAATATTCCGGATCTTATTTATTTATATTATTTATTCTGGATCTTAGTTATTCGATACAGCCCTCTGCCTCCAAAAATTAGGTTCAGCTATACAAGGTGTTCAACCCCACCAAAAGGTTCACTTCCAGGTGCACACTTTGATAGAACAAGACAATCCTGACGTACATGACGAGAAAAAACACTGAACTTCATAAAGGGGACAGTTGTTCAGCCTTCAACCATTTGCTCCACAATCCAAAAAGTCTTTAATTAATCTTTCGGTGAGTAGAGCAGAGCATAATCAACATTATACCATTGTCAATGCCAGAATACAGTTACAGGGTTGTCCTCCAGTGTTATAGATAACAGAAAGATTTTTCCACCACTCCAGTGCTAAAGACAAAAGGAAACCTTCGTTGTTTACAGTCAAAACACTCCAGATCTGGGGCTGTTCAGCTTTCTGGTCTGCAACAGTACCTACAAGATTTGAGACTGGAACCCATTTATTGAAAACATCTGTACAAAATAAAATTCCACGGAGGCAGCTGCAATGGTCTTGACCAGAAGCCTATTGTTTATGGCTGATTTAGTGATCCACATAGCAGTTAACCTGAGTAGGTCTGTGCTGCACCTTCAGCTTGTGTTGTGCTGCACAAATCCCTTGGCTGCACAATAAACTCAGCAGACACCTTATAACAGAGGAGCCTGCGAGCAGCTCCCACTTGGTACCAGCAATTATGCCACCTCTGTAGTCCTGGCTTTATCTAGAAGTGAAGGAAGAAGTTCTCATGTGAACATTTTCTATTAATAGAGTTGTTTTGTTCTAAGAAAATCACACAACAGCCCAAATGACCAAAAAGATCGACGGACAGGATCTGCAATGTGCTGTGGGAAAATCCATCTGGGGTCCATCTGATGCTGTACGAACACCAGGTGCCCAGCATCTGAAGGGACGTAAGATTTATTTGCTATCTATATTCCTCTTGTTATTCTGCCTCAGTAGAATGGTTACCTTAAGCCATTTGTTGCTGAGCCTTTCTTACTGAGATCCAGCAGGAATCCTACACCATCTCTCTCTCTCCACTCCTGCCCCAATGCAGAAGAGCTTTATGATGTCTAATAGGTGCAGATCACGCAGGCACTAAAATTAGTAGCATAATTTGTTTGATTCATCAAGTTCCTTGTATTTAGGCAGCACAAATACTACACTGAAGTACCACAATGTGTTTCAAATACTCAGAATGAACGAATTTTGTGTAACTTTGCATCTTCTCTCTGCTCCTGGGAAACATTTCCAACATGCAGGTTTCTTTGTGTTATGTGTAGCATCTGGGAGCATTACACAAGGATCTGTCTAAAGGTTAATGGAAGAATATACATACAACCCAGCAGTCAGACTCTACAAAGTTCAATACAAGGTACTTCTTAGATTAACATAGAAAGTTTTTTCCATGGGATAATTAGACTGCTGATGTTACTGTCTTTGAAGTTGCACTTAAATAATTGTGATGACATCTGCTGGGTGCATTTTGAGACAGTCCTTTATAATTAATTACTCATTTTCATGAATCATGCATCCATCCGAAGTATACCTGTTACGAGTAAGATGGTGGTAATGGAAATTTAATAGTATTTGTAGGGTTTTTTTAGTGCATTGTGGGGTTGAGATTTTTGTCCATCTTTGGTGGACATATATATCTGAGTAATTTCAGCTAGACACCCTGCAGCCTTGATTGCCTGGGCCGTATCTATACCTGCTAAATCATTGAATGGTCAGACACTGGCAAGGCTCAAGTTGACAGAGATTCACAGGCTGCAAAGCTGTAGCAACTTCTTTTCTGGAGAAGGGATGTACTGTGTGCAAACTCACTCCTGAGTATATGTGAAAAAGGACAAGAATTACGGTACACTCTGCCAGTGTGCATAGTACTTCTAAAACAGTTTCAATTATCATATTATTTTCATAGTACAGTGTGAGTATATATATTTTTGTATATTTGTGTTTGCTTCTTATTTTTAATAAGAATCCAACCATTGGAATAATCTCCCCAGGGAAGTGGTGGACTCGGCCGTGTTGGACACCTTCAAGAGTCGGCTGGACAGGGTGCTGGGCCATATTGAATAGACTGTGCTCTTCCTAGAAAGGTTGGACTAGATGATCCCTGAGGTCCCTTCCAACCTGTGACTCTGTGATTCTGTGAATTCCTTTTAATCCATAGATATAAAAAATTTGTCTTAAAATTAATATAATGTTTGTTTTATCATGCTATAAGTATGCTTTTTCAGATAGGAGAATGATTTGTTAACAGAATTATTACTAGTGCACTATCACTACTGAGCAGCAGTATTTTATATAGAAGGTTATCATATCTAAACTAAGTCCTTAGCTATATATATCTTCAAAAAGCAACATTAGAACTTTGCACCTAAGGGGTATCAATAGGAGAAAATTCTGGCTTCGGCTGACTGACTAATAGCTATGTTTGGTGAGGTGACACTACTCTTTTTCATTTTTAAGTGGTATCTAGGTCTCCCATATTTCTCCCTTACCTCCCAGTCTAATTTTTTCTAGATGTAGCCTTCCAGAGCAGCCTACTTTTTACTTTTTGTCTTTTTGTCTTTTTGGATGTAAGTGGACTAACGGGAAAAAGGTAGTGTTCTGGCAACCCTACCCCAGAATCTTTGGCTGTCAAGAAGGAATTTGAAAGATTATTTTGCCCTCATCATTTATAGGCAGGGTAATGCCTGAACAGCAAATTCCATAGGATCTGGGGCTGAGACACACATTCTGACAAAGGCCAAGGAGCTACTTTACAAATATAAATTAAAAATCTAAGGAGTTGCAGTTATTGCAATACAACAAGGAATAAATACCTATGCAATCAGTGGTATCTTACTGTGGTTTTCATCTGCCTGATGGGAGGATAGAGAGCAAAAAGGCAGGTACTCCTTGGAAGCTTGTAGCAATGTGACAGGGGGCAATGGACACAAGCTGCAGGTAGATTTTCCCCCCACCGAGTAGTTGAGCATTGTGACAGACTGCCTAGAATTCTTGAGGGGTCTCCAACTTTGGAGATAACCAAAGCTCAACAGGACAAGGCCCTGAGCAACCTGCTCTAGCTGACCCTGCTTCAAGCAGGAGGCTGTACTATATGATCTCCAGAGGTCCCTTACAAGATAAATGATTCTATTATTCTGTGAGGCATTCTCTATCCTTTTCCTTTACCATGAAAAAATTTGGTCTGAGATTCAGGCAGTTTTCTTAAAAGCTACACAATCAGATAGTTCAATTTTAACTAAAACGACAACTCTGGGAAATATGTTAATGTTATGTTGTGTTTTAAAACACAGAATCATAGAATCATACACTCACAGAATCATAGAATCATTAAGGTTGGAAAGGACCTCTAGGATCATCAAGTCCAACTGTCAACCCAATACCACCATGCCTCCTAAACCATGCCCTAAACTGCCACGTCTACACGTCTTTTAAATACCTCCAGGGATGGCGACTCCACCACCTCTCTGGGCAGCCTCTTCCAATGCCTGGCCATGCTTTCAGCAAAGAAATTTTTCCTAATATCCAATATAAAACTCCCCTGATGCAGCTTGAGGATATTTCCTCTTGTTCTATCGCTAGTGACCTGGGAGAAGAGACCAACACCCACCTCCCTACAACCTCCTTTCAGGTAGTTGTAGAGAGCGATAAGGTCTCCCCTCAGCCTCCTCTTCTCCAGACTAAACAATCCCAGTTCTTTCAGCTGCTCCTTATAAGACCTGCTCTCCAGACCATTCTCCAGCCTCACTGCCCTTCGTTGGACACACTCCAGCAACTTGATGTTATAGTATTTTGTATTATTGTATTATTTTTGTATTATTTTAATTAACATATCCTAAAGACCTCACTATAAATACCTTGTTACTCCATAAGGAATAATGATATTTGTATAGATAGTAGTACAGATTTTACACTCCTGAAATTCTATTTTAAATTAAATCTAATGATCTGGAGACATCACTCATTTTGGTGGCATGTTGCAGATGCAGAAGATTTAATGCCATGCCTAAGCAAGTTGCAGTTGAACTGTCCAGAAATTTAATTTGGTTGCATGAAGAGGGATAGTAGCCAGATTTTGTACTGTAATTCAATTCATGTTCATTCTTTTACTGTGTTACAATTATCATCAGTAGCTAATATAAGCTTATCAACAAATCATCAGTAACTTAATTTATACACATATTTTAAGGATGTACAAGAATAAAAGTTTGATGGTGAATAAAATTTTTGTTAACAGGAGAGGTTGCACTGCCAACTGCTATGCAAATTAAAGTCACTGAAGCATTGTTCAAGGTTCTTGTGCAGATCAATTCAGTGCTGCAAACATTTAGATATTAATATTTTTTAATTAATAAATTAGTGCTGCTTTTTGTATGATTTTTTTATGTACTTCTGATGTGCACCAGAATCATAAATCCTGGCACAGCTCATAAGCGTAGGAAGATCTCCTCTAGGACCTAGTACCACTTTGGATTGAGTGCAAAATAACTGATGCCTCGATAGTGCTAATATTACCTTGACCAATTACAGTGACTTAAATAACTGTACAGATGTTACAAATTCACAGGAATCACGTGGGTAATAATATTTGAAATCAATCTGGATAAAATCCGGCAGATAAAACAGTTTAAAAGGATGGTAACTATTAAGAGTTAACTATTAACTATTCCTGTTGGTGAGCAAAAGTAATCTCAAGTAGAAAGTTAATCTTCACCAGTATGGGGTAAAATCTGTGAGAGTAAGTGGAAGTTATTTTTGGTATTGGCCAGTAGTGACAGCTGGATTCCAAATTCCTCTTAGCCAAATGACTATATGACAATGTAAGTACTCAGTGGCAGCTCACCTACGTCCAGCTGAATGAGCCTGGAAAGTATAAATTTTTAAAGCAGAAACTTGAGTCCCTCTGCTTTTGCTTCTGTTCTGAGGCAGGTGGCCCATCAGCATTTCCTCTGACTCATGTATTTCCATTATCCTTCATTTCTCAGTTCTCCTGCTACAACTGTTGGACAATGCCTTCCTTGCAACATCCTTAGTTGTAGCAGGAGCTACATGAACTTCAACAATTAGGAATTAGGGTTGTATCTGATGCAGACAATATTAGACAAATTAATATTATTTAAGTTCTAAAACCTGAAACTACTGCTGTGAAGATAATGTCAGCAAGGGTGGTCAGCACTACAGAGCAGCCTCTATATGGGGAAAGTCCATCAGTGAAGCACAACTCTGCACCTTGAAAAAAAAAAAAAAGAAACATTTTGGGACACCAGGAAAATATGGAGGAGGAAAAACATGAAGAGAATATTTATTTTTTTGTCATACAGGAAGTAGGTGGCACCTGAATAAAAGGTCATACAGTAGGTTTAAAACCTGCAATTGATATTGTGTTTGCTTGTTTTTTTGTTTTTCCGAATTGTGCATGATTAAATTGTAGAACTCATAGCCACAGGATATCAACCAAAAGTATGCACACATTTAAAATGGACAGGATGTTCATAAAAGATGGGACTTGGTCATGTCTCTGAAGTCTGGTGGTCCAGAGGAACCTCCGGATTATGTATTCACTAAAAAGCAGAACTTGTTCAAAGACACAAAGGTTTATTGAGTTCTAGATTTCACATAGCTCTTATATTCTTTCCCTAAATATCTGCTGCTGATTACTATCTGAGGTAGGATATTGAGTTATTCTGTATGGACATTTGATCTACATGTATAGGACAAAGGCTGTAGCTAGAGAATATAACTGGAGAATGTAGCTAGAGAAAGCCTAAACCAGAGAGATTTTACTTCAGTGCCACAGATATATACTGCAAATTTGTAGCCCTAGGATTCTACAAAAGCAATTAATTTTTCCCCATTTTTCTTAAAATAGAAACATATACTTCTATAAATACTGGAAACAGTGTGCTTGATTTCCATTAGAGTTGTGCCTGCTGGTTAAATCTGAACTTAGAAAAAATATTTGCCATGGTTATGGCCTTATAAGGCAGCAGATCATTGATGTCTAACTGTCCTTCACTTACAGCAGTATGGTTACTTTTCTCTATTCCATTCTAAATCTGTTCATTTTTTAAATTTTTAATTGTAATTGAGTGGCATACATAGAAATTGAAGAGGAAGTTTAACAAGGCCAGGTGTCAGGTCCTGCACTTCAGTCACAACAACCCCATGCAACACTACAGGCTTGGGGAAGAGTGGCTGGAGAGCTGCCTGGAGGAAAAGGACCTGGGGGTGCTGGCTGACAGCCACCTGAACATGAGCCAGCAGTGTGCCCAGGCGGCCAAGAAGGCCAATGGCATCCGGGCTTGTATCAGGAAGAGTGTGGCCAGCAGGAGTAGGGAAGTGATCGTGCCCCTGTACTTGGCACTGGTGGGGCCATGCCTTGAATATTGTGTTCAGTCTTGAGCCCCTCACTACAAGAAGGACATTGAGTTGCTGGAGCGTGTCCAGAGAAGGGCAATGAAGCTGGAGAAGGGTCTGGAGAGCAGGTCTTATAAGGAGCAGCTGAAAGAACTGGGATTGTTTAGTCTGGAGAAGAGGAGGCTGAGGGGAGACCTTATCGCTCTCTACAACTACCTGAAAGGAGGTTGTAGGGAGGTGGGTGTTGGTCTCTTCTCCCAGGTCACTAGCGATAGAACAAGAGGAAATATCCTCAAGCTGCATCAGGGGAGTTTTATATTGGATATTAGGAAAAATTTCTTTGCTGAAAGCATGGCCAGGCATTGGAAGAGGCTGCCCAGAGAGGTGGTGGAGTCGCCATCCCTGGAGATATTTAAAAGACGTGTAGACGTGGCAGTTTAGGGCATGGTTTAGGAGGCATGGTGGTATTGGGTTGACAGTTGGACTTGATGATCCTAGAGGTCCTTTCCAACCTTAATGATTCTATGATTCTGTGAGTGTATGATTCTAAATATAGGGAAATACTTAAATATGTGCACCAGGATTGTATAAAGTTTGCTCTTTCAAGACATGAGGCTATGGCAGTCCCTTCTATGTCCTCTGCCCTTGTTTTCCATAGTTATCTACAGCAGCTGCTTAGTGACATGTTTCTAGCCTTGTCTTCTTCCATTTGAGTGTTCACAACTACTACCAGTTCCGGCTATGATGACCTACGAAATATCAAATATTCTGAAACTATTCTACCCAAATAAAATAGAAAATGTGATCTTATCAAGCTTAAGACAAAAGAGTTCAATATTAAATGACATTGATTTAAAATTGATTTGTATGTTATATTTCATCAACTTGAAATATGCTTTGAAATTATTCTCTGCATTTAGTAATTATGCGGTTTTGATTAAATCAAACTACGTACATAAACAATACTGGCAGTGAATCTGTCACTATTTGTTTTCAGAGTTAGCACACCACTGAGATGAATACAGGAGTATCCTAACTTTCAGCTACATCTTTATTCTTATCAAAGACTCAGAAATGTTCAATTCTATTTTATGAATATCTGAACAATATATGGGGAAAAAGAAAGAAATAGTCTTATTTTTAGTGTGCTCCCAGGCAGATTTGGCTCACAGATTTTCATCCTTCAGGGATGTAATTTGTAACTTCTTTCCCTGCCTAAACCATGATGATTCTAAAATTTGTGAGAAGTTATACTTCATAAATGTAACTTATTCTACTCTTTGTGCTGGTTTGGGCTGGGATAGAGTTAATTTTCTTCACAGTACCTGGTATAGGGCTACGTTTTGGATTTGTGCTGAAAACAGTGTTGATAACACAGGGATGTTTTCATTACTGCCGAGCAGGGCTTACACAGAGTCAAGGCCTTTTCTGCTCCTCACCCCACCCCACCAGTGAGGAGGCTGGGGGTGCACAAGAAGTTGGGAGGGGGCACAGCTGGGACAGCTGACCTCAAATGACCAAAGAGATATTCCTCACCATATGACATTGTGCTCAGCATATAAAGCTATGAGAAGAAGAAGGAAGGGGGAAATCCACAGTGGTGGCACTTGTCTTCCCAAGTAACTGTTAGATGTGCTGGAGCCTGGCTTTCCTGGGGATGGCTGAACACCTGCCTGCAGACGGGAAGTAGTGAATGGATTCCTTGCTTTGCTTTGCTTCCATGCGCAGCTTGTGCTTTACTTATTAAATTGTCTTTATATTAACACACGAGTTTTCTCACTTCTACCCTTCTGACTCTCTCCCCACATCCCACCGTGGGGAGCGAGTGAGTGGCTGTGTGGGGCTGAGTAGCTGGCTGGGGTTAAACCATGACACTCTTATATTGAAGCCAAGATAAGTAAGATTGAAAGACAGCCAACAGTCTTGCTGAAAGAACTGGTTTTGGTAGAAAAATATTCCATTTTTTCTTGCAGAAAACTCTACTTGTGAATAAATGCTCAGCTAGTTTTGTACATTCTTGACATGGACACATACATTTGCATAGGCACACAAACGTGGTCAGAAGGCACTAGATGTATAAAAGATAGTAAATATTATGAACAAAATCTGCTTTCAAAGATGATCTACTTCAGTGTTAAATATATAACCTTTAATAGCCAATTTTCCTCAGCTATATTATGGTTTTGCATATTTTAATTGACTCTTCATGCTCCCCTGCTGGTCCAAATATGAGCTTCCCAGATATTTGAATCATTACTGCATGGCTTTTTAGGTACTTTCCATGGTGCCACATAAGTGGAGTCACAAAAGCAACAGTAGAAAATAATCTTCTTTTAGCCTAAGTCCACCTAGCTCTATCTGAGAAAGAACTTTCTTAGACCTCAGACTGAGAACAAGAATTTTGCTCAGAAGGCTTGCTTCATCCATATGGTTTTTAGCACCCTCTGAGTGTTTGCAGTGCAGTTGTTATACTACTAATCATTCAAGACCCATGTCTAGACCCATGAATCCCAGCTAGTGAATTAATTTGCAGTAAATCCACAGTGAGGCTAAGCTGGCATTGATATGTCCACTCACTTGTTGGCTGCTCTCCACTCACTTGAGAAGAAAGCAGAGGCAAAACTTCCACCCCACCTACTCTGACCAGCTGAGGTACAACCTTGCTTGTGGGACTCCAGACAACACAGTCAGGGCTCATAAGCACCACTGAGGCTGCTCACTCCTTTCTAGCGATCCCTGAAGGAAAGAGACTTGGGAGGAAAAGAGCACTGGGTGCCTTGGTAACCTACAGCCATCCTTGTCCAGCCAAATTCCTTTCTCCTGCAGCTTGGCACTAGCAGTACCACCTTTATTCCCTGAATCTGATCCTTCAACTCCAGCACTTCCCAATGAGATTATAATTCTTAAGGTAAAATTATAAAAAATTTGCACCTGAGGCTGGCTGTTAGACAAAAACTCATTCCCTTGGTGTGAATAGGCTGTGATAGAGACAGCTGTTTTAGACTCCAGAAATGAGTGAAGACCTCTTCCAGCATGGCTTTTTCCAGCATGGCTTCACTGCTGCCATTCTGATGGCAGCTGAGTAGGTCATGCGCACCTCAAGGAAGCTGAAGAGCAGAGACAAGGTCAAGCTTTAATTTCCCCAGACCTTTTGGTTCCTTTGCTGTTACTGGGCCTTATCAGCCCTCCATCATCTTCTTATGTGCTGGTTTTGGCTGAGAAGGGGTTAATTCTCCTCACCGTGGGGGGTGGCTACCTTTCCAGCTTCCCACGCTCTGCCTCGTGGTGGTGGGGGCTGGGAGGGGCGGGGCCATGGCGGGGGCGGCTGACCCCGACTGGCCAATGGCAGGTTCATTCCGTACCACGTGACACCATGACCAGTATATGAAGGGGGGGCGGTTGCGGCCCGGGAGCAGCGCGGCAGTGGGTCGGCGGGAGGGTGCGGCACGTGTGGTTTGTTCCAGTGGTTCGTTCCCCCTCTCTCCTCCCTTCCCCTCCCCCCCCTCCTGGGGGCTTTGTGCCTCTCGTCATTCTCCTTTACATTGCATTTCTATTGTTGTTTCTTCTATTTTTAATTATTAAACTGTTCTTATCCCAACCCACTAGCGTTACCCTTCTGATTCTCTCCCCCATCTACCGGTGGGGCAGTGAGCGAGCGGCTGTGTGGGGCTGAGCTGCCGGCTAAGCCAGGACATCTCATCACAGTACTTGGCATAGCAAGATCAAAATAAATCTATTAAAAATGCATATAGACTAGAAAAAAATTATCCTGAATGATCACTGGAAAAATAGCACCAATATATGCAAGATGGAGCCATAGATGATTACATTAAAGCAGTTGTTTCTGTAGACACAATGCAACTTTAATTAAGATTTTTTTTTCAGTCTTAGACTATATGTTCAGAGAGGTAACTATTTCTATATCTGACCTCTGAGATTTTTAATAAGAGGTGGTGGAGAAAATGTTTTGTAAAAACCCTGGAATATGTAGTTTGCACTTTTAAAATTGAAATTCTAGAATTTTAAACAATTTTGCATTAAAATGGTTGTTGGGTAACTATGGTAGTCATAGTCCACCACAGAAAAGAAAAGTTGTAAGGTTTAAGAATAAAGTCCTTCTTCAAGTCTGAAGCTAAATGGGTCCAAGTTCAGATTTGTTTTGTGAATTAATTCCAGAGCATGCAACTGTATTTATTATTGCAGACCACTGACATATTTGGGAACTATTTGTTTCAGTAAGAAATAAAAACTACTTTGGCATAGTTTAGCAGGTCAGCCAGTGAAGCAGCAAGCTTGTGAAAAGCCAGAACTGATGAAACCTGCAGTGATCTTGGAAAAAAGTCAGGTAAGTAATTCTCTGCACTTCACTCTGCCACTGAATTAATTATGTGGAAAAGGACAAGTTCTCCCTGACTGACTTCAATCCTTATCATGAAACTGGGACCAAATGCAGTGGGTGAAGCCTGCTGTGCTTTCTAGCCTGTGTTCCCTATGTCCATACTAGTTCCTTGCCTTGCATAAGCCCACAGCTTTTCGGAACATGTTCTAAGAAGAAACTTAGATGACTGCTTTGCTTAACACAAGGTTGTTATGCAAGCTGATCGGTTGTTCAGGATTTTTTTGTTCAGACTTCAGTTTTGCTCAATCCTGTTCCTTCGCAAAGCAGTGATGCAGCTAATTAATCCCTATTTCAACTGAGGTGCTATCGTCATTTTGGCTGTGTTTTCTTGCCATGATGAAAAGGAGGACTCCGTAAGCAATAAGATAGGAAGTTATTTATTTATCTCTAAAAACTGTCACCAAAAGTAATATTGGCATGTATAGCATACATTTATGGATTATGTTGTAGTTGAAGAGAATAAAATCAGGCTTGCTTTTAAAATGGGGACCAAAACCAGCTTTCAAACTTGCTTTTATGGAACACGAGAATGTCAGTCTTACAATGTGATCTAAAATTTAATTTCAGCTTCTTCAACTGTTCTATTTGGCTTGTTATATTGCAACAGTTTAGAAAAATAATTTTTAAAAATTCCCAGGAAAAATATAGCTTAACCATAAAACCATTTTGTACAAAAGTCATGCTACCAATCTGAATTTAATGTGGCAGCTGGACATACAACAGTGATGTAAATAGAACTGTAAGCTGGGCAGAGAGTGGGATGGCAATGGCAGTGGTCTGCAGGCAGGGAAAGGAAGGGGCAAAGCACATGGACTAGTGTGGGAGAAATGAGGAAGCAGTACATAGAACAACAGAAGGAGAAGATATCAGGTCTCAGACTTGGAGGCAGAAAGATCACAGATCACTTATTAGGAATAACGCATTCTTTTCAGCTTCTATTGAGATGTTTTCCTATTTCTTTCTATGTATTTGCTGCTTTTCTGTATTTCTGCTGCCTAAAATAAGTGTTCATAGCCATTTCTTGTGTGCTTTATTTTTAGAAAACTAGCAGTAGGTAGGAACTGCTTTACACTCACATTTCTGAGTTGCTACTTCAGGTTTAAGTGTTCAGCTGTGAGCTCTATAGTTTGAAAATTTGCTGCTTTCACATTGCTCTTTAAAGAAAATCCCATTACTGAAAACAGAGATGCTTGCAAAAATTAGCCAAGGGCATTAACTGAAAGAAGTTGCTGTTTAATATTTCTCTATAAATAGCATCAATCACAGTGTTTCTCTTCTCAAGAGACCAGCTGTTCTGTCTGTTTAAGAAATACACACCTATTAGACAAGAAGCTGAATAAATAAGTGTTGCTACTTATGTGAGAAATATAAAAATGCAAATATATATGTAGGTTTATATATATGTATTTGGAATATGTTCAATATATTTACTCAATTTGAGATACATATATATATTTCAAGTATATATAAAAAATATATTTGAAATATATGTGTGTGTATATATAAAAATATATAAAATATATATATTTCAAATTTGGTGTTTAAAGGATTGGACTGATGTTACCACAGCAGGGCTGTTAGCCTCTCTCAGAGTTGTACATGTTAGATAGAAGCAGTCCCCAAATACTTTATTCAGAATCATTTCTCTAGGGCTTCTTGGAGTTAGGGTAGTTTCAGACTAGATGCTTATTCTACAGCTGATCTTCCCAGAGAAACTGCTACTTAACATTAGTTTCAATGGATAAATTTAAAAATACAAATTTTTTTTTTGCTGCATGTAGAGCCCGGGCAGTCCAGGAAGTAGGCTGACCTCAGCTGTTAGACAGATGTTATTCAATGACAGTGTGCTTATTGTGGTAAAGTAAGTTGTAATGTAAGCTATGTGAGCAATTCCCACAGGTTTTGCTTGGTACTTTCCCCTACTTCCAGAACTCATTATCACTAATAATAGTGAGGCAACATCAGGGATAAAAAAGGTAGCCTAAAAGCACCACTTATTTTGTTTCCTAAGTAGAGGTTAGCTGTCTATGTCACCAGAAAATGTATTTCACTGGAACCTCCATGGCTATTTTTGTTTTTTTAAGAAACTCACTCAGACGCAGGGGCAGTTTGTATCTAGACAGAAGTGGGTCCGTCCCCACAGGAATTTCCTAACCCTCAATAAAATTTTACTGCGTTTTGTTTTTCCTCCTTGCTAAGCATGGATGGCACATGTCAGCACTGAGCCCAGCACACTGACATACCAGGACAAGACATACACGCTGCCAGTAGATAGCACTGCCCAGTGGGAATTCCCACCAGCTAAAAACTGCTGGAGCCACATTTTGAGTGATATTTGCGTCATTGTGATTAGAATTATTTCACTCTTTCAATTTAAATCCCTATTTTTACAATTTTTAATATTTGCATCTGCATTAATTCTTTGCATGTGACTAAATGAGCTGCTGAAACATCTGAGCTCACACTTTATCCTGCTAAACCAGTATTGCATGTCTGTACAACTGTTGCATATAACAGATTTCTGAAAGTAGATGCTATCCTGCCATCTATAGCTTCTTCAGAAAGCTTATAGCTGTCAAAGTGGCCTCCTGTTAGCAAGGATCAGAGGAGTTCTGGAAAGTATATCGTAAAATCTCTGAAAATACCAGATTCAGCCACAACAAAATTTCTACGTTGCACAGCCATGTGGCAGTCCTCCTAAGCAGGTGGTTAAACAGCAATGAAGAGACTGATGTGAATACTTCCTCAAAGCCAGGAAAGAGCCCAACACATTTACAGCAGAATTAATTCCTGTTTTGGGATTGTGAGGTCACCACACCAGAAAATATGCCAGGTCACTGAGTCTCTGTATAGAGTCAGTAGACAACCAGCTACCAGACTTTGGCATATTTTTTGTCCAGGTCAGGTAACAGCTCTCCCACAGAATTAATGAGTATTTGAAAGAAGAGTGCCTCTCTTGTCCCCCCTCCTACTTTTACAGCTGAACTTTTAATTGTTGCTTGCTAACAGCCTCAGTGCCAGAGAATGGTACTTGGCACATTTAATTTGCTATAACAAGTATTGTCAGAAGTAGAGCAGATTTCAGACGTCATCTGAACTACTGTGATTCTTTGAGCTTATAGGGATTGTTAATACACACAGTCAATAATTAAATGTAAGAAAACCTGAAATATGGCTTGCAAGCATTCTACTGATTTATTTTAAAATCTATATATGTTGATTAGAAACCAGAGGAACACAACTCTGAAGTAAAACAAAGTAAAGCACAGTAATTCTGCAGAGAGTTTTTTTTATAGCATTGTAAGTACATATCCCACATATCATGCTCAGGTTCTTAAAGATAAGATTCTAATGGTACTTTAGCCAATGAATTATTTCTAACACAAACGTAAAGCAATAACAAAAACTGCAATAGGCTTACCAATACTTACAGCTTTAATTTTCTGGTAAAGGAATGTAAGACCATTAGCGAGCTCAGAACACTGTCCCTCTGGAGCAAAATAAAATGGCTTAATATTTTTGGATCTGCTTAAAGCATAGAGCTACTGTATTTTCACAAATTAAAGTATTTTCATTTCATTGTGCTGAAGAAATAATCCCTCAAGTATTTATAATGCATAGATATATAACAATTGGTACTTTTGTTTAATAGTGCATAGAAAAAAAGGATAATGGATTTTTGAAAAGTAAGCTTCAGCAGCCTCAGGGACCAGAGGAGGTGATATGCAGCTGATGTGTTCAAATGGCCTCTTAAAATTAGTTTCTTGGTTTACACAAGATGTAATATGCAAAGACAAGGTCCGCCGATCTTACCTCTCCATTTTAAAATATTGCTACCCATGTCGGTAGCTTAACTGTTTGTATATTACAGTCTTTTTTCATTCATACACACCTCAAAAAACCTCAGTACCTGTGATGTTAGAGGAAAAGTGGAAAGGGCAGAACTAGAAGAAAGCGTCTTGAAATGTTGGTACAGAAGAAAAAGCAATTACAATGTGGAAGCAATTTAAAATTCAAACACAGTACTGGGAATGCAAGTGAAATGAAGACCCCCAAAAAAACCCAAACCATTGATCTCTTCATGAAGGTGAGAGGACTCACAAAAAGCAATAGCATAAATATATTTTTTTTAAATAAATTGCTGTCTCTGAAACATTTAACTACCTTTAATTAAGTCAGAAAGAACAAGTTATCAGACTGTGCCACAGGAGTTTGCAGATCATTGCATTCCTAACAAGGAGAAAGCTTCTGTAAGATCCTACTTTCATTTCATAGAGCAGGAAAAGGTAAGAAGCATTTGAAATATTTAAAACAGATTTTCGTGTTCTTGAGTTAAACATCCAGTTTTGATGAATCTTTAGGCCCCACTTGGGATCAGATATTAATGGGCCTTGCTAGCCTAAGACTAAGAGAGTGACATTGGAAGAGGTTGATGTAAGTTCACTGTGTACCACAGTGAATTAGAAGCCAGAGCAATTCACTCAGCTCGCATTGCGTGTTCTGGCATGACAAAAAGGAGGAGTATGCTGCGCAACAGAAACTCAGGCTCCCACACAGCCATTTACTCCAGTAACTGCACAAAATACTAACAGCTTAGCTTTTTCAGCAAGAGGCAATTAATACAGTAGATATGGAATAAAACACCGTTTCAGCATCCTGCCTTTAAATAGAACTGCTGTAAGGAAGATTGTTGAAATGTTCAGACTGGAACAGCATACAAAGAAGCAAAGCGTAGGTTTTCTGGAGAGAAGAAGCAGCTCCACACAGAACAGCAGCAGGCTGCATAAAGATGGCAGCAGCTGCAATCAAGGGAACTTCTGATCACTAGGAATGATTTTAGATGCGTCAGCATCAACAGCACTTCTTCACAAAAGTGTTCAGGAAACTTTCAAGGTTGGATATCTCATGTAATTTTAGGCATATACTTGCCACACTCTGAGATGGTCCCCCTCGTTACTCAGGCAGGCAGTATCAGAGAAATAGCTGATCTTAAAACATAACTCCTTTGACTCCTTCTAAATGTCTGTTTTAAGAAGAGATGAACTCCACCTTATAAATTACTTTATTTCCATCCTTGCATCAACTGCAAAAGTCCATACGAATCACTCAGATGTCGGTAAGCTGTATAACATGAAGTCAAATGTGTTCTAACTCAGGCATCACAAATGCTCGTGAAGACACAAACAAAAGACGTACCTAGAGAAAACAAAAATGTGGTTTAAGAGAACAAACTAAATGAAAGTATATTAAGTGAAAGAAATTTAAAGCCTAAAAATAGAAAGAGGGAAGACAATCCCAAAGCAAATAAGTTAGTGAGATCATACTAAAGCCCATGATAAAGAAGAAATATCAGAATCTCAGAAGTCTTTGAAAATGTATTCAAGAAATGTCACATCTATCCTGCAAGTTTTGCATCATTTTATTTATTTTATAATTACACCCTGCTTCTGGCTTATTGTTCCCTTTACCTTTTATTGTTTTAGGGAGCTGAAAAAACAGCTGTTGAACAAGCAGGCCAGTGTGTAATGTTGATACCTACTAGACATGGATTCCAACTTTGATAATGAGAGGAAATAAATCACAATTAGATTGTTAAGAATTTAACTATTTCGCAAAAGAGAACGGGTTTAAGCACAGCACAATGGTTGTGTCCGTATCAGCAAGTGGGAAGCAGACCCACAGGAAAAATTTTGGTGCTCAGGACCTGCATTCACTCTATAACCCTTCCAAAGCACTCTTACATAAAAGCATTAAAATCGCTACACAGATTTTGGAGGAAAAATGAGTTTGGGCCAGCTGAAACAGACTGTGGTTGCTGGATCATTAATCTTGCATGCTATTTATATAATATTGACTGTGAAAGATACTGTCATACATCTAGCTGTGATCAGGCATTTGTCTTGATAATAAATAGATGGTAGTACATGTATATGCTGCATATATGAATAGAAAAGTGTAGGTTTCCATCTTTCTTTCATGAGAGGCATCTTTATGATTGAGAGGTGATTTTGCATTACTAAGGCTATTTTCTGCTATCTGCTACAGAATAACTTAACTCTGTGCTTCTGAGCAGACAGCTGGGGCTGTCCTCCCTGCCGCACACCAGTGGATAACGGAGCGAGTGTGCAAGTGTGCCAGTGAAGTGTGTGAGTGAAGAAGTGCACGTGCTGTGTGAGCAGCTGCCTGCCACTAACAAGAGCAGCTTGATTTTATTAATAACACTTAACGACTAAAGGGGGTTCTAAGAAATTCTGGTTGTGTGTTTTCCCTCAGCTATCACAGAAGGGAGATTACAATGATATGTCCAACCTACCTTTACCTATCTCAGAGCAACCACCTACGGTCCCTGTGAATACC
Source organism: Phalacrocorax aristotelis (assembly GCF_949628215.1). NCBI lineage: Eukaryota > Metazoa > Chordata > Aves > Suliformes > Phalacrocoracidae > Phalacrocorax > Phalacrocorax aristotelis. The sequence goes on along the minus strand of NC_134278.1, from coordinate 21,602,183 downwards.
AGACAAACATAACAACATCTAAGAAGTTTCATACCTTTGGCACTCGCTGTCTTTTCCTCCTTTGACTATCGAGAAGGCTTAGGTAGGCCTGGACTAGATACCGAGGTTTTAGATGGTTGAAGCAGGATGAAACCTTGTCACAGTGGTCAGTGGTGCCAAAATAATATGTAAAACCCTTTCGGTGAAGTTACTTCCTCTATTGTGGAGACGTGTGCATATCACACATACACGCATTACATCCAAAAATTACTTCTTAGAGAGTTACATACCTTAGAAGATTTGATATTCCCTTGTGCACTGATAAAGAACAAAGGAAGTTTTGTTAAAGGCAAGTCATATTGTGAAACACTGAATGCTCTAAAATTAGAAATCCCGAGCACCCCAAACCGCTTAATTGTACATAATCCTCAGTGAATGAGTCAACTGAGAATAACATTTCTGTTATATTTAAAATTACATGATGGCATCCCTGGATTTTAAAATCTTTTTGACTAATAAGAGGCACCGTACAACCATGAGCATAGTCAAAAATATCAGGTGAAACATTCACTTTGGGTTACTCACCTTTGAATATTAAATCTGCTTTGAACCTTCAAACTTTTTACACTAATGTTGAAATTTGCATCTCTCAGTAGTTCCAGTGGAACATAACATTAAAAGGTGCCATGAAATTGCACAGCTTGACCTGTAAATCATGGCCTATTAAACCTTCACTCCATTTCTTCTCATTTAGGTCTAATAATACACATTTGAACTAAACAGCACTTGTCTTTCACTACTCAGCGCTTCTAATCTGATACTTAAAACTAAGTTTGTGACAATTTTTTTCCAGGATAAGGACCAATAGGAGATTAGAGCAAGCTGGTGGATAGAGAAGGTAGAGAGCAGCTAAACATTTTGAAAGGAATGGAAGGATAGCTCTTGTGTGTTTCTTTCAAGCCTATTAAGCTTGCTGTCATGTTCAGACTTACTGGTTTGTTTGTTTTTTTAAATAAAACTGCCTATGTCATTCTATTTACTATATCAGCTACAGCAGAAGGGAACTAAATTCAGTGACTCATGGGTCTGTTGCAGTCCTAAGAATACTATTACTAGTAATAGTAATAAAAAGCAGTCAAATTTAAAAATAAACAGACAAAAAAATATTAATGTACTCTCTGATGGGTGCATTTTTCATTGTATTTAAGAGTTCTTGAGTTCCAAATATTTAAACAGATCACCTCAAAAATATTTTTCATTTCCTAACTGTGTCCAAAGTAGTAGAAAAATAATTAATTTATAAACTCAATATCCTTAAAGTCTTTACGCTTTTCAGTCTGTTGTTTGTGATTTCTCTTACCCGTTTTCCCCAAAGGTCACCTGTGAGCCTGTTTGCTTTCATGGGATTACAAATACAGTCTGGTCACAGAGCAGCAGTAGCTACATCTCATCTTTCTTTTCTAATCCATTCTGTTTTTCTCTTCTTGGCATATTCTCTGGGGATTTCATGCTTCTTCTTGCTGCATCACTGTTATAAAACTAAAAAATGCAGGTTTTTCACAGTGCTAATCTCACCTTCCTCAATTTTTTTTCTTATCTTAAATCTTGTAGTATTCTGAACATTACTATAGTCTCCCCAGCTCTGAGTGTGAGCCAGTGTGACAAAGAGCAATAATCTCTTGCATGGCACCTATCCCAGCGTGAGTAAAGGCATCCCATTGCTGAGACACTGAGGTTAAAATGAATTCACATTGATAGTGCTTTATTATTACTCTTTTAGGTTATTTTGGTGATTTTTTAATTGTTTCTCCTTCTCTGTATCCTCAATTGATGATAGGTACCTCTACATGAAACTATTTATTTACATGAAAACTTGAAATAGTTGATCTTATATTTTTAAAAATTAATACTGTATTTAAATCACTTCCTTAAATAAAAATTTATATTAGTTTCAGATCATAATATTCTTCTTAGCTATTCAAATATTCTGTTACAGTAGGCTTTAGGGTTTTACAAGTTACAGACACTACTTAATCCATTGTCATGGTTTTGGCTGGGATAGAGTTAATTTTCTTCACTGTAGCTGGCATAGTGCTGTGCTTTGGACTTAGTATGAGAATAATGTTCTCCCCCTGACTGGGGCTAAACCACAACAGCCATTAAGAAATTATTTCATTAGCTTTCTGATGTATTTTACATAGGGAGGAGCTGATGCCTCCAAGATTAAGAGTTTCACCTTTGCCTTAAATGTGTTAGAGCTAATTTTGTAGGCAGTTTCCTCTGAGATCCAGCCCTCAGGATATCAGCACAGATGCCTGAAAAGGTTAGTGCTTGCAATCACTTCAGGTCAATAACTGATTCATATATATGCGTGTGTTATGTGTATGGAGATATAAGAAACGATATTAAGAAAATGCAAACCCCTTTGATTGTCAGTTTATTCTCCAGCAGGAAAGAAGAACTGCAAAGAGCCCCAAAGATTTTACTAACTGGCGGGCAGTCATTGTTTGCTACAGGGTCAGATTACAGGTCAGGAATATAAAGGCTGGTTTTTCTAGTCCCACTGCAGGTGTACAAAGCTGCCATAAACCCAGCTGAGTTTATGTTGAAGGATTATCTGGGAATAGTCTTCTAGTAGCTTCTGTACAAGATCTTTGTGACTTTTATAGGTCATGTGGCCATGAAAAAACGAGATAAGGATAGCACCCATTTAACTTTAGCTAATGTCATACCTATAATGCATTAAGGACAGCTTGCACCTGACAGTGAGTTTCCAGATAATATGTGAATTATATTAATAGTTTTCCAGTCTAAATTATAATTTTAATGTCTGTTGCAAAGCTTGGGTATACTTCACTACTTTTTTTATCCCTCTGTTTAACCTTAAGGAAATTGCCGCATGTGTAATTTCCAAACATGCATAAGCCTTTCACTATTAATGGACTTCTTACCCTAAGTCAATTAAAAGCTTATTGAAAGTTCTGTCTGCTAAGACTTTTCTTCCCAAGTCTGTCTGCCTTTTCTCTACATTTCAAGAGCACCATTCTTCTATATGATGTGTATTAAAACATGCCTATGTATAGCATCGGGAGCTTCTATACACCACTGTAATACAAATAATTAAAAAAAAAATCTTAATATCCAGATTGGACAAAGTTACATTGTGGAAAGTCTTTGTGCTCAGAGCTGGATAAAAGTTTATAACTCTGATTACAAAAGATAAAAATTAAACTTGTACACTTTTAATTAAAAGGGTATTAATTCCCTTACAGTAAGCATTGCCCCTAACAGGACTTTCAAAATTAGAATGATGAAACATCGTTGTAGGATTTAGCAAGTATCAGCACACTATTCAAAACTGACATGCAAAAATTTTCATTAAGTATTCAGCACAGAAGTGGTCAATGGCTTCCACATTCAAGGTCTTTCACTTACTTAATACACTTCTTAGATTCACATATGTTCTCATTCATTCCAGACCTTATTCATTAAACACTACCTGTGCTTGAAGGAGTAATAAGAACACAGCTAAAGCGGTTTGTACAAGTCACACATTCAAACAGCTACTTGAAATTTTTGTATGTTTTTGCTGAAATATTTCAACTGTCTTACAATGCCAGATGCACGCAAAAAAATTAATTCCAGTCAAGATATGTCAATGAATGAAAAGTTTTGAAATAAAAATCTTGCCGAATAACACTACTGAGAGGAAATCCTTATTAATTAAAAACTCTCATTAGTGCTGTGGTATCTATGTCATTTTCTACCCCTACCTTTGTAACAGATATAACTACAATATATTTTGAATATTGTCTCAGGACCACATTTGGTATCACAGAAGTAGCTCTGAAGGAAGCCTATGCTTAGGCAGAGCCTTCAGGTGAATTTCTTCCTGTAACAGAGGAAGAATACCTGGATTCACTCTATTTATCTGAAATAGCTGCCCAGGCTTGGTTTGTGTGGGCATGCTTGCAGACAGCTGCCAAGCTCGGAGGCATCTTCAGTGGGGGCCCAAGCTCCCGCGCCATAAGCACAGAAACTATTCCCACTGAGAGGGAACACAAGGACAGTTATCATCGATGGAACTCCCAAATTACACAAGGGTGGGGGGAGCAGAACGACAGCTCTGTGAGTTTTGAGGCTTCCTGGGAAAAAGAAAGCTTTTGACTCCGGTGCTGCAGACCTCATAGTCTGCATTGCAGTTGATGGATTTTCTTTGACAAATGCTACCAACATCTGAAGTATTTCCTCAGATCTATGCACCTGCAGAATACATTTCATTATGCAGCACAGAAGATAACCTTCATATAGTACAAACCTAGCAAAAATGTACACAGTAAACCCATTGACATAGTCAGTATGTGATTTGTGAACTCTCACAACTTGGTCAACTGAAAGCAAATGTTTACCAGAACATGCAGAGGCACTTTTCTACAGCAAGAAGTCTTTTCGTGCCAAGTTTCAGCACTTGATACCAGCAGCAGTGGAAGTAGTTCTGTTAAAAAAAGTTTAAACCAGTTTTTGTTTTATTTGTTTTCCTCTGTTTTTTAGTGTGAGAGAAACATATTTCAATCTTCTTTTTCACAGTGTTCTAAAAATTGGTTAATTTATGTTTTAAGAGGAAGAACAAGCCTGTGGGAAGAGATTAGGTCAAGGAAACTGATCCTCAAAGTTTGAAGTTTAGGAAACTGATGGGCAAGTGAAATACATGCTTTGAGACTATATTGCAGTTACAGCTTTCTGCAATGAAAAATTGAGTTTCAGCAGACCTTTCTGAAATGCATTACAAGTTCTGAAAGTGTAAGCAAATCCACGGATTTTACTTCTTTTATTTAATTTTCAAATAATCAGAGTTTATTTAAATATTTTGATCTTGATTGACTCACAGCCTATCCTTGCACTTTGAGGGATCTAAATACAAAGAGGTTGGATTTTTTGGTTTATTCAGGGCACACTGGGGAATCTGTGCACAGAAGGTCAGATATTACAGATGGTCTTTACTTGAGCCTCTGTGTACTGAAGGGGAAAAATAAACTCCCTGCAAATCTTCTCACACACAAAAATATGTATTTTTGCTACACTGGAGGGCAGGCTGAAACTAGAGAAAAACAGAAATGGTTTTTAGTTAGCTGACCACTTTTACAAGATTTTAACTAACTCTAAATCCACCAGATGAGATAGATTTTAAATGGCTGTAAGTCTGCAGATATAGAGGCCTAAAATTCTTGTCACCAACTGATACTATGTTCATCATTATGCATCTCTATTTGCAATAACACTGAGAAAAATGTTATTATGCTGCCAAAAAGATGAAGTATTATCAGCAGCAGCAGAAGCAGAGGCAACATCCCATGTAAAAAGGAAGAAGAGAAAACTCAAACATCCCGGTGTTTTCCACTGCCTTTCTCCCCTACTAAAATGACAGTGTTTTTTAAAAGGTGTTCTGACACAGTGAAAGACTGCAAGGCTTAGGGATTGCACACGCATTCTCTTTTTCAATCCCAGTTTTACTCATAGCTAAAACTATAGTTATGATTCTACCTGCATATATCAAGGTGCCATGCATTCCCCAAGGATGGAGAGGAGAAAGTCCTTGGAGGAGCTGCAATTCTCTTTGTCAAGTCCCTTGGCCAGGCAATAGCAACTAGATGGGGTACTGTCTTCATACAAAATACCTGCCTAAATAACAAAAGCAATCTCGCTTAGGGTGATTATTCAGCTATGCTAGCTAATCCAATAACAAATCATGGTGGGTTTTTTTATACCATGTAGATTGTTTTAATATTACATAATTTAGTGGCCTATTTGTAATTTTCTGTAAGACACATTATTTTCAGTTTATTCAAATTAATACACTCTTTCAGCTGAGGCAGAATACGGAAAATGGAGTAACGATGACTGGTCATTACATTTTAAATCTAAATTGTAATTCACATTGAACTGTGATAATGTCAGCAAATGAACACAGAGGCCCAAAGCTATTTTTCAAAAATAACACTGGAATTTCAAAGGAGGAGCAGCCTTTTAATACTTTTTTTTTTTTTTTTTACCATGAAAGGTCTATTTCAAGATAAGTAGTAGAGAAATCATAAGAAATTTAAATATTAATGCAAAATGCATTATCTAAAGCATTATACCTACACTGGGTTTCCAAACACAGCTCCTGGAAGGTTTTTCTGACCAACATCAGCACTTACTCAAAATAGTACTAGCACAAATTCAAACAGAGGTACTATCAATGGTACACACAAAACTGGGCTTGCAAATTAGAGACTAATTTTTAAAATTTGGCCCATTTCAAAACCTGATCATAGTGGATGAGCTTGATCAATTTTAGTAGAATGGTCTAGTATTACTGGTTTCTAGTATTGAAGGAAAATATCCGATTCCCCAAAACTTTTTAAAGTAAAGAGAATAGCAGCTGATTGTTGGCTTCAGATTTTACTTTTTACTTCTTAGTGATCTCAGTGAGGCAAAAGTTGGATCCTTTGACAAATGAGAACAGCTTCAAATAAAAAGAAGTGGGTTAGGGAAACAAAACTTAACAATTTTATTTGTAGTTTTCTTTAAAGTTCTTGGATTTAAATGATCCTGAAATACAAGCAGGGTAAAAGCTCATGAACCAGGTTACCATACTATATGTGTTGGAAATAGTGTTGAGCTCTCATTCTGTGATACAATGGAGAAATACACTTGACTCTACTAGATGTCTTTACATTAAAGGAAAAATGTTTTTTGTTGTTTTTGTTTTGTTTGGTTTGGTTTTTTTTTTTAACAAAAGCACCTGACCTTTCCATAAGAAGACTTTCTTGATGTTGTGTCTTGAACTTTCTTTAAGGATATACTGAGGCCCCTGTTATGCTATAAAGAATATATTTTTGAGATCAAAGATGTACTCAGTATTTCATAGTTTTCCTTAGTTTAAAACCAAGCAAATGCTTTTTGAGCATATCAAATCACTTGGCATACCTTGGCATCAACTCTTTTGGGTAAAATATTTACCTAATAGATTAATTATGAAAGCACTAATTATTCTATATTTCTGTAAGGCAAACTGTTCCTTTCTGGAAAAGCTTCAAAATTCTGACCTAGTGAGGCATTTCTGTCAGGCACTAGAAATTAACATACACATTTACTGAACCACCAGTGAACTTTGATGTTTTAATTCTTTCTGCTATGAAATAGGATGATCTTTTATTTCAGGAGTAATCTTTGATGTTGGCAGTTACACAAATAAATTAGGAAAATCCCAGTGACAGGAAAAGTGTTGATGAATTACTGCACTGAACTAATAGATTCTTAAAAGTGCAGATGACTGACTGACTACAAATAAATGCACGGTTCAGGTATTTTCCTGCTCAATTGACCTGGACAGATATGTTGCCTAATCAGTACCTGGCAGCTACTGCACAAATGTATGGAGAAGTAGTTTTACAGACATAGTTCTTTAGGAGGTGACTTGTCATTTCTTCAAAGTGATGATATCTGTTTCATTCAATGTGGTGTCGTATTTTTAAACTTGTATGGAAGAAAACACAGGTTGCAGATAATATAGAACAGAGTAGCAAGATTGTTCAAAATCTTTTTCTATTGGGTGACTGAAAGTCATAGCCCAACACATTGACCTGGCTTCCAGCATTTTCATTAAGTTGCCCAATATTTATAGCCCTTAAGTAACAGAATCAGTCCATTTCATTCTTCCTATGAAACACTGCAAAAGTGGAAATGGCCTATGGTCAAATGCCATAATGGTGAGAGAACAGAAGGCAGCCTCCTCTGCTCTGGAATTCTCTTCCTAGTCAGGAGGAGAGCACAAATCTGGCTTTTAGGTCATTATCCAATTTCAGACAAGCTAGGAGGTTTACTAATGTATTTTATATTTATCAAAGGTCTTTGCACTGAGATGATATTGAGCACAAACTGTTAGTTCTCACTGTTGTGCTGTTTACGACACAGAGTTGTTCTTGTGGATCTTCCTTCCCACCTCAGAGGAAAGCCCTAAGCAAACTGCAAGGTCCTTTGATACTTTCTCAGGAGATAGTTGGAAGAAAAAAAGATGTATCTACATTAGAGTTTTAGTTTGGATTGACTTCTGAAGTGAATATTCTGACTTACCATGCTTGCGTCGGCACTGTGGAGTGGTCTCAGAGTGCTTAAACTGCTTTTGGATATTCATCCAGGATGATGATGTGTTGGCTGGAAATAAATTGAAAGGTGCTCTCCAACAGCTGGAGTGTTTAGCTCAGGAGACCAGCCAAAAATAACTCTCCTTGAAATATGTATTGTGTAGGCATAAGCTCCTCACGCTGGTTTTATTACTGTGTATTACTACCTGAATTGGAGCCTTTTTTGTTGTTCTTCTTTGGAGGAGCATAGAATTGAACTTCACTTTGTTTGGCACTTTGGAAAAGTCCAACCTATGTATGGTTGGAGTGTCTGGGTAGATCTTCTTGAGCTATTTAGTAACCCAGATTGTTTCCAGAGTTCTTCAGTTCCTTAAACATAATATTATAATATTTCATTTTTAATTCAGATACCTCTTCCTTGATGCTGTTTTTCTCTGGGCATAATTAACGGTAGTGTCTTTGGGGCCAAACCACATTTGAGCTTTTGAAAACACTTTCCCTTCTATTTCCGTCACAATGATAATGCAGATAAACATACCACTGCATTCATTTTTAAATATTGCAATAGAAGACTAAAGTGGTTCCTTAATTTATAGAACCTAAAATAGAATAGTTTGCTTTCAAAGGAGAAGAAGCAAAATTAAATAGAATGAAGAATGCCAGAAGCAAGTAAACAAACAAAATAGTGCTGTCAACATTTTTGCAGCAGCTTTTTTTCTGCTTACTATACAAATAGCAATCCATACAATCCACTTTCATTCTTCAGTAGACTAAGTCAAAATGAACCTTATTTATATTAATTACCTTCAGCCCAAATGATCCTCTTGCATAAAACATTAACAACGGCTTTTGTAACATATCCTTGGTGAGCAGAGAATTCTTCAGCTCTCTGATTTCCTGTTTACAGAGTATGGTCTATACATATATACCAAATTGGATTGAATTTCAGACCCACCTAAAAACACAAATTCCAATTGGTATCAAAAGTAGAAGGAGGTTAACTATTGGTAAGAGGCCACAAAAGTAGATGATGATTAAAGAATAATTAGAAAAAAATCAAGGTCATGAGTGATCAATTAAAGTGTATATAAAACAACAGATAATAATAATATGCAGGTTATTTTAACTAAATTACTGCCCCTTGCTTAATGAAAACTACATCTGAGTGTACGGACAAGAGGGCACTGACTTGATCAGAATCTTAACAGCATTTTTACACAAAGTATGACATTTACAGCTGGATCTTCGTCTCACTGAAGCTCACTGCAACATCCCTTGGACATAAATGTTAATAAGAATTCAGAGTAAACAGCTCACCTCTGACAGAAAGTAGCAATTGAATCAGTGGCTAGTTTTATGTATTGTCATTCAGTACATTAAAACAAAATTGCTAAGAAAATCTGAAGGAACTGAATGGAACAAATCTGTTATTGAATATGTCAGTTTTGTAAAGGAAATCACAGAAAGGTGGGGGCAAAAAAGCAAGTAACAGGATTATAGACGTGGTTCTTTATATATGTTAAATTTAGAACTTCTGCTGTGATATGCACTCAAAATTGTATCTAAGCCCTTCCTCTACTGTTTAAATCCCACTTGGGATCTAGAAAACCCATACGGTTTTACATTCCTCATACAGGATATCTGTGTAGTTGCAGCATATTGGATATAGGTCTCACACTTGAAATGGTAAAAGTCTGAGAATATCATCTCATATAAAATACCTTGAATTTGAGAGGGCCCTTTCTTCCCCTGGTACTCTGTCAAAGTTGTTTCTACTTTAGTTTTGGTTGAAAAACTACCTTCACTGAGCTACTGAGAACATTGGGACCATACTGGGCCATACACTATTTTTAATGCAACTAAACCAGATGCCATCTTGCTTGCACGTAAATTTATTTTGGTAGCTCCATGCCTGCACCCCCAATTACTACTAGTACAAGACATTTTAGTGTCTTCAATTGGCACCTAGTTTTTTGGTCTTTACCTTACTTTAGAGAAAAATCCTGCTCTCCAGAACAAAAGTCTTCCCCCACCCCCCAAATCAGGACTGAACCGGGCCATCTCTATGTGCTTGTGTGAGTGTGTGTATGAGACAGAGTGAATCTCTTAGAAGCTTCTTCAGAAATACTGATCCAGCAGTGTTTTATTTCCTCTTCTATATGGTGGAAAGGGTGGTTATCCCTTTGAGGTTTATTCCCCCTGTGTACATTTTATTCCCTCTATAGACCTAAAGGGTTTCATTTCTTACCTCTTTGAGCTTCGTTGCCTCCTCTATAAATTCAGAGCTCCTCTCCTCTAAGGAAGATGCAGAAGACCCTGCTCCTTGGCCAAGGACATTTAAAAGGGGTTCTTCTGATTACTCTTCCTCATCAGCGAACCAAAGACTTCCCACAGCTCTCTCTCTGCTCTCTCACCCTCTCAAAATTTCAGCAAGTCTTTAAAAGTTTGCTGACGTTGCCTTCATACTTCATTGCATTAAACCACAAGCAATTTTTTTTGGCTTAACAGAACGCTCGTCATATGCAGAGCCATGAATTTATCAGTAGTCTAATTAGTGTCTTGGCAGCCTAATGCAACAGAGACATATATTAATCCAGTTACAATGATCCTAACACATGTATTCCAAATTATCCAATTATTGTTAATCCCCATTAATTTTACTCTTTCATTTATAGGCTGACTTTCTACAATCTAACTCTATCTCCTAGTGTTACGCTTATCCTTCCCATGACCTTCGGGATCCTAAAATCGATACTGCCAGCCTCACTTGAGAAGAGGAAGAGTTTGCATTGGGTCACCAGTGACCTGAGTTCTCTGCTGGGAAGAGTCTGTCTTGCTTTTCTCTCTACTCTTGGGTCTGCTTAGGGTTATTTTTATACAGGTCTCTTTGGCCACCCTGCCTCTTCTTGTTCCCCTGAGGTTAGTTATGCAATGACCACTTATTTTTTTTCATCGCTATACTTACTTAGACCATACATTTGCAGTCAGTGTTAAGCTAAAGCAAAACCAATCTGGGCAATAGCCTCCTAACTCTTAGGTAACTTTGCTGTTACAGACCCATAATCACCCAAGACAACTGCTGAAAAGTCCTGAAGTTAGTTATTAAGTTTATTAAAAAGCCTGTGGTCAGCTGCTCACAGTACAAAAGTGTATAAAAAACACAGGTTGCTTTTGTTTAGGTTCACTTAATCTTTGCATTTAATTATTGTGTAATGACAGGAAATAAGCTTAATCAATACTTTATTTGTCCATTCTATGACTATGACTGAATAACGTAAAAGTAAAATAAAATTACAAATAACTTGGTGAAGGAAGCTAAATGTCTTTGTAAAAGTCATTTGGTATGAATATTTGGCACATTTTTTCCTATATCTTAGAAGTATGACTCTAAACCTTAAAGCTTAAAAGGTACAGAAAAATTGGATTTTTAAAAAAATAAGAATATATTGTGGTGCCAGAGCATATTGCAAATTTTTGCACTGTTGTAGAAAGATGAGCAGGAAAGGGATATTACCACTGCAATGAACATTTTCTTTTATTTCCTATTTTATTTTGCATGGGGAGTATTAAATATAGACTCCCCTAGCACTTTTCAGGCAATAAAACCAGCAGTAAAATTCTTACTGTCTTCTAATTGTTCACTTCTACTTTTCTTTTAACAAAACACGTTTGTCTCAAATGAAGCTGCCGCCACTTCTTTGAAAATGAGCTAATTGATTCAAAAAGGTATGGTATCGTACGGTACTGTATGGTACGGTACGGTATGGTATGGTATGGTAAGGTAAAGTGAAGTAAAGTAATACAGCTACTTGAACAATTCAAGGAATGTATTGTGCCCTTGATTCTGCTCATGAATTACTCACAAATGAATCAACAAATCCATAAAAATCATGTCCATCAGTACTAAAATTATTCAACATACAAGGCTATGGAAGTAGACCATGAATTATGTAGTCGTAAGCTTCTATTTGATTTATTTATTGGTCATGCAAACCACATAACATTGCCTCTGTTCATTGATTATAACTTACCAGTGCTTTGACTTACAATCAAGTTTACTTTCTTTGTGAAACACATTTTCTTTCTTAACTAAATGAGTCTTGGCTACTTGTGTATATTCATATGATTGAACAGATTTTGGACAAATACTGTTGAAACACAAATAATGACCCTAATAAAACAAACTATGTGATATGAAAAATAGCTTGCAATTAGGCTTATACATTGGCCATCACATGTAATAAGCAGAAACCTGAGTGAAAGAGAAAGCTTAAAGGAACATCACACTCTACCACAGTGACACAGGCACTGCCCAAGCAGGAGGGTTTTCTATATCCTAGCGCCTCTTCTCAGAACTGTTAATTATTTTGGTGCCCAGCAATCATTAGATAAAACTAAGTAGTGGCAGTAGGTTTCCAAAACTCAGCTCTTCCCCACCTCACAAGCTGAGTATTTGTTTGTCCTTTCTTTGGCCACAAACTACAGTATTCCCTCTTGCATATTGGTATAGATTCCACAGAATGTCTTGGCAGGCTGCTGTCTGTAGAGAACCAGCACACACAAAATACTACAGTTTGCAGAACATTAGCTCCTCCGTTTGGTAATATAAGGCAGATTTCAAGGACAAGCAAGTAAAAAAAAAAAGTGCTTAAAAAGGAGTATTTTATCAGCAGCTTCAAGAAACAGGACTAAAATCCTGCTTGGTTCCACAGAGCCATTTAGCCACTTGTTTGCCACTTACTATTTGCTTGTTTTCCTCAGTTGGTGATGAGCAATGGAAGTCTACATTGATGTTTTCAGTGTTAACCACAAGTGTCTGATTTTGAAGTAAGAATACCTACTGATTGGTCCAATATCCCTCTATAAACACCCATTGGGAATACTTCTTTCAGACATCCAGTTGTTCAGATACCCATTTCTGATAGTCTTTCATAATAACCTGCTCAGGACAGCAGTAACAAGTTGCTCTCTTGAATAGCCTGGGATGTTGAACTCCTGATTGATGCAGTCAATACTCCTTCCTGCAATAGCGACAGCCAAAATAGTACAGGTTTGCCCTAGTCAATCCTTGACTTTGGCAGCGGGGCGCCCTGCTAAGGTGTGCCTGTGCCTGAGAAAGGGCTCAGAAGCTGGGAAGGATGGTTTGGCAAACTTCCTTACCGTCTCTCCCACCCCGCTGCTCAACCCGTCTGCCATAAAAGCATGAGGTGCTTATTTCAACCACCCTTTCTCAGTGAACAGTTGTTCAAGGAAAGTTTTTGTTTGTTTTCTTGAAGTACAGCAGCCTCCTGCTTTCCATTGATGTTACGGATATTTTTACTGCCTCTTTCCATTTTGCTATTGCAGTACATACAGCTACAGTTTCTTATCCTATGTAGTGAACTGAGGAAATTTCTGGGATAGCAAGTTACAGGGTATTTGATGCACATTAAAGATTTGTGAGAGCAGGGAAGTGTTTGTCTTTTGAAGCAAAATAACATACCTGTGACATTTTAATGATTTATCATTGTATATTTTAAGCAAACTCTGGCACATTACCGTGCTCCAATGGGTGTTGTTACTCCCTGTAATTTGCCCCTTACTCAAGAGCTATAAATACACAATAAAATAAACACGGCAAAGTGAAGAGTAGATTGAGATAGGGGTTTAATGCTGATTCTCAGTGTACTAGTGTCATCCTTACTCCTTCTCCTAAATTGGGGATGGTTAAATAGCAGCCTCCTCATCAAGACAGGCAGCAGTTTCCTTGGGACATGTGTCATTTTTACCTTGCCTTACGTGTGATTTTCAACTAAGAAACTTCTAACTTGCATTCCTTAGAAAAGCATGCTCTACTTCCCCATAGCTTTGATCTCTTCCCACAACACAAAATTAAATGAAGGAGCATTTACTTTGGTAGTGAAATATGAAGTACAATGAAGTTCACAAAGCAATTAAATTTTACAAAAGAGCCTTCTTCCTGATGAATACTGCAAATACTAACGTATAAAAACTAAAACCGGAACATCTTCAAGTTTTGGAGTTTATATTAAAAAACAACCTGACTTCAGTGGCTTTGTGAATGTTTTTGTATAGACAGAGAAATTTTTTTAAAGTCTGCATAAGACATTTCTTGCAAAATCTAATTATACTCTTTCATCCACTTCACTTTAAAAGCCTTTAACCTTGACATCTATTTGGCTTAGTAAAATAAATTATTTATTATTTTAGTCGTAATAACCCTCTGTTTCCATTCTCTAAGCCAAGTGCCATCTCTGGGCGTGTATTTGTATGTACAAATGCAAGCATATGAACGAAACCAGAAGGAAATAGACAGGTCTGTAATATGATGTCTTCCAAATTCAGCAGTTCACACCTGTTTTCAAGAATACTGAATTTATACAAGTCTTCTGCACAATTTGCAACTTCCTTATTGTCACCTAATTCAGATCTTGAAACTTTTTGGGCATTATCTAACATAACACCCGAAATCATGAGTTAGACTTAAAATCATACCCACCCAAACATAGGATTTAATGTAATCCAGAAAAATAAAACCTGTCATCACTAAAAGATCTACTTGACAGCTAGCTTCCATTTGTTACATTTTAGGAATGGTAAAAGCAAAACCTTTTGCAGGATCAGCGATGCAGTGAAACTGAAAAATTAAGAACAGAGGAAAAAGAAAAATGTTTTTCACTAGTAACAAACTGAACAAGGCATCAACTCCTAAAAAGCTCATAGGTTTCTTAAGCTATTAAACTTGAGTGTCCCTTGAAAATAAAGACTTGAAAATAAAGATGACCCTATCACAAATTGGCTTAGATCAAATCACATATGAAATAATGAATTTATTTTTCCTAATCCTCCCCCAAATCACATGTACTCACTTACTTTCAGTACAGAAACACTATAGGAGAACATAATTTCATGAAGTATAGTCATTAAAACCAAAAAGAACTACATTAGTAGTCCCTTGGGTGCCTGACGTTATCCAGTTTTCAGTGAATTCCATAAATCATTTAGGTAATTGTCAATGCTAAGATAAGCTTCTCAGGAAGTTATATATTATGGGCAAGGCTTATTATATCCAACTGACAGACTTTTAAGTTTAGAAAGTACAGCTTTGTAGATAATAGAAACATTCTGAAAAGTAAGGACTTTTATTCTACTTATCTCTGTAAGTAATTTCCCATATATGTTCCCTGTACATTATCATGCTGCTATGCTATTTATTTTGTATTTACACTAACTAGCATCTTCACTTTTTAATCCCTGCTTATGCACCATATTTATGAAAGAAGAGCATGAAGAACCATGAGAGCAGAAGCTGGATGTGATAACAAGCTTTTAATCACAGCAAAACTATTGTCCATACTAGCAAATATGCATCAGGACAGCTGCTGTTACTTGCTAGTTCCTGGCAACTCCCATCCCTTGGAGCCTGGGGCAATCCATCTCTAAACAGGTTGCAGCTCAGATGTGCGGCTTTGCTTTCCTTGTCTTTAACCTTTAGCAGAAAGACTCACACCTCCCACAGCATCAGCACACTCTGTGTTTGTACGGTCATGTTAGGCTGAGGCCCAGAATCACCTCCTCTAACACTGCACACTGCTAGTGTGTTGTCACACACTTTTCTGCAGGCATGGAGTGAGAGTGGCTTTTTTACACACAGGATGGATTGGCGCAGGTTGGCTTGAGTGCGAGCTCCACATCTTTAGGAGAATGGCACCTACATCTTGCTGCATGGCAAACTCCAAGCCTCCAGGCACGACAAAGAAAACAACTCAGGCACAGACGGAGGGCTCCAAGCACCCCTGGAGAACAACTGAAACCCCATAAACCTGCAGAGCAAACTGCCCTCTTGTCCACCTCTCCCCGTCTTCTGCAGGGCTCTGGTACGTGCAAAGATGAATCAGTAGGCAGAGATGGCAAGTGGCATTTGCTTGTGGCAAGATGTGGTTTTATGGAGAAGTCAGGTGTTTTTGGACAGAGAGACCTGAGGAGGGAGGAGTTCATACTACAGTAAAATATAGTAGTGGCAGGCAGTGTTTTGTATGGAATTACCCCCAATTAGATGACGCACGTTTCTTTCCCGCTTAATTCTTCTGCTACTTTTACAAAAGCTTTTGCAAAAAAGAAAGTAAAATTAGGTAGAGAAGATCTTTCAAATAAGCTCTGGTCAGGCCCCCTCACCCTTTTTTTGTGCTATATATTTGTGTGTAATAGCTTCTCATCTTTGCATGACAAAGCAGAGGCTTCAAAAGGGAATAGAGGCGTCTTTTCAAATTCCACTTAGATAAGAAAACAGAAGGGTATGTGCGTGAAACACTGGTCTTAAATAAACTGCTGCGCAAAGTTAAGAGCTTTCCCATTCCTCCCCTCAGAGAAGAAAAATACATCTAATAATAGAGTAGTATGCCAAGGACCAGGCTGAACCTCTTTTCCTTAGGATCGGCCTCAGCGTTGCCACCACAAACCTACCAAAAGTTCCCCCAAAACTGACGGCCCAGGCCATGGGCCGTGGTTAGTAACTTGGATGCAAGCCAAAGATCAACCGAAGAGCAAAGTCCAGTGGTAATGTTCACGGGCGGGGACTTCTCCCGCAGAAAGACAGATTGCCCTGTGTTATCCTATGTCAAGGGTACCAAGAATACTCGAGGGATGTCAAACCGCTCTCGGTTTTGATTTGGAGATCCATGAGCGAGGGCCTGGCGCCTTACTGTGGCGGAGGCTCTGTGTGTGGAAGGGTGCGGGAGGCCGGAGCTCAAACCCGCCCTTGCCTCGGGCTGCCGCCCCGTCGGGAAGCGGCGCCGGTCGGGAGCCCCGCGGGGCGGCGCGGGCGAGCCCAGCCCAGCCGTGCCGAGCCCAGCCGTGCCGTGGCGGAGCGCGGCAGCACTTGTAGCAGCACCCACAGCCCGGCTGTCGGGATGCGGCCGCAGAGGGGAGGGGAGCGAGAGCGGCGGCGCCTTCCCCTCGGAGAAGAGCGAAGTTAAATAGTCAGGCACGACTCCGCCGCCTTCCTGTCCCCTCCTGGCTCCGAGCCTCCGGCGAGTCCCCCCGCCCGAGCGGCGGGGCAGAGCGCGGAGCGGTGCAGGAGCCGGGACGCCAGCGTTGCCGGTAGGGGCGGGCGTTTGGGAGGTCGGTGCCTGAGGCGCCGCGTCCCACCGAGCCGCCCGTCTGAGAGGACTACGCCAGCTGCATGGGAGGAGATGAGCGTGGCGGGGAAACAGCCTCCTCCAGCACCGCTCGAACGCCCCGGCAGCCTCCTCGTCCCCACCTGGGCAAGTACCCGCTTTCCCCTCAGCCCGTCCCGGTACCAGCTCCCGCGGCGGGGCGGCGGGGTGGGGAGGGTCCCGCCGGCGGCGCTGTCCGGAGGGCGGGAGGGAGGTGCCTGCGTGAGGGGCGCGGGAAGCGGGGCGGTGAAGGCCGGGTCGCCGCGGCGGGCTGAGGCGGGGGTAGCGGCGGGACCACCGGTCCCCTCGCCTCAGCCTGCCGCGGCACCCGGCCCGCCGGCCCCACGCGACGCCGAGGGGCTCTCGGAGGGAGGAGGAGGCAGCTGCCGAGGCTCAGCGCGGCTACCTCGGGCGGGACGCCCCCCTTCCCGCGCTTCGCCCCCTCAGCCGGGCACCGGCCGCGGGCGTGAGGAGCCGGGCAGGCACCGAGCGCGGTCGGGTGGGATTCGTCCCCCGCGCAGTGGGGTTGTACTTCCCGCGATGGCGATTTTCAACCCTGTGTGGCAGGTTGCAGCCTAAGGGTCGAGTTTCCCGGGGGCAGCGTTGAATCGCTCGGTTTATAACCCAGCTGCAAGCCTGTGCTGACAAAAAAAAAAAAAAAAAAAAATCAGATACTTCGACGTGTTTAGCACCTCACGCACTTTTAAGAGAAGCCCGTGGGGGAGTTGGAAAACAATTTGCTACTTCACGGCAGTGCACTTGGAAAATCATTTATGAATGATGCCCTCTGACGGCGGTTCTCAGCTGTCCCTCTTTATATAAAAAAATGTAGTAGGTATGCCCTGCGTACCTTTTAAAATCATTACAGACTCTGTGGTTTAACGTGCCACTCTTTTTGGCATGTAAAGTTGTTTTCTTGAAGTGTAATCGCAGTGTTTTTCAGTCACCATTTAAAAAGTTATTAATTGCATTTATAAAAAGCAGTTTACCAGTGCTAAAATAAACATCCCTTTAATTTCTTTTGCCCTCTCCTTCGAGCTATTTCTGTGACCACAGCCTTGCAATTTTTAAAGGAAAGCTGTCTTATCTTCCTCATATCTTATCCAGAGTGCTGTTTAGGAGTCTTCTTTAAGCTGCATGAAGGATAACTTAAAAATTTGTTGCCCCTCACAGTGAATTCATAACTGCTTTGAGCCTCTGTAATAGTAAGACTGAGAGTAAATGTTTGTAGATGTAAGTGTAGGAGCAAAGGGTAGAGGATACCTGACATGGTAAGCATGTACGACAACTGCGGGGAAATCTGTGGAAACAAACTGTTGTCTTGTCCTAGCCAGCTTTTGCACTGTGTGCGTTGTGTATTTGCATCTCTCTTTTGACTGTGTGTGAAGAGATGCAAACATTTATCCTTCGGGTTTTTAGAATTTCTGTAGTTCAAAAGGAAGTAATTGAATTAAACTTACTGTAGAGTCCTCTGTGTTTTAAAGCTGTTCCGCAGATCTTAATTTGTAAGACCTGTTCCTGAACTGCAAAAATAATCTGTGCAGCAATTACCTAAAATGTTAACAGCTGAGTAGGTTGTATGGCAGTTCAGAATATTTCAGCATTAAAGGTGAGGGATAATCACTATCATTAGATGAAATTTATGACTGGTGTTCTTGTAATTGTGTTAAATGTATACATTTAAGGCCAATAGGACATGCTGTTCCTGCTCATACTTGTGGGACTTCTGCCTGGGGCTGAACTAGGTGCTGAATGAATGGTGAACTGACCTTTTGGACAAGAGCGGTAGGAACAAAAGGCATGTGGCTATGTAGTTTTCCGGGACCCTAAATGGGAAACAGTGCCATGAATCTAAAGCTTTGGCAAGCTGTCAGCTTCCAGTAAACACAGAACAACTTTGCCTCACTTTCCAGAGTATTTTAAGTAGAGGTGTATGATTGAAAGAAGGCATGTATATATAGCTTTTAAAAAAAAAGCCGTATAGACTCAAGTTCAACAGGGACATCTTATGGCAGATATTTATTTAGATGAGTTCATGACTGCCTGGCTCCCCAGTGATGCCACATACTCAACCTCTACAGAGAAGTATGCTCAAAACATCTTAAAAAATAAGGACTTGCTTTATAATTAACAGTGGTAACTGCTTGACTTACATCTTCTTGAGTTATTTAACAGTATTGGAATCTAGGTCTGTTCACCTTGCTAAAAGAAAAAACTTATGTTTTAATATCAGTGTATCGACTGTGTCGGTGCACATTTTTCTCAGAATTAAGATATAATAACTCTAGTTACCATTTAACTACTAAATATTGCATGCTGAGTCCAATTCATTGTTTGGGATTGTGGTACCTAGGCAGTCTTAATGCTTAAAGGTACGTTGTTTGTTTTTTTTTTTAATCCTTCAGAAGGATGACAAATAATATTCATCGGAAAGTAACTCAGCATACTTTTAAATTAAAGACAGCATGATAAATTTGAAATACAATACTAATATATTTTGTACGCTTGTATTTTTAACACTAAGTCTTTGAAGAAATGTTTCTTGCAATATATCTATAAACTTATTGAAGTGCAGTTATGTTCTGTTCTATAGATCTGAAGTTTCAGTCAGACCTTGTCTCTAATGTTCTGTCAGTCCTAGTCTGCCTTCCTAGTGTAATTTCTGATACTTATTTCATTTGGGATCAGACATATACTCTTACTGAGCTGATTTCAGAAAGCGCCGTATGTTCATCTGTAGTGAACTTTTTGCTCTGATTTCTCATATAATTCTTCCCCCTCTTTGCCCTTAGATATACTCAAGAGGTCAAATCCCTTAGGAATTGTTATCTTGTATGTCAGTGTGCCTGTGTCATGATTTTACATGGAGTTTATGGTCTCGTTGATCTAGTATGGATTAGGTGCTGTGGTTTGCATTATGTTGCTAGAAGTAGGGAAGGGAATGATAGCCTTATGGTCACTCGTACTGTTGATATGCCAGGATTTTAAATGAAAAAATAGAAGTATATAGCTCATTGCTATGTAGAAATAAACCTTGTCACCTTGTCACTAGTTTGTTGTTTGTCTGGTGGGGTTTGTTGTTTTTTTTTTTAGAATAGGGACTATTCTCTTAAACTTTTGTTGTGCATGTTATATGCAGTAGACCCAGTTTTCTAATAACCTCCATACACAACCACAAAAAAGCCATCAGTAGATTTTTTCTTTCAGTACAAACCCAAAGGAAAAAGACAATGTGGAACTTCTTTGGATAGTGCTCTTTTTTGGAGTTACCCAAATTGTGAACTCAAGAAGAGGAGGAAATGCAGCACGTGCAGATTTTCTGTTCCTTTCCTCCTCTTTTTCTTTCACTATGTCTGTGTAATATAGATACTTGGAGAGAGATACTAATGTAAATATTTACCTTTGTTTTTTTGAAAGCAAGTCCTGGCACATTGATGGTTTTTCAAAATTTGGCACCCACCAATACAGAAGCTTCCTGAAAGTGAACGCTAGGTGTCATGTTACCACAAACATCAGTGTCTTGCCTTTTCCCTATCTGTCTTTTCAGGGTCAACATTTAATCTTGCCATTTTCCTAAAACAGATGACCACCATTAATATTCGACACCAGTATTTTGGTAGGCTTGGACTGCATTCAGTCACTCTGTATGTGACTGTAAGAAGCTTCAACGTTCGTATGTTTTTTATTAAAAGTTGTATCAGCACTTACGTGGCATGGATTTCAAGGTTCTTTCCAAGATCTGTTTATGCCTCAATACAAATCAATAAGATATACTTATTAATTGAAGCTTTTCCTCCTACACACTCAGTTTCTGTTAAAACACTTTGCTGGGCAACAGCTGATTTCAGAAACTTTTGTAGTGAAGAGAACAGAGTTTGTCTTTTGATTTGGGGATGGAAAACACAAGAAAACAGATGGTGGGGCTTCCTGACAGGGAGGGGATGTCCATGTATTCCATTGTGTGAAGCCTGATAATTTCCAGTGTAAATTTTGTTGACTTCCCACTAATTTGGGAAGATTTTTTTTTCCCCTAAAAATCTGTGAAATTAATGGTTTCAAGATCCTATTGAAGAAATTTACCAAGCATTTACTAAAAACCAGAGTATTCAAATGTTTCATGTTTCTTCACTTGGCTTCCCTACCATCACAAACCAAATCTGAATCTTGCTTCTACCGGTACATACCTCCATGGAAACAGTTACCAAACCGTTAAAAAACATGTTCAAGATTATGACTTTAATATCTTAATGGAAATAAGTCTTGTGCCCACCTGCTGCTCTGAAAAACAATGTCTGATCTCAGAAAAAGAGCTGCGTTGGTATTCTTTTTACACCTCAGATCTGTGTTTCATATCGTAAGCAATTTTTTTTGTGATGTTTTAAACATTTTATGCAATGACTATAAATAGAGTCACTTGCACTTGGGAGTGCAGAGACTGCTGAGAATAGAAATGGTAGCAGAGCTCAGCAGAAGGAAGAGGGCATGACCGTGTTCCTACAACACTGACACCTAATATTGCTTGTCAGTGGCATAGAGACAACAAACACAAATCAGACTCATTCAGTTTGAAGGGGACCTTGGGAGGTCTGCGAGCCTAACCTTCCCCTGAAAGCAGTGACTCTGTTGAATTCAGCCTGAGTTGCTCAGGTCTTTTCCCATGGCATCCATCCTTAAAACCTCCAAGGATGGAGAATGCACAGCCGCTGTGGGCACTGTGCTCCCTGCTGGGTTGTTTTCAAAGTGAAGCAGGGGGTTGCTGTTAGCTCCCCCCCAGAGCCACTTCTTTAGGTTCAGGCAAGCCCAGGTTACTCAGCCTCTCCTCACAGGGGAAGTGCTCCAGCCCCCTGACCATTTTGGTGGGTATTGATTGGACTCTCTCCCATTTGTCAATGTCTTTCTTGTATTGCGGGGCTCAAAACTGGATGCGGTCTAATGAGTGCCAAGTAAAGGGAAATGATTACATGGATCATGTCTCTGTTGTTGCTGATGCAGTTTACCTTCGTGCCTGGCAGCGTGGACTGGTAACTCTGTATGGCTTTCTGTCCATCAGGACCGAAGGATCCCTGGTCCTTTCCAGTATTGCTCCCCATCCCTATGTCTCAGAGAAATCTTAAGATCCTAAGCAGTGAAAGATTTTAAAAAGCAGATGGCTAGTAAAAGTGCCTTTTCTTTTCCTCCATTAGTTAAGAATTAAAGTGTTACTCATGGGGAATTTATCAGGTTATTGTACTTGCTTTTTTGCGTGCTGCTTTGTGTGCTTCCATCCCCTCCCTCTCCCCCCCCAAAAAAAAAAAAGGGATAGGCTTACACTGACTTTCATCTGAAGGTAAGATTAATTTGCTCTAAAAACTGCATGTTAAAATACTTGGAACAATTTAGTGGATTTTTATCCTTCATATTACTGATGAAGCTGACAGTTAAAGCCAACAGAGGCCCAAGATGATGCTTCACTCGAGACACCCTTTGTCAGTAACTCTTGTTTAATACAGATATGATCTAAACTTTTTTTGGTCTGTTTTCTTTGAAAAAGGCAGGCTGATTGTACAGTTTTGAACTCCTCTGTACCTGCTTGTCTGAACTTTCTGTCTGAAGAACAGTGTGACTCCAGCGAGAGCTGTCATACTGGAACCCTTCTGTCACTCTTTATTTATGTATATCAGCAGGCCGATTTCTGTAATGAGATTTACAAACTCTGTAAAGGATATAACCTTGAAGAGCTGGAACCCTTTAGCACAATCTAATCAATATTATCTCATTTATCATCTCCTTGTGAAGTTCAGATTGTAGTAGGGACAAAATGCGTTTGTAGTATTTAGAGAAGTTCTGGGCAGGAAAATCAATGCAAAACCTCGGTTGTTTTGTACTGTATTTAAAGAGGCATAGTACGTGCTCATACTGTATGATACTGTAAAACCGTTAGCCTTATAATGCTTCCCTCCACGATGCCAAACTTGCATGACTGTTTTATGCGTCTTGTTTTGGGATTTTTACCTTTGCACAGTTTATATGAGACTTCTAAGTCACCAGGTGAATAAAAACTGAGGAGAAACTTCTCCCCTGAAAAGACAAGTTCTGTGTAATGCAATCTGCTGTGCAAACTGCATCCAGAGTATCTTTTTCATAGGCAGTTATCATCTGCACTGTAGACACGCTTCCCAGAGTCTGAGTAGCCAAGTCTCATAGCACTTAGTCGATCTAAAGCAGTACTGACTTCTGCACTTTGCTTTCAGAGATGTGTAGCAGAGAGGGATTAATTGATTTGTTGAGGACCGCAGAAGCAGTCTTATCCAGAGATGGAATCAAAGCCTTTCAATGTCAAACCTTTATCTTCAGCTCTTGATGGTTCTTTCTTGCCACAAAATGGAAATTTGCTGGTTGTACATTTTGATGGGAATTCCCCTTCTATGCCCAGTTTTACGTGAGGCCTGACAACAAATGGGAAGGGTTCAAATGGGACTCGGGGTAGCTCAGCCTGCGTTTTGTGATGTGGAAAAACAGTGCGTTGGCTGCACTATGCATGCTTGCATAGTGCTATTATTGTGGTTCATACTAACAGTTGTTAGCATCTGTCTGTACACTGGATAAACTGTAAATAGTAGTGTCATAGTACGCCGTGAAGTAGGTGAGCATTATGGTTCCAACTTTACCAGTGGAGAAGCTGAAGGAAAGAGGTTTGAGTTGAGGTTTTGAGGGTTTTTTTGGTAAATTTGGGTTGAGTAAATTGTCTTTCAGTATGTTACATTTTCTGAATACATGATGAAACTTCACCAAACATTATGTAGGGAAAGTTTTTCAGTTTTAAAGTTTTCTTGCATATCTCAATTAGATTTTGTTGGTGTTTCTTTGGTTTTTTGTCTTTTTTTATTTTTCTTTCTTCAGTGAATCCTGCACTATCCTGTCCTATCCAATAATGGATGCATACTTATTTGGAGAATACTTATTCATTTAACTGATGAACACAAACATACTTGCTTCTGGTGCTTGTGTAACTAAGGAGTAGTACGTTTAGAATCACCATGCATATGGATATATTGCATTATGTAGCTTATATAATAGCTAAAAAGTAGCATGAAAGAGAGCAGAACAAGCATACACATTCAAAACAGTGCTAAATGATGTGGGAGATAGTAATGAATACATTTTTTTCCTCTATAGAAACTGTCTTTATCTTCCAGGTGTATGTAAAACTATTAATTTTATTGGAGGAAAGTGTCAGTAGAATTGATCTTGTATTGGATGTCGCGAGGACGCATGCATATTTGCAAACTGTTTGTCACAAGCATGTGTTGCCATCTTCCTCTCCAGCAAAGGCTGTTCAATCAACAGGCAACGAGATAGATTTTTCATTTGTTTCACTGGCTGCAGCTGAGACATAGATACTGCAAGGAAATTCATAGGCACATATCTTCCCATACAAATCCCATCTAACAGGATTAAGTCATGTTTTTAGAAAGGCTCAAGGAATTACTCATAGATGGTGTGTGTTAATAAAATGCAAGTTTCTTCTTTGCAAAGAAAATATTCTACTTTCTCCAAGCAGGCATTACCATCTAGTTTTATATGATGTGTCTTTTCCGCTATTTTTTTCCCAACATATCCTGCTGTTTTGTGCAGCATTTTTGTAAATGTAACATTTAGATGTTCTTCTGCCACCATTCACGAGCCCTGACGGAATAGCAATATAAGGATATACAGTAATCTGTGCTGTGTGCTCATTTTCAGAATACAGTTGAAGCATAAGTAAGCATATGTTGACAGTTCAGTCTGACAGTCTTGTTTTGTGATGTAGCTAATGCTTTTTATAAAATCTTTTCCTTTTCTAGTTTTGTATTGTCTATGTAGTTATCAGTTCCATCAACACACTGTTTTATGCAACTATTTATTGTACTTTTCGTTTAAAAGATGAATTAATTACTAAGGCATCTGGTGCGCCATATGGTGCATATGCTGTATGTGCTAAACAGAATAGTAGTTTTTAAACAATAAGAGAAAAATGACATTACATAAAAGGATTAGACTTTTTAGAGTGCTTTGAAGTACAGTAACTTTACTGTTCTAATATCTCCAAGTCTGTTATTCAGGTTTTTGTGATCATTAAAGGTATCTTTGATTCTACTGGGATAGAATAGGTGCATACCTCTGTATGTCTGTACATGTAGTATGTGAAAAATAGGGGGGGGAAAGACACTGTTTTCTGGTAAGAATGTTATTATACATGGGCTAGTTACATGAGACTTCTTCCAAGTGATAATCACAGAATAGGTTATGGTTAGTGCCATTTACAACTCATATGGCAAGAAATTGTTATTCTTACTGTCTGTAGAAATTATATATCCCCCAAGGTTATCAAAGACTAAACGAAGACCACCTCAGTCTTCAGATAACTTGTAGGTAATAGATACATTTCAACCCACTGTATCTAACTCCACACAAACCACCAGTTTCCTGAGTGTACTTAAGAAAAACTTCACACTCATTTTACATTAGAAAATTACTGAAATCTACTGTAGCCAAAATTAGCAACTGACACCAGTTTAAGGTTGAAGGACTGCTTTGTTACATTGTGTCATCTCCAAGGGAAGGATGGCAGAAATTGGATATGGGCCAATTTATTCACTGTTTACAGTTATACACCTTTGCTTCCAATCAAGTGAAATTCGGTATGTATCACCCTTTTTACCCATAAAGTTTCAGAAGATGAGGCATAAATCTATCCAGTGTACCTTCCATTTAAAAAAAAAAAAATTCCTCATTGACATTAGACTTCCAGCTGGTTTTTTGGTTAAATGGGCCATTAACAAAAGCATGGCACCGTCACAACTCAGTTTAAGCAATCAAGGTTGGAGATATAGCAGGACGGTCTCAAAGGACTTTAAAAAGCAACGTGATCTTTTCAGAAAACATACTGAATCCAACAAGAAAGCAGTCTGCTTTAAGCGTATCCAGTTTAGGAATATGTGGGTATTCCTAAAAGTAGATGGTCCAGGAAGCATGTCTGAAGTCTGAATTGTCAAAATGCTACCACAGCAAGCTACTGGTGAGAATTAATGAACTGAAATTGTTTAGATCTGATTTGCATACACAACCCCGAAGAGCTTTTGGTTGTTTATGACAGTCAGCCAAAATAAATTGCAGCTTGGAAGAATGCTTTCTTCTCGTGACTTTTACTACCTGTAATTGAACCTTTAGAGTCAGAAAAAAAAAAGTTAGATTTGTATTTCTTTCCAAGGGCAAACTTGTAGCAGTTGGAACCATCTTAATACTTAATTACCTTGAGGGACTTAATACCCTCAAGAATATTTCTTTCACATGTCAGGGAGGAGGAAAGAATGGGTAGTCTTTTACTGAGTCCGAGTCAGGAAAAAACCCAAATGAACCACAATTCACAATCTGATTCAATTGGTTTTTGTCACCTCTTCATTTTTTAGTTTATTGTGTGACTAATTGTGTTTATGTACCTCTCTACTTCTGTACCTCACTTGTTTCTGCTCCTTTTTTATAATCCTCACTTTACCCCTAAAAACCAAAAAGATTTTCAGGTGTTCTTATTAGGAGAACATGTCCATTTCACAGTTTAGCACACCAGTTGACAAGAAGTAAATAAAAAGGAAGACAGGAGAAATATTTTTTTCTTTTTTTTTTTAAAGAACAGAAACCTTATAGGGTAGTTATTAAAGGGAATGGATGTGGAAGGAGTGAGTAGGCAGACAGGTGTTACCTAGGCTTCAGGGAGCACTGGGTTGTTGTGTCTGGGTGACTTGCATCTGTGTGTAGTAGGGAAAGTCAATACTTCAGTGTCTGCTCTCTCTGTTTCTTCTTTTCAGCTTTCCGCAGTTTGACAGACTTTCGTGAATATCAGTAAGGTTAACTTAATGTCTATTGGCTGTAGTTGTCATAGCTAAATATAATTAATATAGTAAACCTGCCTGAGTTGGCTCTGCAATTCTCATAATTCTAGTGTCATTTTAATCTGACCAGGGTCAATCTAATTCTGTTTCACAAAAACATCTTGCTTCATCAATTTATAGCATAAAATGAAGACTTAATCTTTTAAAATTTATAAAATTTCCCCTCTATTAGTCCAATATGTGATTCATTGCCAAGTGCCACAAAAAAAGTGTGAAGAGTTCTTCATGTGTATTTTTTCAGGGATTACTGTTAGGGCTATCTGCTCTGGGAGAACTAAAAAAATACTTTTATATTTTGTAAATTAGCTCCAGACTATGCTGCCTTACAAAAGTTATGACTTAGCCCAGCATATCTAGCAGGACTAAGATAAATAAAAGTAAAACAAACCCACCAATCTGTTGCCATGGTTTATGGCACTGAGGTGTGAGATGAACATAATGCAGTTCTAGAAGTTCCTCTTGGATGGAATTTATAAATGGTAAAAAATAGATTCTTTTGTAGGGCATCATTATTTTTCAAGAATTTCTGTGAAACTTTGGCAAACAGACGCTAGTCAAGAGAGTATTATCAATATAAATTGACAAACTCCCGTCCTAGGGAGAAGGGTGTCCTGGTTTCAGCTGGGATAGAGTTAAATTTCTTCATAGTAGCTAGTATGGGGCTATGTTTTGGAGTTTTGCTGGAAACAGCAGTGATAATGCGGAGATGTTTTAGTTGTTGCTAAGTAGCGCTCACACTGGTCAAGGACTTTTTCAGCTCCCCGTGCTCTGCCGGGTGCACAAGAAGCTGGGAGGGGGCACAGCCGGGACAGCTGACCCAAACTGACCAATGGGATATTCCATACCATATGGCGTCATGCTCAGTAGATAAAGCTGGGGAAGAAGAAGGAAGGGGGGACATTTGGAGTAATGGCGTTTGTCTCCCCAAGTAACCGTTACGTGTGATGGAGCCCTGCTTTCCTGGGGATGGCTGAACACCTGCCTGCCCATGGGAAGGGGTGAATGAATTCCTTGTTTTGCTTTGCTTCCACGCGCAGCTTTTGCTTTACCTATTAAACTGTCTTTATCTCAACCCATGAGTTGCCTCACTTTTACTCTTCTGATTCCCCCCTGCCCCATCCCACGAGGGGGGAGTGAGCGAGCAGCTGCGTGGTGCTGGGTTGCTGACTGGGGCTAAACCACGACAAAGGGATCTTTTCCATTTAAACTAAGTAATCAAAACATTCTCCAAAATGAAAGATGAAGGAACATTATTTAGGGCTAAGGATAGAGTTTCTCTGTAACTGACTTGTCTGACTGTGAGCTCTGCTTTTGTTTGTGGTGTTGATGTTTCATTAGGAGGGCTTCTGCTCACTGAAAGCTAATTCTCTATCATAGGTTTAATTGGATGTGGCTTAAAAAAGCAATCCAAGCAGTAGTCTGTGTTCTGTACATATAATCCGCAAGAAATACTAAAAAGTATTTTCTTTCTTAAATATAATGGAATATTGTTGTCTTGAACATTATGGCACAGAGTAAAAATTTAGATACCCTAATTGTAAACTGCAATCTAAATAGTGTCTCGTTAGCTTGCTTGATATTTACAGATCAAATATCTTGCGGAACTGGTTTCATGTTCTCATGTGAAATTAAGGTGCTTTTACTCATGAGCTCTGCAGATAATTTTTATGACTGTTTCAGTTAATGGGAATCCATCAACTTCTCTTAGTTTTTCAAGACTTAAAAGTCTTCCAATCTCTCCAGTGGTGGTACAGGGTAGCTGGTGATTTAGAGGTACAGCTATACCTTGAGGTTTGGGAGTTTTGTTGGATGTCGTCAAGTAACTGCTGTAGAAGCAGAATAATACTCAGTTCAGATCGTACCCTTCTGAAGATAGATTTTGGTATCTTTTACCTTCAGTAGGTGGGAATTACTGGCTACCAACTACACTAAGAAGGCCATGGCATAGCTCCAAGCATTAAAATGCATTTCATCATACTGTTAAACTGTTAGCATTTTCCTTAGCATAATTTTGTCCTAGGCTAATTAGCAGCCTTCCAGACAATATCCAGACTGTGACTTGGGACTGTTCCTGTGGGCAGCATGATTGTGTTTCATGTCTTCAGGGAGGGCAAAATCGCTTAGATTCAGTGATACATGCTGTTGCCACTGACCTCGAGGCCCTCAGCTGCTTTATTTGCTGGTATAGATGCTACTCCTCAGACTTGTCCTCTTTGCTGTAGCTGTCCCATTTGTCAGTGATACTAACCTGATGTGCTCAGAAGTATTTGAGACTTGCTGACGCTTTTATTGAGGGGGATTTACCACCAGTGAGCTGAGGAAAGGACTTGCTTTTTTCAAAACAAACAAATACTTACATACTCTTGTCACTTGCAGAACAAAGCATAAAACGGTGATGGAAAATATTCCATTACAGAGAGTCTTTATGTCATCCTAGGGCATGTGCATTAGTATTTTACTTTCGATTAGGAACATGGTTTTCAGGTGAATCTCATTATCATCCATATTTATTGCCGTCTAGTCTGTGTTGTAAGGTGATCTGGAGTGCACCAAAGGTACATTGTATGTTGGTAAGTCATCCATCTGAATACAAATAGATTTGTGGAGTAAAACTGAGGGACTGAACACTTGCGCTATATGAATCTCTGGGTTTTAATTTCAGATTAGCTCTAGCCTGATCCTGTGGACTGAACACCTGTTACTGGTTGGGATCTGTAGGTTTGCCCCTGGAGCGTACCTCCAGTTGTGTGGTCTGAAACCACGCTACAATGCAGACCACAGTGTGAGAAGTGGGAATGATTGGGGGAGATTATCTTCAAAAATCTACCTCTGCTGTGAACTGAAATGCTGATACAGATGAATCCAAGCTGAGTGTCTTCCAGGTGGAACTAAACTGAAAGGTGTTTCACAGGTGCACCTGATTAATTGTGTCCACTAATGAGGGTTCAGACCATGGGACCATGCTATAGCAAGTCAAAATTAAAACCTTCCCGGAACACCTACGGTAGGAGTGATGCGTCCTTGACAAAAGCAGTTTTACAAAGATGGTTGGACTTGACGATCCTAGAGGTTTTTTCCAACCTTAATGATTTTATGATTCTACTGTGCAGATCTACTTCTCCTGTAAGGCATTACTAGTCTGTCTGGATATAGGCTCAATAAATTCCATTCTATGTTTTCATATTCCAAATGTGATTAAAATATGTATCCTTCTTATTATCTGTGCTCTCTCTCCTCCTCCCTCTGCAGTAGTGTACAAATGAGGAGGGTACCTGTCTTTTCCTTCCCTTCCCTTCCCCTACTAAACCCCTACTTTCTTTAGAATATTTAGGCTCTAGTGTAATGCGTAGCACTGTAAGATCAGGCTAAAAGAATAAACGTTGGCAGCTCTTTCTCATCCTCCTTCTTATACTCCTTCCCAATTTTCTTACATTTGAGAGGCTGTGATTTGGAGTATTTTTCTCAGATGTGCTATGAGAAATAATATGGAAAATATTTCCTCAATTTGCAAAGTCCCTGAGTTACACAAGCTGAGGAACTCTGTAGAGGAAAGAACTTCTGTTGCTTGTTTTGTTCTTCTTCTTCATGGATTGCAGAGTACTCATCATTACTTGGTTCTTTCAAGAAGTGAGGCAGAGCAGATTAGTGAAGAATATTCCAGGCAATAGACATGGGTGATTATTGAGTGTGCAAAACACCATCTTTTTTGCTAGGGGAAATTATTCTTCCTACTAATTCATCAAGAGAAATTCAGAAATAAACTACAGGTTGGGGGGGGATTAGGGTTTAAAAAAAATATTGAAAAGACTATTTCAGGTGCTTTAATTCTGGTTTAAAACATCCTTGAGCAAGAGATAACAACCATAACCTAGCAGCAACTTAGAGCTTTTTCTGCCTACAAAAAGCAATATAGAAATATGACTGCAGTTCCCAGTGCCCTAATGACTTAATTCTCAGTTATTCTCATTTCCTGTTGCAGGTTTCCAGGTCTTGCCAGTAGCTTGATTGTTAGTCTGCAAACAAGTTGATTATAGTGGTAGTTGAGAGACGTGAGTATACGACATGAAGTTTTCTCATTATGGATCAACCGAGTGGCAGGAGAAAAAACTTTTCTGATTTGATCAAGTTTAAGGAGAATATACATGTCCCTTCTTCATGCATTACCTCTGTCTGTTTATAAATATTCCTTGCTATTTTGTCAGGTTTGAGATTGTACTTCGGCTGGCACTTTGCTCTACTTTTCTTGCTTGTGTACTGTGGGACTGCACTCCTCGTGGGTAAGGACACTACCCCTGCCTCCTCACAGCCACCCTGAGCTCCCTGCTTACCTTCCCTGGTGGAGCAGCCCACTTCTGCTGCTCCCTGCCACCTGGAGACCCAAGTTGATCAGGATCAGATTGAGTTCATTGATCTGCATTTCTTCTCTCCTTTGGTTTTACCCCTTTTTTTTTTTTTTCTGCAGTTGAAGTCTGCCGTTACTTTGTCTGGTCTTTGCAGTAGGATATTTGCTCTTTGCAGCTGCTTTCTATATATCTGAAGACTGTCAATATATCTTCTGTAGTATAAGCAGCATCAGTCCCCTCACTCTTCGAATCGTGCATTTTGTTTGCTATCGACTTTTTTCACTTGGCCCATATCTGTCTGTAAAAATTGTTCATGGGACTCCAGCTGTGGCCTGGTCAATATTCTGAATTGAGCAGGATTGCTCTAGACATATCTTATGAAGTACTCATAATTACACATCCTGGAGCATGAAATAGATGATTGACTTATGTTTGGCTTGTGATTTTCCCTAATCCTCCAATTTTTTTAATGAAAAAAAAATAGTTGCAGTGTTTTTGTAGTTACTTCTTTCTGTTGAAATGGTTTTGTGTGCTTGACTGTGCTGTTTAGCATCCAAATTTACAGCCTTTTTAATAGCAGAATCCCTTTATATGATTGCAAAGTGAACACTGTTCTGTGGATAATCACCATATTCTGGGTATTATTAACAGGTTCACAACTGAATTGATCATGAGAAAGTTTAAATACTTATTTGAACATTAATTCTTTTTTTTTGTAGCAGTGATAACCAGTTTAAATGTTTCAGTTGGAGCTACTTGTGTGATTTCTGTATAGCATGTTCTATAAAGAGTATTCAGAGCCATACACACCAACCAAGTCCACAGATCTACTACTACTCATTTGCTTGGTGCATGTCAGAGGAACAGGATTATTAATTGCTGTTCAGTTTATTTCATTAATTGTGTGTGAGAATTATTCTGCTTAAATTGCTGCATAATTTCTCTGCAGCAAAGTAAACTGGGGAATTTGTGATTCAGGAATCTGTAACCTAGATTTTTCTACTTTGCCAGACTGGAGCTAAGTTTCAGCTGGAGCTGGGAGAGTCTGCCTCTTTAAGACACCTGAAACATCTAGCTAGTATGTGAGATCATGATTCCCAGATTCGAGGTTCAAGTGTAGATTTGGTGGAATCTCCATTCTTAGAGATGCACAGTCGTCTGAGAAATCTTGCCTATGTAGCGTCATGGTGAAGGTGTTTTTCATTGATTGCAATTGTAATTCTAATAATTATTTCTAAAAAGAAAATGAAGATCCACAAGCAGACGAAAGCCACCTTTCACAAGTTGAATTATTTGTTTTACCACTCACTGTCCTCCTCTAAAGGAGAAAATCTGTAGAAGAGTACAGTTTTGAGTTTATGAAATGTTCTTAACTCTCTTCTTCTCCAGAGTTTTTTGACTATTAGAATTACTTTGTGAAGCAGAATAAAGGAAACCTCAATTACAGGCATTTTTCAAAGTATATTAAATACAGATTTGGCCATTATGTTCATCTTTTTGATCAAGGAAACTTCTGGATCTAAGTGATGTGAGGTCTTAGTATATCTTTATACTAGTAAACAAAGAGAATTGTATTCTGTCTTGCTGTGACTTATTTTGCTGCATGAGATTACTTCTGTAATGGTGAAATCTGTAGCTAGGTCCAGCCGTCTCTCCAGCCAGAGTGGAATGACGGACTAGAAACCTTCTCCATGAGCAAGAATGTTCGTCACCATACTCAGGATGTCAAGTAGACTTGGCAGATTAAAAGGTTGAGTCACCATCCCTGGCAGTATTTAAAAGACAGGTAGATGTGGCGCTTAGGGACTTGGTTTAGTGGTGTACTTGGCAGCATTAGGTTAACAGCTGGACTCGATCTTAAAGGTCTTTTCCAACTTAAATGATTCTGTGATTCTGTGATTCTACTTGATGCTTTCTTTGCCTCAGTTTTCAGCTGTCAGATGTCCCAGGCCTCTGCTTTTCGGGATAGTTGAAGGCGGAGAACTACCAGTAGCGGGTGAGGGTCAAGGCAGAGTTTCCTTGTAAGAACTCCATGGGACCTGACGGGCTATATCCAAGGGTGCTGAGACCACTGGCTGATGTCCTTGCAAGGCCACTCTCTATCATCTTTGAAAGATCATAGACATCAGGGGATGTCTCTACTCATTCCGTAAGAGTAGGGAAAGGCAGGTGTTGCACTCATTTTAAGAATGGGCCTAAAGGGTGATATGGGGAAATACAGGCTGGCAGCCTCACTTGGGCCTTCACAACATTGTGGAGTGAGTCCTCTTGAACTGTGTGAAGGAGGTTTCATGGGCGCATGAAGAAGGTGGTGATTGTGAACAGTCGGTGTGGACTTAGCAAGGGTAGATGATGCCTGACCAACAATATTGCCTTCTATGATAAAATGATGGGATTTGTGTACAAGGGGAGAACAGCAGATGTTGTTTACCTGTACTTTAGTAAGGCTTCTGAAACTGTCTTCCACAATATTCTGGTATCAAGGACACAGGTACATTATGGTCTGGATGGGTGAACAACCATGTGGGTGAGAAACAAACTGAATGGCTGGACTCTGGGGATAGTGGTTATGAGTCAAACTCTATGATCCTGCTTTGAGCAGGAGGCTGCACTAGAAACCTCCAGGGGGACCCTTCCACCTTCAGTCATACTGTGATTCGATGAGTCTGTGTGGTGCTTCCACGAAGTGAAATATGAGTAAGATAACCTGGATGGAATTACAGAATTAATGTCCAGTACTTTCTTTTCACTGATTAGTGTAATAATGTTTGATTTTTGTCAGTATAAAACAAATAATTGCCATGTTAGGTTAAGGCTCTTGCTGCTTCACAGGTGCTGGAAATAAAATGAATTAGGACAGAAGGGGATCTAATCCCCAGTCAAAACATGGGAAAGCCACACAATAAAATGGCTATTAGTCCAGAAATACCACATCAAATGGACTCTGTGTTATTAAACAACAACTAGGAATATTTTGTTTTCTAATATAAAGATTTAACTTTATGGTTATATGTATCAATGGGATGGAGAAAGTATTTTCTAGGCATCTTTTGAAAGCTAACGCTTTAATTTCCTTTTTTTATAAGGTGAGATGTATGATGCTCCTCTACAGCAATTAATTTATTAAAACTTTGAAAATGCCAGCATTCAGTAATGAATTTTTATTTTCATGTTAGTAATTCAAGGCAGGCAAAATTTATTGAAGGTGTATTATTGGGGACAGACAGCTACATTTTAAATTCAAACCCAGTTTTGCTGTTACAGTTGTTAATTACTTAATATCAGATGTTTTAAAATAGTAGCTGAGAAGGTGATATAAATGTGGTGTGCTGTTCAGGATTTTTATTATAACAGAAGTACTCAAATCATGAACTGGCTGAATAGAACTTGGAAACTCAACTTTTCTTTTTTCTTTTTTTTACCCAAACCAGGACAGAAAACAACAAACCTGGTTTGTAACAATGGAGAATAATTATATGCATTTGAAAAGATGAAAAACTAGCTAAAACGTACAGAGATGTAAAAAGAAAGAAGTGGACTGGGTGAAATGCAGAGGGGAAATAGCAGAAAAGAACAAGAAGTGAAACTTATTATTTTCACCAAAACTTTTTTTTTCTTCTGCAGCTGTGGTTGTACTGATTTCTAGATATAACTGAAATATTTTATTTATGTCAAGTGGTAAAACACTAAGCAGATCTCTTTTCAATATGAACTGCTGTGTAGAAATCCGAGTAAATAACATTTGCAGTTATTTCACAACTTACATTAACAACTAAAGCTTAATTATTTACTTTTTTCATTTTCATCCTTGTAATACCTATCACTCCACATGGGTTGTTACTTTTTTGTGGCAGTTACTTTAGATCCACTGGATCTCATTAATGTAAATGCAATTTCTATGGTATGCATTAACTTCAGTGACAGGTCACAGTATATAAATCTGTATGTTTGTAAATAAATTGTCAAAGTTAGGCCTGGGTCTTATTTTCCTTTGTGCATGAGCGTGCATACGCATAGTTTGTTTCTTTCCTGCCTGCCTCACCCCTCAGTAGAT
Organism: Phalacrocorax aristotelis; assembly: GCF_949628215.1. Taxonomy (NCBI): domain Eukaryota; kingdom Metazoa; phylum Chordata; class Aves; order Suliformes; family Phalacrocoracidae; genus Phalacrocorax; species Phalacrocorax aristotelis. The sequence goes on along the minus strand of NC_134278.1, from coordinate 21,566,618 downwards.
CTGGAGATTTACAGAGACAGATTGTGCTTTGCATTTATGAAGAAATTCAGAGAACATGCATTCATGTTCCATGAAACATAGATTTCATTTGTGATGCATATGAAGGCTGAATGTAAATACTTTAAAGAAATGTATGAGAACAGCTTATTTTCTGTGCTGTTTAGTCCAGGGCACAGAAGTAAACAATACCCAACAGATTCTGAAAAGTTACTTTTTTCCAAAAAATGTGCAATCCAGATTTTTTCCTCAAATTACTCATATTTTCAAAAAGGAAAAGAAATACATTTTTTACTGTTGCAAGTGATGATAATTAATGCCTAGCGTGTTTGGAAATTTTCTTTCATTGCATATGAATTTTACAAAACTCATTAGTTCCATATAGTGAAATGTATATAGTAAAAAGTTATTTGTGTGATCATTATATTCCTTTAATCTGTAAATGAAATAAATAAAAACCCTGTTCTTCCTGTTTCATGGGGGTTTTAAATGTTCTATGAAGTGCTTCTCTGTAAATCCTAGCTGAGAGGGGAATTGTGGATGATCTTAACATTTTTAGGATAATTTTAATGTTTTTCTGTACCAGGAAAAAAGATAGTGCTGTGTAGATTTGGGTAGGTACACTGAGTTTTAGAGCTTCTCATTGTAGATGTGAGCCATCAGATCAAAGATCCCGACTGACCGAGGACAGCAATGACAGTAGGTTTACTTCAGGTTCAATGACCTGTTCATTTCAATGTTGCATCATTGTAACCTGAGCTGTAAAACTGAGGATATGTACAAATGTTGTTTCTTATTATTTGGCATTCCTCTAACTTTGCATAACAGCTACTGATTTTTCTAAACTTGCTGTTCATGAGGCGGGCTAATACTCCATTAGCAGATTCATCAGCTAGTTTTTGGGTTTTTAAATATAATTTACATTTTAAAATCTGATTGAAAGTATTTAGAAAATGAAACAATTGTTGACTTACTCTCCCTCCTTCATCCGCCCTTTCAAACATTTTGTATTAGTTTACTCTTAAGATTAAATAATCTTTTTTCCCCCAACACCTGTGGTTTTGACGTTGATCCTGATCTGACATTGAAGTGCCAGATTTTTTTCATATGTTTGGGCTAGAATGTAACCAAAATAAACTATTCACTGTATTTATAAACATGAGATGAGTATTTATTGGTGTTCAAAAGCTCTGAACTGAAAACAGATTTTGAACCAGTGGAGGTAGTCAGTGACCACCAGTGTCTGTCTATATTAACTGTCCCTTTCTATGGGAACCTTTTCCTTGCTGGGGATTAGCATGCAAAGCTTTACATGCAATGGGTTCACACTCTCAAGTATTAGATGAAGTCCTTCTGTGTTGGACATCAGAAAAGGGAGCTTTACATGAATGAGTAACAGAACCCAGAGGGCCATGATCAACAGAACAGAGGTTGGATGGAGGGCTGTCACTAGTGGTGTTCCCCAGGGGTCTGTGCTGGGTCCAGTCTTGTTTAATATAATCATCAGTTACCTGGATGAAGGGATAGAGTGTAACCTCACCAAGTTCGCTGATGATACCAAGCTGGGAGGAGTGGCTGAAACACCAGAAGGCTGTGCTGCCATCCAGCGACACCTGGACAGGCTGGAGAGCTGGGCCGAGGGGAACCTCATGAAATTCAACAAGAGCAAGTGCAGGGTCCTGCACCTGGGGAGGAACAACCCCAAGCACCAGTACAGGCTGGGGGCTCAACTACTGGAAAGCATCTCTGTTGAGAAGGACCTGGGAGCGCTGGTGGACAGCAAGCTGACCATAAGCCAGCAATGTGCCCTTGTGGCCAAGAAGGCCAATGGTATCCTGGGGTGCATTAAAAAGTGTGTCCAGCAAGTTGAGGGAGGTTATCCTGCCCCTCTACTCTGCCCTAGTGAGACCACATTTGGAGTCCTGTGTCCAGTTTTGGGCTCCCCAGTTTAAGAAGGACGTGGAACTGCTTGAGGAAGTCCAGTGGAGAGCTAACAAGATGATGAGAGGACTGGAGTATCTCCCATATGAGGAAAGGCAGAGAGACTTGAGCTTGTTTAGCCTGGAGAAGACTGAGGGGCGATTTCATCAATACCTATGAATATCTAAAGGTTGGGTGTCAGGACGATGGGACTAGGCTCTTTTCAGTGGTGCCCAGTGACAGGCCAAGGGTCAAAGGGCACAAGTTGGAACAGGAAGTTCCAGCTAAACATGAGAAAAAACTTGTTTCCTGTGCAGGTGACAGAGCAGTAGAACAGGCTTCCCAGGGAGGTTGTGGAGTCTCCTTCCCTGGAGACATTCAAAACCTACCTGGACACGTTCCTGTGCCCCCTGGCTCTGGGTGTGCCTGCTCAAGCAGTGGGGTTGGACAAGGTGATTTCCAGAGGTCCCTTCCAACCCCTACCATTTTGTGATTCTGTGAGTATGTTGCTCCTGCATTCTAGGAAGTTTGTCTGGCATCCAAGTGTGTCTATTTACCAATGTCAAACGTACCACCTTCCAAACTACATTAAAAACAGATGTTAGCATTACATTCTAGATTCAATATATGTTTTGACACTTGCATTTGAAAATGGTAACTGTATATACGTTCATACAGCTTCTTATTCTGCAGCAAGTCAAATGCTTTCTGATATACATATGACGGTAAGTCAAAGCAAGTTTTGGGTTTTTTTCAGTGTGTTGCACCTAATAAGTTTCTTTTTGTCCATTAATGTTGTACAGACAATGTCACAAATCTTTTCTATTTTGGCTATTGCATGGACCTGCTCCTGCGATGTAATTTATAGTAATTGGATTATTGAATGACTATAATAGTTACCAAGAATTGAGGTAATAGATATAGGCAGAGTAATTTCATGCTTTTCAGATGAGATTATATTAAATTTAGGATAGGTCACAAATGACTCCATGATTTCACCAATACTAATTAACTTTAATATCTAAGAAGAAAAAAGAACGTTGCTAAATTTTCAATCCTTGTAGCTTTCGTTGTTATTTTACAGCTAGCAGTTTTCTGTGCAAAAGATTTTATCTTTTGATTTTTTTTACATATTTCCTTTTCATGGTCTTTTCAAAATGTTATTCTGGGCTGTCCTTGAAACTGAAGTGGGTGATCTGCTGGACCGAGATCGATTCTTCGCCAACCTGCCAATCACTTTTCTGTTTGGGACAGGACTGGAGTTGAAGCTTTGATGCATGTATTTTGCAGTTTTGTCTGTGAAAGCCTGATGTGCGACCTCATATCTCTGTAATAAAATTGCTGAGTTTTAGAGTTAAATGCCAGGCCTAATATTCCCTCTGCTAAACCATGGAAACTTGCTGATAGGCTGTTCTTGTGAAGTAGGCAGTGTGGTGCTTGTGACTGCTGTAGTACCAGTTACTGCCCTTGCTAATTTCTTTCCCCCTAAATTAACGTATGCATGCCACTAAATTTAATATTTTCACAGCTCTAACTTTTTTCCTTCTAGACTTCTGTGTCATCTACTTAAATCACTAAAGCATGCAGGAAACCTCCCAGCATGGCAGAAGTCTGCAGAGATGCTCATTTTTGAGAACGACCCAGCTCTGTACTATAATGTCTGTGCCATGCTGACAGAGGTTACCCCTGTTGTACTGAAACAGTTTAATTTTCACATTTATCAGGCCATTGTAAATAGAACTTACTTTAAAGCTGGGAGAAAGAGCAGAATGTAATATCTGAGTTACAGTATGGCATGTCACAAAGCCCTTGTGCCTTCAAAATGAGAAGCAATGCATTTTGGTGGTGGGAGTAGAGTTTCCGAACCCTGCGAGCACCACTGAGCTGCAGTGTCCCTGCCCAAAGCGCAGGAGCCCCGTCTGAGCCTGGCCTGGCGCCCCCATCCCCACCAAACCATGCACCGGCTGGCGCCAGCTTTCCTCCTGACTTGTGTTTTGGGTTTCCTGACTTGTTTTTTGGGTTTCCTGGCTTGGCCTTGGCTTGCACATTTGCCTGTTGCTTGATGGTCTGTCACCAGGACCACCCTTGCTGCTGGCTTGCTGCCCCCTCAGGAGCACACCTTCCTCATGCTGCTCCCCGACACCGAGTGCCCACTGTGCAGGAGCTGCCTGTGGCAGCTGGCTGGCCACCATTGCTTCAGTGGTTGCCCAAGGCTGCATTTAGCCTTGTACCACCTACTGTTTTTCCTCCTATAAGAGATAAAATGGGATAAATGGCAATCAAGTGGTATTGATTTTGTTTACATGTATAGAAAATATATGCAAAAAATACAACAGAAGGGATGTTATTTTCTGCCCCAAACAGCATTATATTCTCCAAAGTTATGATTTTCAAAACAGTAACAGAGTAAGTGAAGATTTATAATGAAAAGCTTTATTAAATACACTGTAAAGTAATCTTTCAGGGGGGTTGTTTGTTGTAGCAATTCTCATGTTCATTATTACTGACTATACAAAATAATGCAGATTGTAATAGCAAGTAATTTTTGTAACCTAATAAAAAAATTTCAATTTTGGAATGTGTTTCTTCTGGAATTTATGGACAACCCATTACCACTTTGGCAGGACAAATTTATTATTTCTGGCTCCTGATAGGTGTCGTGTTTCAAGTGATAATGAGTCTGTAACTTCACTTGGCAGTTTGTTTAATGATCTGGTGACTGTAATTTTTTCCTCTGGTAGGGATGCTAATGGACTCTATTGCAGCTTGAAGTGTTGCCTCTTGTTCTGTCATTAAGAACAAATGAAATTAAATTGGTTCAGATTTTCTTTCAAATCTGTAATGGTACATTATAAAATAGTTGTCAACTCTGCCGTCAGAATTTTCTTTCTAATATGTCTGTGCTGTCCAGTAAAGGGTCTGATAAAGTGACAACAGTAGTTGGATATAAGGAGTCAGATGAGGTATATTTCATCTTTGTGTTTCCATAGAGAAACAATATTCCTGATGGCAAATCTCCTGTATTCTGGAGGAAGCTTGACCAAACCATAGGAAAAAGTAGCCTGTGTGTTTTTCTGTTGGGTTTTTAAAATTTTATTTAAATAATGGAAATCGTTATTCATTGAAATTTGCAAATAATACAGCATATCTGTTTTGATTATTTCAATTAGTGTCTGTATACACTAACACTTTGAATTGAAAATTTGCAAGTTCATCATGAAGTTGGGAGATGTCAAATGCGGATGAGAAAGATTAGGGCAAATGTTTGGTTTTCATGGGAGCCCAAGGTTAGCGTTGCAACTGAGGACAGTGCTATAATGTGTAATCTTAAAATTTTTAGCAGGAAATTAATTCTGAAACATAGTAACGTTAGTGACAATCTTGTATTACTAACTACCCTCCCACTGAGATGAACAGTGATTTGAGTACATGCTTGTATGTTCTTTTCAGACTTCTTTTTTAAGTCTGTCTTGTGATTCAAAGAGCATCCACAGTTGTCCTGGACTGACAGGTGTTTCTTAGCACCGTAACAGACGTAGTGTGGAAATCTTGAATCTCAGGCCACAACTGTTCCATGCGACTGCAGTGCCTGAGTGTCAGCTAGCGGTGCAGAGCTCCCAAGAAAGTCTCACTGGGTAGTAAAATAATTATTTTATTCTATACAGTCCTTATTTTAATGTTAATTAATATTTTGAAATCTGTTATGTGTAAGTATGAATAATATTTCCTGTTATTGATAATACAACTTTATGTTACGCTGAGCTTGTTAGTGTTTTTCATAACCTTCTGTGGTCAATGAAACATGGTTGGATACTCAAATGAAGTTTTTTTTTTCCTATCTTTTGTCAGGCTCGTATGGCTTTAATATTAAAATAAAGAGAAGAAAGTAGGAAACAGCTACAATAGAGGAAAACTTGAAAAACTTGAAGCTACTGCTCAGGACTTTTGCAATAAGTGGCAAATAAAGGGATTATATCTCATTTTTGAAGGGTACACGTTATATTAGCATGGCTCTGCAGCCATTGTATTATTAAAAGTTGAAGACTACAGCCAGTGCTTCGCATGTAAGGCATCTGTAGTACAAATGAGTGTCAACTGGTGGCTCTGTGATGACACTGAGTTGAGGATTTGGGGATTACTGTCCCACATGTTGCATGTAAAAAAGACGACACAGCAAGGAGTATGGTTAAGTAGGTGCAGGTATATTGAATGCATCTGAGAGAGGTCCTGCGAAACTCCTCAAGTGAAGGTGATTAAAGAATGAGAAAGCATTCTGACTTGAGTCTTTGTGTAGACCCCTACCCTCCTTTCTTCAACTTATTTACTTCTTTTATAGCATCATAGAATCCTACTGTCTTTATTAAGTTTCAACTCAGATCAATGGTGTTATCTGTTTCCTCTTATTCAGTATAAGACAGGACGTGGTCTCTTTTGGTTGTGGAATTTTCTACACTGATATGAAGTGCAGTGGTGCAATTTTAAAATACTGCTGCCTTTTAGCTGTGTTCTAAGAGCAAAGCTGAAGTTGCTAAGTTCTTCTGTCATGTCAATGGCTGAATACTTTATAGTGTCTGTTGAGTCCAGGAAGAATTGAAATGGCTTCTCTTTGGGTGTGTTACAGAATGAGGTCTTTATATCAGAATGTTACAAAAGAATTTTACAGCATGAATGTTTCTTAGGATTTATTTTTCTTCAAGAATGACATATTTTGGGGACTAATCAGTTAGCCAGTGTCATCTTAAAATGCCTGATTCATTTGAAATGTGAATCAGTCCCTCATTTTGAGCCTTAATTCAGATTAACTGTAGGTTTGAGGATATACGCTTGAGTCTCTCATTTAAGCTTTTAAAGATCAAAGAGTTGCTGTCTAGCTTCAAAGTGTGTTACTAAAACCCTACAGAAGCAATTAAAGCTGACTCAGTGTCTTTGGAGCGAGACTCCTTAACATATGTACAACATAGTAGTTAACACAAAATTAGAGGTATCTTATGGGATGGTTGCAGTGCTTATATTTTGTACTTATTTGCAGAATAGTTGCAAGTTTTACTAACAGAATTAGGTAACAGCTACTGAAGGGGACAAAGTAAAGTTGATAAGTAAAAAATAATTTCTTAGGAATACAGTCAGGCAACTGAAGCAAGATTTCACCTTCTTCTGTTTGCTTTCTGTCCCTAGTGAGTTCCTGGGTAATTGCATATGCTGTAGGCTATCTGAAAGAAGCAGGGCATCTTTTTAAGCTGTGCTTCCTGGGAGCTGTTTTAATTTCATAATGCACATAGCTGAGTTTGACTTGATTAAATTGAGTAAATGTATATCCATAGATTAACTTTATTATTCATGTCATGGAATAGGAATGGGTTGATACAGTCATTTTGGAACTGTACTCTCGGGGGGGGTAGCATAAAAAAGAGAATAGTTTTTATTATAATGGTAACATCAGTTAAAGCAGCATTTATATAAGCCCTACATGTACTTCCTATTTAAATGTCTTGAGACACAATTATGACACTTTATTCCCTTCTGTCTCAGTCATGTAATCCTAATTTCAAAAAAAATTATATCTGATTTAAGGTGATATGCAGCAAGCTGCTTCTATTTTGCTGTCAGGTATTCCTCTGTTATTAGTGCTTATTGAAAACCTCCCATGTCAGCTATTTCCTCCTGTCCTTGCAGGACAACTCATACGCTGTCAGGACTGTCCTCACTGTTATCTCACGTTGACCATGTACAGCTGCATATTTTTCACCTGTTGTTGAAGAAATGTCCTGTAGACTGTGGTTGCATTAGGTGTCTGAAGACGCTTCTGTGAGATACAGACTATCACAGGGAGGTCCTGTTCAAGGCCGCATGAACAGCCTACGTTCTCCTGGTCTTGTGCACAGACAGTAAGAAACAACAAGGACGTAAGATGTACATGTCTCCAGAAAAGATTTCATCTGTTTGAAACACTGAAATAACTGTTAATTCACATGAATTCACATTACTTTGAGAACATCGTGAATACTGGTATAGTGATAATTGGTATTAATGCTATGAAAAACATAATTTTTGTGATACTGTGATGCTGTGAAATGACCCAAATTCAGAAATGTGTGGGGTGGTCGCCAGGAACTGTTTTGTTTACTGCAACCTGTGTGTAATGAAATGGCCTGCCACTGACTTGCATGCAGCATGTTTAAGGCACTGTCACTCAGGGATGGTTTTTCCACTAGCACAGAGTTGGTGCAGGAGAATGCCTGGCTTGTTGGGCTTCAGCCTGTATATGACAGAGGCAGCGAGAGCAAGAAGCTGCACAGGAAGCCTGGGGTGATGGCCAGGCCAGATGATGGTTTTTTTCTGACTCACTGCCAGGAACATGTACACTTTCTGTTATCGGAGAGGCTTATAAAATGATGCATTTTGGTTTTGCATTTTTCTTATCTTTCACTGAAACACTGATTAGTAGGCACGGGCTATTCTGAGATATGCACTTTTAAATTCACATGTGGTGTTAGCTCATGAGTTCAGATGGTATTTTGTTTAATATCACAGGGGCAGACTGGTAGTCACTTGAAGTTCAAGAGGAAAAACCAGAATCTTAGGAAAGTTCAATGTCTGTTTTCTCCTACTGTGAGACAGTCCAAAATGGTTGTTACAGCTTTGGAGAGAATATATATTTTCTTCAGCCTCTTATGCAATCACTGTTACAAAAGTGTGTTCCTCACTAAAAGTGCAAATACAATTAGTGCTTAAGCAGTTAGTTGTGGAAGTAAATGGTTTATGATACCTTTTTTATTTAATTTTTGTTGTCTCAATGGTAAGTTGCTTTTTCAGCCACTGTACATGTTTGGAAATAGGGTATCCACTGTGTGAAGATTACAGACGAAGATATGGTCAATGAGAAAATTTTGATAGCTAAAGCTTTTCTATGTAAAATACCATGCAGCCAGCTTAAATGAAGCTTCAAACAGATAAGAATGTCATAGGTCTGTGCACACTGACTCATGCCAATGCCTTCTGAAGAGAAACTCATACATGAGTTTTTTTTTCAGGTCATCCTGTTTCTAAATCAATTAGCTACACCACTGAATTCTCACATCCTCCCTTTGGGAGGCTCAGTTGCCATTGTTTGGATATACTGCAGATTTGGAAGACTTCTGCAGTGCCTCATGTAACTGTGCAGATCAGACAACCACATGTAAAGCTGTGCTACTGCAAGAATGCTCAGCAGAAAATGACTTCTCTTCAATCTCCATTAAAATATGTAGAATTTTCATTTCATGTCTCTGGTACTGGAAAAGCAGTTGGCAATGGAAATACCATTCCTGGGTACTGCTGTTATATTGAAAAAGAGAGTTGATTAAGGAAAGATAAGAACTTTTACTTGTGTGTCTAAGACCATGGAATGTATGAAGAAACCAAATTAACACTCTTTCTCTTTTTTTTTTTATTCTTATAAATATTAGTTAGCAGGTGTCTGAATCAAAGAAATATACTGCTTAAGAAAAAATATTACATAAGGAAAACCCCATGTTTGAAATGTTTAAGAAAGTCATATTTATCATGTTCAGGTGCCATAAGTTACTAAATATATTTGGCTACTTTAACTGTTATTTGGACACCAGATTCATTTTAAGGTTGTACAGTGTGGCTATCTGATATTTTATACAACTGCTGGTGGTGAATAAATAAGGTGAACAACCTTACTGTAGCTGAATTCCTTCCTTAATTTTAGGTAAGCTGCAATACTCTTATGATCAAACACCATATTGCAGGTGGGGATTTGCTTCTCCTTATCTCCCATACTTTTTCTGGAAAGCTGCTGTATCATTTTTTTGATTAGAAATATTAGTATTTTTAGCCCAAAACTATTTTATGCCTATTAGTTTTGTGCTGATAGTGGGGTAGAGGAGAAATAGAAGTCACCAGACATGGAGCAGATCTTTCTTGTGTATTTGTGGAGAACAGCCAATTCACTTGTTTTCCATTTCTTAGGCTAGAAAGCCAAGTCTTTTCAGATTTGTGTGAAACACTGTTCTTCCTCCTATCCAACTTCTCTATCTGTTCTAATCTGACTTCAGTTTTCTTTAATATAGCCAAAATTTTGACATGCAGATGACATTTTACCAGTGTTTATTGATCTGGCTTTCATCCTTGTCTGATATTACAGAATGATATTTGGGTATTGTAGCTTCCACTCTCATAATATTACTTTCTTGTCCAATGAGTAAACTTAGAGAAGAAATTCTTTGTCCCTGCTGTATGGCCCTGCACTGTGTCATAATGAATTGTGTAGGCTACCTTTTGTACCAGTCCCCAAGGCTGTTAGTGTCTTCCTGGAAGGCCCTAACTGGTGGTAACTGTAGATTTTACATCATCAATAGGTTCTATTAGTGCTTTTAGCATTTCTGCGGTCATCCTATTCCTCTTTCCTTTCTGATTCCTGAGATGATTTTGTGCAGATAGCTGCTTGTTTGGAGGAGGGGAAAAAAAAAAAAGAAAACAAAAGAAAAAAAGAAGCAAGTGAAAATAGAGATTTGGAATAAAAATGCCTCATCCTTTAGGATTAGCCTCTCTATAGTGATATTGACATGAAAGATTTTAAAATAATTTTTTTTTGAACAAAATTAAAGACAGAGTAAACATTAAACCTCATATCTTTTACTTAAGAAATCTTGACTTGTAAAATTGGATTTATAGCCCTCTGGAACTTGTGATCAAGATTAATGTGGAGAATAAATTTTCAGCTGCCATTACAGACATCAAAAAAAAAGGTTTGTATGGTTAACCATTGGTGCCCTCCTCTCAAGCATTTTGCCTGTCTTATCAGAACATGTGACTGAGATAAAGCAGCCATGAATATCTGATTAAGAGAGGTGAGCAGTGGGAAAAGTTTATGCACAATCTGTGCAATCTTCATTTAAGTGGAATTGAGTGAACTGATTTTTGTAGAAGGAGAATCAAAACATGCAAGTCAGTGTCTCTTGTACAGTTGAGAATTCCAGTATTCCTTGAATATAATTTCTGTCAAACTATTTGGGACAATGCATATCCAGTTATTCACACTGAACAGTTGTATCAGTCAGCTGCTTACCAATTGTATGTGTCTGAAAATCATGCAAAACAGCTTTAAAAATCAAATCTAATAATAGTTGTGCAAGGTTCATGAGTCTTTCCACTTAAAAGGAAGTGAGAGCGTTGTCTCCTTGGTGAGGGCGTAGCCTTGGGTACTTCAGAGAACTGTGAGTTAACTGCTTTATTCAGCACAGGTTATTTTTCTTAACAAAGCTAAATTTTAATGTAGATCTGTGTTAGCCCTGGCACTGAAACCATGGTTATTTTGAAGTGTGGGAATGGCTCTGAGGTTAGCTACATGTGTACCATTTTGTGCTTGGAACTTGCATGTGGTAGGTCCTTCTGGAGCAAGGCAGAGAAGGCTCCCGTCTGACTGCTTAGTAGCCGGCAGTCATGCCCATCCTTTCCTTCCTTGTCTAGGTATCTACACAGCCAGCTAACAGTGCTCTGCCTCACAAGTCTATTGTGTGTAATGCTTTCAAGACTGTAAAACACTTAAACGTTGTGTGAAAGGGGGGTTTATGAAGCACCCTACATGAGGGATTTCTGATGTGTAATGCGTTGGTACTTCACATATTAAGGGAGACAGTATCTTTCGTATTGATTTTTCTATCTCTTTTGTCCTTTTAATCAGAATTTTTTTTGATTAGTGAACTGTCCTTCTGATGTTGCATAGACAGAAAAATAACCAAGTGCTCAGGTACGCGTCTTAATCAGCTTAAAATAGAAAAATTTAAATTAATTTTTGATGGGTTAGTCTTACTTTTCCAAGAAGATGAAAAATATGAATGTTTCAATTTTTGTAGTGCTATATTATTGTGGCTGTCACTCAGACTTTTCTTGCTAATCCAATGAAAGACTAATGTGTTATGATTAAGTACAATACTTCTGGCAATCCTTTAAGGCCGTGTTATGACTAAAAGTAAATTAGTTATGAAAATATTCTGCTTTATTTTAATAAAAAAGCATTCTGTTTTATTTAGAAACAAATACCAAAATCTCTGTAGTGAGGAATACTTTAAATAGACTTTCTTTTATATTTAAATTAGTTTTTGAAAGAGAACATCACAATACTTTTTGGGAGAACAGAGCAATAAAATCTTAGTGCAACTTGTTATGTAGTTAATATGCATCTCAAAGGCTTGTGAGTTATACTATAGATGCTTGTAATAAACAGCATTTTTGTATTGTTTAATAGTGATAAAATAGAAAAATGCATGTTTTATAGAAGAAAAGTTATATTCACACTATTAATGTTTTTCATAAAGAAATATTTTGGGATAATTTGATAACAATTTGCTTTTGACAAAATAGGCAGTTAAAAAGATGCATAGCCTAATTCGTTGCTCTTCTAGTCTTCCATCAACAGAGTTTTTACAGAGATGGAAGAAAGGCAGAGTATATGAAATAATTCTTGGTTCCTGTGCTGGTTTTGGCTAAGAAGGGTTTAATTCTCTTCACTGGAGCACCTGTGGTGGACGGGGACCTTTCCAGCTTCCCATTCTCTTCCACGTGGGCGGGGGGCTGGGAGGGGCGGGACCACGGCCGGGGCAGCTGACCCCGATGGGGCAATGGGATGTTCATTCCAATCACCCTGATTACAGAAATGTTGATTTTATTTCTGAGCTTAATAGAGAGACTCTTGATTCACATTTACAGGAAGTGAGTTGTGACTGCCATGATCAGGACTAGAGGGGCCCTGCCTCCAGCCAGGTGGAGGAAAGGGACAACTGGGCTTACTGGACTGTGTGGATCCGATGGCCTGGCACATCCAACCCACAGGAGTATAAAGCTTTAGTGGGCACCGGTGCACAGTGCACCTTAATGCCATCAAACTATATAGGGGCAGAACCCATCAGCATTGCTGGAGTGACAGGGGGATCCCAAGAGCTAACTGTATTGGAGGCCGAAGTGAGCCTCACCGGGAATGAGTGGCAAAAGCACCCCATTGTGACTGGCCCAGAGGTTCCGTGCATCCTTGGCATAGACTACCTCAGGAGAGGGTATTTCAAGGACCCAAAAGGGTACAGGTGGACCTTTGGTGTAGCTGCCTTGGAGACGGAGGAAATCAAACAGCTGTCTACCTTGCCTGGCCTCTCGAAGGACCCTTCTGTTGTGGGGTTGCTGAAGGTCAAAGAACAACAGGTGCCAATCGCCACCACAACAGTGCACCGGTGGCAATATTGCACCAACAGAGACCTCTGATCCCCATCCACGGGCTCATTCATTGACTGAAGAGCCAAGGAGTCATCAGTAAGACACACTCACCCTTTAACAGTCCCATGTGGCCAGTGCAGAAATCTAATGGAGAGTGGAGACTAACAGTAGACTATCGTGGCCTGAATGAAGTCACTCCACCGTTGAGTGCTGCTGTGCCAGACATGCTAGAACTTCAATACGAACAGGAGTCAAAGGCAGCCAACTGGTATGCCACAATTGATATTGCTAATGCATTCTTCTCAATCCCTCCGGCAGCAGAGTGCAGGCCACAGTTTGCTTTCACTTGGAGGGGCATCCAGTACACCCAGAATCGATGGCGCCAGGGGTGGAAACACAGTCCTATTATTTGCCATGGACTGACCCATAATGCACTGGGACAGGGAGAAGCTCCCGAACACCTTCGATACATTGATGACATCATCATGTGCGGCAACACAACGGAAGAAGTTTTTGAGAAAGGAGAGAAAATAGTCCAAATCCTTCTGAAAGCTGGTTTTGACATAAAACAAAGTAAGGTGAAAGGACGCGCACAGGAGATCCAGTTCTTAGGAGTCAAATGGCAATATGGACATCGTCAGATCCGAATGGATGTGATCAACAAAATAGCAGCCGTGTCTCCACCAACCAGCAAAAAGGAAACACAAGCTTTCTTGGGTGTTGTGGGTTTTTGGAGAATGCATATTCCACATTACAGTCTGATCGTAAGCCCTCTCTATCAAGTGACCCGGAAAAAGAATGATTTCAAATGGGGCCCAGAGGAACAACAAGCCTTTGAACAGATTAAACAGGAGATAGTTCATGCAGTAGCTCTTGGGCCAGTCCGGGTAGGACAAGATGTAAAGAATGTGCTCTACACCGCAGCTGGGGAGAATGGCCCTACCTGGAGCCTCTGACAGAAAGTGCCAGGGGAGACCCGAGGTCGACCCCTAGGGTTTTGGAGTCGGGGATACAGAGGGTCCGAAGCCTGCTATACTCCAACTCAAAAAGAGTTATTGGCAGCATATGAAGGGGTCCGAGCTGCTTCAGAAGTGGTTGGTACTGAAGCACAGTTGCTCCTGGCACCCCGACTGCCAGTGCTGGGCTGGATGTTCAAAGGAAAGGTCCCCTCTACACATCATGCAACTGATGCTACATGGAGTAAATGAGTTGCACTGATCACCCAGCGGGCTCGAGTAGGAAACCCCAGTCACCCAGGAATCTTGCAAGTGATTATGGACTGGCCAGAAGGCAAAGATTTTGGATTATCACCAGAGGAGGAGGTGACACGTGCTGAAGAAGCCCCACTGTATAACAAACTGTCAGAAGATGAAAAGCAGTATGCCCTGTTCACTGATGGGTCCTGTCGCCTTGTGGGAAAGCACCGGAGATGGAAGGCTGCTGTATGGAGTCCTACACGACAAGTAGCAGAAACTGCTGAAGGAGAAGGTGAATCGAGCCAGTTTGCAGAGGTAAAGGCCATCCAGCTGGCCTTAGACATTGCTGAACGGGAAAAGTGGCCAGTGCTCTATCTCTATGCTGACTCCTGGATGGTGGCAAATGCCTTGTGGGGCTGCTTACAGCAGTGGAAGCAGAGCAACTGGCAGCGCAGAGGCAAACCCATTTGGGCTGCCACATTGTGGCAAGATATTGCTGCCTGAGTAGAGAACCTGGTTGTAAAGGTACGTCACGTGGATGCTCACATCCCCAAGAGCTGGGCCACTGAAGAACATCGAAACAGATCAGGCTGCCAAGATTGAAGTGGCTGAGGTGGATCTGGACTGGCAGCATAAGGGTGAACTATTTCTAGCTTGTTGGGCCCATGACACCTCAGGCCATCAAGGGAGAGATGCAACATACAGGTGGGCTCGTGATCGAGGGGTGGACTTGACCATGGACGCTACTGCACAGGCTATCCACGAACATGAAACATTAACTGCAGTCAAGCAAGCGAAGCGGGTAAAGCCTCTGTGGTGTGGGGGACGATGGCTGAAATATAAATATGGGCAGGCCTGGCAAATTGACTATATCACACTCCCACAAACCCGCCAAGGCAAGCGCCATGTGCTTACAATGGTAGAAACAACAACTGGCTGGCTGGAAACGTATTCTGTCCCCCACGCCACTGCCTGGAACACTATCCTGGGTCTTGAGAAACAAGTCCTGTGGCGACATGGCACCCCAGAGAGGATTGAGTCAGACAATGGGACTCATTTCCGAAATAGCCTCATAGACACCTGGGCCAAAGAGCATGGCATTGAGCGGGTGTATCACATCCCCTATCACACACCAGCCTCTGGGAAAATTGAATGGTACAATGGACTGTTAAAAACTACACTAAGAGCAATGGGGTTGGAACATTCAGGCACTGGGATACACATTTAGCAAAAGCCACCTGGGTAGTCAACACGAGGGGGTCTGCCAATCGAGCTGGCCCTGCCCAGTCAGAAATCCTACATACTGTGGAAGGGGATAGAGTCCCTGTAGTGCACGTAAATGTATGCTGGGCAAAACAGTGTGGATTCTTCCTGCCTCCGGCAAAGGCAAACCATTTGTGGGATTGTTTTTGCTCGAGGACCTGGGTGCACTTGGTGGGTGGTGTGGGAGGATGGAGAAATCCAGTGTGTGCCTCAAGGGGATTTGGTTTTGGGTGAAAACAGTCAATGAACTGAATGGCACAATGTGAACTGCTATATAATACTGTGTGTCACCTCTGTGTTGTATCAATATCATAGTGCAAGCTTCCCAACCCATGGAAGGTAAACTGTGAAGCAAGCAAAGTGCAGCAGTGATGGAACGATGACTGACTCGGTATGCAGCAACCCAATGCCACACACCATCTCTCCCACCCTGAAAGACTGATACGACAGATGGAGCCCAAAGTCATGGACTGGGTGAACTCAATGGACATTTTAATGGACATTTTACAGGGAAGGTCCATAGACTAAGGGAATTATGTCTGTGTATTATGTTAAAGGATGGGAAGGGGAGGGGTGGTGGTTGTTGAGGTATTGGATGGTGTGGGACCTGGGCATGGTGTAAATGGTATGGAATAACGGGTTGGAGAATGTGCTGGTTTTGGCTAAGAAGGGTTTAATTCTCTTCACTGGAGCACCTGTGGTGGTTGGGGACCTTTCCAGCTTCCCATTCTCTTTCACGTGGGTGGGAGGCTGGGAGGGGCGGGACCACGGCTGGTGCAGCTGACCCCGACTGGCCAATGGGATGTTCATTCCATACCATGTGACACCATGACCAATATATTAATGGTGGCAGTTGGCACACAGTGGGGCAGTTGCAGCTTGTGGGCTGGCTGTGTCAGGTTGGTGGGTGGCTGTGTCATGTGCAGTTTGTTTTGGTGGTTCATTCCCTTTCCCTCCTCCCTTCCCTCCCTGCCCCGGGTTTTGCGCCTCTCATTGTTTTCCTTTCCATTGCATTTTTGTTGTTGTTTTATTTTAATTATTAATCTGTTCGTATCTCAACCCATGAGCGTTACCCTTCTGATTCTCTCCCCCATCCCACTGTTGGGGGAGTGAGCGGGCGGCTGTGTGGGGCTGAGTTGCCGGCTAAAGCACGACAGTTCCTAATTGACAGAGGTCCTGGATGGCTACTCCAGAGCTAAAAAGGGAAAAAAAAATATGTGGAGAAAAGCTGATATATATGTGAGTTGTTACCTGGGAGAGATATAGTTTCACTAGGGTTAGTCTTGTTCCTCCTAATGATGAGAAGTTCTGTTCATCCCTGTAGCACACCAGCGGGGACAATCCTGAAAAATTAGTGCGGATACTCTTTCTCATAATCACTGTCAAGGGTTGGATTTGTGGTCTTCCAAGTTTGTAAACAGAGGTATTCAGCACAAGTCAAAAAGCTATTATCAAGGCCTGTATTTTATTCTAGCTGTTGGCTGTTTGCCAGAGAATTTCCTCAGTTAATGCACACCAAAATACTGCCTTATAACATGTTCTGAATGTCAGGAGTAACTTCTCATGATATTTTTGGTATAGAAACCAGTACTTTTATAATTCTTTGACAAGTTTTCTGTTTCTAAACCTACTTTAGTTCATGCCAGCAAGTAGGCTTTGAAGTTTTTGCATGCTTTTAAAAACTAAGCTTTTTCTCAAACAGTAACAAAAAAAGATTTATTTTTTTTTTAGTCCAGCTCTTTTAGGAGAATGACATGACAAACAACTTGTTGTCAGTTCTGTTCCTTTTTCCTTCTAGAAAGGAAAGGCTTTGTCAGTTTAGGGAGGGCTCTTGTCAATTTTTCTTTCTTTAATGGTGAATTAAAATTAGCTGAGGTAGCTCCTGCGTTAAGTCACATGAAACTTCCTGAAAATATTAAACTTTGAGCTAGAAGAGAAGGTATGGAGGGATTTTTGTTTGTTCTGTGTGACTGATGTATGACTTTGTCAACAAAATGCCTCTAAAGGAAAGAAATTTCAGGAGTATCTTTTTCTCATGCGAGGCAGGTTTTGGGGTTGCTTTTCTGTCCACTTGGACAATTCCAAAAGCATTTATGTTAAAGGCTGTCTAAAGAGGAGAGTTTAGTTTTATTTTTGTAGTTTCTAATAAACTTTTATTTTTATAGAAGACAGGGAAAGCATGTGTAGCAACTTTCTGCAACTTAAATACTGTAATTTTTTTAAGACTGCAGATTTATGAGAAAAACAATTTTTGCTAAGGTGCTCACTAACACCACTGAATTCGATTTCAGGGTGGGAGTTTGGATGTGCTCAGTTGTAGTTTAAAAAAACTGAAACATGCAAAATGCTGTTGCTTGATGGATATGGGGTGAATATTTTATTGGTCAGTCTGTTTTGAAAGAAAATGTTCCTTTAAATTCATTTTAAGTCCATTAAAACACAGTATTGCTGCACATTCCACTCCGCATTTTGTAGATTTAGATTAAATCTTTGAAAAATTTTACAGTTCTACCTGGCAACTTAAAATATAATATTACCAAAGTTAACATCTTCTTTTTATTGTCTCTCCCCCCCCCCCCCCCCCAATATATGCTTATTATTTTTCTGCTTCCTATAGACCAGTGGTGTTTTTCTGCATCATGAGCTACAAAGGAAAAAACAAGGTGGAACACCAAATGTTCTAATTTTCACAAATCATTACGTTTAACTTTAGGATTAGATATCTGAAATTGCTGATGCTTAACAAACTTGACATTGCAGATTTGGTCTAAAGCCAGTGTAACATCAGTATAAATCTGCCTGTTAACTCCAGTAACCATTGAATTTAGGTTTTCAGGAAGCATAGGTATATACAGGTGTTCTCAAAATGGTTTCTGACTGGGTGAAAAGGGAGGAAAGTTGGCCATCTGGCTAGATGTGGAGGTTTCAGATAGGGAACTTGACTATTCTGAATGTGCATCAGATCCACTGGAGCATTAAACCTTTCAGTGCATTTTTGTGTATCAAATGTCGGGAAGAATTCGTTAATGTATGCTGCTATGAAATCTCGAGAGGCCTGTATAAACCCATTAATGTATCATTACACATTACATGTAAAGACCCTTGTGACTTTATCAAATTCTCTAAATATAATTGTGTGGGGTTTTTTTCATATTATACTGAATAAATATGCTCAATACGCAATTGAGCAACTGATGTACTCAACTTCTATTTGTCGTTTTACTTTTTACATGCCAGTTTAGCGTATCTAAAAGTCAGCAAGAAATAAAATGCAACCAGGAAAAGTCTTTCTGCAGTGTTGGGGAAAGAGCATGTGGTCTCTGTTTAGTTTGTTAAATGATGAAAATATATGCATTTGGCAGAAACTAGTTAATTTGCATTTGTCATATTCCCACTCTATAATTCAGACACAATATTCAACATCTTCATTCTTTCTAAGAAAAGATTTCACAACAGTGCTCTGCTTTTAGGTCTTCTGTTACTGACTTTTCACTATTTTATAAGATAGATATTCACCAAAATGTGACTGCAGAATATAACCAGAGATAATTAAAACCAAGAAGTAAATTCTCATGTTACTTTACAATTTTTCAGAGTTTTTAGGTCAATCTGCAGCTATTTTAGATTGCATTTAAGCTGAGTTATTGAAATATATGCATATTAGGCAAATAAATTGTTCTAAAATGAAAGTAGGCCAGATTTCTGGAAACTCTACACTTAACTTTGAGTTCGAGTGACTTCTGATTAGAAGATTTTTTGCATCCAGATACATAATGAATGCTTATTCCTAACTATTCATTTGCTTGTATTACTTGATTTATACGCAGCATCTTCATGTTGCTTGTTCAGCAATATTTTTGTTCAGATTTTGTCTTGTTACCTTTTAAATTTTCTACATATAGTTTCTTTATATTCAGAACACATAAACATCTGATCTTCACTATCAAATTATATATTCGCAGGTTAGAATTTATATTCTAGTATGGAAAGAAAAATTGCTCATAATATAATCATGGAAATAGTTATTTTTTTTAATCTTAGTGGCCTGTAAACTAAACCTTTCAAGAAGACAAAGGTGAAAAGGATGGGGTAAAGTCGAAGGAATTAGAAATGTAGAAAGAAAAAAGACATTTGAACAGAAGCTCATTGGAGCCAATGGAGAGACAGTGCAGTGAGGTTTTTCAGGCAGGCTGTGATTGAGGTTCTGTCAGACCTTAAGAGGCACAGAACCACTGGGGTGGGAAGGGACTTCTGGAATTCTTCTAGTTCAACCCCTTGTTCAGAGCAGACTCAGCTGGAGGAGGTTGCTCAGAGCCATGGTCAGTCTGGTCTTGAATTATCTGCAAGGCTGGAAACTCCACAGCTTCTCTGGTTAACGTCTTCCAGTGCTTGACCACCCTCACAGTAAAGCTCTTGATGGTACATCTCAGCATGACCAAAAGTAGGGCCAGAGCAATTTATAACTGTACTTGCTACTTACCTTATACACAGTAAGCCTTTTCCTTACCTACTACATTCAGCTGTAGTTTAGGTAGAGGGCTAAGGTGTGGTTTTACACACTCCTGCATTTTTGTTTTTCTTTTTCTTCTAAACAGAATGATGGTTTCTCTTCCACGTGTCATTGGAATTGCTTGGCTTTATTGCAACGGTCCTTGCAAATCCTTATAGGGATGACAGTGTTTTAGATTAGCGCAGTGTCTCATGCTTGAGTTCATGTCCGCAAAGTGATTTCAGTAATGTAAAACTAGTCAAATATTCCTGGTCATCGACAGAGGAGAACAGCTGTGCCCAGAAAGCCCTTCTTGTACATGGTGGATGGTATAGGAAAATGTATGGAGACTGCTTTGTTCTGTTGGACGCAGTGTTGGACACCTTCAGGAGTCGCCTGGACAGGGTGCTGGGCCATCTTGTTTAGACTCTGCTCTTCCTAGAAAGGTTGGACTAGATGATCCCTGAGGTCCCTTCCAACCTGGGATTCTGTGATTCTGTGTGATTCTTGTTGCTGGTGCTCTGGCAGAGCAGATCAGAGCAGGAGGCTGCAAAGAAGTCTGAGTGGCTAAGTTTGTGGAAGAAAAAAAATGAGGACTGTAAAGAATAAGGACAAAATGTTTATACTTCAATGAAAAAGGAGTTTGGAAAGCTTTAATGTTACTTGGAAGTCAGAATGAAAGGAAAACAAGAACCTTTAAACGGAGCGCTTCTAACATGCTTGGGGGAAGGAAGTTGGGTGCCAAGAACCTCAAAAAGAAAGAGGGCTGCAATAATCATACTATATAATTATCATGGCTCGGATAGAAAAGACAGAAACTTGCATGCTATTTTTGTATGTTTTCAAGTATTGTTCATATCCCTGGGGCCTCCTATAAAATCTTACCCTTCTCTGCAAGAAGGATAATGGAAAATGTTTGACAGGATGGTAGTTCTTTATATTTTATTTCACAACTTTCACACTGTAAGGGACTTTCCAAAAATATCAGTTTTCAAAGCTCTGTTATTGTTAAAGAGCAGCTAATCACAAAGGCGAGTGGTATAAGAAAGAGCATACCTGTTATGTACCTACTTGTAAGCCTGCTGCCTGGTTGAAATACCGATTAAGGTGAAATTCAGCTAACCTTGCTCATACGGTGTATGTTCAGAGTTTCAGATATACAAGGTTTTTTTGAAAACCAGAATAAAACCACTTTTTTTTTTCCTTTTAGCATGGGAAAACTTTTGTGTTAAGAGGGTTGCAGTGGAGGTGGGCAAACCTGTATATTGCCTTTTACCTTTCAGTGTTATGTGGGACAGTTGTGAACGTATGTAGTATTGAAGTAGCTGGGAGAGCAGCCTCAAAGTGACACTGAACATGACTACAAGGAAAATACATTCTTGATCTGTTCTTGGGATTTGAATCTGAATCTCTGAGGATCATCTGTCTGTGTTTAAAATGTTATTTCAGTGTGACTTTGAAAGAAAGAGATGATTGAAATTTAGAAATTTTTAGTGTCAGTTGTTGAATGATATTGCCCAAAGTAATTACAGTGTTTTTGATTGACATAGTTTTTAGCTTTTTATGTGAAATATGTTCTCAGTAAGAAAGTCTGTTTGGTATTTTCTCCCACCGCTTTTATCCAAATTTCATTGTATGGCTAAGCTGTTATTCTGTGTCCAGACTTTTCAAGCAATCCTAATGAAAAATATCTTATTTAATATATAAATTTTGTTTTCATTTGCATTTCTCTTCTGAAAACAGTCAAACCTGCAGAGAGAAGAGCAAAATTAGTGT
Organism: Phalacrocorax aristotelis; assembly: GCF_949628215.1. Classification (NCBI taxonomy): domain Eukaryota; kingdom Metazoa; phylum Chordata; class Aves; order Suliformes; family Phalacrocoracidae; genus Phalacrocorax; species Phalacrocorax aristotelis. The sequence goes on along the minus strand of NC_134278.1, from coordinate 21,544,766 downwards.
ATTAGTAGTCTAGGATTTCTACATGTAACAGACTGAATGAGATACAGCAGTGTGCTATTCTTTCAACTATTCTTGGCTGCAAAGTAAGACTGAGAGTACTTAATGGGGTATGCTTAACACTGTATTGTAGTACCTAAAAGGAAGCTGTGGCTAATAAGAGACAGAGAATGTACAGAGAATGATAGTATAGATACAAATACACAGAGAGAATAAGCATAATATTATGAAGAAAGATGTTAAGCTGTTATGCTGTACTTTCCCTTTCCAAACAAAGAATTTTTATTCTCTTGTATTGTATAGACCCCTTATTTATACATACAAAGGATGTTGAAGAACATATGCAAGAAGAATAATATGCATTTAAAAAGAAATTCTAAATAGGAACTTAAATACACAATAGTATCAAATTATATACCACACAAAATCAATAGAATAGTGAATGCTGATTCCCAGAATTCTCAAAAATAAGCTCAGTCATATATAAAATTGGAAACGACGAGGATGACTGCACCATGAACAGCTGCATCATTTTGTACTGGCTGGATGAAGACCCTATTCAGTATGGCAGTTCTAAACAAGCATACAATGTGCATGGTTTTGTATGACATGGTTGGGAGTAGATATGATAATGAAATTAGTGACTTCAGGACATGTTTCTTTCTATCTGGAATACTATAAAATAGGTTAGTCCTAATAAAGGAGCTGGACTATATTTGGGTACAGCTGATTTGAGGCTGTAGTAAGTGAAAAGATTTTTGCTAGTTTGAATTGGTTTGTTTGAACAAATGATTAAAAATACACTGCAAAGTTGATTAGAAACACACACTTACTCTACGTGTGGAAGAAGGATAGAGAAAATCTTGTCAGTAAGAGAAGAGTCAGTAATTCAGTGGATAAGATTGTTATCACTGATTTGGGGGAAAGTGGTTATTTGAATTTTCGTCTGGATGTCAGATAAAAATATGAAGATCAGCATGGTGGAGAGAAAGGAAAATGATAGTGAAAAGTAGATAAGAGAAGTAACTGCGGAGAGATAGAGCTATCACTTGTTAAGTAGAAAAATGGTTGCTTCCAGGAGAAAAATTGTTTTAGCTAAATAATTTTTAGTCTGCATCTATGTGAGCATATGTTGCACGTCCATGTATTTAAGGTTAAGATTTTTATTTCCACCAATTCAGAACTGTGTGTTCGATATGTTACAGACCGAAAGCTTTCTTCTGTTTTCTTTTGGGATCAAAAGATTCAGTGTAATTGAAGATAGGAAAAGGAATTATGAAGGTTGAAAATGATCAGGCTTTAGGGGTGGAATAGTCTTTCACATTTATTTGTAAATGTTAAAAAACACCCAACATTTTCCAGCGTCTTGGTGTAGCTGAGCAAAGCTGGTCTGGACTCCACTTCTGAAGAATTTTTGATGGAAGGGAAGGCAGTTTGCTGAAGAGATACCTGGTCTAGCCAAATCAGGTATTTTAGGCCCCAAAGCAATACAGATGCATTACTGTCCTTCAACCAATTATCCCTATTGAGGAATAGGGATATTGAGGGTAGTACTTCAGCCATTTTGGAGCCACTCTAACATTATGCTGCTTCTTACAGCCAAGCTAGCTCAAGTACCTCTTTACAATTCCACTGGGAGCCTAAGCATTGACTGCCGCTCATTCCAAGGCACTGTTTTTGGCTAGAATACAAAATACCTGTTTTTAAGGGGCCTACATTCAAAACCAGGCCTTGGATGCTTAAAATGTGTATTTTGGAAATCTTTTCTCAGTTAAGCACTTATGTTACTCTCTATAATTATGAAATTAAATTGATTCCCTGGGATATATTCCAACAGAGCAGTCATTAAAATCAAACAAATCCTACTTGACTGGCATGTAGAGTTTTAACTGTTTTCTGATCTTTATGAAGATACTCAACAGAGTTTGCTTTTGAGCAAGTTTGCAGTAATAGATTATCCTGCAGAGCTTTAAGTGGGCTTTGCTGTCATTGCAGCTCGGTGAATTTTTTCCTATATATAGCAGGATTATATACATGTTTTCTGAGTTGACTTCAAAACTGAAAAAATAAGAAAACAAAATGCAAAGAAAAAATGATTTATTGAAGTATTTGTCTTCTGCTCCTTACATCCCAACACAACTGTGAGCTGTATCGTTGTTTTCATGTAGACATCCAGATACCTTGTCTGTGTCAGATGGATGCATTTTTTGTTGAGTTCACACATTAGTATGATATACTGATGGTTTTAAAAGGCATGAAGAGCGCATGTCTGCTTGGGTGTTGATGAAGGTATGGCCAAACTTGCTTTCATGACATGTTTTAGTCTGTAGAATGTGTCGGTATGGAAGACTGTCATTGGCTGTATATTTACTTTTATACTAGTGTTTTGGTTTTTTAAAATGACTAGTCACAATGATTTTGGTCTTTAAAAAACTCTGTAATAATGACTACAACTATTTTATTATTTCTAGCTAAAATACGAATAAATTATTTTTTATGGTATGTTTGAAGTTTGCCAGTTTTGGTTATTCCAAACCAATGCAAATCATTCAAGATCGTCAAACCATTTCTATGTCTGTACTTGTGACAGTATCCCTGCCTGGAGTACTGAAATAACTCTTAGCTCAAAAAACAGATTGTGATGTATTTTACAACATCTAAGATCCCAAACTGAGATCAGGTGTTATAGCTTGAATGTGTTAGTCATATACCCCCTATCATAGCAATATAAATCCTCTGTCTCTCTTAAATTACATAGTTTCATGAAAAAAATATAATGTCCCAGGAACTGTTCTGTAAGATCATTATTTCTTGTTGCTGTCTTCCAAAAACTTGATTTACTTCATTATGTATTTCAGCTGTTACCAAACATTTTTTTTCTGAAATTAATTAACAATATGTTTAAAATCAGATTTAAGATATGTTATATTTTTATTTGGAAGTTTATTCAGGATTATTACTAAAGACAAGATTTGTTGTTCCATCATGGTTTAACTTTCCTGTTTTGAACTTTGATCTCCATTGCTTGTTTGCCAAAAATATTTTTTTAATGTGTACCTTTGAGATTTGGTATTCATTGCTGTCATATAAAAATTCTAACGCACTGCAAAGTCTATCTGGCCCACCCCTGACTGTTTAATTCAACAGCTGTGTTTTCATGTAGGGACTATATTTCCAAATCAAAATTTTCCAGCACACAAACAAAGTTTACATTGCCAGAATATATGGGGTTGACTGCTGCTGTGGGACTCAGTGCTGTGGATGTAACATGAAATTGTGGCCACTCTTTGGATAAATATGAGCTGTCTTGTTCTTACACTCTCAATTTGAGATAGACTGAATATTTAGTCTGAAATGTGGTTTTGTCTTCCCACTCATTTGGCGTACCTGCTTGGTTTATTTTTTTATACTCATTATCCGTTGACTATAAGATTTAAGTAGATATGCAAATATGTATTCCATAATTCTTTACAGTTAGTTGTGTGAAACTCTTGTTAATATGCAAACCAGGACTGAGTTACAGAAAATATTTAAAAAAAGAAAAAGACACCAACTAAACACATTTTAGGAGGAAGGATTTTCACAGACAAGTGCATTGTTTGCATTTGAGCTTTATTAAAAGTGGGGTGGCGAAACCAGGTGCTTTTCAACTCTGTGGTTCATGGTGAAGTTCTCAGTGGTGCAGTTACATTAGGCAGGAGACAAGAGACCACACAGCACAGACGTGGAGGCTGAGGAGAGGACACCATTGCAACTCCAGGGTAGGCCAGGACCCAGGGATGGCGCTCCCTGAAAGTCCAGAGCTGGAGTTAGGGGCAAGTCTCTCCTTTTTGGATTCATTTGATACTGTATTTTAAATGCCCCTGTGTAAGGATCTGTGCATGCAGGAAGATCAGGACAAGCTCATGGGATTACTTAGGCTGCACATCTGCACTGGTGCCAGTTTCCATCTAAACCTGGGGCCACGGCCAGGCTGGAGAACTCTGCCTTCCCCAGCTGCCTCCTGGGAATGGCCCCTGGCCCGTGTTCACCCATTACCCTGTCCAGGGACTAGCTGCTGCCAAGGCTGACTTGTCCGGTTTGTCAGACCCTGGCTGTAATGGTGATTCCAAGTTAACCTGGACAAGTGGGGCAATGATAACCGGAATGCTAGATGATGACAAGCACAGCTAAAACAAGCTCAGATAAGCTCATGCCAAGACAAATCCAAACACTCAGAAGAGCAGAGACTCAGCACCATCAGGTCAGTGCAGACTCTGTGACCTTTTAAAGGAAAGACAAAAGCCTATTTCCTGGACTGTCCCAGAATACCTCAGCATTTTGTCATCTAAGTATCTTCTAGAAGCAGGAGACTGAAGGCTGCTTGATGGGTCTCACATGTGGGTGGACTCTGGTGCCATATCCATGGCACAGTGAGGGTCTTTTTTTTGTCCTTCTACAGCTTATGAGCTCTAAGTGCAGTGGGTCAGGACCAGAGAACAATGTTGTTCAGCTGGTGATGCCATCTTACCTGGATGTGAAGTATCCTTCTTTCCAAAGCCCTGTCTGTTTCAAGCCTTATATATGGCTAAGTGCTGCCTTTTTAGGTATTTACTTTTATTTTAATACTGACTCAGTAATAAAGGTGCCATAACCAAAGCACCAAACAGAATGACAGTCAAGGGTAAAAATGTAAGTTAGAAGCTTTGTCAAGTAAGGTCCATTTAGGCTTTTGCTTTTTTCGTGTAATAGTGTATGCAGAAGCAGCATGTTGGTATCTTGCCGAATTATACACACCTTTCTTCTCGCTCGGGTATAAAAGTACAGCATCTTGCTATAGCGGTAACCATTCCAGGGCATTGCACCTTGATAGTCTGCACTGGGATGTCATCAGTATGAAGCCTAGCCATGTTTCACCTAAACCAACTAGTGCTGACCCAAACCCTCCTCAGGCAGAGTCACAGGTTAGTAAGAGCTGGAGGAGTTTGGGTGAGGCCCCTGTGATTGAGACAGAGAGCAAGAGCTTAATAGTAGGGACACAGGCTGTGTCTGCAGGGCCCCAGGCCAGAGGACAGTCCTGGCACATTTAGTTCATGAGTCTAGACATAGTTTTTGGACTGAAGCCGTACTCGGGGCAGCAGCCAGCACAGTAGATAAGGAATGCACGGACCACAGACTTCTGCAATGTCAATCCTGTTTCAAATGAGAGCTGGCTGTGCTCTTCACCTTGTGAAGTACTTTATTTCGTTGCTGTGGAAATGGAGCAAGCGAACTCCTGCTTGCTGAACATGAGTGCTGGGCAGTGGTGCACAGCAGTCAGCCAGCTGGGAAGCCAAACACCATCCTTTTTCACACAGTAAGTTTCTCTGTAACATGTCCTGGGGGCGTGCTTATCACTGGTTAAAAACTCTTGTGTCCTCCCAGGGCAGGGGTAGAGATGCTCAGGTACCTTTCTAATGCCATAATCCTGCCCAGCTCTCCTCTCTTTGATGGTATGTCCATGAAGAGACAGGGCTGCTGACTATGTGAGGTGCTATTTTAATATCAGCTGTTGCTCATTCCAGCTCAGGGAGAAAGAGAGTTGGGCAAGATAATATATAAGGTCTGAATAAGGAGAGGCTAACTTTATCAGCTGTAGATAGTAGACTGGCTTTTCTCACAGGCTGGGGGCTCAGGCCTTCTTGTGAGGAGATGTAGCAGCTGCTGACGGTGCCAGGAAGGGGGATGGATGATGGAGCAACTTGAAGCTGGGACGAGGAAGGACTGGGAGGAGAGCCTGGAAAGAATGGTGGTGTTCTGCAGTGATCAGCTCTGACATTGATCATTCTCCAGGTCCCTTGGCCCAGCCTGGCCAGCCACCCAAGACAGGTGTAAGTGTGCCTAAGGGAGTATTTTCCCTTGAGGTCTGCATATTTCTCTTGTACGTTAGTCAGCCATTCACAATAAAAGTACACTGGGTGTAGCTTGTTCTTTGGGTAATACAGTCTTTTCTTTAAGATGATGTGGGCTAAAGGTATTTGTAGGATGTTCTTAGAGGTCCTTATGAATGTGCTCGCAAATTATTTTCTGAGGCTGGTACTAGGAACAAAAATAACATATTTCTGGGTTTTATAATCCCTGCAGCAATATGGTAAGGCTTTTCTATGTTCTGCACTTATAGTGAAGGTTTAAAGTATTAGAGAGGTCATTAAAGTGCCATTCTCTTTGCAGAGCTGAAAATTAAGGAAGATACAGCAGATGATAATGGGAAAGGGAGGAGTCCTATTGAGTTAGGTAACAGTCTATACTAGATAGTATAACATAGTGATGGGAGAATGATATATTAGAATGGCAACTCTTCAGGCATCTGTAATATACATAAACAAACATGTAGTGCTAATTAGGAGCGGCATTACAGTAAATTAAAAAGTTTGTATCTTACTTTAATGGATGCTTCATTTTATTAATTGTTTTTCTGCAGGAATAGAATCATAGTATTATTTAGGTTGGAAAAGACCTCTAAAATCATCAAGTCCAACCATCATCTGTTTCATTAATTTTCTTTATTCTTGGAAACATAATGCCTGTGCCATATGTTGCGCTGTCTTGCTCAGATAGTACATAGGCAAGGAAGATTTCTATGTTTTGCTTAGATTGCAAATTCCACTATAGTTTTATTTTCTTAATAATTGGAAGGGACTCTTTTGAAAGCCTAAGACTGATGGGGGAATTTGTAATGTATTTTGCGTTATTCAGGGTACAGAAATGGAATTCTTAGTTCCTTTGAACTAAACAACTCTAAAAGAAATGTATGGGCTTCATTAAAAGATCTTAATAAATATTTTGTAAGGACTGCCTGAAAACATCCACAGAGTCAGACTAAAGGATGACAGAATCTAGGTCTTAATTGGCAACGGGACACTGTGGATAAACTTTTGCACAGCTATTTTGCAAGCTGAATTCCTTTCTTGTCAAAATATGCCCATCTCACTTTCTTTGAGAACTAGAAAGTAATCCTTGCTTACAAACTGCTCTTAAAACGAAATGGAAGATGGGGTTTGGAATTGTCCTCAATAAACCATTAATTGCAAATGAAGCCAACACGTGCCAATGCGTTTTTCTAGCTTGACTCTTAGTTGCACTTTTGAGGCACGCATTTGCTAATTGAGTATGTTAAATGTTTAGCAGTCCAGATCTATGGTGACTTTAGAACATTTGGCATATAGTAATTAACAGGGACTGTGTTTTTGAAGAAAAATTTGGGAGCAATTAAAAATGCAAGTGAATTCTGTTTTGACTAGCATTCTGTGGTTTTTGGATTGTTTTTTTTTTTTTAGCTTTGGGTCCTGCTATGTCTCTTCAGGGCATATTGCTCGTGCTGATATTTTAAAATTGTTTGGTAAAAAGCATTGTGTTAACTTTTATAAGGTTTAAGCGTGATATACTTCCTGAATATGTTGCAATGAGATTTTATATTCTCTGATGTCATTGTTGTCTAACAAGGCCTTTTTATAAATAAGGAGCATATTGTTTGTTAACATTTAATGTATATGCTAAAATATAAATATTTAGTGAGCTATGCATCATACTAGAGATTATAGTACCAATCTACTTCCATTACTGCCTCATAGAAGGGCAGTGCTCCCAGTATTTCATAGTTGTGTTTGTTGTTTTTTGAAATAGCAGTTACTTATAAAAATTTGGGAAAAAGGGTAAATATCTCTGCAATTTATTAAATGATTAGTGCCTACTTTCAACTTAAACTTTCCATTAAAAATAAAAGATGGTACATCTAATAGTTCCCGTCTCATGCTTGGGGTTAATGCACCTGTGTGGCTGAATTTTCTAGGGTTATGAGGTGCAAGTGAGATTATGTACTGACCAAAGAAAGCAGGGAGGAAGGGGTGGAGAGTCAATGCTGTGAGGATGCTACCCAAGGACAAGTGACAGGTCACTTAAAAGCAACCAGTTTGTTTTCTGCCCCACACATAGCACCCGTTAGACCCAGTCTTTCATCAGTGCTGTTTTCTGACCTGCTGGGACGCTTGCTGAGGAATGGTAGTTAGCACAGGCCAAATGGTGCTGAGGAATAAGCTGACATGGTTCATTTATTAGAATGGATATGCTTTGAGAAAAGTAATAGATTTTTCTTAGATTTTGTCATCACTTTTAGCATGTATCTGACTCAGATTTTTTCAGACTGTCATCACTGATACTAAATCCTTGTCCATTAAAATGAAGGGCCTTCTGTAATATACTGAATTTTTGCACTTTGAACATGCTTGCTGTTTATATGTTCTTAACATGCAATCTATTTTTTCCTGAATTCCAACCAAATCTGTAAGAATTGTTTGGGGAGGTGTTTGCTGTGGGCTTGTTTTTTGCAACTCAAATTATGGCTCTTTAATAGTGTACAAGGTAAATGCTGTTCAACATGAGAAAGATCTGATAGCTATAAACAACGATGATATAACTGGAGTAGTGATGCCTGATAAGAAATTTATAATCTAGACATTTATTCACTTTATTGGTTTATACATTTATGTCCTTATTGTTTCCAGCAGATTTGCATTTAAAAATGGTTATATGCAAAAGAGCAAACTCTCTTTGCAGATATAACACTCCAACATCTTTTAAGGTCTATATAACAGAGGATTTCAAAAGCAGCAACTGTAGAGTTCATTTCTGGCATTGTGATTTTTTTCAGAAAGGCTTAGATTGCAAGTACCAGCAAAATATTTTTAATTAATAATTTATATGAAAATATTCATAGTGAATATAAGAAGTATGTGTTCCACCTCAGAATAGAGTAGGTACTGTAGTAAAAATCATGCTTCCAGGTCCAAAGAAACTACTGCTTCTAGCTTAGGCATAATAAAGTGGTAGCAGACAGAACAAACACCTACATAATTGCAACGATCACAGAACTGTTCGGGTTTGAAGAGGCTTCTGAAGGTCATCTAGTCAAACCCCTCTGCTCAAAACAGGATCAACTACAGCAGGGTGCTCAGGGCTGTGTCTGGTTGTGTTTTGAGATTCTCCCACTGTGGAGACTCCACAGCCTCCCAGGGCAATCTGCTCCAGTGTTTGTTCAACTGCCCTGTCAGTAAAATATGTTCTTTGATGTTTAAATGCAGTTTTCTGTATCTCAGTTTGTGCTCATTGACTGTTGCTTGTCTGGATGTGTCTGGCTCAGTCTTCCTTACTGTCCCCTTCAGGTATTTCTATACATGGGTAAGATCTCCCTGGAGCCTTCTCTTCTCCGGGCTGGACAGTCCCAGCTGTCTGTGTCTCCTCATGCAGTTCCCTGCGCTTGCTCCAGTATGTCCATGTTACACTTGTGTGGGGAGCACCACACTAGAGCCAGCACTCCAGATGTCTCACCAGTGCTGAGGAGAGGGAAAGCATCACTTCCCTTGACCTGCTGGGGACGATCTTCCTCATGCGGCCCAACCTTCTATACCACAGTGGCATATTGCTGGTCCATGGTCCTTGATCATGCTCAACAGGGTGTCCACCAGGACCCCCGGATCTTTTTCTGCAAAATTGCTTTCTAGCACCAGTTGCCCAAGGCCTCCATTGGTGCATGAGGTTATTCCTTCCAAGTGCAGGACTTTGCACTCTCCTATGGACTGAGGAAACTCCAATCAATATCTTTCTCCAGCCTCTCAAGGTTCATCTGAATGGCACACAAACATCATGTGTATCACCCTTCCTGCTTGTTTTATGTAGTCTGCAGGCTTGCTGAGGGTGTACTCTGTCCTGTTGCCAGGTCATAAATTACAATGTTAAACAGTACTGGTCTCAGTATCTACCTCCTGGGTATTCCACTAGTGACTGGCCTCCGGCTGGTTATCACGCTGCTCATCACCACCCTTTGAGCTCAGCAGTTCAGCTGTTTTTCAGTCCACCTTGAAGTCCACTTATCTAATCAGCATTCTTGCCTATTCTTCCTTTTGCTGCTGGTATTTCAGTATTTCAACTTGTGGTCGTTGCCTCTTGTCTGTTCTAGCTCTGTCTGGGTCAGTCTTCCTTACTGCTCCCATCAGTATTTATATATGTTGATAAGGTTCCTCTGAGCCTTTTCTTTCTGGGCTCTACGGTACCACTTCTCTCAGCATCTCTTAATGGCAGGTGTTCTGTAGAAGCCCTTTGTGTTGCTCTTCACACCCCTGACTGGATTTGGCTTCAGATGGGGTTTGGCTTTCCTAACCCCATCTCTGCACACTTGGACAGTGTCTATTCCTTCTAGATCACCTGTCCCTGCTGCCACCTGGATGCTTCCTTTTCCTGTCTCAGTCCTGTCAGGAGCACCTTGTTCACCCATGCAGGCATCTTGCCACCTTTTTTTGACTTCTTACTTGTCAGGATTGACTGTTCTTGAGCTTGGGCAATCCTTGAAAATCAATCAGCTGTCCTGGACTTCCCTTGCCAGGACTGTATCCCATGGGATTCTTTTAAGCTGATCTGTGAAGAGGCCCAAGTCTTCTTGCCTGAAGGCCAGTGTTAGCACCCTGCTTTTTGCTTTCTTCCCTCCTTTCAAGATCATGAACTCTACCACCTCATGGTCACTTCAGCAAAGGCTGCCTGTGCCCTGCGCATGCCTGACTGGAGCATGGTTTTTACAGAGAAGTTCTGAATAGAGCTATAACAGAAGTCAGTTTGAGCTAAAGCTTACTAAAAGTCAATAAAAATAATAAAAAAAAATGTTAGCATAGTTGGATGTAATTATAAATTGTATATCTCTGTAGAGATTTTACTAAGTTGTGTTTACCCAGAGATTTAATTATTTTTAGATTTTTTAAAAAATAATTTAATCCATTGTGCTGGACGCTGGTAAAAATAATACTATTTTTGACAAAGTTATTTCATTTGTTAAATGCCTGATATATAGTGAACTCTCTCATTTTGGTAGCACAAATACAATTCACAGGTAGCTGTCCTGTAACAAATTCCTTTGACACTGAAGAGGAGAAAGTATGCCTTATAGGAGAGAAGAATCTTTCCTTCACTTTATATATTTATGTGTTTTTTAATAACCAGTTAGTTCAGTGACCACTAGTGTAAGATGGACAGCAGATTCCTGTCATTACGTGACAGCAACTTCTGGTTTTGGGGAAAACATTGAAAGTCCTAGAGCCTTTGAATCTTGCTGGAAACTAAGTTCTGCTCTTACTGCTACCAGTTACAATGAAAAACTACTGAAGATGGTATTGCAGGCGATTAATGTTCATTTCAAAGAATGGGTTCTAAACAGCACTGAGTATTTTATCAAAAATGTCTCAAGTGAAGAATATGATTTCACAGGTTTCGATATATGGAAGGAAGTGGTCCTAAACTCCTTGAGAGTTGCACTTGGTAAGCAAATAGAATTTATAAAAAATGATACTACAATTACTTGTGTACTGTAAAAGAAGTTCCACATTAATTTTCTGTTACTAGTGGAAAAGATTATTTCTTACTACAAGCTTGGGACTCAGGATCTGCATGGCAAATTTAACTTCTTTTCAGTTAATATCATTGTGTGTAATTCTGCACAGCTAATCCTTTTCATTGTTGCCCCTGACCAGACCAGTTTGGGCCTTTTACCTTATACTTTAAAGGATAATGGAAATACATCGACTCAGCAATAAAATCTTCCAAAGTCCATGAAGCTCTATCCAACGATCTCTGCAGCATTTTTAATAGGCAATGGTCCATATGGATTATCTCATCTTAAATTTTCTTGCATCTTCCTCTGAAATATTTGGTTAACTTTCAGAGTAAGGATGCTAGTGCAGATAGTGTGCAGATCTGACTTAGTACGAGACACAGACACATAGTGTATTAGCATTGTTTCTGGCTATTTTTGGAGGTGAAAACATTTTGAATGGATATCTGAATGTTCTGAGCTAGGTTTCTGTGTTGCTAAAATGGCCAAAAACAGACAGTGAAATTTCTCAAATGAAGCCTTTTTTAGTTGAATGACAACACCTTTTTCAGTCAGTTTCTCAGAAGAGGATTGTAGTCTTTTAAGTCAGTTAAATGCTAGTTCCCTTACGAAGGTTTGTCTGGTTTAGCCTATGGCTCTGCAATACTGGTGATGCTCAGGCATTGATTGCAGATTTTGTAACGTAGGAACATTCTTATTTAATTCCTGATACTGTCAGGTGTCTTACATAGCACATGCTGGTGCTACATTTTGATACCTGCATCATCTAATTTGTGTCTTAATAACTGTGAGGAACTTGAGGCAACCACTGAACTCATTCCAGAGTGAGGTCAGCATATCTAAATGTCTTCATAAAATCTTCTCTTGCTTCAAACATACTTTTGAAACTTACACGTTTAAGAAATAAAATGATGTAAAATCTGTTTTAGAAGTCCCTAGATCACTTCTGAGGAGAGACATGGCAATTCTTTGAAAGATCAGATTTCAGTGTTTCACTCAAATGTTTTAGTACTCAAATTTGCTTATGAAATTAAGAAAACAATTTGAAGTACACTGGGAATACAGGTAAAGTTCTTCTAACAGCTGGCATGTTTTCTAAACAGCTTTCCTTTAGACACATTAAAACATTGATCAATTTCTGCCCAAGAGGTAATAGATTCAGAATGTTCTGAAAATTTGTGTGTAATAAAAATTCCAAACTTTCAAGTCTTCATGTTGCTCTCTTGGAGATGATAACCTCTATTTTCAGTTTGGAGATTTGTATGCATGTATATGTGTATAGGGGTTTGAAAATTGACGTAATCACAGATGTGTATTTTACTAATGTCCTGTATTTGCATCGCTGCTTATCAATACAATAGTGCAGTGACAGTCTACATTATACTAGTAAATTAAACAGTGCTGGGACTTAGACTGGAGATAATTCTGAGTTTAGGAGTCGGCATTGGCCAAAGGCTTCTACTCTTGGTGGTTTGGGTGTGCCTCTTCCATTTTGGAGGCTGAGAGGTTTTGGAGAATCAGCTCTTGCCTCACCATGCCCTCTGGTGTCCTTTTCAGAGGAAGGCCCTTGGAAGGGTTTAGTTTACTACTATAGAGATAACCTAACATTTGGTTGGCGTTCCTTAAGGAATCAGCTCTTGCTGGGAAAATATGAAAGTTTTTGTGATTTATTAAGGTAAATGATCCCGTGTTGATTTTAGCAAAGATGGGAGGGCCTAGGGTGTAAAAAGACCAATCCTGTGGGGAGCTGGAAAAGCAGCTCAGCAGGAACAAAAGATTGAACTCATGCAACAAAGTTTGTTGCATTTCTGTCAGTGAAGTCAAACCCTAGGAATACATGAGAACCTTTTGCCATGTTATGTGGGGAATGGCGCTTGCTCATAGAGAGCTGGCTTAGATGAACATTTGGGACTTTATTTGACAAAGTTTTTGCATGTGATGGGAGAAGTGAAACTTTGAGAGGATTTCTGTTTAATTAAGGGATAGCCCTAGTCTCCGTATTTGCTTTGATCTTTCCCCAGAGTCTGTCTATTGCCAAAGTCTAATTCAGTTAGAGTGTAACTGTGGACAGAAAATGCCTTTTAATATTTCTGAGTGAAAAAAGATAAAGAAGCAAGCACAGAAAAATAGGAGCGTATATGATTTAATTTCAACTGAACTCATATTCTATGGGGGAAGGTGTTTTGCTGGTGAATGATGGGTGTGGAAATACAAAGAGATCTTGCAGTAAGAGTTCAGAAGGCAGACTACTCTCTATACTGTCAGTGCTTTTCTGTTTCCAGTTGAAGAAAGGAACAAGAGACCAGGAGAGGATGAAAAGAGCTGTATTAGAGAACACTCACTTGTTATTCCAGATTTGATAGGAGGTATTTATAAATCTTAGAATCATAGAATGGTTTGAGTTGGAAGGAACATCTAAAGGTCTTGCAGTCCAACTCCCCTGCAGTGAGCAGGGACATCTTCAACTAGATCAGATTGCTCAGAGCCTCTCCCAGCCTGACTTCGAATGTTCCTAGCGATGGGCCATCTACCACCTCTCTGGGCAACCTGTGCCAGTGTTTCACCACTCTCATATAAAAAGTCTTCCTTACATGTAGTCTGAATCTACCTCCTTTAAGTTTAAAACCATTACCCCTTCTCCAATCGCTAGAGGCCCTGCTGAAGTCTGTCCCCATCTTTCTTATAAGCCCCCTCATATTGGGTTTTCCTGGCAAGGTTTTGGTAGCAGGGAGCTACAGGGGTGGCTTCTGTGAGAAACTGCTAGAAGCTTCCCCCATGTCCAATAGAGCCAATGCCAGACAGCTCCAAGACTGAGCCGCTGCTGGCCAAAGTGAAGCTGATCAGTGACAGTGGGTAGCACCTCTGGGGTAACATGTTTGAGAAGGAGAGAAGGAGGGCGGGGCAGGAAATTGCACAACTGCAGCCAGAGAGAGGAGTGAGGATATGTGAGAGGAACAGCCCTGCAGACACCAAGGTCAGTGAAGAAAGAGGGGAGGAGATGCTCCAGGCAGCGGAGCAGAGATTCCCCTGCAGCCCATGGTGAAGACCATGGAGGCCCACAGTGGAGCAGGTATCCAGATAGCAGATATCCACCTGCAGCTTATGGAGGACCCCACAGTGGAGCAAGTGGATGCCTGAAGGAGGCTCTGACTCCACGGGAAGCCTGTTCTGGAACAGGCTCCTGGCAGGACCTGGCAGGTTTGCTGGTAGGACTTGTGACCCCACTGGGGACCCGAGCTAGAGCAGTCTGTTTCTGAAGGACTGCTCCCCTGGAAGGGACCCACGCTGGATCAGTTTGTGAAGAAGTGCAGCCCGTGGGAAGGAACCGTGTTGGAGAAGTTCATGGAAGACTGTCTGTCACAGAAGGGACACCACACTGGAGCAGGGGAGGAGTGTGAGGAGCCGTCCCCATGATGAGGAAGGAGCGGCAGAGACAATGTGTGATGAACTGACCGCAATGCCCATTCCCCGTCCCCCTGCGCTGCTCGGGGGGCAGGAGGTGGAGAAATCAGGAGTGATGTTGAGCCCGGGAAGAATGGAAGGGTCAGGGGAAAGTGTTTTAAGACTTGGTTTTATTTCTCATTATCCTACTCTGATTTGATTGGTAATAAATTAAGTTAATTTCCCCAAGTTGGGTCTGTTTTGCCCGTCAAGGTAATTAGTGAGTGATTTCTCCCTGTCCTTATCTTGACCCACAAGCCTTTCATTATATTTTTTCTCCCCTGTCCAGCTGAGGAGGGACACTGATAGACCTTCTTTGGTGGGAGCCTCGTGTCCAGCCAGGGTCCATCCACCACACCCCTTTAAGTACTGGAAGGCTGCAATAAGGTCTCCCCACAGCCTTCTCTCTCCAGGCTGAACAACCTCAGCTCTCTCAGTCTGTCCTCATTCCTCATGGCAGAGGTGTTCTGGCCCTGGGATCATTTTTGTGGCCTTCCTCTGGACCTGCTCCAACAGGTCCATGTCCTTCCTCTGCTGAGGGCCCCAGAGCTGGACATAGTACTCCAGGTGGGGTCTCACCAGAGCAGAGGAGCAGAATTGCCTCCCTCGACCTGTTGGTCACGCTTCTTTTGATGCAGCCCAGGATATGGTAGGCCTTTTGGGCTGCAAGCACACATTGTCGGCTCATGTCCAGCTTTTCATCCACCAGTACCCGAGTCCTTCTCTGCAGGGCTGCTCTCAGTCCATTCATTCCTCAGACTGTACTGATACTGGGGATTGCCCTGACTCACGTGCAGGACCTTGCACTTGGTCTTGTTGGACCTCATGAGTTTCACATAGACCTGCTTCTCGAGGCTTTCGAGGTCCCTCTGGGTGACATCCTTTCCCTCAGGCGTGTCAACCGCACTACTCAGCTTGGTGTTGTCTGGAAACTTGCTGAGGGTACAGTTGACCCCTCTGTTGTTGATGAAGATATCAGACAGCACTGGTCCCAGTACAGACCCCTGAGGGAAACCACTTGTGACCGGTCTCCATCTGGACATCAAGGTGTTGACCACTACCCTCTGGATGCGACCATCGAAACACTTCCTCATGCACTGAACAGTCCACCCATCAAATCCATATCCACACAGCTTTCTCCATCTGTCATCCTGTACATGGGGCAGGAGTTCACTGGGATGGGTGCTGTTCCCAGTAGGCAACAAGTACGTTTTCTTCCTCTTCTTAGGAGTAAAATAGGTTGGCACGCTGGACCTGAGCTGTTCCCTGCCATTTGGCCTCAGTGACAGAGGATGATCGTGGGCTCCATCAAATTCATATGGTTTTTATCCCACTGTGTCTGTTAGTTTTCTATGGGAATAGTGGGGAGATCCTTGACAGCTTTTACTCTTTTTGCTTAGGGAGATGTCAGTACCACAGTATTTATGTTTAACCTGTTTTATGGTCTGTATGATCCCCCTGATGAGTATAACAAATCTTAATAGTATAACAGAAATAGAATTTTCCCATTGTTACATTGTTTGTGTTCCTGAACAGAAGAGTTGTGATATGAGAGGGTATGTGAGAGCAATACTAATTCACATTATTGCCTTCTGACAACTGTTGTATCCAACTGAAGAATTTGATTACACTGGTAAAATAACAATTATTTTCCCAGTAGGTTCTGAACTGATCTTTAGTCATAATGTTTATTGAAAATATTTGCAAGCTGTTAAAGCCTTATTTCTGTGCTAAGCAGATTTTTGCTGATACACAAGGGTGATGTATCTCTGTTCACATTAAAATCCTCAATTTAATAGCCAGAAATCTAAGAAGCCAGTTTGAATTACTGGTGCATTTGTTTTCAGAAGAAAACAATTATGAAAAAGTTGTACCCCACCCTGTGTGTGCTGCTGGCTTCTTGACAGCAGCCTTGCTCTCTAGGACAGTTTAATTGTCCAGAAAGTTTAGAGGATTACATTAACTGGTACAGGATTATTGGGTTCAAACAGAAAATACTTACATGCTTTATTTTATTCCAATCTTAATTTTAGACCCTGGCATCCCATAGCACAGCAGTAGGGGGAAAAATGTCTGCCCCTTTTGTCTTTGTGGGACTTTTTACAGACACTTAATTGGTGCTCAGGGGGGGTTCTGCGTTCATGCCAGAATGCCTTGGTCCTGGTGTTACCTTATTTTTCTGGAGAAGCAGTAAAGTCTCTTGGACTTGAGTTAATTCTGTGCTTCCACAAGGCATACAGTGTAATAGAAATGATAAGAAAATTATGTTATTTAAGAAATAGTAATATTGGAATCTCATCTATCCTTAACTCAATATAAACAACTCTTATATTCTGAATTGCATAGATGGCTGAATGCATTTAAGAATCTAAAACAGCTAAATTCAAGTATCCATAACAAGCTGGTGATGCATTTTTGCAGTCTTAAGGAAAAGTGGTGTTTGGTTAGAGAGGTTTTGACTGACTAACTGTATCAGTTAATTACCATGATTAATGCAGTAATTGGTATTGCTGAGCTACGTAGACTTTATGTAGAACTTTGTAGTAAACTAGAAAATGCGAAACAAAGCCTTGAAATAGTTCTTCCTAGAGGGGAAGTGTAGCATATCTCCTCTATGGCAATTATTCTGCTTATATGGTTTAAAGTTTCAGATGTAAACAGTATACAGGTGTCCCTTATGATGCTCTCAAATCTCATATATCACATGAATATTGTTCTGTTTGGCAACAAGATTCAGACAGTGAGTTCAGATGAATAATGTGATTGAGGATTTATCCAGTTTATGTTTTCCAGTAAAAGTAATTTAATGTCTCTACTTTTTCTCAAAGATACCAGCAACTTGTTATGTTAGTGACCCAAACTTTCTTAGTTTCACCTTCTGCTGAAGTCAGTAAAAATACACTAATACAAAAGAAAAAAAATAATATTTACTATACTTCTAATTATACACTATCAATCATGTATTGTGATTATTGCCAACTTCTATTTTGTTCTTTACAGATGAATTGGGATTAGTTTTGGTAGAATATCTGAATCTTATTTCTCCTTGTGAATTTCAGTTCTAGTTCTGTAATTTAAAAACTTCTGGTCAACAAGAAGGATGTGAAAGCATACTAATATAATAAATCCATGCCAATTTTGTGTAGGGGAATTGACTGGTGGGGATGCAGAAGATGAGAACAAATAGAACTAACTGCTAGCTAACATTTATTCCCAGCTCCTTCAGAAAGCTTCTCACCATAGAAGAGATGGCTGCAGGATCACCTCCCCCCAACTAGGAGTGGCAAAATGTCCTAGAATAGCGAATACTAGAGTCCGTGCTGTACAGATTCCAGTTTTATCTGGTGGTTCTAGACTTAGTTATAAACCATATAAATAACCTTCTCATGAAAAAGAGAACCACCGCCAAATAAAATTTAAGAAAAATCCTTTTCCCAAGCTTGTTTGTACATGCTACATAGTTGATCCCATATTAACTTGAATTACATAGCCAGCTCAGATTTGGAATTTTTATCTTTAATTAAAAACTGTTTTCAGCATAAATGGTCATTTGCAGTGAGTTTACAGAGTGTTAATTATATTACAGTAATTAATTCTACCTCACTTTGTGACAAAGACCCTGAAATATGTGCCAGCATAGCAACACATGTGCCGAGTATTTTGTTTATGCCTTGGCAGAAGTGTCCTCTCCCTCCCAAAAAAGAAATTACAGCTCTGCTTTAGATACATCTGCTACAACTACTAGTCCAACTCTGTGCTGTTGCACTCTTCGGTAAGCTTTTCTACAAAGTTTATAGTTACATTTTTTAATGTTAAGTCTGTTTATCTCAAACAATTCCTTTATTTATTTATTTACTCCTTTTTACTTCAGAAAAGCTACCAGTGACTCTAGTGGAAAAGACTGGCTGAAGGCTTTACTGTCTCTGTAAGGTACAACCTTACCCTAGCAGCAGTGAAGAGCTGCATCCTTGCAGAGGATCTCAGGAGAGGCTCTTTGCAAGGTACCGGAAATGAGCAAAAGCTTCTCCAGGGTGGAGAGAGAGCTCACCAATGGAGACGCAGCCTCTGTGGCTGGAGAAAACTGTTCCAGTAATTAACTCGGTGTGTAATCAGCTCAACCGTCCAGTATGTATACCCATCTGCTGTCATGGTTCATGTAAAGCCTCCAGTTACTCTGCTGTTTGTCATCATGTTTTCAAATGACTCTGGCACAGATCTCTTCCAAGACTGTGCAGGCTTACTGAGAGACATACATACCTTTCTTTTTTTGATTACTTTGGCTGTTAGACTCAGTGTAGAAGTTTCCAAATCTTTATAAACAACTTGTATGTTCCCAGGCTGGTACTCATTTAAGGTTCTGAAGGGTCTAAATTCAGATTTCTGGAAAATATTGGTTGTGGTGCTTTTGTACTTTTAAACAGTAGCGAAGGCAAAGCAAAAGGGTTATCTAGTAGCTGCCTACAAGTATTTGAGGGGCAATCACAAAGTTGATGGAGCCAGTACCTTAGTACTGCCAGGCACTGTAAGGGCACAAATTGCCGCTCGGGTTGAGGGCTGGGGAAAAAAATTCCCTCTGGTGGATGGGGTAGTGCAGCACTAGAGCAGGTTGCTTAAAGGCTATGAAACCTCTTTCCAGGAAGGTTTTTCAAGACTTAGCTAGACAAACCAATGGTTGAACTGGTGACTTTGTGCTGACATACTCCCACTTAAAGCTTGAGGTCAGACGAGACCTTCAAAAGGTCTTTATTATTGACATGATCCTGTATCTTAGTTCTGAAGTGGACCAGCCAGACCCCAACCACGTGGTCACTCAGTTCAGCCGACTGCACAGTGAGCTCCTGTGGGAAGGAGTAGGCCCATCATGGTCATTCTTCACCTGAGCCATGTATTACCAGGCCCTCCCATAAGACGCCTGACCTTTAGAAGCATACAATGTTTCCAGTGGAAAATAGGTGTTTTAACTATTTATTTTCAGTTTACTAATGACCTGGTCTGACTTTCCCTTGGTTGGTAATGCCTGAGCAGTAGCAGGAATGTGCAGGTAAGGCAATACTAGGCTTTTAGATTGGAAAAGTCTAGTCTTGGAAACACGATGTAATTATATGGGGGGGGAGGAGGGTATAAACACCGTTCTTAATATAACTCCCCCTGTCTCTTGGTCACTGGCAATTAAAATTTTGAGCAAAATATCCTTCACTTGCTTAGGAAAGTGTAAGTACTGAAGAATCCATTTACCTAACCAGTAGCACGCAGACATGAAGGGAAGACAGGTAAAGAGAAGGCATCAAGGAAGGACTCATGTTTATTTTATGGTTGGATGGTATATGGGCAGTGCAGTCAAATTATGGCTCCTGCTTACATCAGCAACATCCCCAAATCAGAATAGAAGACAAGATTGAAAAAGTAAATCCAGTTGGGTGAAAAATAAAAAATCTTTTACTAGGAAAATGTTTTTGGGGAACAGCAAGTTTTAATTAGTCTTGAAATCTGACAAACTATATGTGCTTTCATGGAATCCATATCTACTGGCATGCAGTACTCGCACATCACAAAATTAAGACTGTCTGCCACCCATTTACAGTTTCTTTTTATAAAGTACTGGGAAGATGCTTGTTTTGGGAGGATGTAGTTTTTCAATGATCTAAAGTCCAGGAAGGGTGATACCTGGGAGAGAAAGTGCTTTTGCTTTCGTGTGGAGTAACACACAAAGTTAAGCAAGTTTAACATCTCCCAAAGTGCCTTTTTTGTTGGAGATTATTGTAGTGTTGGGCATGGGAACTGAGAGCAGGAAGGCTGTCTTCTATGCTAGAGGAGAAGGTTATAAGGTCATCTGATCATCTGAAGAAATAGATTTCTAATACTGAAAACATTTTTCTCAAAAGAATGTAACTTTTTTTCAGACATTCTGCCTTTCCTCATCCAAATTCATGGACTGTGCACCTTCCCAGAGCCCACTTTTGTCTCACATGTGATGGTGCATACCACTGACTACTAAACAGTAACTCCTCTGAATAACAGATAAATATAGAAAGGCTTCAGGCATTCAGTAAAATACATTTCATTTTATGCTGAAGGAAAGAACTTAATCCTTGGCAAGCTGCATGGTTCTAACAGATAAAATTAAATTACTTAAATATTATTCTCCTTGTGAAAACCTGCTGCATTAAGAGCAGCCTTTAAAAATTATTTTCTGGAACAGTATTTTGTGTGGGAGTATGATCCATTTAGCAGCTGCTCATGCATGTGATTACTGACCTAGTAATTGATCGCTTAAAACTGTAAGTTTATAAACATGTGTATGTTTTAGATTCGTAAGTGTATCAGCTGGCTCTTTTGGATAGTTTTAAAAAATAATCAGGTGTGTGGATCCAGATATTTTTATTACTTTGCTTTTCTTTGAAGACAGAACACAACTACTTTAAAAATGGAGTGTGGATATTTAAATGATTCAGAACAATAATCTCTTTGAAACAAATTTTGCATTCCTTGCAGACCAATCTGTCAGTGAATTAATAAGATTTTGGCCAATTTGCTGTGTGTAGAACTAGGTTTCTGTTGGATCCCTTGTTTCCAGTTCAAATAAGTACTCATTTATTTAGAAAAAAAGGTACATTGCTTCTTTAATTGAATGATTTAAAAAAAAAAATAGAAAAAGGCCAAAATCCACACAGCAAACACTATTGGTTTTCAGCAGAGGCAGCGTGGGGAACTATGAGTTCTGGATACTTCTGTATGTAGAAGAATATGTAGGTGTCTTATCTGCACTTGAAATTTTCCATTCTTGTCTAATGGTGGCTGCAAAATAGGTATTTTAGTAATTTTTGCCACGTAAATGGCTGAAGGCAAAGAAGGGCGTTCTTGTGTTACTTTCTTTTGAAGAAACAATAGACATGTTCATCTCCCATAGCTGATTTCTTTTTCCACAAGTCTTTCCTGTTGTCAGCCCTTTCCACTGAGAATAGGGAATGAATTAGTATTATTAGTAAAGAAATGTGACGTTCTGTCTGTTTGGCAAGAAATATTTTATCACAATTGATGTGGCTGGTTTGCTCACAGTCAGGTACCTGGCTAAAAGGTGAATCAATCCAGAAGACGGAGAGGGTACAAAGGGCACAGGAAGGGACCCTTGATTATGGAAGTATTCCTATTTTAAGCATTAAAACCAAAAAGAGAACCTGATTTATAACTCCTTACTCTGGCTGCTACTGGAGATTCAAGTTGGAACTGGTTGCTAGGAGCACAATAAATAATAAAGCATAAAATAAACGGCATAGTTTATTTTTTGTTTTATTTTTTAATTGGCTGAAGAAGTGTATATGCACCCAGTGGCTATGGATTGGTATGCATCCAATTAAGTACACCTATGAGACATACAACTGCACTTCAGTGTTAAAAGTGGATAGCACTGGTTTTGGCCAAGCGGGATTGTCAAAAATCTATGGTGTTATTTTCTGTGTTTTCACTGCCTGCAGATCAGCCATTTGCAGTCCCACAGCTGCTGGTTTCAAACTAGGAACCCTACTTGGGTAGCAAACTTGTCCCTGTATCACAAGAAATATTTTCATTATCCATGATGGGCTACAGGCTTGTCTTACCTCAGTTGGCTTCCTGACAGGAGCTTGTCAGGCATACTTTGAATTTTTTCTTAGACTTGCCTGCGGCTCTGTTACAGCGTGTTGAACTGTAATAGGAATTGCATAATGACCAGGAATTTGTTTCCTTATCTGTTTTGGTTTTAGTTTAGTTTCGCGGGATTGTGTAGTGGAAAGCCTTTCTTTTGCATAGAATTTCATACAGTTCTATGACTAATGATGTAGAAAGAATAAGTTGCTACTCCACATAGGTGAACTGCCTGTGACCATAGGAGAAAGGTGTAGCTTAGAGGAGCAGAGGCATGGAATGACAGCAAGCAAATTAAATTGCAAGTAAATTGTGAGGATGATACACAGATCCCAGGGCTATAAACAGTTCACCAGTTTTCAACAGTGATCATGGAGGGACTGAACTTCTTGGGATAAAGGGGAAAAAAAAAAGGCATCCAAGATAGAAAACATAGTAAAGTGTACCATTATATTAAAGTTAAATGGTATGTGGAATTGCAGACGAAAGAAAAAGAGATTTTGGTTTTTTATCTACAGTACTTCATGATCTAAGTTTTCCTCTGTTTGAGTTGGTTGTAGTTCATTGCTTTCTCTGTGGAGAAAAGAGTAGGAAAGATGGCTGTGCAACAAGATACTTGAGCAAAATTCAAAGGCAGGAGCTCAGTCTTGGCTTAACTTCAGCAGGACTGTGTAGGTATGTGCCCAGACATAAAAATTAAGGTGAATCTGCGCATGAGAGTGTAGTCTCTCATTCTGTTTTCTTTGGCAATAAGGGGAAATTGAGTTCCTGCTGACCAGTTCTTTTCATTCTAATTTACAGCCTAGACCCATAAAGAATGGTGTTGAAGTAACTGAAGAGACTGCAGACTGGGGGATGGGAGAATTGGTTTGGATTCTTACATTGCCTTTGCCACCAAACAAGTTATGATTAAATATTGAAGTCCTGTTTACCTAAGAATGTCCCACTGTAGTGTGTAAAAAGAGTGCTTTTAAAATGAGTACGTATACACATTACTTCTTCACCAGCTTGCATTTGTATAGGGCACAACAGTACCATGTTTTTTCCAAGTGTTTTAGCTAATAATCTACCGGTTTTGCCTCTGTCTGCATTGTGTAGTAACATCAAAATAATTTCAATAAGTATTCATAAATTATAACTGTTACCCATCTGTTAGGTAAAGCTTACAGGAGGGCTTGTAAACAAAGTTCTTATGATGCTACATCTAGGCTCCCCCTTTTTTCCCCAGGTTCCTTTAGGCACCTCTATCAAAGACTGAGAAACAAAATATGAAAAGATGTTTATGATGAAAGAAATTTCATGGGAAAATGCTTCAGTTTTTCTTAAAGGCATTTTTTGGGCCAAGTCCTTGTAAAAGTCCAGTGTGTTAGGCAATCCAAAATAATGTGTGCAGCAGTTATGTCTAGTTACCTTTAAGTAATATCTGTATGACTGACCATTTCTAAATCTGCATCATGTGTTTTCTGCCATATAGTAACTGATTAAAAAGTAGTGTTGATTTTGTGCACTGTTATATGTTCCAAACAGATTTCAAGTTGGGTATAGTCCTGATCTGATTATCTCAAAAATAAAATGCTGGAATACTAGAAGGTGTTTTGATAAACAATTGAAGTCTAATATTGCAAAGTGTAACTGCTTTCACTAAATTAATTTAATTATCGGTATATATTAGAGTTTATCTAATTCCAGGTGACTGGCAGGACAGGCCAGCATGATCTTTATTTGACAGCATCTTCTCTCTTGCTACCTGAAGATACTAAGAGTAGTGCAGGCGTTTGTGATGATTCCTCTGCAAGGCAGGCGAATCTGGACAAAGTTGTCTCTAAGGACTGTACCATAAGAAAATAAATAACAGGTAGTTGAAGACATAGGAAAGGTGTGCAGTGGACATTGCAAGAGCTTGTTAGGGCATGGGATAAACTGGAAAATACAGTAAGGAGGGAGGGAATTTGAAAAAAACAAAAAGAGACAAAATGGTTATCAGATATTTAAAAGAAAAAAAAGTGGGAGTTTGCCTAAAGCTGCTGGTTTAGGACAGAGGTTATGTGCATGAAATTGTATGCCTTAGTAGCATCGTAGTTACTTACTTTGGGTTCAGTGCAGGCTATGTATTGGAGAGAAAAAAAAAATAGTAGCTTGTGTCCCTGTGAGATTCCTGAGGTTTTGTCTTGTAGCATTGTAGCATTCTGTAGCTGAAGGACAGCAGATATGTACTCCTGCCTATGTTCCATATGTCTTCCAACAGTTACGTGGCATATTGACGTTGTGATGTTAGTGACTATAGGATGTTTGATGCCATGAATGACATGTAGGATTTTTATAAGTTGTCTGCAGCTGTACTCGTTCCTGAATATTTTTGGTTGATTATGTGTGGCAAGGACTAGAAAAGAGGTACAATCGCAAAAGTTTCAAGTGAAGAGGCATCGTGTGGCAATGGTGTGCTTGCTAATAGGTCACTTGTAAGAGGGATGGAAATCCTTGCAGGCAATCTCTACATGGTATAATTAGCATTGTTTATGAAGTCAAATGTAGTGGAAAATGTTTGTTATGGGGTGTGATAGGCCTCATGGGCACTCTAGTATGGTCTTCTGTGTATTCATTATTAAATTACAATATTGAGCCAGAATGGGTATCTGCAGAAACCTCTCTGGAACCTTGTAGAGTCTTGCATTTATAACTGAGTGGAGCTTGACAGTCAGTTTTCTGACTTTTTTCTTCATCTTTAGGTTTGATCTCTGCTTCATTCCTACTGGCCTTTAACATAGCTGCTAGCTTGGTGGGGGAATGAGATATCACTTCTTGGTAGTACAGATTGAATGCTAGTGCAAGTAAAACTCCTTGTACCATAAGTATTTTATCTCTACATTTATTATACATGTTGGCCATAGTGTGCTTTACAGTAATTGGAAAAGAATAATGGATTTGGTAATGTTACTCTGAGTTAATGACACCATAAATATACTTTTAGGAGGATAATACACATAATATGCGGGGCACATAGTATGCAACTTGTCAAAGCAAACTTCAGGGAGAATAAAATGACTGCATAACATCTTTATTGCTTCAATGGAACAAACGGGGATGGGAAACAGTGTCCTCCAGGGCTGGAATATTTGCTGAGGAAGGAAAGTAATCTGTGCTCTGAACACTCTCAGAAGTTTGAATTTCTGAGAAAAAGAAGAAATAATCAATCTTCCTAATGACTTAATTGCCACAACCTGGAGTTACTGCGGAGGCTTTGCAAAATGGACTACAAATAGGAACAAAAATCTAAGTACTCATACTACCTCTAACTGAAAAAGAGAGTTTGGCATTACACTGTATCCCCCAAGCACTAACTGAAATAGTAAAAAATGAATTTTAGAGAAGGGATGGGCCATTGAAAGGTAGTGAATTCATAGTCATTGGCTCTGTCACACAGCAGTACTAGAACAATAATACATTAGCATAAGCTGCCTTTAATAAGCGCCTTTGTTATTGACTCTGTTCTTTTTCTGATGTCGTCATGCAAAAGCTCAGAAACCTTTCCTGAATAAAGTCATCTTCAATCTGCAGAGATATTTCTTTCACGAAGGGACTGTTGCAGAAAATGGTATACCTCACAGATTTTATCTAGCATACTAATAATGGCTTGAAAAATTATATTCTTCAGTGCTGAGGACAATATTCATATTTCTCTTGCATTATTGGTTGGTTTTCTGTTTGTTTGTTGGTTTTGTGTTTGTGGGTTTTTTGGGATTTTTTTCCCCCGAGGAGTCTTTGGATTGCTTTTTAGTTTAGTCAGCTCTCAGATTCATACATAGCTTTTCCAGAATAATAATCAATATGAACTCAAATGTTTTTAATGGGACCATTTTCCATACTGAATCCTTTGGAGCATAGGAGGTAATTTTTATCATTTCTTCTAAATATTTTACTTTATCTGTGTTGTACTGATCGCATCAACATTTAATTCTGTTCAACCCACAGCAGAGAAACTGGCACTTTTTGCTGTTTCCCACTGTCAGGAGGCTTTTGAATGTCATAAGCTTAGATTTTTAAAGGAATTAAGAATGTAGTGACTACATGAGCTTTTTCAAGCCTTCATCTTTGCAGAGGTTTGGACAAGAATCAGACTATTCCTATCTTCTGTTGCAATAATGCCCTAAGATAAAACCCTAGAGAGAACACTTTTCTGAGACTAAAAAGTAATCTGACAGGACAGCCTGGAGAACAGATTAAGGATCAAGATTTGATACATAGATTTCCATGTGAGGTAAGGTAAAAAAATGCATAATATGAATGTGTATACAAATAGATATTTTTCCTGGTTTTTTCCTGTTTTTCCAGCATTTTCTGCTGTTTCAGACTTTAGCCTCTGGTGCACAGGGTTCCCACACGGCTGGTGAAATGACCCCTGTGAAAATCGTTTGGAGGAGAATGCGGAGGATTCATTGTTGTGGTTTAACTTGACGGGCAGCTAAACACCACACAGCTGCTTGCTTACTGCCTGCCCCCCCAGTGGGATGGAGGAGAGAATCAGAAGGGCAAAAGTAAGAAAACTCATGGGCTGAGATAAGAACATGAATAATAATAACAAATTGTAAGGAAAACAATGAGAGAGAGAAACAAAAGCCAGGAAAAACAGTGATGCAGCTGCTCACCACCCACTGACCCATGCCCAGCCTCTCCCCGAGCAGCGATTGCTGCCCCCTGGCCAACTCGCCCCACATTATATGCTGAGCATGATGTCATACGGTATGGAATATCCCTTTGGCCAGTTTTGATCAGTTGTCTTGGATGTGCCCCCTCCCAGTTTCTTGTGCACCCGGCAGAGCATGGG
Organism: Phalacrocorax aristotelis; assembly: GCF_949628215.1. Lineage (NCBI taxonomy): Eukaryota > Metazoa > Chordata > Aves > Suliformes > Phalacrocoracidae > Phalacrocorax > Phalacrocorax aristotelis. The sequence goes on along the minus strand of NC_134278.1, from coordinate 21,517,497 downwards.
AAGCTGAAAAGTCCTTGACTTGTGTAAGTACCACTTAGCAACAACTAAAACATCAATGTGTTATCAACATTATTCTCATCCTAAATCCAAAACACAGCACTATGCCAGCTCCTAGAGAGAAAATTAACTCTATCCCAGCTGAAACCGGGACATTCCTCTGAGCTGGTATAACACCACCAACAATTGCAGTTAGTTGCATCTATATGCAAGTTAGAAGATAATTTGTCACGGATCACAAAGTACATCTCTACAGTACTGAGGTGGTGTTTTTAGGCTCAGGCAAGATTGCAGATAAGATGCCAGTCTCCGCTGTGGGCTGCATAGTAGGATGAAGTCCTTCATATAGTGCTGCTCAATTCTTAAATACTGTAATAAAGTGAGTCCTGTAGGGCCTTTCTAGCAGTATCCCTACAAAGAAGGCCAGAAGTCAAGGATGGAAAAATTATTTTTGTGTACTTAAGATTTGCAGTACCTATAAGTATGCTTCAAACATAAAATTAGAAAATAGAAGTTAAGACTAGAAACAGAAGAAGCTTCTTACTGGGGTCGGAACAGCAGTCTATTGTAGTCCACCAGTCTGTTTCAGGCAGTGGCAGTACAAGGTGGTGTTCCATATTCTAAACAGTTTCTTTGGAAACTGTTTTCCTTTAAATTATCTAATTCCTGTTTTTGCCCTGATAATGCTGTCTGCCTGGAGAACCCTTGTGATGACAGATTCCCCAAGTTCACTACCCACTGTTGAAATGAGGTATTTTTGTTTGTTTTAAAAGTGATCTAGTTGATGCTGAGTTCTGGTATTGCACAGGGCTTGGCAAAAAGCACTGCTTTCATGATCTTATAAACCTTGCTCATATTCTCCCCAGACTTTCACTTTTGAGAGTTCCAAATTCTTTAACTTCTTTGAAGGGCAGCTGCTCCACTCCCTTGGCTCTACACTTCTAACCTCTGTGTCTTCCCTGAGGTAGAGGCTGGAACTACACATAGGACTTGTGGTATGGATGCACGGAATTTTATCATTAGAAGTTGAAACGATTGGTGTAGTTTGTTGTGCACCTTATGGTATAGATACCCAGCAAATAGGGGCCAGAGGATGATGTTAAGTTTGGTATTCAAAAGTACTGTTTCTCTATTTGAGAAATAAAACACTTCAGATTATGTAGTAGAGACTGTTTTCGCATGCATTAATTTCAGAACAAGCCCAAAATCAGAGGACGTGGTACACCAGTTCATTCCCAGCTCAATAGATACAACTTCATGAAGGAGTAAGTGTAGAACCTTATACATGCTTTTTGGCAAAACTAATTTTATTAATTTCTGTTGAGAACTCATCCGGGGACTTCTTACAAGACAATCACTCGTGTATGGTAGTTTCATATCTGTTACTTTCATATTTTCAGCAGAGAAAATCAATGTAAAGACAAATACACTTTTCATTGTAATGCTGTGGAATTATTGCAATATAAATTAAAAGTTTGTTTCAGTGACAACTAAGGTGTTAAAGGTTTTGAGGCAGTATGTATGCAAAGTTGAATTAAATAATTTTGGAGTGAAGTATAGCTGAAAACACTACTTTTTAAAAAGACTGTTATATTCAAGAAAGATATCAATGCAAACAATATACAAAAGCATAGTTGTTGTCTAACTAATTGTATTAATTAAATTTATTTAACTAAATATTTTTTGAAATTGCCAGGCAAAATATTTCTCTTTTCTATTACAATAACAACCTATTGTATATTGTACTTTATTTAGGTTTACTATGTTTGATTCTTTGGGGTTTTCTCATCTTTTTAGGGGTGTTAGTACCTTACAATAAATTAAGCTGAGTTTATATGAAGCCACAATTTGGAAACTTGAAATGGTTGTTTGCATCTAGGTTTAGTAGCTTAAAGAACTGAGGCTTTTTGTCTTGTAGAGACAAGTGATGTCGGCTCAGTAGACAGCAGTTGCCAATGGAAGCACAGCAATTTCAGTGTATTTATACCTCTGAATATTATCTCTTTCTATATCTTGGAACAGCTATTTCATTTACACATCTCTCTACCAGCATCTCTGTCATTTGATTATGCATATTCATATGTCATAAACAAAGGTGCTGTGAACGTTTAAAATATATGTGTGTGTGAGTGTGTATATATATATATATATATGCGCATGCATGCCGACGACTATATCTCCGTATGGCTGAGCAGAGGAGGAAAATTTTATCCTTCATTTCATGTACTGAAATGAGTCTGTTAGGTACTTGTTGCAATCATATAAATAATACATGTAATACTAAAACATAGATTTTTTTTTTTTTTGATAATCAGTCTGACCAAAGTACTTAGAAATTTAGTCCCACCTTTTATATTGTTAAAAGAATAATCTGAATTTATTTCTTACCTTTCAAGTATTGTTTTCTATGCAGGCAAAAATATTCAGCATTTTTAAGTTCAAGTTGCACAACATGGCCTTTTAATTCAGAGTTTCTCTCTGTATTTGTATTTTTATTTTTTTAAGTGAGAAGGATTTAATTTGTAAATAAACATTTCTCAAAAATACACTTCAGTGAATGAGTTCAGAAAAAATGGAAGTTGAGATTTGAAGCATTTGAATTACTACGGTACCAAATTTCAAAAGAGAAGTTCTAAAAGGTGGAACAAGCCTGTAAGTTCCCCTGTCTGAACAAGGTAAGACTTTGATACATGAAAATTTTCCATTTTGCAACATTATCTTATTAGTTTTGATTGTTCTTTGACTTCTCTGGACAACGTTTTGCCACAATTTTTCACAAGAAAAATCCTTTACCATTCCTTATCTCTCCACTTCATATTCCACTTTCAGTCACTTCTTCCTGTTCTGCCCAAGGGGTTCTGGAAATCAGTGTCGAGTTTGAAATCTGGAAGTATCTGAAAGATAGTAAAGTTTTTACTGGGTTAGTGAAGATTGGTGACTGGTAAGGGAGGGAGAATAAAGTTAATTGTCTTCTGCTTGGATGGCAGGAAGACCTAAAGACTTTTCTTCATGCTGCTTGAGAAAATCTGACGGAGCAATCATTTAGTTTTTTAAAAAAACCTCTTTTTTTGAGTAGAATGACAGATGGTGAAATAAAGGCGAGAAGTGGCAAGGTAATGAAGAAGGATCTGGGTTTATGGTAAAAAAGTAATAAAAAAGGCAGGTAATGAAGGAGGATCTGGTCTGCTTTCCTGAAGACCAGGTCCTTTGGCCTGCTCAGGGACCTGCTGCTGAGGTCCGGAGTCAACATGGGGTGATCCGTCCCATGGAATGCCATTTCTGGAGAGAGGAGGGATTCAGGAGAGCTGGTTGCTTTTCAGGGATCACCTTCTCCAAGCTCAAGAATGGTCTGTCTTGACACAGAAAATAAAGCAAAGATTACAGGAGGCTGTTGGCAGAGTTGCTTCTCACTAAACTCAAACATAAAAAGGAGTTGTATGAAAGGTGGGAGTGGGGGCAGGTGACCTGAGAAGAGTATAGGAACACTGAATATGTAGGGACAGGGTTAGGAAATGCAAAGCTTATTTGGAGTTGAATCCAACAATGGCCATGAAGGGCAACAGGAAGGACTTCTACAGCTACATAGAATCATAGATTGGTTTAGGTTGGAAGGGACCTTTAGAGATCATCTAGTCCAACCCCCCTGCAGTGGGCAGGGACATCTTCAACTAGATCAGGTTGCTCAGAGCCCCGTCCAACCTGACCTTGAATGTTTCCAGGGATGGGGCATCTACCACTTCTCTGGGCAACCTGTTGCAGTGTTCTGCCACTCTCATTGTAAAAAATTTCTTCAGCAAAAGGAAGACTAGGGAGAATGTGGGCCCAGTGCTGAATGGGGCCAGGAACCTGGTGATGCAGGGCATGGCAAGGGCTAAAGTAGTCAGTGCCATCTTCACATCGGTCTTCCCTGGTAAGGGTAATCCCAGGTCCCTGAGACAAGAGAAAAAGACTGGAGCAAGGAGGATTTTCCCTTGGCTGAGGAGGAACAGGTTAGGGAAAACTTAAACAAACCGGGTATATGCAAGTACATGGGACCTGTTGGGATGTACCCACTAGTTCCTGTGAGGGACATGGCCAGTGTTATTATGGAGCTACTCTTTTTCTTTGAAAGGTTAGAGCTAGTAGGGGAGGTTCTTTTGAACTGAAAGAAAGCAAATGCCACCCCTGCCTTCAGGAAGGGCAAGCAGGTGAATCTGGGAAACTACAGGACAGTCAAGTTCATATCCTTTCCTGGGAAGGTGATGGAGTGAAAAATCCTGGAACCACTACCAAACATATGATGGACAGGAAGGCGACTGGGAGTACTCAGCATTCATTTATGAAGGGTCTGTCCTTGGGTTGGTCTGGCCTTAAAAACCTCATAGCCATGACTGTCTCAGTGGGTGTGCGGTTAGGACTGGTGTTTTGGGTTTTCCTGGCAAGGTTTTGGTAGCAGGGAGCTACAGGGGTGGCTTCTGTGAGAAGCTGCTAGAAGCTTCCCCCATGTCCAATAGAGCCAATGCCAGACAGCTCCAAGACTGAGCCGCTGCTGGCCAAAGTGAAGCTCATCAGTGACAGTGGGTAGCACCTCTGGGGTAACATGTTTGAGAAGGAGAGAAGGAGGGCGGGGCAGGAAATTGCACAACTGCAGCCAGAGAGAGGAGTGAGGATATGTGAGAGGAACAGCCCTGCAGACACCAAGGTCAGTGAAGAAAGAGGGGAGGAGATGCTCCAGGCAGCGGAGCAGAGATTCCCCTGCAGCCCATGGTGAAGACCATGGAGGCCCACGGTGGAGCAGGTATCCAGATAGCAGATATCTACCTGCAGCTTATGGAGGACCCCACAGTGGAGCAAGTGGATGCCTGGAGGAGGCTCTGACTCCACGGGAAGCCTGTTCTGGAACAGGCTCCTGGCAGGACCTGGCAGGTTTGCTGGTAGGACTTGTGACCCCACTGGGGACCCGAGCTAGAGCAGTCTGTTTCTGAAGGACTGCTCCCCTGGAAGGGACCCACGCTGGATCAGTTTGTGAAGAAGTGCAGCCCGTGGGAAGGAACCATGTTGGAGAAGTTCATGGAAGACTGTCTGTCACAGAAGGGACGCCACACTGGAGCAGGGGAGGAGTGTGAGGAGCCGTCCCCATGATGAGGAAGGAGCGGCAGAGACAATGTGTGATGAACTGACCGCAATGCCCATTCCCCGTCCCCCTGCGCTGCTCGGGGGGCAGGAGGTGGAGAAATCAGGAGTGATGTTGAGCCCGGGAAGAATGGAAGGGTCAGGGGAAAGTGTTTTAAGACTTGGTTTTGTTTCTCATTATCCTACTCTGATTTGATTGGTAATAAATTAAGTTAATTTCCCCAAGTTGGGTCTGTTTTGCCCGTCAAGGTAATTAGTGAGTGATTTCTCCCTGTCCTTATCTTGACCCACAAGCCTTTCATTATATTTTTTCTCCCCTGTCCAGCTGAGGAGGGGGAGTGATGGAGCAGCTTGGGTGGGCACGTGGCACTCAGCCAGGGCCAATCCACCACAAGTGGGTGGTGTTTATATTGGCTTTAGGAAGTCTTTACCCACTGTCTCCCATCAGATTGTCGTACCCAAACTGATAGATATGGATTAGATAAGTGGACAGGGAGTTGGGATGAAAACTGGATGAACTGCTGGGCTCAGGGGGTTGTGATGAGTGGAAAGAAGTTGAACTGGAGAGAGTAATTGACTGCATTAGGAGCAGTGTTGCCAGCAGATTGAGGGAGCTGAACCTTCCCCTCTGTTCAGCACTGATGAGACTGCACCTGGAGTCCTGTTCCAGGCTCTCCAGTACAAGAGACACAGGCATACTGGAGAGGAAGGACACAGACATACCAGAGTCTAATGAAGGGCTACAGAGATGCTGAAAGGAATGGAGCATCTCTCATATGCGGAAAGGCTGATTGAGTTGGGACTGTTCAGCCTGGAGAAGACCTGGGGGGTTCTTATCAATCTGTATAAATACCTGATGATCATAGGGTATCTCAAGTTGGAAGGGACCCATAAAAATCATTGAGTCCAACTCCTTGCTCCTTGCAGGCAGGGCTACCTCAAACTAAATCATACGACTAAGAACATCACCCAGATGCTCCTTGAACTCTGACAGGCTTAGCGCCGTGTCTATTTCCCTGGGGAGCCTTTTCCAGTGAGTCTTAGTGGAGAACCTTTTCTTAATGTCCAATCTGAATTTCCCCTGACACAAGTTCATTCCGTTTCCATATGTTCTGTCAGTGGTCAGGGAAGGCAGAACTGGGCTCTCTGCAGTGGTGCCCACTGACGGGCAACGGGCACAAGCTGGACCACAGTATATTCTGTTTAAATATAAGAAACATTTTACTGTGAAGTTGGTCAAACCTTGGAACTGGTCACGCAGAGAGGTTGTGGAGTCTCCATCCTTGGACATATTAAAAAGCTGTCTGGAAATGATACTGTGCATCCTGCTCTAGTTTTATCCTCCTGTGAGTAGGCTGAACTAGGCAGTCCTCAGAGGTCCCTTCCAACCTTTGAGCTCTGGCTAGGTTTTCTTTTTCCTTACCAAGCCTAACAACCTCTCCTGACCCCATCCTGCACTGCCTTGTTCTCTTGCCTGCTTTCTCAGCTGCTTTCCACATCCTTTTAACTTGTCCTACTCTGTGTCTGAGATATGTCTGAGCACATTGCTGCTTGGAAAAGTGGGCAAAAATTGCTGTCTGTGAGCCACTCAATGCTAACTGCCACAGTCCTCCAGATGCTTGTCAAGATTTAAGAAACGCTGCTGAAGTACAAAGAGAACGGAAGCTCTCTGGGAGAATTTCAGTAGTAGTGGATTCTTCACCATGTGAAAGGCAGTCAGTGTTAATTTTCTTCTGTCTGAAATGAAAAATGGCAGTACATGGTTTGATACAGTTAAAAATGTCTCTGTCTTTCATAGTACGTTTAGCCTGTAGTCCGTTTCTATTTTATTTTCTTGTCAGTTAAGCTTTCATTTTCAAAAATAACATCTAAAATTTCCTAAGGGGTGTTGACTTTAATGTCATTTTAATCCACTGTTCTGATTGGCAATAACTTGCACAAATAAAATAGATGGGTTTTTTTCCCCTGATTGAGTAGGAGCATGGATTTTATTGGAGAAAGAAATGGTGTAAATGATTGCTATCCTTTCAAGTTTAGTAGTTATGAAAAAAACATGTTGACCCTTTAAATCACAGTTTGTATACTAGCTACTTTATTGTTTTCTCTTAAGTTATTTTTTAGCATTCTAAAATGGCTTCAGTCACACGTTGCTATAATTTCCAGTGCAGAAATCATAGCAAAAATAAAATAATAATTAAAAAAACAACTTTATTTTTTGTTTTTATTGTTTCATATCAGTTCAGTATGTCTACAAGCAAAAAAGAAATGTAAAACTATTTATTTGTGGAACAATGAGCTTTATTCTTTCTAGTTACTAGTAGTAAATCCTAATTTCATCTTTCCAAGTTTACTTCAATGGTGTGGCTGTGTGCTTTTAATATACTGAAGTAGGGTTTTGTTAATAGAAGGAAAAAAATCAGTTTAGAAATTTGAATGATGTTGCGTTGCTCTAAAAGCCTTCTCAGTTTTGGAAGAAAACCCTAGTTTTCTTGAGGTCAGGTGGGTTTTTTCTTTCTTTTCTTGGACTTTACTGTAAGTTTGTGCTTTTCTTAGTTTTAGTATGGAGATTAAATACCTTGCTCTTGGGAGTATATTTGCATAAGAAGCATTGATAGTAGTATAATATCAGATGTTTTAAAGTACTATAATATATTGAATGTATAGAATTGAAGCAATTTTCAAAGCAAGGTGGTAATATTTTGTTAACTAAACTTAAATATTGATGATCAGGAAATGCTTGAAGAACACAGGAGTGAAGCTTGGAGCTTCTGTTTTATTTTGTCATTTCTAGCATCCACGAATATGTACTTAAATTTTCTCTCTATTTTTTTCTTAAGCTCAAAATACGGACTAATAAATTATACTTGATTTATAAATTGTTGGTAAATAGTTTCCAGTTATTCTGTATAATGTTTTATTTTTAAAATTGGTGTATTTGGTGTTGCCTACTGTTGCATCTATTCAATGTCCATATATACTAGTTCATTAAAATGTTGCTATCAAATGTTTTCTGTCAAAAAATGAAACTTCTGTCTATTAACAGATGTTGCTTCTTCCTGTTAAATAGTAACTGCCTAAGAATGTTTACATTGTGGTTGTACTTAAGTCAGAGAAGATGGTGGAAGTAGGAATATATATTTTTGTTCATTTGGGATCAGTTCTCGTTGTTCACATGAGGAGAATACTGGTGAAACTGAAGAACTCCAAAAACAAGTTTTGTTAGAATAAAACCTTAAACGAATCCCTTAAAGCCCTCAGTCCCACATACTGCTCTGCTTGGCTCCCAGACAGCTAGTGGAATTGTTGAGATACTTCTGTGTACTAGAGGCAGATCCGTTCCCTGCCAGGGCTTATAAAAACTGCAAGGAAGTTGACAGTTACAGTTTGTGTTTGAATAGGTAGGAACATCAAACACAAGGAAACTTTTTGGGTCCTCTTCTGTTGCTGCTACTTATGAGTTGGACAGTGTTGGTAGGTTGTTTATTTTTTTAGAAATAGGGTGGGCTGCTTAATTTTGCTTTTTTGAAATCACTTGTTCTGATGAAAATGCTGCCTTCAGTTCTTGCATGTTCCCTCAACCTGAGCAGTGTGTGACATCAATCCTATTGTTTTTCCTCTCCCCTCTTCTTACTGTGCAAAACAAATTATTTCCTTGTAATGGTCTTATATTTAATTCAGTCCTCCTTGAACAAGAATGACTAGAATTAAGCACAGTATTTCAGTGTTGAATCTTTGTGCTTCAGTTGAAATCTCCTTGTGACATTTGTCTGTGCTCTGGCTATGCTACTTTGATGGGTCAAAGCAACTCTGTGCAACATTCCTTCTCTTCCAGCCATGGAGATCTTAATGTTTCTAGTCTTGACATTCATACCCTTAACCATGCTACCAAATCTTAATTATTTCCTTAAGGAAGTATAGTCCCTGCTCTTCATATTTTAAGCCTTTCTTGTACTGACAGTATCTCCTACCCTTGTGCCATTATCTTTCTTTTAACAGACTCCTATAATACATTATAAATGCAGCATTAGGTACATTTGGATGGAACAGTATCCTTTGGGGAATCCCCCAGGTAGCCTCCCTCCAGTTTCATTCCTTTTCCCTTCAGTGCAGTGGATCATTATTTTCTTTACTTGTTTCCTGCTTTCTATTTTCTTGATTTACTGACATCTAGGCAGGTTAGATCTATCAAAGACTAGAGGTAAAATGCTACCATCTAGAATGACAGAGTAGATATTAAATTAAGTTGTATAAGGTAGTTTTTGTTATAATGGTAATGTGTCTTATCATGTTCTGTGTTACAGTGTCCTTTAATTATTTTAATTTATGCTTTTATGAATTATACTGTCTCCTTGCATCATAAGTGAAGTCAGAGCAAGATGTCATCCTTGCCCATTACCTTCCTTCCAAAGGTAATATAGATTCTTTACATACATGGTAGTCTCCCCAGTCTTTTTATAAAAGAAATAAGCTTGCATGGGTACCTGTAACAGCTAAGCTCTGTCTGTACAAAGAGAGAGGAGTATAAAAGATTCATATGGTAACATAATTTGTGTTGCTTGTAATTATTTTTTATAACTGAAACATCCCACAATAATGCAAACTTGCATGCCAAAAGAGCTGTTGATTATCACCTATCTAGCCTTGGGAAGGTGCAGGTGGAGTATAAGTAGTAAAGAGAGTTGGATAGTCTTTTCAAATTTCTTGGATAGTCTTTTCAAATTTCTTGACATGGAACTTAATTTACATTACACTGTACTGACTGAGCAAACATAACTAGAAAAACCTCAACCCTTCTGCTTATTAACACTGCCATATATATATATGCATACATACATATATATTTGTGTGCATATGTAAATATATGATAGATGTGCCTAGAAATACATGGATACCAATTATCTGAATTGTGTCCTTTTATTTTTTTTTTCTTACCTCACCCCCTTTTAAAGTTACCGGGGAGAAAACATAAGCCTTATACTGCTCTGTAGGAAAGTATTCCCCAGAGCTATGCCTTTAGTAAATAAAAGGGATGTGTAAGGACCCATTGCAAGACTGGGAAAGCAACATTCTGTTCCACTAAGTAGAAACAGAAATTTTGTCCTTCAGCACTCCCTGACTGTTCCAATCACTGCCCAGTTCATCTTCCTCAAGGCTTGGAGCCTCACTGGAGTACGAAACAGGAAGATGACGCACGTGTAGGGAGAGAATTGAATACACTCGATAGGAAACAAGCTTTTACCTACATGAGTGCAAAAAAGGAAGCATTAGAATAAAAGAAGTCAGATTTGCATCTGAAGTGTGGTTTTACGCCTTGACCTTACTGGCTTTGTCTGCCCTGAGGATGAGTAGGTACTGCGAAAGTAACGTTGTATTGGAAAACATATTTATTTGCTTAATGCCTTTTCTAATTAACTCTTTGGCTACTTCAACAGGTTACAGTACTGAACTAAGCTCAATATCTGATTCTTCTTCCTCATTCAGAACACTGTTATGAAACATGGAGCCAGGAGGCAGTTTGTATATTGGGCTCCAATAGGGTGCACTGTTAGAAAAAATACATAAATAAAATTGAGAGGTGACACAGCTAAAATCAAGCTCTCTAAATCACTTACTGTGTGCACACAGGCCAATGATTTTATAAAGTCACATTTAGCAGATAGGTATAAATGTGTGTTGCTATTATCTGTAGTCTGTGCCACCAAGAGAGAGTCCAGCTTTGTTGTGCAAGCAGTACAGCTTTGTTAGCAAGGAACAGTTTCCAGTTGGCTGAAAGGTTTTGAGTACAGTACTTTAGTAAAATAGCCAAATGCCCTCCTCAGCCAAGGTTGGCTGCTGTCTGGCTGTCTTGGCAGATGAGCAGAAAAATAACCCTTTGTGCTTGTAGAAAAATCCTAACTCTCTTGAGTGTAATTAAAGGGAACACTAGGACTGGACAAGTAAGTGCTTCATCAATTATGATGATGTTCTTGTAATAAAGGCCATTTCTTTTAGCAGTTTTGTAGCAATAGAACAGTCATTTACATTGATTCAGAAGCACGGGTAGTGAGTCCCTAACGTGGAACACTAGCTTCCTGTAACAGAAGTTTGATTTGCATTCACAAGTAGAAGTTACCTGATACTCTGCCGAACTGCCAGCCATTAAAGTTCCTGTGCTATAGACTAGTAATTTAGGAGTGTATCATGTATTGATTTACTGCCTGACTCCTGTCTAGGAACATAATACGGCTGATGTATAATGGGGATTTTTAGTGATCAAATTATAGCAGGTGAATATCCTTATAATAATGTTCAAGAACTATGTTGTAGGTTATGATAACATGAGTGAAAGCTGAGTTTGATAATTCACACGAGGAAATCCATAAGATGGAGTAGGAATGTTACAGGGAAAATAAGAAGTAAGTAAGAGTACGCAGAAACAACATGACTCAGGATAATTGATATTAAATATACTGTGAATTAAGTGAAGTTCATAAGCAAGTTGAAGAGGTAAGTTGATTGTGGTTACCTGCTTCAATTTTATTTGTCATTTATAATTGAAGTTCAGTATTGAGCAAAATTTGAGTGCTGAAGTATCTGAGGCTTTTTAGGTGAAGAATTAAGTGATGGATTATCTTCCAGTGCATATATGGGTACAGGTCTAACTGCATATGATGTTTTAAGAGCATAGGACTGATTCTGTACGGAACTTGGGATTGTAAAAGTACTCTCATCTTTCTTAGATAAAACTTGCAAGTTCAGAGGTATGTGTTTTGACAATGTTTTTACTGAATTACCTCACAGGTGATTGTATAAAAACCAATGCGTATGTCTAATTACCGGACAGGAGTTAGATGTTAAATCAACCTATATACCGAGGTATTTCTTCTGTCTATTAGAATCTCTGTGTAAATATACTTCAGCAGAAAGCTTCTTGGGGCAGAATGTTTGTACTTCAAAATAGGTTATTTATAGTAAGCCATTCCTGCTGCAAGTATATATCTAGTGAAGAAATGTTGCATGTCTGACAGTAAGCAATAATAAGAATTGTTTGCAATCCTTCATTACGTTGAAGAATTATTTCCAGGGTTTCATAAATGTTCTGTGGAATTGTATCAATTTATTTACTTAGACAGCATGACTTAGAGATAAAAAATAAAGTGAGACATGTTGCTGATGCTGAGTATTTTGATTTTAAAAACAGGGAAAGACGATTGTTACATTTTGGCCAGTACTCTCTTGAAACAATGCCAAAAAATATTTAAGTCCTAGAAGACTTAAAGAACAAATGTTTCAAAATGGAGTTCCATTAAATATCCCGTTACTAACAACACAAGAAAATAATCCATGAAAAATAATTCTCTGTGTTTTGAGAAGTTTCTTATTGTTTCATTCGAACATGATGCTACCTCTTGAACTGAAAATCTTTCAGACTGAGCGTGAACTAGAGGTACCAGTTTTCTATTCCATGTCCTTTGGGAAAATTGTGTGGGACTAAACAGAGGAAAGTAATGCCTCATTTTGCTCCAAATAAATTTGTTTGTAATTCTGATTCAGGCATCTAAATGTGCTTTTTCTACAGCTAAACGAATCATCCTGTATACCTTTGGAAGATGCATTGCCATCTGTGAAAACAGATGATCTGCCATCTCATCCTGCAGTAGGAATATGAGTCTCATTTTGTATTGGTTGTGTTAGCAGCTGTAGATATTAGGATATGGGATACATTCCTGTCCTGCATAAATTCATGTAATTTTTCCTTAATTTTTATTTCTTAAAGCAATTGAATTGTTTTAAAAGAAAAAAAAATGACACTATGATAACTTTAATCTAGATTCCGAGAATATCATATCTCATTCAATGAAGGTACTCCCTATTTTCAGAGATCACTATTGCAGTCAAGCTGTACAACTTCTTGTTGACCCAGTCTAGGGCATTTGTCTGGGTGAAAATTAAACCTAGAAAAGCATACAAGTGTTCTTTCATCAGTCTGATGCCAAAGCAGTAGTGTTAGTGTGAACGAGGGTGTGGAATAGGCAAGTGGAAGTGGAATGCTTTAGATATATTTAAGCTGTTATAGAGCCACAGTTGAGTGTTCTGAGATGCATTTTCTAAATAATACAGTCAAAAGACTAGTTTTAAAGAAGCTCTTTATTTCTAGAGCATTGAGAAACCGGAGGAGGCCAGGTAAATACAGTTAGTTCAAATTCAGAGGAAGATGTCAGCCTGTAGGCAGAGGACAAGGGCATCTTCGGGATGAACTGCTGCCTTCTTCTGGTGGGGAGAAACTCTAGCTTCTTAGCTAATTGTTGATTGGGGTGTCTTAGGCTGTGCTGTGTGTGGTGCTCTAGGATAAGAGCCTAATTTATAAAACATGTTTAGTATGTTACAGCTTTCATAAGTTCACTGCCTCTTTGGTCATTGGCACTTTGGCTCTTGTGTCTGCCTCAGAAGCAGTTGAAAACTTTGAGGCTGTAGCATTAGTGGAAATTACAGGAAAACACACATTTTATAAAGTTAAATTGTTCGCTATTCTTCTTATATTTAAAAGTAAAATTATAAGCTGCATGCAATTTGAATATTTATAGTTCATGCTCTTGCTTCTTTTGCCATAGTTGAGCAGTTGCCATGGTTCCTATTATACTGTCTGCTTTAGAGGCAAACTTCATAAACAGACAGTAAATGGAGCTGGGCTTCTGAAGTGTACTACATTTGTAGTGCCCTCAGCTGCATCTGGAATTGATCTGTATTTTCCACTGGCTCCCCTCAACAGCGTGGAATAAGAGGTCAGGTCTCACAAGAATTACAGATATTAATACAGAATATTAATCCCCTTCATCTGTCTTTTACCAATAAAGAGCAACAAATTACTTGATTAGACCGTTAGGGTGTGTATTAAGAAGTAATTAATTAAAAAAAATACTGAGGTTCAGTTAAATGTGGGTGACAACATACTCGATAGACATAATATTTCAACCTACTCTGCTTTGTGCAGGGCCTACTCTTCTTTCCAAAGGGAAGTGAATGGGGTAGAGAGTTAACATAAATCTGTTTTGCAAGGGTGAGAAGACTGGGGCAATTTGCAAGAAAACTTGGAAAAGGAGCAGATCTATTTGTCCTGTTACTGTGTTTACATCCTGTGTAAATGGTAGGTACGTGGAAGTATCCACATACCCACTCAACTTCTCACAGAGAAATTAATGGAAATGCAATATTCCTGTGAACTCCTGAACCAGTACACACCTCAAGACCGGGCTATGACATGAGGGAGTGACTCTATAAAGACAACAGACACATTGAATCCGGGATCAAAAAGCAGAATCTTTCAACATAGTTTCTCAATGGCTAGTATAGTAGCTGATTTTTTAGTGATTTAATTTCACATTAGTTGCAGTGATTTTTCTTTTCTGTTTCACTGCATTTTTGGCCGCAGTCAACTTGATCAGCTGTCCATTTCTGACTGGAATATATTACTAAGTTTAAGTGCTGGAATTCTTAACAAAAAAGACTGTTAGATGCTGAAGGTAAATGAATTTAAATAAGAAATAAGTTGCAAATGGTTTCTTTATACGTCTTTGTATGAAAGGGGTTAATGATGACTAACCCTCTTGGATTTGTTATAACTTCCAGTGTTTTTAATTTGAACTGAATTGTCTTCATATAGTATGCTTCAAAAATTGCTCAGGGAAGTTGGTGATTTTCATAAAAGGCTGCTTTTCAAACAACTACATGCATGTGAATGTGTTTTGGAATTAAATAGTATGGTCTGTGTTATTCAGAGAAAGCTAATTAGTATAATGGCTTTGTTTTGCATCTGTAAGAATTTATGATGAAAAGAGCAGTGTACTTTTTTTTTTTACTATCAGATGCTTGATATTTGCCTATGTGTTTCTGTGTGAGGATTTCAAGGAGACTGCTTCAGTCTGTGTGTTTGAAACAAGTAGTTAGGAACAGGATTGAATATGGCTACTACAATCCAGGAAACACCAAGGGGCTTGAGAAAACAGTGGAGAAGTAACTGGTAGGGGAATCCTTCTGGCCTTGCTCAGCCAGGCTGGTGAGGTTTGTTCTCTCTAGGTTTGTTCCAGGACCAAAGAGGACAATGAAATCTTTAACATCGGTGATACAGAAATGAGACTAAGCAGAGTGTTGCCATGAGGGAAACAATGAAAGACGTGGAAGTAGGAGTGCTCCGTTGAGCTGTACTACCATAACACTAAAGGTTGGGTGCCAGAGATAGATGTAGCTGGGCTGAATAACATTTGGCAACAATTCATACTTTTCCACTCTTTTAGATGACTGTGATGCTTTGTTTGAGGGAATTATTTTTTCCTTAATATATTCATTTTTATTAACAGCTGATGTAGAACGTTATATGGATATTAAGTGCATCTGGGCCTGTCCTGTTAATGCAGTTAACTTGTTCCTAGAGTTGATGAATTATGCTCCAGCCCCTGTTCTCTCTTCCTCACCCTTGGGAGTTGAAGACAACCAGGCTTGTTGCCTTAGGGATGCACTTGACAAGTGATTGGTTTAAGCTTACTTCACTAATTAAAATATAATTACTCTCTCATTTTCAGAAGTGCAATAATTAAATGAAATAGCCACAGAGGGATCTGGTACGACACTGCTAACACCATTAGAGGAGCAGTCTTTATACAATAAGGTTTTGAGTTTCTTTGATGAGGCTTTATAATGATCAGTAGGTGAAGTGCATGAATTACTGTGCAGAACACAAATATGCCTTTGTCAGTCCTCTCCTTTGTGATTTGAGTTCATGGTGATGTCTTGTGATACCCATAATATCTTGTTAGTGTTTTGCTTGTATTTTGTATTTTTGAATTCATATTGAGCTGCTGCAGGAAAAATGATCTAAGTTTCTGAACTACTTGTTTATAGCAGTGGTTACTGTCTTCAGTAGTGTGTGTGTATATAAATAATGCACAAAGTCTGAAGTCAAAGATGGATTTTTAGAGAAATGAGAATCAGGTGGGCTGGGGGAGTAAAATAATTTTGCTTAGAGAAGTCAAGTGAATTTGAGACTATAAAAAAACCAAATTCCTATTTTTAATGTTTTATTCAATATATTGAATAGCTCATAAATTATTTTGCTAATTACATTAAGGAAAAGGTATTTAATACTGGACCAATCATTTAAAACCCCTTTGCAATCAGATGTCATATATCACCTATTTTCTAACCTTCTCATAGCTTTAAAAGAATAAAATATCTTTCCCTTGGTAGGATAACATAAAGTATTGCAGCCACTTTTTTACCATTAATAATTTCATTTAAAGCACTGAGGAAATTCTTTTAATAAATATTTGAGATTCACACATGGAAGCTATTAGTGAGTCTCAATTGCAAGTTTTACTTTCTGTTCAACTACATTATCTATTTGTATGTAATGTGAAATAAGCATTAGGCTACCATCTGTAGGCTCTTCAAAAACTTTGACAATGCCATTGTATTTCTCTTAATTATCTATTTTCTGATTTTCATGTTAGTGTAAGTTAAAAATTCATGTCACACTTAGAAGTACGGACTCTGGATCATTTTGTCCTTTTTATATTTGAAATAGCATTATGGTTACAGCTGCAGAGCAGGTTCTGTTCATCACATTATTTAACAAATCATTAACCTGTGTATTGAAATTTTTATAACAATATTGCAATTACTGGTTTTAATATTTGGGAATACCAACATTATCCCCTTTGGAAATCATCTGGAATAGAGAAAATCTTCAAATGTTTAGTAAAAATCATAAATTAGACTTATGAGATTAGGAAACTTCCTGCTACCTTTTTAGCCATACAGACTCTGTTCCCTATACATGTATGATAAAACCTGGAATAATTTTCACTTTCCAGTTAAAGAATTATTATAAAAGGCTTCAAATGAAGCTGGCTGGGAAGAATATTATATTTATGAAATGCCACTGATCACTGCTTCTGTGATTGCTTTTATTCCCCATTACTTACTTCCCTTCAGTAACAATGGGACACTTCTGAATGTGTTGTTAGGGTGGGAGTTTGGTAGAATGTCATGTGCTCTGCAAGTCCTGACCTAATTTTTATACCAACACTTCATTTTCATTAGAAGAGCCTTCAAGTTGTTCTGAGTGGGATTTAAGGCCAAAATATTTCCTGCCAAGAAAGAAGATAAGTTAAAAGAGAGAAATTGAGAGGTAGTTTGAAAATGTGTAAATCCAGTTCTCTCTTCCTGGCTTGTGAGCAGTATAATCTAATCATCCCCAAGAAACCGTTCTTTCTGTGAGTTACAAGAGGTGTGGCAAGAAAACATGTACTATGCATGCTCAGGATCATCAAGTGCTTATTAAATGTCATAAATAATTGCCCCATTCTTCCTGTTCTTATAACCAGCCAGTCCTTTGAGCAGTGTTTTTGTCTCTTCTAATCCCACTGCAAGCACACACTTCAAAACACAGTTGAAGACCTGGACTATGCTGAGCTGTCTTTTGCTGCAGTGAATAATTCACACATAGAAGTGATGCTTCTTTTTCAGGGTAGCAAAAATTAAATTAGCATGGAATAGAATAGTTCCTGTTAGAAGAGTCCTACAATGATCATCTAGTCCAACTGCCTGACCGCTTCAGGGCTGACCAAAAGTTAAAGTATGTTGTTAAGGGCATCGACCACCTCTCTAGGAAGCCTGTTCCTATGTTTCACCCCTGTCTTGGTAAAGAAGTGCTTCCTAAAGTGCAGTTTGAATCTCCACTGGTGCAGCTTTGAACCATTCCCACGCATCCTATGGTGGATCCCAGGGAGAACTCAGCACGTCCCTTTCCACTTCCCCTCCTCAGGAAGCCATACAGAGCAATGAGGTCACCCCTCAGCCTCCTTTTCTCCAAACTAGACAAGCCCAGAGTCCTTAGCTGCTCCCCATAGGACATTCCTTCCAGCCCTTTTACCAGCTTTGTTGCCCTCCTCTGGATGCATTCAAGGACCTTCTCATCCTTCTTAAATTATGGAGCCCAGAACTGCACAGAGTACTTGAGGTGAGGCTGCACCAATGCTGAATACAGCAGGATAATCACCTCTTTTGACCGGCTGGTTATGCTGTGTTTGCACCCCAGGATGCGGTTTGTGCTCTTGGCTGCCAGGGCACACTGCTGGCTCACACTGGTCCTGCTGTTGACAAGCATCCCCAGATCCCTTTCTGCAGAACTGCTCTTCAGCCACTCCTGTCCCAATTTATACTTGTGCCTGGCATTACTGTTTCAAGGGGCAGTATCTGGCATTTGGGCTTGTTAAATTTCATGCCATTATTGCATGTGAAGAACTGTTCTCCGTGCACAGGGTGGAGTGGAGAAGAGAGTTGATTTTTTTTTTTAAGCTCGCTCATTCACTACCTTATAAGAAAGGTTTGTGTGGGTACATTGGTCAGAAAAGGAAGATTAAAGAAAATGTACCCCACTGATAAATAGGACAGGAGAACTAGTGGCAGCCAGCCTGAAGGTACAACAATTCTTTTTTTTTTGCCTTAGTTTTCACTGATAGTCGCACTCTTCCTACATCTGTCAGGTCCCTCAACCTCAAGGCAGGGACTTGGGGGATCGAAGTCCATCCCAATGTAAGTGAAGGTCATGTTAGAGATCATCTGAGGAACCTAAAAATGCACAAGTCCACAGGACCTGATGAGATGCATCCCAGGGTCCTGAGGGAGTTGGCAGACATAGTTGCTAAGCCACTCTCCAACATATTTGAAAAGTCATGGCAGTCAGGAGAAGTCCCTGCTGGCTGGAAAAAGAGAAACATTACACCCATTTTAAAAAGGGTAAAAAGGAGGACCCCGGGAACCACCAAACAGCCAGCCTCACCTCAGTGCCCAGTAAAGTCATGGAGTAGATCCTTCTGGAATATATGCTGAAAAATATGGAAGACAGGGAGGTGATTAGGGAGAGCCAGCATGGCTTCACCAAGAGCAAATTGTGCTTGGCTAATCTAGTGACCTTCTACAATGGAGTAACCACATCAGTGGACAAAGGAAGAGCAACAGATGTCATCTACTGAGACTTCAGTAAGGCCTTTGATATGGTCCCTCCACAACATTCTCATCTCTAAATTGGAGAGATCTGGGTTTGATGGATGGACTGTTAAAAGGATAATGAATCAGCTAGATGGCCACATCCAAAGAGTTACAGTCAATAGCTGAATGTCCAAGTGGAAACCAGTAACAAGTGGCGTCACTCAGGGGTCCACACTGGGACCAATGCTATTTAATATCTCACCAATGACATAGACAGTGGGATTGAGCGCACCCTCAGCAAGTTTGTGAATGGCACCAAGCTGAGTGGTGCAGTTGATTTGCTAGAGGAAAGGGATGTTGTCGAAAAGGACCTTGACTGGCTTGAGGAGTTGGCCTGTGCAAAGCTCATGAAGTTCAACAAGGCCAAGTGCAAAGTTCTGTCCTTGGGTTGGGGCAATCCTCAGTATCAATACATTCTGGATGGTGAATGGAGTGAGAGCAGCCCTGCAGAGAAGGACTTGGGGATACTGGTGGATGAAAATTTGGACGTGAGCTGGCAATGTGCATTCACAGCCCAGAAAGCCAATGGTATCCTGGGCTGCATTAAAAGAAGCGTGGCCAGCAGGTTGAGGGAGGTGATTGTCCCCCTTTAATCTGCTCTGGTGAGACCCCACCTGGAGTACTAAATGATCTTTGAAGGTCCCTTTCAAGCCAAACCATTCTATGACTGGATGAAATAACATTGAAAATAATTCCTTGACAACTATAGAGTTTCCACAGATAGACAATTACACTTGTGTAAAATAGATTAAGAGGAAAAACAGAATGAATAAAGATGAGTTGAATTGATGCACTGAAATTTGTAGCTGGCCTTAAAAAGGTTTCTGCTAATAGCACTGGTGGAAGTATATTTTCCCTCTAACAGACTGTATTTTTGCTTCAGTGTGAAAATATGCAGGGAGTTTAGGATGAAGTTAAATTGGAACAATCAGAGACCAGCAATCAGTAAAAATAAAATCTGAGTTATGGGGTTTGATATGACCACATAATTTTTTTCCTTAACTTTCTTTAGGGCATATTTTTAGTTGTTACTTATGGGAAGTGATACATTAGACGAGTTCCTATTTAGAATTTGAGGGGAAAATTTAACAACCATGATTTTTTATATTGTAGTTAAACAGTATTGCACATCTCGAGTCTTTTCTATCTTAAAGAAAGGAAACATTTTTGGTTTTCTTGTGTTTTTTTTCTTTTTTGGCCAGGTCTCTTCATCATCCAAATATCTTTAAATTTGATTAAATGAATGCTCAAATGATGGGCTGCTTGTAAAGGAACATCTTTTGATGTAGAATTAACAGGTTAGAAGTAGGTAAAAAAAAGAAGACATCACTGATTATGGCTTAGGTTCTTTGCCCTGTGACAGCTGAAACCCAAGAGACGCTTCCCTGGCTGAGCTTCAAAAATGAAACAATTCATAATATCAGAATTCTCAGTATACAAAATAAAAGTGAAATGAGACTCTATCTTACTAGAAACTGGTTTGTGGGAGACTTCAGTCAGCTACCTCTGACAAATCTTTGAAGAACACATTGTTTCCATAGTGGTCTGCGTGGCATAGGTGTGCATCATTAGCAAGCCAAGAAGCAAGCTTGCTTTCTTGTCAGAAAAACATGTGTAGTGAACTATCTCAGCTGCTGGCCCTGTTCTTCTCCCACTCAAATGAAGGCTTGCATTGTGCTTAACTATACCAAATTGTCTTAATGTACAGTAAAATGATGCTGTTTCTCTGTGTCTTCTGTTCTTAGGTTAATGCGGTTAGGTACATTTCAGTCCATAAATGAACATGAACATGAATTTTTGTGCTGTTCTACTCTGAAAGCTCTGCTGGGTTGGTTATCTGTCTGACGGAGAGAGTGAATAGAGTCAGAGCAGATGGATGGATGGGCCCACAGAGTTGTGGTGAATGAAGTTAAATCCAGTTGGTGGATAGTCACGAGTGGTGTTCCCCAGGGCTCAGTATTGGGGTCAGTTCTGTTTAATATCTTTATCAAGCATCTGGATGAGGGGATCGAGTGCACTCTCAGTAAGTTTGCAAATGACACCAAATTGGGCGGGAGTGTTGATCTGCTCGAGGGTAGGAAGTCTCTGCAGAGGGACCTGAACAGGCTGGATCAATGGGCCGAAGCCAATTGTATGAGGTTCAACAAGGCCTGTTAAACCTCATACCTGACATAAACCTGTTGGGTCCTGCACTTGGGTCACAACCCCGTGCGACGCTACAGGCTTCGGGAGGAGTGGCTGGAGAGCTGCCTGGCGGAGAAGGACCTGGGGGGTGTTGGTTGACAGCTGCCTGAACATGAGCCAGCAGTGTGCCCAGGTGGCCAAGAAGGCCAACAGCATCCTGGCTTGTACCAGGAAGAGTGTGGCCAGCAGGAGCAGGGCAGTGATCGTGCCCCTGTACTTGGCACTGGTGTGGCCATGCCTTGAATATTGTGTTCAGTTTTGAGCCCCTCATTACAAGAACTTTGAGTTGCTGGAGCGTGTCCAGAGAAAGGCAACGAAACTGGTGAAGGGTCTTGTGCTGGTTTTGGCTGAGAAGGGGTTAATTCTCCTCACTGTGGGGGTCAGCTACCTTTCCAGCTTCCCGCGCTCTGCCGCGTGGCGTGGCAGGGGGGGCTGGGAGGGGCAGGGCCATGGTGGGGGCGGCTGACCCCGACTGGCCAATGGCAGGTTCATTCCATACCATGTGACACCATGACCAGTATATTGAGGGGGGGCAGTGGCAGCGCGCGGGCGGCGCGGCGTCGGGTCGGCGGGCGGCGAGCGGCTGCGGCGCGTGCGGTTTGTTCCGGCGGTTCGTTCCCCCTCTCCCCTCCCCTCCCTTCCCCCCTCCCCCGGGGCTTTGCGCCTCTCATTGTTCTCCTTCACATTGCATTTCTACTGTTGTTTCTTTTAATTTTCATTATTAAACTGTTCTTATCCCAACCCACGAGCGTTACCCTTCTGATTCTCTCCCCCATCTACCGGTGGGGGAGTGAGCGAGCGACTGTGTGGGGCTGAGCTGCCGCTAAACCACGACAGTCTTTTTGGCGCCCAACGTGGGGCACGAGGGTTGGAGATAACAACAGCTGCTGGTCACAGCACCATGTTGTCCTTTTTGCAGTGGGTGTTAAAAATCGGTGTTGGTTGTTTGAGTCTGCTGTGTTCTGCTGTGATTAGTAATGTTTTGCCTACGAGATTTGTTATACAAACACTCGTTTTCAGCTTTACCTGGTATTTGGGGTTTTTGCTGAAACCGTTACTGTACTTCGGATACCACCTTGTTGAGGCAATTAGCAATTATACCTCCTCCTCTGAGAGATTTTATATGGAGGAAATACAGAATAATACCTTTGCAACTTTGTTCTATGATGTCTGTGCCTTTGTTACAACAACGTTTTTGTATCTTGAACATCCTTGGGTGGTTAAGGTGCAGTCATTGTTAGTTTTTGGGCATGTTGTTTTGGTTTTGACTAAGCAACTTAAGAATATCACCCAGAAATCTGCCCCGAGGCTTGATAGTTACGAGTGGCAGGGCATGTGGGATAGCATGGGCAAATACCTAGGGCAGTGGGCACCCCCAGTGTTTTGGAGTTTCACCCCCGAGCAAGTGCAGAATCCTAAAAAACTAGTAGAATATTTGGAAAAAGTATGTTGTTACGCTGGGAACTCCAGAGAGACACAGATAACTGCAACGTGCTGGGGTCTGGCCCATGCATACCGAGCCCTGCTCAACAGTATTCAGTGCCCCCAGGGGGAAGAGAATGTCTCTGGATTGAAATGCAAAGTGACTGGCACTGTAGACAATCCAGCCCTGACAACAGGCACTGCAGCCACTCAAACCCCCACAACAAGTACCGGAGCTAGCTCAGAAAATAAACCCGTACCAGTATCAGTTGCCCCCATACATAAGACGAAATATTGGAAGCGGACATCAACTCGTTTAGAACGGGATGATGAAGAACCAGGGCCATCGCGGGGAGAGGAGGGAGAAGTAATAAATGAAATAGAGACCACCCGATCCCTGTCCTTAAGCGAGTTGCGAGATATGCGAAAAGATTATAGCCGTCGTTCAGGTGAGCACATTGCCACCTGGCTGCTCCGATGCTGGGATAATGGGGCCAGTAGCCTGGAACTAGAGGGAAAAGAAGCCAAACAATTGGGATCCCTTTCTGGGGAAGGGGGCGTTGACAAAGCAATTGGAAAAAAACCGCAAGCCCTCAGCCTCTGGAGGCGACTCCTGTCTGGAGTGAAGGAAAGGTATCCCTTTAAAGAAGATGTTACATATCGCCCAGGAAAATGGACAACTATGGAGAAAGGCATCCAGTATCTCAGGGAATTAGCTGTGTTTGAGGTGATTTATGGTGACCTGGATGATCAACGGTCATCCAAAGATCCAGATGAAGCCGAGTGCACACGACCCATGTGGCGGAAGTTTGTACGGAGCGCACCATCTTCGCATGCAAACTCATTGGCAGTGATGTCCTGGAAAGATGACGAGACACCAACGGTGGCAGAGGTGATAGATAGGCTCCGGGATTATGACACAAATATCTCTTCCTCGCTTGTCTCTGCTGTGGAGAAACTATCCCAAGAGGTCCAGCAACTCAAAGAAGATCTGTCCTACTCCCCACCTCGACAGAGCAGTGTCTCAGCTGTTAGGAATAAGCGTCCTTTGGCTCAAAGAAGGGGATACACACCACGGGCCACCCTATGGTTCTACCTGCGTGACCACGGAGAGGACATGATGAGGTGGGATGGCAAGCCTACTTCGACCCTACAGGCACGAGTACATGAACTGCAAGGAAGAACAGTCACTCAGGGAGGCTCTTCCAGGAAAGCTGCTGCTCCAGTTTCCAGCGAGCAAGTCCCCAGACAGAGGAGTAGAAGCGCAGATTTTATTTCTAAGTGTAATAGAGGGACTCCTGATTCACATTTACAGGAAGTGAGTTGTGACTGCCATGATCAGGACTAGAGGGGCCCTGCCTCCAGCCGGGTGGAGGAAAGGGATAACCGGGCTTACTGGACTGTGTGGATCCGATGGCCTGGCACGTCCGACCCACAGGAGTATAAAGCTTTAGTGGACACCGGCGCACAGTGCACCTTAATGCCATCAAACTATATAGGGGCAGAACCCATCAGCATTGCTGGAGTGACAGGGGGATCCCAAGAGCTAACTGTATTGGAGGCCGAAGTGAGCCTAACTGGCAATGAGTGGCAGAAGCACCCCATTGTGACTGGCCCAGAGGCTCCGTGCATCCTTGGTATAGACTACCTCAGGAGAGGGTATTTCAAGGACCCAAAAGGTTACAAGTGGGCTTTTGGTGTAGCTGCCTTGGAGACGGAGGAAACTGAACAGCTGTCTACCTTGCCCGGTCTCTCAAAGGACCCTTCTGTGGTGGGGTTGCTGAAGGTCAAAGAACAACAGGTGCCAATCGCCACCACAACAGTGCACCGGCGGCAATATCGCACCAACAGAGACTCTCTGATCCCCATCCATAAACTCATTCACCAACTGAGGAGCCAAGGAGTCATCAGTAAGACCCACTCACCCTTTAACAGTCCCATATGGCCAGTCCGGAAGTCTAATGGAGAGTGGAGACTAACAGTAGACTATCGTGGCCTGAATGAAGTCACTCCACCATTGAGTGCTGCTGTGCCAGACATGCTAGAACTTCAATACGAACTGGAGTCAAAGGCGGCCAAGTGGTATGCCACAATTGATATTGCTAATGCATTCTTCTCAATCCCTCTGGCAGCAGAGTGCAGGCCACAGTTTGCTTTCACATGGAGGGGCGTCCAGTACACCTGGAATCGACTGCCCCAGGGGTGGAAACACAGTCCTACCATTTGCCATGGACTGATTCAGACTGTACTGGAACAGGGAGAAGCTCCAGAACACCTTCAATACATTGATGACATCATTGTGTGGGGCAGCACAGCAGAAGAAGTTTTTGAGAAAGGTGAGAAAATAGTCCAAATCCTTCTGAAAGCTGGTTTTGCCATAAAACAAAGTAAGGTGAAGGGACCTGCACGAGAAATCCAGTTCTTAGGAATTAAATGGCAAGACGGTCGTCGTCAGATTCCAATGGATGTGATCAACAAAATAGCAGCCATGTCTCCACCAACTAGCAAAAAGGAAACACAAGCTTTCTTGGGCGTTGTGGGTTTTTGGAGAATGCATATTCCAAATTACAGTCTGATCGTGAGCCCTCTCTATCAAGTGACCCGGAAAAAGAATGATTTCAAATGGGGCCCTGAGCAACGACAAGCCTTTGAACAGATTAAACGAGAAATAGTCCATGCAGTAGCTCTTGGGCCAGTCCGGGCAGGACAAGATGTAAAAAATGTGCTCTACACTGCAGCCGGGGAGAATGGCCCTACCTGGAGTCTCTGGCAGAAAGCACCTGGGGAGACCCGGGGTCGACCCCTAGGGTTTTGGAGTCGGGGATACAGAGGGTCTGAAGCCCGCTATACTCCAACTGAAAAAGAGATATTGGCAGCATATGAAGGGGTTCGAGCTGCTTCAGAAGTGGTTGGTACTGAAGCACAGTTGCTCCTGGCACCCCGACTGCCAGTGCTGGGCTGGATGTTCAAAGGAAACATCCCCTCTACACACCATGCAACTGATGCTACGTGGAGTAAATGGGTTGCACTGATCACCCAGCGGGCTCGAGTAGGAAACCCCAGTCGCCCAGGAATCTTGGAAGTGATTATGGACTGGCCAGAAGGCAAAGATTTTGGATTATCACCAGAGGAGGAGGTGACACGTGCTGAAGAAGCCCCACTGTATAACAAACTGCCAGAAGATGAGAAGCAATATGCCCTGTTCACTGATGGGTCCTGTCGCCTTGTGGGAAAGCACCGGAGATGGAAGGCTGCTGTATGGAGTCCTACACGACAAGTAGCAGAAACTGCTGAAGGAGAAGGTGAATCGAGCCAGTTTGCAGAGGTAAAGGCCATCCAGCTGGCCTTAGACATCGCTGAACGGGAAAAGTGGCCAGTGCTCTATCTCTATACTGACTCCTGGATGGTGGCAAATGCCCTGTGGGGCTGGCTGCAGCAATGGAAGCAAAGCAACTGGCAGCGCAGAGGCAAACCCATCTGGGCTGCCACATTGTGGCAAGATATTGCTGCCCGGGTAGAGAAACTGGTTGTAAAGGTACGGCATGTGGATGCTCACGTCCCCAAGAGTCGGGCCACTGAAGAACATCGAAACAACCAGCAGGTAGATCGGGCTGCCAAGATTGAAGTGGCTGAGGTGGATCTGGACTGGCAGCATAAGGGTGAACTATTTCTAGCTCGGTGGGCCCATGACACCTCAGGCCATCAAGGGAGAGATGCAACATACAGGTGGGCTCGTGATCGAGGGGTGGACTTGACCATGGGTATTATTGCACAGGTTATCCACGAATGTGACACATGCGCTGCAATCAAGCAAGCGAAGCGGGTAAAGCCTCTGTGGTATGGGGGACGATGGCTGAAATATAAATATGGGGAGGCCTGGCAAATTGACTATATCACACTCCCACAGACCCGCCAAGGCAAGCGCCATGTGCTTACAATGGTAGAAACAACGACTGGCTGGCTGGAAACATATCCTGTCCCCCATGCCACTGCCCGGAACACTATCCTGGGTCTTGAGAAACAAGTCCTGTGGCGACATGGCACCCCAGAGAGGATTGAGTCAGACAATGGGACTCATTTCCGAAATAGCCTCATAGACACCTGGGCCAAAGAGCACGGCATTGAGTGGGTGTATCACATCCCCTATCACGCACCAGCCTCTGGGAAAATTGAAAGGTACAATGGACTGTTAAAAACCACACTGAGAGCAATGGGGGGTGGGACATTCAAGCACTGGGATACACATTTAGCAAAAGCCACGTGGTTAGTCAACACGAGGGGATCTGCCAACCGAGCTGGCCCTGCCCAGTCAGAAATCCTACATACTGTGGAAGGGGATAGAGTCCCTGTAGTGCACACAAAAAGTATGCTGGGCAAAACAGTCTGGGTTCTTCCTGCCTCTGGCAAAGGCAAACCCATTCGTGGGATTGTTTTTGCTCGAGGACCTGGGTGCACTTGGTGGGTGATGCGGGAGGATGGAGAAATCCGATGTGTGCCTCAAGGGGATTTGATTTTGGGTGAAAACAGTCAATGAACTGAATGGCACAATGTGAACTGCTATATAATATTGTGTGTCACCTCTGTGTTGTATCAATGATATCAGAGTACGAGCCTCCCAACCCATGGAAGATCAACTATGAAACAAGCCGTGCAGCAGTGATGGAACGATGACTGACTCGGTATGCAGCAACCCAACGCCACACACCATCTCTCCCACCCGGAAAGACTGATACAACAGATGGAGCCCAGAGTCATGGACTGGGTGAACTCAATGGACATTTTAATGGACATTTTACAGGGAAGATCCATGAACTAAGGGAATGATGTCTGTGTATTATGTTAAAGGATGGGAAGGGGAGGGGTGGTGGTTGGTACGGTTGTATTGCATCATATGGGACCTGGGCATGGTGTAAGTGGTATGGAATAAGGGGTGGAGAATGTGCTGGTTTTGGCTGAGAAGGGGTTAATTCTCCTCACTGTGGGGGTCAGCTACCTTTCCAGCTTCCCGCGCTCTGCCGCGTGGCGTGGCAGGGGGGGCTGGGAGGGGCAGGGCCATGGTGGGGGCGGCTGACCCCGACTGGCCAATGGCAGGTTCATTCCATACCATGTGACACCATGACCAGTATATTGAGGGGGGGCAGTGGCAGCGCGCGGGCGGCGCGGCGTCGGGTCGGCGGGCGGCGAGCGGCGAGCGGCTGCGGCGCGTGCGGTTTGTTCCGGCGGTTCGTTCCCCCTCTCCCCTCCCCTCCCTTCCCCCCTCCCCCGGGGCTTTGCGCCTCTCATTGTTCTCCTTCACATTGCATTTCTACTGTTGTTTCTTTTAATTTTCATTATTAAACTGTTCTTATCCCAACCCACGAGCGTTACCCTTCTGATTCTCTCCCCCATCTACCGGTGGGGGAGTGAGCGAGCGACTGTGTGGGGCTGAGCTGCCGCTAAACCACGACAGGTCTGGAGTGCAGGTCTTCTGAGAAGTGCCTGAGGGAGCTGGGGTTGTTTAGTCTGGAGGAGGAGGCTGAGGGGAGGCCTTATCACTCTCTACAACTACCTGAAAGGATGTTGTAGTGAGATGGGTGTCGGTCTTTTCTCCAATGTAACAAGCAATAGGATAAAAGGAAATGGCCTCAAGTGGTGACAGAGAAGTTTCAAATTGGATAGTAGGAAAAATTTCTTCACTGAAAGGGTTGTCAAGCATTGGAACAGGCTGCCCAGAGGGGTGATGGAGTCGCCATCCCTGGAGGTATGTAAAAAATGTGGTGCCTGGGGACATGGTTTAGTGGTGGTCTTGGCAGTGGTAAATTGGTAACTTGGCGGTTAATGGTTGGACTTGATGATCTTAATGGTCTTTTCCAACCTAAACGATTCTATGATTCGATGATTAGCCATTAGGTTACAAATGGATTCTGACTCAGTGGACCTCAGGGATTCTATAAAGACTTTCTTTGGCTTCTGTTCTTTGGCTGTGTAAATTGTGAGATCATAATCCCAAAGCTGTGATGATTAACAAGACAAAAACCGTTTGAAATTGTTAGGAAACTACCCAGGAAAAACCAGTTCAGCGGTGTTCTTAAAATAGAAAATAATTTATGTTTTAATTGGATTTGATGTTGTCTAATACAGTGCCAGGTGCCTGGCCAGAGGAGTAGATTTAGTTTTTTGAGGTCTGCTATAAGGTGTTGGTATTATGTAGGTTATCCTGCTTCCTGACAAAGCCCTTGTACAGGTTGAGTTATGGAAGTTGTGTATCAGCTCTACAAGAGTGCTTTTGATAATATGCTAGATGTAAAAATTAGGGTGAAAATTTTGTAATTAAATTTGTAATTGAGAAGAACTGTAAAAATCTTTGCTGTGCAGAGGACACCAGTGGGTTAAGTACTCTGCCAGGGAAAAGTATTTGTACTATTTATCTTGACAATAATGTTTTCATTAATGACCTAAGAAGGAGAACTTTGGAATCTGTGGTGAAATCAGCAGAGTTACTGATGTTTCAAAGTTAGATGGTATTAAATCTGTATATGGGAAAATAAGAATAATGTGAACATCCTTGATGACTAAGACACTGAATGAAAAAGGGTGGAATTTAATGCTGAAAAAGTGCAAAGTCATTAATGAAATTTAAGGGGAAAAAAGGTATCTATGTATACATTAATATAAGCTTGAAACTCAGAAATTGCAAATGCAGAGGTGAAGAAGGAGTTTATATTAGCAATTGCAGGATATTTGTAGAAATCACGTACTGTGCTGTTTTAACCATGTGTTTTGGTAAGACTAATTCCAAACAGAATAGTTACTGGATGAGCTCCTACAATTATTAACATAAAGAGCAGCTATCTAGTGAGGTGACTAAGTCTCACGTTACTTTTTTGCTCAGCAAAAAGTCTGAGGCAGGAGGTAATGGTTCTCTATACACTAGCTGCTGGGCTTGGATAAAAAATAGCTCTTCAGAGAGGGTCTTCAGAAACTAAAAGCACCTATAGTAGCTGGGGTGAACTGTTCATATCACTATTAGAATGAGCACATCCTGTGGTGAACCGGGGTACTCTGAATTTCAACAAAGAAATGGATCGCAGATCCCTACTTCCTGCTGGATAGTGGTTTGTGCTTGCTTCCTACAGGAATTAAGGAAGATAAAGCAGTAGAACTTAGTAGAAAACTTATTTCAAAAAGCTGGGGCTAATTGCAGAGGAGTAGGTACTGATTCAGGATTCTTTTAAGGCTCTGAAAAATAGATTAGACCACTTTTTGCTCTGGTAAGTTTAACTGTGCTTCTCTGAAGTGCTGTAGTCTGAAGGCAAACAGTTTTTAGCAGGTTCATTTGGTAAGCAGCTGTGTATCTTCATCCCCTGCCACAGATCCAGTGAGGGCATTGGGACTTGAGTTTAAGAAGAAAGTGAGAAACATGCTTTGAACTTCATTCTTTAGAGGCGATAGGAATGAGGGGCTGGACTGGGCTCTCCGGCGATGCTTACAGTGATATGAAGGGTTGCCCACAAATAACACGGCAGGGGATAATGAAGCAGTGCCCTGCTTTTGTAGTGGTTTCTGCATGCTCATCAGCTCCCACTGTCACATGCCTAGTGTGAAGCAGCAGTGCTGTTGGGTCTGCTTGGTATCAGATGGTAGTTAACTGTACAGTTAGTTGCTCTCATCTTTAGTGCTCAGTTGCAGAAGAGCTGCCATGAAAATTAAATTAAGGACCCTCTATGTGAACAGCTCAATGTGGTGAGGTTGTGCTTGACTAATTTATTTTCTGAAGAAAAATACCAAAATTCTGTATGTCAGAGGCATCAATTTACTAGTAGGTTAGTTTCAGGATGTGTAGATAAAATAACTCTTAGGCACCAGAATATAAAACACTCAACAAAATTTGCAGGTCACTTGAATATTAAACAGATTTCTCTGCGTTTTGATTGTTTCTTTTAGTATATTTTCACAGAAACATCTGAAAAAGTGCTTTCTCAATTTTTGCAGGTTGATAGGGTAATTCAAGGTGAAGGGATCTCAGGGAGGGCTCTAGTCCAAACTCCTGTTTGAAACAGGGTCACCTCGGAAATTAGACCAGATTTCTAAGGTCAATTCTTCAGTCAGTTCTGAAAAACCTCTGATGGTGGAGACCCCACAACATCTGTGGGCAGCCTGCTCCACTGCTGGACTGTTCTCGGGAAAAGTGTTTCTCTGTGTCCTGTCTTATCTGGTCTGTTTCTTCTTGTCCTTCCCCTGTGTCCAACTTGAGAGCCTGGCTTAGTTTATGCACTAATCTTCCGTAGGCACTGGGTGGCTGTTTTTAGGTGCATTGAAGTCCCCTCTGCTCCGGGCTGCACAAGACCAGCTCCCTCAGCCTCTCCCCACAGGGCCCACCTCGACCGTTGAAGTGGCCTTTGCTGAATTCATGTGCTAACTGAGCCTCCTCAAGAGCAATGAAGTAAAAGGTCAGTTTCCACAAAGAAAAAGACTGTCTCTTCATGAAATGGTATGTTAAAATATTAAAAAGTTACCAAAAGTATTTGAGAAAAAAGAATGTTCTTTACTTAATAACAAAAAAACCCCCCACCCTTAAATTCCTTGCAGGTCTTGAGAACACAACTTGAATCACTCCATAGTGCCACTATTGGCCATGTAAGTTAGTCAGACATTACAGCATAAACCTGTCAAAACAGCACTTTCCTCTTTTCTAAATGGAAGACTTGACAGGCTTTTTTTAGTAAATGGCACAGTTTTGCAGAAAGTACTAGCTATATATTATTGAGTCATATTTTCATCAGGAAATAATAAAATCTAGTGAGTTCTTTGGGAGATCCAACTTACACCTCTAAATTAAAAAAAGAACACTTTCCAAATCATACGTCCTACTTAATTACCTCTTTACAGTGTCTTCTTAAATAAGAAGCACCACTGAGATCATCAAAGTATGGAAATACAATCTTTTGTATTTCATACTCTGCAAAGACTACAGATAAACATTGTGTGAAAACTTTGCGGTTCCTGTAATTATAGAAATAAATTTGTTAGGTGCCTTGCCATCTAGCTACTACCTCAATCTTACTAGTTTCACCAATTTAAATACCCCAGTAGAGAAGTAGGGATCTGGACCTAATATTCTTTTTATGCAGAAAAACTTACGTTGACTGAAGTAGGACTTAAATTTCTTCACAGTAGACCACACAGTTACACAGCCAATAGTGTGCTAAGCTGGAACAGGCAGAGGCCACTGCTATTTCAGAACAGTGGCTAATTTCTGTATAGTAAATTCTACTCTTTAATGCTTGTTTGCTTAATACTTGTCGTCATGGTTTCACTTTGGTAGGTGGTCCCATACTACCAGTTTGTAATTTCTGTGTTTGTTTTTTGGTTCATTTTCTCCTGTTGCCAGAAGAAGAGGGCAGAAAAGTGACAAAACTGGAAAAACAGTTATTATGTAGAAGCCACCTAGCAGTGACACCAAGTACAAGTGTAGCCTGTTGTGAACTGCGATCCCAAAAGCACGCCAGGTATAGACGACTTAATACAATCCCTTTAAGCAGTCATCTGTACTGCAACTCCGGTGTAACTCCCTTGAATTTTAGTTAATTTCCCCCTAGACCCACCAAAGATTTCTTTCACATTTGGTGAAGATAACTAGAGAGAAAGTTATTTAGTTGGCAAATTCCTCCTCCTGCGTGATCGTGAATGGTAAAAGATCATGAATGTAACAGATGTGCTAGAATACAGATACTGAGGTATACTGGCACCAAAGTAATTTACTTTTGTTTAATTGCTGGTGTAGAAGTTAATAGTGCACCCCAAACTAAGTCACACTTAAATAAATCGGGGGTCGGGGGGATTTGTGCCGTGGACTTCAGCTTATTTTTCAGATACGATCTTCTACTAGAATTCCCTTTAAATCCCTTCAAAAAATCCCCCACACCAATTCTGTTCCACATTTCCTAGCAAATATGAAAAGTCAGGATTTTATTGATTGCAGTTTTCAGATAAAGCTAATGGCTAATACTTCCAATGGACAGTACCCTCTGGGAAATGGTAGTGGTGGGGGTGGGAGTGGGGGGGAAGGCAAAAAAGAAAGAGCAAGGCAAAAGATGGGGAAAATGATAGCCTGAAGCAAAACAGGTGGAAAGTCTGACTGATATAACTCAGAAAAAAGGAGTTCTGTAATACAGGGGTATGAAACTGGGAAGTAGTAGGAAAAAAAGGAAACTAGGAATGCAAGACAACGCAATCAAGAGCCCATGAATAGGCACGGCTGCAGTTCACCCCTAGCAGCGTGGCAAGCTGGCTTTGCCCCTGTTAGAGTAAGCAGACTAAAGCATAAAATGAGAACAGGACAGAACCACCTCATCTCGAATCAGGGCAATTGGGAAGGAAAATGGGATAACAGACTACAAAAAGACCAGTCCTTGCTTGATTTGATGCTTTTGGCACAGCACCTGTTCACAGGTTCCAGAAGATTTAGCTTGCTTAAACATACATTCCCCCAGAGTCTCTGTTTTAACTTCTCTGCTATATCTTTATTTGAGTTAAACATGTTCTGAATCTCAAAAGGCAGAGAGGTTTGCTGCACACAAGCATGTAGAAAGATCACTTTCTGGTCCAAAGTTTTTCATTAATTCACTTCGACTTCTTCAGGAAAGATACTCTGTTGGGGATATGCATGCATATACACATAAATATGTAAATAAATATAGATACATATATAAACACTGGGTGATCTTGTAAAATTTTAGGTACTTGCTGGTTCATTCAGGAATGCCAAAACAGGCATCTGTTGTGTCGGACGCCTCCATCTGTAACTGAAATTTTTAATTCGGGGTTTGTTTTTTTTTCACTTTACAAGCCTTTACATATTTACCTTTGCAATACTTGATTCTTATGTATTAGGGGTTTGAAACTTAATTGAAATCAGAGCCTGGCTCGGGGGCAACAATTTATTAGGTACTTATTAGGTCTTCTTTTATAAAATGAACGGCAAAACAGACTCATCCGTTTATAGCCAATAAAACCGAATACCAAAGAGCTCCCCCAAAGGCAAAACCTTAACTCTAGCAAAATAAGTACTAAAAGCGAGATCATGACTCAGTGAGAATGTTGCCATTGACAATACTGGTACCAATATTTCACAGACGTGAGAGATAAAAGTTCAAAAAATCTAATATTTCTGTAACAGCTAAACTACTCGCCACATACAGGTCCCTTAGCCCTCAGTGTACACTCAACAAAATTTCTACATGTTATTTCCTTCAAGAGTGTGACTACATGTTGGTTGACTAATGAAACACAAGGTATTGTAAGACTGGTCTTTGAAGTGAAACTTCATATTTGTATTGTGGTGTTCATGAGGCTCTGCAATAGTCAGTTACCAGAAATAAGATTAAAGATACTTCTTAGTCCATTTTAGTATGGACAGGGAGCATAGAGATAGATCGTGCTTATTCAGAAGAACCTCTGCATATTTTATATTTTATTGGGTAACCAAAAGTAATTCTTAAAGCTTTACCGTTATGCATGCTTTGGATAAATTAGTGGTGCAGAACCACTCTGCAGCTTCAGTGTGTGTAGGAGATGCTCCCATCCGAACTTGAGCTGCTCTCTCAACCTTGAAACATGCTGATTTCCCCCACCTGTTGGGCTGCTCTGCGGCTGCTCTCATTCTCTTTTGTCAATCAGCTTCTCACTGATACTAATTTGGTTGATAGAGCCTCACATTATTAGGTCTAAATTAGATACCTTGCTGGCAAATCCAGCAAATGCTGAATAATGCATTTCTGTCTGGGTTGTGTACACTTTTGGAGGCTGTATGAATATCTGCTATGGGAGAGGGGCTTCACAGAATGCATACACCTGTATTCACATCTATGTCAGAAATAGGTCTGCTTCGTGGAGATGTCAGATATAAAGAAAGAGCTGTTTTGTTCATAAATTATTTTAAAATAGTGCCTATTATAGCATTGCTACTTTTGCAAAGGGTAGTTAGAGTTGGAATGATAAAAGGCTTAAATAATATTTGAGACCAGAATCATTGGTTGTTTCTGCTATGTACCTGTAAACTCAGAAATATTGTTTTCAGTATTATTTCCTATGGGAGTATTAACTGTTGTTATACAACCAGCTGTTTACAGTTGAATATACTTTTTTTTTTAAAATCCTGAAGGTGCATACAGGATGTGAATGTAAAATGGATTATTTATTCCACAGTAACTGCCGCCTCATCATTCTGCTCTATGATGAGTATATGGTAGTTTATCTCTTTTCATAATATATCTCTGTTTACTTAGGGATAATAGTATACCACAGTGAGCAAACTGCTGTGGAGGAGCTGCCAAACTGTAGACTCCTATCTAGACTTTCTCATGTTTTCACATGCTGAGAATAGCAGCTCTCAGGTCGTGACTGCAAGGGGACCATTTTAAAGTAATTTTTTTTTCTACTGAAATAAAAAGCATTAGAGTCAAAGGGGATACCTAATGTGGTAGTAGCAGAGTGAGATTTTACAATGGGTTGTAATGTTTAATCCTTTCTTCCTGAGGAAGAAGACTTTTAAAGGCTGTGGCTGAACTCTCTCTGTTGCTTCTCAGGCTCTCTGTGGCCATTTTCACCCTACTATTATTTTTTTCGGTAGGACTGCAGTATATTTAAATTGTGCTTTCTCATTCAGTAGGTTTCAATTTATTAATATGGATGACCAGATTAAAGACTTCTGATGTCCTCATTCCAGTAATGAAAATGGTGGTGTGTTTGGAAGGGGTGGTATAATTTAGGAGATGTTCTTGAAGCTTGTGACAGAAAATTAGCAATTTATAAATTGGTTATTGTTTGTTATTTTTCTGTCATTCAACTTTAATGCTGTTGCAGTAGTATGTTTTCCAGAACTGTAACACAGTAAAACCTCAAACTTTTTCAGGCATACTGTAAAACACACAGACGCAGGTGCAGAATGATCTTTTTGGTGGGGCATACAGTGCTCACACTATACTGTGTTTTCTGTGTGTGCAGCATTATATTGCTGCATTTGTGTATTATTAGTGCTAGTGCTAAGTTTTTAACCTTAGCTGGAAAAACACTTTGAAAAGTTTGTGATACAATCTAATATAATTAGTGCTTCTGACATCATTTGAAGAATGCAGCATTAACTACATTTTAAAAAAAACATGTTTGACCGTAGAAAATATTAGTACCAACAGTTTAGAAAAAAACGATATAAAGAATCTGCTGGTATCTGGTTTTATTGTTGTATTGTGACATAGCACATAGCTCTGTTTTGCAGATGGAAGGGGTTTTTCATTATAGGCTTATATCAGATAATATGGTCTTTTAGATCCTTTGTGGTGTATTTAATAGAAGAGTGGTTTGGTCGGATTTAGTACATTTTACAAAGTACACAATTCTCTTTTCAGTGTATACTTTTTATTGTAATTTCTTTTTATAGTGCTAAAAAAATCTTATTTATGTGAAAATGCTTTTCTTATTTGAATCGTTAATTTAGCATTGGAGGCACTCAAGATCAGTGTATTAGAGTAGTACAGGTGAGTTTTTCCATATGTGTGACAAAATAATTCCTTCTCATTGTAGAAGTTAATTTTAAAACAATCAGACAATACCATCTATTCGTGCTATCTTGATAGTGCAGTTTTATCAGACACATCTTTTCCTGTTTTGAGGGAGTGTGCTGGATGTTATTTACAGTGGCCCAGCGGAGGACTGTTTTGGGAAGGGCTGTGAAGCCCAGTGTTGTGGCAGTGCCGCGGCCCCTGGAGGAGGAAGAGCACCGTCCCGCTGCAGTGCAGCTCCGGCTGTAGTGCTTCCAGTGGTACTTTCCAAACTTTGCTCTAGTCAGATGGGAGATCATGGAAGCATCTTGCCCTTTAAAGTGTTTTCAATTGAAAGTTGGATTATACAAGTGAAAACCATAAGGCTAATTATCATTGATCTTAATGGGTAAGAGATTCTTTGGTTTCATCCCACACTGGCAGTAATACAAGCACAGGAGGATGAGATGACAATGTTTTGTGCCCAAACAAGGTGACAGCTAGCTCATAGTAACATTTTCATTGAATAACTCCATTACAACTTCCTAATGCAGCTTCTAAACAAAGTGCAAATGTTTGTGCAAATACAGAAGTCACCATGCATGGGCATAAAACGGGGGAATCCAAGTGTTTCGTTTTGGAAGGAGAAAGATTAATGAAGTGTGCTAATCATTATAGTGCTCTTAAAATGTCAATGAAGTATTGATTTTCTTTTCTCTGCTGCAATGTCTTCATTATATTTTTGTGGATAATTTTTTGATTCAGTTTGAACTTTTACAAATTGATCAAGTGATAGAAATACAATATCCAATTATTTCCCACTGTTTACATACCAAGAGTTCTTTCCTGACCATGTTGTTAATAATCTCTAATTGCTCTCATGCTGAGATGTTAAGTTACACTGTTAATATTTTTGTTTATGTGCATAAAGGTAAAGAAGAACTGAAAAATCCCTCAATGCACACTGGGTTGCTATCTTCCTTTTTTTTTTTTTTTTTAATGATTCTTTTTATGTATGGCAAGCTACTTGTTGAAAAGACAATTTTAAATTAAAGTATAAAGCAAATTCTTCCAGACAAAATGCCTTCAATGCAGAAAACAACTTACTAGTTCTTTCGGTAACAGCTGATCTGTCTTTTCTTAATGTATTTATTGTAATTTACTCGGTCATCCAGCAAATACCTTGTGAATAAAAATACGAGGTAGATGTGAAACGAGAAAGGATAGAATTAAGTCCAGAGCGATTAACTCTTTTTCCTGACCAGTGATGGATCTCAGATTATACCTGACTCATTGAAAAAGACTTTCACTAAAACTTTTCAGAGTTTAAAGCCCTGTGAAGCTAATGGATGTGATCTAGGAACATCTACAGTTAAACCCAGTGCTGTGCCTTCTGTCCTCAGGCAGACTTCAAAAGCTGAGGAAGGAATGGTGATACATCACCTTGGCACACCTGCCTTTGCTCCTCCTGCACTTAAAGGATCTCCAGAAAAGCCCTGTTTTTAAAGGCTAGTGATGGGAGTAGCAGCCATCAGACAACTGAAGTGCAGATAAGTGAGAATGGCACAAAGGTTTTCAGGGGATTTGGGGGACAAGAAAGGGGCTTGTTCCTCAACTTCTGTCCTTTCCCAGAAAATTGTTGGGTTTGGCTTCAGATATTGACTCTTGCCATCCTGGAGATCACGAGTGGAAAATGTCAGTGTTTTATTTGCAGATTAGAAAATTATTAAGTAGTTTCCTTTTCCTGCAGTCGTAGGATAATACTGGTTGTGCAATTGAAATGATGGAAAAGAGTAACATCAGTCCTCCTTCCACTTTGACATACGTTGTCTGCCCTGGTAGGAGAAGCGGTGGACACAATCCTTCCAAGTGCCTAACTCTTTTTTTTTTTTTTTGCGTTTTATTGTCCTGCTCAGTTGCAGGGTTCCTTCGTCTGTATTCACTATAATGACCTTTCAGGGTGAACAAAACTTCTATGAAATGTAAACGACTAGATATTCAATGTGACTTTTGAGCAACTTCTGGTGCGTTTTGGCTGTTCTGTAAAAACATAATATCCATGAAGACA
This sequence comes from Phalacrocorax aristotelis, assembly GCF_949628215.1. Classification (NCBI taxonomy): domain Eukaryota; kingdom Metazoa; phylum Chordata; class Aves; order Suliformes; family Phalacrocoracidae; genus Phalacrocorax; species Phalacrocorax aristotelis. The sequence goes on along the minus strand of NC_134278.1, from coordinate 21,479,172 downwards.
TATTTTTCCCAGTTTCTTTTCATACTTTGTCAAAATATATGTACATAAATCATAATAACACTTAGATTCTTTGACAAAGCAGTGTTCTTACTATTTTCTTCTTCCTAAGGCAAGATCTTCAGTAAAAGTTTACTTGAATTTAAAGGAAACTAATAATTTTCTAAGAGATCTCAATAATGTTAAATAGTGTGGTACAGCCATATTTCGTTTCCCATCTGTCTTGCAAATAATAGTGAATAGGCAGGTGTTTCTCGAAATATGTGTCTGTTCCATTCAGTCCCTGAATATGTGTTGTGGCTACAGTACTGCATTTTACCTATCACTTGAAATTTAAAAATTCCATCTTTATTTCAGATTTAGTTTCTAAATCTGCAGCTTATATTTTCAACACCTTGTCCAAGTAATATATGTTTCAAATAGCTGTTACTGAAAATGACACTTGTTGACCTTGTCAAGGTTTGACTTTTATTAGAATTGACACCTGCTAGTGAGGAATATCCTCCAAATTGGAGATGTCCTCAGTCTGAAAATTTGTCAACAAAATTTAGTCTTTATTTCCAAGTTAGATAAGAATAAATAAGATTTAATGGACTCCTTTTTATTATTTCAAACATCAACTTATTTTCTATTTTTAATAGAAACAATAAAGATGAGTTCAAACAAATGGAAAAGATAAAGATTAGAAAATAAAGAAAGGCAAAATTCATTACAAAAATTATTTGTTTGTGTAAGGAATTCAGAAAACATAAAATATAGCAATGGTAAATCACTTCATAGAGGTATTCATTGAAGTATTGCCAACATACTGACAAGCTAAGCTTTCAATTATTTACTCCTGAGCTCTTGAATGTGTGGGTTGTTGGTTTTTCTTTTTTTTGTTTCTTTTTTTTTTAAGCTGTGCCGTCTTTTTCCTTTAATGTTAGTCACTATGGTTTCCCAAGATGGTATCATTGCATCTCTGCAGTCATTGGAAAAAATGCTGACATAAAGTCCTCATTAAAAAAAAAAACAACAAAAAACCACTAAGCAATTCCATTGCCTGTGTTACAGGAGGAGAGGATGAATTTCCTAAAGAAGGCTGCTGTTGTACCACCTTGCTTCAAGTGGTTTCTGCTTTTAAATATTCAGTATTGTTTGGATCTTAAAAGAAGGCATTTACTTTCCTTGTTCTCATTAAATAGGACATGCCTACAGTACATAAGAATATCTATTTTCAATCTCCAATTAAAGTAAGAAGGTGTTTCTGAAAGTTCAGAGCTGGTGTCTGCAGTGACTGCCGTGTAAGCCCAGTGGATGAGCTAATAAACCTTTTGAAGTAAAACCAAATTGGGCTCAAAAGAGGGAAAATAATGATCCTGCTTTGTCAGCAATATGTATAGGCAGAACTGAACTAATGAAATCAAATTGAATTAATCCTTAAAACATAACGCTCTTCAGTTTTACACAGTGCTAGCAAATAAGTGCTGTGGGATAATTAAGAGACAACTTAGGTTTTCTAGTCTTTCCTTTGACCAATTTATTTTGGAAAGAGATGGTTTGAGGTAATTAAATAAAAAAAACCCCAGATTCCTGAATTTTCTATTATAAAGGAAGATTCTTGCTAGTGGATTAATTACAGTTAGGGAACTTGTCCAAACATGCGTTTTGGTGGTATGTCCAACCGATCAAGTAATGTGTAATTTCAAAGCATCTAGAAGTAAAAGTGATTTCAAAGCAGGAAATTTTTATTTTTTACTGCTTAGGTTGCTTTTTAGTGTGACTAATGTAATGCTTTATTAAGCAGAAGCTTCATGCAACAGTTTTTGAGGGCTTTATATTAAATTCAGTCTTCCTTAATATTTTTAGTCTTGCATACACGATTGCAAAAATCTTGTCCTACAATGCAATATAAACATGCATAGGTTTATTATCTATTGTAATCGAGTTTCTTTTCTTTTTTAAATATACTTTTTTTCTGCTGTTTATTGTACCTATTTGTGTCTGGTGCTTTCAGTTGCACAGTGGTCGCTACAAATTACTATTTTTTTGCATTCATACTGAAATCACTTTCACCATCATTCTTCCACAGATTTATGAACTTTTGTAGTGTTTCCTTCTTAGAGAAACCATCTCTTTTCTTGATTCAGTTTTGGAGCAGAAAAATTTGCAGAGCTTTGCAAAGTAGAAGGTGCAAACAGGAAAAAAATTAGTAGATTCTGGAAAAATTCTGGTCATGAAATTAGACATCTGACATTTTTCAGGTGAGTGTCAGGAATGAGGAAAGGACCTACAGAATTTTCACATAAATGCTGAAAAAATGAGACACATCCATTTTGGAAGTTAAACCCTAGCTACTTATCTCAGCTTCTCGATGGGAGTATGACTTACTGTGACTTAGAACTTGAATTGATGAATCTCTGATCTTCCAAAAATTTTATGAGAGAGTGCATTTATATAGAAAGTCAAAGAAAAAGTGGAAATATATCTGAAAAGTTTTCTGAAATACCATCTCTCAAATTTATTAAATTGAAATCTTTAGTGGTTACTAAGCCACTAAATTGAGTCTTTAATGGCACTGGACTACATATTTAAGACACATATGAAGGCTGCCCAGGAGCTTCTATTTGACATGTTTCATGTAGCCAGAATGAGGTTAGAGAGCCCTGGAATGCACCTACTTTGCAACGTGATAGCTCTCTAAAGAAATCAGTAAGATGCTTTATACCTGGGAATTATAGCTGAAAGAATGAGGTATACTTGAGAGAGCATGGCTTTAAAAAAAAAAAAAGTCATTGTAGTGACTTAAGGATGTTATTAGAAAAACATTGTGGCACCAAAGTGAAATTGTTTGTATTAAATTCTGCTTACAAGGCACCACCATAAATCTGGACAGTAGTACATTATAGTGGTGTAGTTCATGTATTCCCATGAATAATCTATATAACCACTGTTTCATCATATCTGTCTGAATCATAACCTTGGTAGTGTGTTAAAAATACTATTATATAGATACTATTATTAAAAAAAACCTGAGTCAAGTCACTTGGCCATGTTGTTAAGCAGAGCAGTAACAGTCCTCTATTTATCATAAGTGCAATTCTAAATGCAAATTTTGATATTAAAAGTTAAAGTAATATCTTCTTTGCTCGTCTCTCCAGTATAAATTATAAGAATTTTAAGGAAAGAGATAACTATGGAATAGTGTGTAGTGATTTATTTGTTTTTTCTGTAGTTTTTCTAGATTAAAACTACTAGTAGAAAATTAACACAAGAGACACTAGTTACTTTCGGAATTTTGTAGCATTTAGGTATAAAGAACAATCAGTCACTAATTCTGATCTTACATATATGACAGCATTTAACTTTACCCACTTACTTCTGTATTAAACTTATTATTTGTTTTGTGGTTGTGTACAAGACAATCCCTGGAAGAAAAATCTGTCTGCAGATTTCAGTTATGTTATTGTCAAACGTTCATTAACTTACTTTTAAATGCCACCCATTGATCTGCTATTCCTCTCACCTTTAAAGATACTTATGCAAAATAGTCAAGATCTCTAAACATCTTTTAATTAATAGACTAAGATTAAACACCAGAAGTTTCTCATGTTTTCCTCATTCTTGAGTTCTTGAAGGAATGCAATTTTTATAGCCTTTTCCTGTTTTTTCTAATTTTAATTTTTGTAGCACGTAACACCATAAATTATTGGAGTGTTTTAGGCTTTACAGGTGCTATGGAGAGATACTATGTGGTTATTTGCTGTCACTCATTATATCAAAGATTTCTTTTAGGTGCATTGCATCGGATGTTCATTTTGAGTTGTATAACCATTATAACTTGCTTCTTCCCAAAGTAGCTTCTCAAATGTGCTATACATGTACTCACAATACATAACTTTACATATCCTCAGAACTTATTCAAAACTACATTATTCAATTATAATTCCCAAATAAAGGTTTTTTTTATTAATCATTCAATAAATTATGTTTCATTTCATCCAAGCTGTTTTAGTAGCCTTTATTTTTAACCTAAATATTAGGTGTGTGTGAACTTGCCGATTTTCAGTCCATTGATCTAACTGTCCCTTAATCGACCTTCTCCCTTTCATTTGGTTTCCCTTCATGACTGTTTAATAGTTAATTTCAAACAGATACAGAACATATTAAATTTAACTTGTTAGAGAAAGCTAAACTAGTTACTTTACTAGGGGAAGTAGAGTGCCTTCTTTGCATGACTGTTAGCGTGATGGTGTGCATGGTGGCACTTACTCTCATGGACACCCTGATGCATATATTCGTGTCCAGCTGCTCACCCAGCCTAAAGCAAGGGGTGGGACCCAAGGAATGCTGGGGGATAGTGGGAAGGGAGAGTAGTGTGAACTGGGAACATAAAGAAAAGGCTGTTTATGAGGATATTGGATGGAAATCAATGTAAAACCAACGGACATCAGTTTTGCTGCTATGGAACCACTTGCTTCACAAGGCCGCTGCAGATTTTCAAGTATACCAGCATATATAGGGTAAGTAAATTCCATCATGCACTCAACTTTATCAAGCTAACTTGGGAATTTTTCTGAGAAATAAAGTTTTGGGTTTTTTTTGAGAAGTTGGTTTTCCTTTAACCTTGGTGACTGACATTTTTTGTTTTCTGGTGTGTTAATGTCAGAGGATGGTGATTATTTTACCTCTATATAATATCTGCTAATCAGTTTATAGTTACTTGGGGTATCCTACTTGCTTATCTAAGGGTGATGCTGTGCCTTTTATAGTAATTTGGAATTTTCCTGCTATTCCCTGCTTTGTTAACATCAGTGGCCTGAGCTGTTGTGAATCGTACTGTATTACTATCTGATGGCTACTGTCATAATTTTAAAAGCTTATCTTCATTATGGTTTTATTTTTCTTTCTCAGATTTTTGTAATTTATACAATCTGATTTCTAATGGTTTTCCTATTTGTTAGATTTTTAAAAATTTATCTTTAGTAGCTACTTTGACAAGATAGATTATAATCTTACTTTCTTCCTTATGTTGGTGTTTTTTCATTCTTTTGGTCTCTTGACGTCTCACATCTGCCCTCGTTAGGCTGGTGTTTGTTGTCCTCTTTACTCAGTCTTCACAATTAGGAGTGTTGAGCCATGGCAGACCCAGGTTAGATGCATGCTATGTAAAGAGGACACAAAGTGATTCAGCTAAGGAGGCCTGTGATTTATGAACAGGCTGTGAGACGCCGTTGCTTTCTTCCCTTTTCTATTCTTTGCTGTTTCTGCCTCTTTGTACCCTGTCAAACGCAGACCACATTTCTCTTCCTTCAGTGCCTGTTGCTGTCTTACCTGTTTCCTCTTGCTTGGTAATGAGGCTGGCCTTTGCCTACCACCAGATCATAATGCCAACTTCTGTTTTCCTCACAACTGTATATTTTCAAATTATATTTTCTGAAGTTTTATTTTGGAATGGAATCATTTAAAAAAAGAGCTTCCCAGAAGTTCAGCTCTTCAATGTTAGGGAAGTGTTTGCCCAAAATTTCTATTCAGCAATCTCTGTTGCGTTACTGGTTTGGGATCTATCTTTAGCTGAATGAGAGGCACCTTCAGAGGGTGATTAATCTCTGAGTCCTTTGGAGATCACTGTCTTCGTTCACTGAAACTCAGGGAGGTTAGTATAAATATGTTCTTACCTCAGGGATTTTAGCAAAATATCTAGAATTTGATATGATGAATTTGGACTATGTTATCTTAGGTGCTTTCTGTACAGACAGAACAAGGGCTTTTGGTCCATAGTTAAGGTTCCAGTTACTGCATGCAATGTACAATCAGTAAACCCACTTAGCAGGATGATTATTAACTCCTTTTCTAACTCCATAACTTTAAAAGATTTGTTCATATTGCTTTTGAGTGTAAAAGGTTTTTGAAGCTGTTCAAAAACATTAACTGTTCCAGTCCTAAGATATGTTAAACACATATAATGGAAAATGAAAAATTAATTTTGCAACTGCAATTCAATAATGTCTTATTTAACTAAGAACTGCATTTTATAAGATATATACTTATGAAAATGTTTCTAGATCCTTTTAATAATTTCTAACTCTTATCACAGTTCCCATCTTTAGTCAAATACTCATTTATGCTGAAAGCCCTTTTTAAAAAGTGTAAATAAATGTCTGTCAGAAGAGCAAATAGTTCATCAGGTAGATGCCACTGACACTTTGAATGCCATTTTGGTACCTCTTTGTAGTCTGGGATCCTGCAATTTTATCTGTCAGCTGTTTTAAAGCTGCTGCCTAACAGTAAATAAGATGTTCTAAGTTCTCCCTCAAGCCAGAGTTTCCAAAACCTGATTTTTAATGGGTGAGAGGATACCATTATGCGAGAGGGCTTGTTTCCATACATTCTGTGCTCATACTTTATATAGACACACCTGCTGAAAAGCTGAGAATAGACTTGCCAGTTTTTACTAGTGTGTCAGAGCAACTAGGAAATCTGTGTCTCCTTGCAGGTTTATTTCAGAATTTTACCCTAACTTGAACAGGTTTCTATTACCTGACTCCTGAAAGTCCTCTTTTATCCACTTACTTATTTGCATACTCTGTATGAAAAAATCTGTGTCTGGTCTAGAGTGTTTTCCTTCTGCCAGTGAAGTAGGGAAATGGTGAATAGGAGTTAGGCTGCTTAGCACAAACCAAGACTCCACCTGGATCTTTTAGGATTTAACTGTTGGGTCCAATCTACTCTTAACTGAGTAATATCTTAGTCTCAACTGCTGTATCCTTCACTTTACCTGACAGTCCTAACTATAAGTTAATGTAAAAAAGACTCTTCAGGCTCCTGTTTTGCCAGTTGGTTTATCCTTCACCTCATAGGACCATAGACTGAGCCATTTCAGAGAGGGCCAATTATCCATCATATTGATTGTCTTCTGTATGATGGGAGCCAATTTTATGACCCTTAGAAGAAAGCAAGAATTCTGCACAATTGTACAGTAGTATAACATGGAGGAAAACCTGCCTTTCACTTACAGACTGTCAGGCAATTTATGACCTTAGAAGTGGCTTTCAGAAATAAAACTGAAAACAAATATTTTTACAGCTATGCCGTGTTTTGCATATTTTTGAGTAATTTCAAGATTATGTAAAACAATTCTCTAACATATGCATTGTCTTCATGTAAGAACATGGAAACTGAAACATAACGTATTTAAAAAAATACACAGGAGTCCACAGTACTGATTTCAAACATGGGAATTCCTGTCCTCTTATGCAGTTAGACAAAAGCCCCTACATGAAGAGCTGAAGTGTTTGACCTAGTCTAGTCAGCAGTATGGTGCTGTCAGTGGACAAAATTTTTAACAGAGTAAACTGGTCTGTGCAACTGATCATCTTATAAGAGCTAATCTTTTTTTTTTTTCCACTATCCTAGCAAGAACACACAAAGCTCAGCTACTTTACCCTATGTATATCCCATATATGTGTATTCTTGTGTGGGAAAAAAGTAGATAAACACGTGTGTGTGTGTCTATGCCTGTACTGGAAATGTTATAGTCTCTTTTATTGAAACAGTAGGACTACACATATCAGTATGCTCAGTGCTTATTTCCTGAAGGAGGATGGCAATAGCTGGTGCTTATTTTGACTTTGTAGATACTGGTACTTCAAAATTCTGGTGTAACCAAAGTAGTTAGGAACTGCTTTGAGGCTTCAGCAGGGAAATGAATTAATTCTATGCAGACTTTTTTCCCTCTTTTTCTTTTTGTAACTAGGACTGCAGTATGTCTAGTTTCTCTTCCATAATGATATAAATGACGTGGTAAGATGATCTCACAAGTCATGTATTTGCATCCACAATTGTAGCATTCTCCCATTTCGACTTAACATGACTGACTTGTTCCTTTGTAGGAAGACCCATTGCCATAGATCCTTAAATTTTGACCAGAGTGGAAAACACCATTTTCACAGACAACCTTTGGAGGAAGGATTTTCCCCCAAAATGCGAGTATGCATTACGTGATGGATCGGACCTTGGAATATTATACTTTATTTTCCACTCTGCTGCCCGTATATTTGCATGTCCCTATACCACTGTTATGATGTAGGTGATTCTTTAAATTAGACCATTAAACCTCTAAAAGAATAAATATTTTTTCACAGCCTTTCATGTGGCTGTTTCAGTTTAATAGATTGTTTTGGATTTATTAATTCAGCTGCATCATTTCACTTGATTTACCTTGTCAGCCATAACAGTGAATAATATAAATAACTTGAAGTTTGAATTTAAACTTAAAATGTTAGATCATAGTTCTTTGAAGTGCAAGAACTTCTGTCAATTCTTCATCAGCTGCCTGTTTCCAGATAAGAATCAACATTTACCTTTAAATTTTAAGATAGTTTTAAGAAACATTTATAGTATCTTCATATCTGATGATGATACTCTCTAGTCATTTTGTTTTCTCTTACTTAACCACAAGATGATGGGAGTTCAATCTTCTCAGAGTAGAGAAGGCAGCAAATAGCAGGATCCTAACTTCAGGCACTTCAGGACATGGCTGAGGAGGCGTGGTGGCGTTGGGTTGACGATTGGACTTGATGATCTTAGAGGTCTTTTCCAACCTTAATGATTCGATGACTCTATACCAGTGGGAAAACCTGGAGCAAGAAGGATTTTCCCTTGGTGGAGGAAGATCAGGTTATGGAACACTTAAACAAACCAGACATATGCAAGTGCATGGGGCCTCATGGGATGTATTCACAAGTGCCAAGGGAGCTAGGTGATGTTAGTGCAAGCCTCTGTAATTTTTGAAAGGTCATGGCAGTTGGGAGAGGCGCTTGCAGACTGGAGGAAAGCCTATCTTCAAGAAGGGCAAAAAACTTGGATCTTTGGGAAGGTGATAGAGCAAATTAATGTGGAATCTATTTTGAAACATATGATGGACAAGAAGGTGATTGGGACTACTCAGCATTGATTTATGAAAGGGAAATTTTGCCTGACCAACCTCATAGCCTTCCAGAATGAAGTCATTGGCTTGGTGAATGGGGGTTTATGAGTGGATGTTGTTTCTCTTGACTATAGCAAGGCTTTTGGCACTGTCTCCCATCATACCCTTGTTGACAAATCAATGGAGCACGGACTAGATGAATGGAGAGGTGGATTGAAAACTGGCTGAAATGCTGCACAGAAAGAGTTGTGATCAGTGGCATGAAGTCCAGTTTGAGACTGGTCACTAGTGGTCTATTGAGTGAATTAGTAATGGGTCCAGTGCTCTTTACCATCTTCATTAATGACCTGGATGGTGGGACAGAGAAAACCCTCAGCAAGTTTGCGGATGATATAAAACTGGGAGGAGTGGCTGATAACACTGTATGGCTGTACTGCCTTTCAGAGGGAGCTGCACTGGCTTGAAAGTGGTCTGACGTGAAGTTCAAGAAAGGGAAATGCAAAGCCCTGCACCTGGGGAGGAATAACTCCAGGCACTAACAGAAGCTAATAGAGAGGATAATAATAGAGGATTTTTTTTTTTTACAGTGAGGGTGGTCAAACATTGGAACAGGTAACAGATAGGTAGTGGAGCCTCCATCCTTGGAAATACTCAAAACCTGACTGCACGTGATCCTGAGCAACCTGCTGTAGTTGACCATGGTTTGTGCAGGGGTTTGGACTAGATGATGTCCAGAAGCCACGTCCAACCTTAACCCTTCTGTGATTCTGCCCTAGTGTTTTCCTGTAAGTTTTTTAAAAATTATTATTAAGTTTACATTCTCAAACAGACAAAGCACTTGAGAGAGCAGAAAACCGAACATGATTAGCATTTTCATGCTTCTAATAATCAGATTTTGGAAAATAAAAATCCACATTTCATTTGTTTTATTAATTGATCATTTGCAAAAAAGTAGCACAATCAGGAAAACAGCAATGAATTGGGCTACTAACATGGATTTTCTGCATATCTTAACATAGATTACTTAGTATGCTTAGTGGTTTTTTTTTTTTTCTTGGTTGATTTTTTTTTCCTTGTTTCTCTTTCATAACTTTGTTTGGAACATCTCCATAGAAATCTATTCTGTATCTCAGCTATAACTTTTTAAAAGTTTCCTGTAATGTCTGGTATAGTTTTCATTCTTATGTTAAATTTTCACCTTTTTTTTACAAAATTGCTAGAGCTACTTTTTTGTGTGATTGTTTCTTCATTGTTTTTTAGCAAATATTTTGATTATTCTAACCTGAAATATTTAGTATTTAATTTGGCCCTTGGTATTCTGAGACTGTCTTGAAAATAGTCAAATTTAAAATTATACAACTTAGATTTTTTAAATATTATTTTCATTTCTAAAGTATGAGGTTGCATATGTTTATAATTTGATAATGTACCCTTTACTTGTTCAGGAACGTGAAAGAATTGTTAATGAGATATGAAAACCAGCATAGTTTATGGAGTCTTGATATCAGTTGACGAAGTGGTTCACATGGATTTAATCTAAAAAACTTTGCAGAATCCTGAAAGGTGTCCTTTTGCATGAATTTTTATAGTTATGGTAATAACTGTGCTATGAATGTTACAACTTGAAAAGCTGTCAACATTTGTGACAAAATTCAAACTAATTATTTTCACAATGAAAGCCTGACTTGACTGAGAATTTTCTATTGACTTCAATTTCATTGGGACTGAAATTAAATCCCTGGGACTTTTTGGAGGATTTGTGCTAGAACACTGTTTCTCTTTCATAAGAGGAAAACAATAGCTTCGTTTCAGGTACAAGGAAAGGAGAGAGATTGTTTAAGATTACTCCCAGGATTTTTAATGGCCCATTAACATCAGTACAAATCATCTGAATACAGAAAACATGTATCCCTCTAGCACAGAAATCAAAGGAGGCTAACGAAGGCCAAAGTAAGCCTTTGACATTTATGAAATGAGGAAAACCTAAGCAGGAACAGGGGAGGTGCCCTGTACGGCCTGTTCTAATCAAAACATCCTTATACGCAGACCAGACAATCCTTACATGCAATGCCTTATGTGCAAAGGCACTGCAAAAAAACATAGGAAGTTTTCAGTTGTAGGAATAGTTAGGTATGTTTCACCTCTTAAAATTTGTATAGAAAAGTACATTGTTTTTCTACTGTGCAGAATAGGGGTAATAGAAAGTACGACAGTATGTAAAAGGGGTATAAACCACACATGTAAATAGTATAGTTGTGGCAGGGGTGAATGGGGTTAAATAATCCATGATCAGCTGTAACAATGATCCTTACGGTGGCTCGCCCATCTGTATGCTGACACGTTGAGAAGGAAGTAGTAGAAAGCAGTGGCACAGTTTACATTAATGGTCATCCGAATGAGCCTTCTGACAGAGGGAGAAGCAGTGGTAAACCATGGGCAGGATCCTGTTTACCACCAGCTGTGTTTTATAGGCTTGTTATTTAGCTGTGCTTTCAATTGTTTTGGATAGCACTTCTCCTAAGCACAGCTTCCCTAAATTCTGTTTCCATTTTTCACACAGATTTTTAATACTCTGAGCAGAGTTAATATGGCAAATTCTTTTATGGGTTAGTAACCCGTGGTGGTTGTTCCTGCAAAAGATGTATGTGTTTGTCTATGGGCAGCTACTCTTTCTCTTAAGCATGTGATTTTAAAAAATTGCCTTTTTTAATTTTTTCCCAGTATTCCTTTTCTCTCATTTTTATCTTTTCCCATTATTACTGTTAATTCCTCTTAATGTTTTCCTGTTCTTATTTTAAATGTTCTCTTCCTCTTCTCTAGCAATGCTTTATGCCAAGGGCCATTCCCCTGTCTTTCCACACCCATACATCTGGTTTTCTGGTTTCCTTCACAAAGTACAATCAATCTTGTCTCTTGCCCTGCAAATCTGACTTTTATACTTGCACAGAAATGTAAAACTGTTGACAGTGTGTTTAAGATCATGTACCTTTTTCCAGCACAGGCCTTTCATAAATATGCTTCAAATATACATGATACAGGATTTCACTTTCACACTCTCCTGTTACCAAAATACTTGTGCACACGTGGATGTTATCTCCTTTGGCATTTCCGCTAGGAAGTATCATTAGGCTAATTTGGCGGTAGCTCAGCTATAGTACTGGAGTGACTACATGATGCTGCTGATGTTGTCAGGAGAGGAGTGGTTAAAATATCTGCTTTCTCTCTAACTGTAGTTTCTTTGTTTCTGACTCTGTTTTAGTTCTTTGCTTCCATGTTATTGTTTTTAAAATTAGAGATGAACATACATCTCCGCTTGCCACCTCTGATTACATGTTTTTATTGTCTTTGAAGAGTGGTTTGGAATACATATTTTTCATCTTAAGAAGTCTAATTCAGAGAAATCGATTTTCAGTACTTACAGTACCTGCAATTTTTCTTCAGTTACTGGGTATTCCAGAAAACCTTCAGTTGTTCCCAGCTTTCCTGTTTCTTTTCTGATATTTTCTTTACAATCGTTCAGTTTCTTAAGGATACCTGTTTAAAATCTTTAATCTGGTTATATCTTCATTTTTTTTTTAGTTTTTGTCCCCAACAGTAAACTTCAGTACTTTTTTGTCCTAGTTGGAGTTGCATTTTATTTTCCATCTCTGACATTTGCAGGTATTTTTCCAGCTTCTGCATTTTGTGAACATCTATGTACTTATTTATAGTTGATTCTCAATATTACTTTTTAGTTTAGGCTTGATTCTGAAAGATTATGACTGTGACTGACATTTAGCAGTGGTTTAATATAATACTTGCTTGTTTAAAGACTCTCTTGTTACAGGAGATTCTGGTTACACTAGCCCATCTTTGTGTGCTTTAACAAATTCAATAAATTCAGTAAGTACAATGCAGAAGTCCCAGCAAGCTCAAAAACTAATTGGTTGAAATTTTTTATATCCATTTGAAAAATTCCATTCTTTGTAAAGTTTATGACACACTAATCAACTATATACAAATTGTGTATGCATGTATACATGGATTCCATGTATGCACTCATAGAGATAGATTTTTTCTATTGACATTATTCCTCAGGAACCTCCATTAAGAACAGAGTAACTGTAGGTGTTCATCAGTAATGTACTCTTGTTACAGGACATTTTAGTTTTGAAGTTTAGGTGTAAACAGGCTATTTCATCTTTTTTCATGGCATGACATGCAATCAGTTTATAAATGAGACTCTTCACCTTCTAAATTACTATCTAGCTGCTGCTCTGATTTTTGCTTTTGACTATGAGATTGCCATCTAAAGTGTAACTTCTTAGAAACTTACCATCATCCTGTCTGGCTCCTGTATTACTTGGGCATTCTCTGCCAATTCCGCTACTTTTTGTAGAGGTTCATAAATTTAATCCGCTTTTATTTTTCATCGTGTTATGTAGCTTATGCATTTCTCCTCTATAATACCTCTAAATTCTGTTTTTCTTTATTAATTTCAGTAATTAAAATGGTTGTTTTCTTATTGATGTGTTTCAGCCAGCTTGATGTACTTCAGGAATGTTCTGTTCATTAAATATAGAAAGTACTAAGAAGTCACTGATCATCCCAGTTACATTTGAGAATTTCAGCCAAGACTAGAAGAAGAAAGTTTGAGAGGTTACACTTAAACATGCCATTAAGGCATTTAGATAAAGTATTAAACCGGGCTGTCTCATTTCTTTCCAAGCTAGCAGCCACGTGCATGGCTAAAAGGATTTTAACTTCCAACCTCTGGGTTTATCTGGGCAACTGGACTGTAAAAACAATAACTACAGATCTACAGATGTAAGTAAAAGTTATAGGGATTTTTTTTCCTAGGTTTACTTTAATGATTAAGAACTCTATTTTAAATGGTGTTTTATTCCTGTGCTTAGTCTTTGCCTAGCAGTCTTGCTATGTCCAGTAGCACTAGAAACCAATGCAGTGTGATAAGGTCTTACTCTAATGGTGACACAGATCTCTTTGCCATTGCAGAATTCACATTAGGGTGATGAAACCATAGATTTTAATTTTGCCACTTTAAATTTAGAAAGAGGCTAGAAAAGTTTATTCAGAAATTAAGCAGTTAGAATGGCTTTGCTTAGCTGGTTTTGGCAGAACAACACAGTTTAATAAAATAGAAAAAAAAATTTACACAAAAACTTGAAAAAGAATGAATGTGGTGGAGCTGTATCAGTGTAAAGGGGAAGGACAGCAAGAGTGGGATGAATCAAAACCTGCTATTCCATTACAAAAAACATAATGCCTTTATACAGGCCATATTTGGTTATTCTAGATTGAGAAAATGGGTGGGTTTTTTTAAAATTATACTCCCAGTTCTTCATTTAACTTTTGATATATGAAAAGGAAGATTTATTAATCAGCTGAAGTCCTACCAGGGTAAACTGCATGGTAACGGTAATAGAAACGATCACATTAATTTTCTGATAATCTCTTAGCTGTTTCTTAAATAATCTCCAAAGAGAATGTTCTTGCAGTCTTTTTTGTCTATTGTTAAGTGGTTTAGTTTGAAGTGTGAAATTTATGCTTTCTTTTTTAACTGGTACGAGTCTGCTGTAAGCATGGGAGCATCTTTATATTATGAGGCAATTTAATTCTGTGCTAATGTCCAGTTGCCTGAAAAATGAGGTGTAGTAATAAGCAAGCAATTCACTGAAAGATATTACCTACATCAAAATAAAACTAGGCAATTTTTCTAATAGTTTCTGCCTTGGATTGTTTTCTGGGGTAGTATCTGTATTCTAACATATTCAATTATGTGGCAATATTATTTAGCATTGATTAGAATTTTTAAGCAGGCAATTTTTATTCACCATGACATTCTGAAAGATCATTTTCCAAACATGCATTACAGGATTCAAATATTTGTGTCTGATGTTTTGAGAGGTGCATGAGGATGACAATAATCAATCATATCTAATTAGCTCATGACACACTGAGCATGCAGTAATTAAACAAGACACTACTGCTTACTTTCTAATGATTAAGATCACACAGATTGGGAGCCAGCTGTTAATCACTTCTTTTGCAAGGCTAAAGTCATTAACAGAAAATCCCAACAATCTACCCCTAAGGCTATTTTTAACAGAGCTTTTGGTGGACAGGCTCTGATGTAAGCAACAAAACAGACTTAAATTTTGTATTTTGAGAGCATCTTTTCAAATTTCTGTTGCCTTGGGTTGATATTCTTGCTTGTAGATGAGTTCTATGTGCTGCTTCAAAATTTAGGAAAAACTGTTCTGAATTGCTAGAAAGTGATACTGTCATGCTGCAGTTAAAAATCTTCTAAGAACTTGTAATGCTAATATACCTTTTACAACTGTATGCAGTGAAATGTCAATCTATAGTATTGTCATTAATAAATGCAGACATAAAATTATAAGACCAATCTTTATGAAAATAATAATTTCCAAGGTGCATATTTCAGATATAATCTGTACTTTAGGGAAAATGCACTCAAATGTTTCTTAAACATCTGTTCTTGACCGTCTTTTTTTCTGATTCATCTATCCTGCTTTGAAGATCTACAATATCTTGTAATTCAGTATCTTTAGTCTTGATTGACCAAACCGGGAATCAGAGATGTCCATCAGGTATATTCCACTGGCTTTGTTGTGAATGCGAATCATCTCTTTTAAATGGGTTATTAGGAATTTGTGATCTTCTTCACTGACAACAGCGATTGTGAACACTATGAAACTATGGAATGGGGTTACAGCTCTAATAAAAATGCACAATCTAATGTCAGTCTGGAGATGCTCAAGAGCATTAAAAAAGTAGTAAGACAAAGATAAGTACTTTTACTAACTCCTTATTCACTGAGGCTACAAAGCAGTTGGGATTTTTTTTTTTTTTCTCCCCGTAATTTCTGGTAGGTTTGGCTTGAGGGTTTGCTTGTTTTAACAGGAGCTGAAAGAAGATGCGTATGTTCCAAGTACATCTTAAATGTTAGGCAGTTGTGGATTTGATTGTATATTACCTAGATTAAAATGGGGTTTATTTGTTGATTTTGTGATACTGAAAATAATCCACTGTTAAAAATTAACATTGGCAGTTGCTTTCCAACTGGAAAGAAATTCAGAATTAACTTAGTTTTTACTTTAATTTGAAATATTTCCCTTCAAGCTACTTTAAAATACTTCCCTTCAGACACAGACGAAAGCTGAAGGGCTGGACCACTGGGGCAGCCACAAGTTTCATCAGCTGCAACGGTGCAGCAAGATGTTGGTGCTGTGGTCCCCGTTGCAGTTCTCCTTGTTGGGAAGGGAGGTGGAAGGAGCTGGTGGTGGGCTACGTGTCTGTGTGCATGTGTAGGGCGTGAAATGGGGGTTGTGGCCCCTGCCACAACAGTAGGTGTGTCCATCATAGCCCTGGCCCCTGGGCTCTGCGATGGGGTACGGCAGGACTGCTGGGCCTAATGGATGTAATGGCATTGCTGCATGGGAACTGGATGGTGCTTATACTGGTGGGCAGTAGTACTTTAGAGCAGAAAATTGTCTGATCTAAAGCACTGATCTCATCCAAATAATTTCTATATCATTTTCTGGTGTTTTTACCTGTAGTGAATTTAGTGACTATAAGTAGTGATAATGATATTTCTCCAGATCTTTTTTTTTTGTCAGATTACCATGTTCTTTATACATTCATGTGTCCAACAAACAAAAACCATGTGAGTTTTGTTATTAACATTATTATTGGTTTTATTATTGCTTTGACATAAGGAAATAAATATACCCGTTTGCTACTCTATTGCTGTGTGGGGTGGGTGGACAATTGCTTGGATGCTCAAGCTGAGGGTAGTGGTTAACGGGTTGTCCTCTACGTGGATTCCTGTGGCAAGTGATGTTCTTCAGGAGTCTGTCCTGTGACCCGTCCTCTTTAACATCTTTGTCAGTGACCTGGAGGAGGTCATGGAGAACTTGATAACCAAGTTTGCTGATGACACCAAATTGGAGGCTGTATTCAGTACAGAGAACTGGGCAGGCTAAGAAATGGACTGCCAGGAAATTAAAGAAATTAATGAACTAAACTCATGAAGTTCAACAAAGTCAAATGCCAAGTCCTGCACCTGGTGAGGAAGAGCACCAGGCAATGATACAGGCTGGGGCCATCCTGTCTGGGGAGCAGCTCTGCTGAAGAGGCCCTGGGGTCCTGGTGGGCAGGGAGTGGTACTTGAGCTAGCAGTGAGTCCTGGCAGCAGAGATGTCAACAGCATCCTGGACTGTATTAGGAGGAGAACAACCAGGAGATCAAGGGAAGGCATTATCCCTCTACTCAACACTTACTAGACTGCATCTAGAGTACTGCATGCAGTTTTGTGCCCCTAATACAAAAAAGACACTGATAACCTGGAGAAAGTTCATTGCAGAGCCACCAGGCTGATTGGGGCTGAGAGCACTTGCCCTGTGAGGGGGCTGGGCTTGTTCAGCCTGGAGAAGGCTTCAGTAGGACCTAAAGGCAGCCTTTACATGTCAGCAAGGAGGATATCAAGAAGGTGGAGCCAGGCTTTTCTCAATGATGCATGGGAGGGCAGGAGACAAGAAGGAGAACTAGAAATCAGATACAAGGAAAAGCTTTTCCTCATGAGGGCAGTGAAGCAGGGGAGCTGGTTGCCCAGCAAGTCTGAGCAGTCTCCGTCCTTAGAGGAGCCTTGCTTTGAGGTTGGGCTTCAGAACTCTCAAGATCCCTTCCTACCTGTGGTGGTAAAACGATGTTTTCTCCCCTGATCTACAGGAGTCTTGAACTGCTCGGGGATATGGGACAAACCCATACCATATTGTCTTTCACAGCATTTTTACAGATGGTTCTTCTGACTTGTTTGTAGAACCCCTCACCCGCCTAGTACCGGAGAATCGTAACCTATCCAAATAGTCTGTTCAAGGGCTTAATTATCTTTATAGTCAGAATTTCTTAACGGAAAGAGTATTAAGGGTAAGGATTTTTATCTCGGCAGTTGTGAGACAGTGTCAGCAGGTGTAAAAGTCATAGCATGCTAAAGCTGAGAGAAAGGACAACTCTGTGTGTATTTACAGGAAAAACATGCTCTGTAAGGGAAGGTCTGTATAACTAATTTCAGGAAGGTATAATTAATCTCTGTCTGTATCTGCTTTTGGTTGTACTGAGTAGTTCTTTGTGTTCTTACGGTACTAATGGAATCATTAATTTTCTGCATTCCACAGCTGTATTAACTGCTCTCTCTAAATATCTGCTGTCCTTACATACATTTGTCCCATGTTGGTCCATTGAAACGCTTGTATTTGTGTTCTCACTCAGGGCTTAAGAGCCTGGAGTTATCTTCGCATCATCACAAAGGTGCATTTCTTCTTAGGGTACAGACCTCCTTCAGATTAAGTGCTATAAAAATTATGTTTATCAAGAAATTTTATTGTAAATGTCACTCATCCATTAAGGACGCTAAATGATAAACTTCTTCAGGTCTTAATAGTAATTTTTAATCTTTCCAGTGTCAGTTGCAAGTTGTTCAGTACAGGTGTCCTTCCAAAGCCAGTCTGGCTTTCTCCTGGATGCAAAGGTTGAGTCATATGCAAGAAGTCATGTAATTCTGAATATTAGCATCAGAGGCAAATAGATCTGAAGGAAATTGTCTTTTCTGGGATTTTGCCCTGTGAGAGGATTAGTACCTGTGCCATTTGGGTAGATATTTGTTCAGTTTTCTCTTAGAATCCCTTAGAGATGGATGTCCATAATCTGTCCCACCAATCTGTTCACGGACTTTAGTGTCCTTGTGGCTGGCTGGAACACGTTAAAAGGAGGTAATTTCTGAATTGTTTTCAGGTCTGGTCATTCCATTTGTCTTTGCAATAGATTTTGAAATACTTAAAACTGTCATTATGTCCTCTTGTATTCTGTCTTTAAACTAAACAACCCAAATTTGTGCAGAATTACTTAAAGGTCCTATTTTCCAGATCTCTGATCACTTTTAGTTTTTTGTTGTATTTTTTTTTTCTCATGACCCTTTTCAGTTCATTACCTCTACTATGTAGTGTAGCCATGGATCAGTGCTGACATAATACTGTATAAAAGGAAACAATATACCGGGGTGTATTAAATGCAACACTGGTGATGGATTACTTCATGGGCATGAAATTATTCCTCCCTCACATTCATCAGTGTTTAAGGGACCTTCTGTACTACCCAGCTGAAGAACTGAGTTTACTTTTGGGCACTACCTTGTGAGAGTGCGAAAAAGTAAATCAGTAAGAAAGAATCCAAAGGAGAGCAGTCAAAATATCTGTTTCTCTTTATTGCAACAAGATACTGATGCCAATGTTTTGTTGTCAACCCTCACTGCTGCCTGTTTCCTTTCCTTAAGAAATGGTGAAGAAATCAGAATTCAACAGAGTTGTTTCCATGAAAAAAAAAAAGAAATTGGATTAGAGAATTGTATCACTAGACCTCTGAGGTGTAAATATTGCTGATAAAATATTTGGAAATACGTTGTGGAACTTCAGTTGGAAAAAAAATGTTCAAATATTGTGCTTAAAGAATTTAATTTATAAATTAAGAAAGGTCATTTATAAATGCATTTTAGCAGTTAAAAATTGAACTGCCGTGCCATTGAAGTTATGGGTATATTTATTAAGGATGAAGATCAGCAAATGGTGATTTCTGCTGGAGAACCAATGTAACTCCATGCAAAGGAATTTTAGATAAAGTAGGGGAAACTCCAGATGATCCATTTTTATAAGGGTCCAAGACACTAATACTGCATTTACTTGGCAACAATAGTGATCACAATTGCTAAAATACACTTAGGCAGAGGGAATAAGAGAGAGGTTTGGAGTTACTGAAAACTTCACCGTTTAAATCATAGTAGTACAACTACACTGCATGTGCTCTGACATCTACTCTGAATGCATACAAATGTATTATATGCTTTTATTATGAATCTCATCTGAATTTTCTGATCAGCTGTGTAAGAGTCCTGAAAATTTTTTGCCTCTCTCCAAACAGTTGCTAGCATGAAAAGTCTGACGAATATTACTCTGATACATTTGAGAAATACATGGATATGCTCTAGAAAAATTGATGGGGATGGAAGGGATAATGAAGGAACGATGTTGATCCAGAGAAACACAAATTATCAAAACCTTACTGTTGTTCTGGTGGTGGCGGTGGGAGACACCAAAACCCCAATTCGTAGGTTTTTCTTTCCAGATTCTTTAGCAGTAATCTGGATATAATTGTTGCTACAGGGAATGCGATAATCTGTCTGATTCAGAAACTGTTTGGATTTTGGATACAATGGCGACGAATGGTGCCTGTCAAAGGCACAGAATGCCTTGATGTCCAGTAAGAAGTAGGCTGTTGGATGGTGCTTGAAGTATCTACTTCTGTCTGTGCAGACACAAGTGTCTTGGTATCATCCAGCTGAGACAGCTTCTTTAGGCAGGCCGTCAGATTTGACAGGGACTCTTCAGATACTTCCTACCACTTCAGAGAGACTGGCTTTGTGAGGGGGCCTCCCATGCTGAGGCAAGCTTCTTCATAACTATCAGCTCAAGGTGCTGATGAAGGCACATCAGCCTGCTTAGGCAGAGAAGATGGTTTTGAAGGCGATAACAGTATTTTATTTTGCTTGTTTTTTCATCGGGGGCAGATCTTAAACTTTCAATATGATTGTCTTTCCATTTCTTGTGTTAATTTGAAAGAAAGAATATAGATTGCATCACACATCATTTTATATGTAAAGGGGGCTTATAAGAAATACAGAGAAATACTTTTTACCAAGGCCTGTAGTAGCAGCGCAAGGGGCAATGATTTTAAACTGAAAGAGGGTAGGTTTAGATTGGACACAAGGAAGAAATTTTTTACAATGAGAGTGGTGAGACACTGGAAGAAAAGAAGTTGTGGAAGTGTTCAAAGTCAGGTTGGATGGGGCTTTGAGCAACCTGATTGAGTGAAAGTTGTCCCTGCCCATGGCAGGCAGGTTGAACTAGATGATCTTCGAAGGTCCCTTCGAACTGAAACCATTCTATGATTCTATAAACAAGTAAATAGTTTCTATAGGAAAGTTAGTACACCTCAACAACACTTTTAAACTCTGCCTCATTGTTTTCAAGGTTTTTCAAATTAAAACTACAGCAGTGAAGACAAGTATTTTATGCTAGTAAGACCGAAGTTTGGTGTAAAGTTGCCTACTTTGAAGCAGAATTTGCAGCTGTGAGCTTTAGGCTACAGACACAGTGCATAGAAAGAGTTATGGTATTTTAAGTAGGGTCCCAAAACATGATGCTGAATGGGGAGTGCTTTAAAGTAAGTACACTGGCTAGGGACCTGATTTAAGTAGTCAACAATAAAACTGATAAAGGATTCATCTGCATTTCTATCTCCCTCTAGAGTGATGTTTTCTTCTCTGTGGTATTGACAGTGTTGAGCTTCTTGATGTACATGTACATGCAAAGGCTAAGTTCTCACTAAAAGATCCTTGTTCGAAGAAGCATTTTGGGCAGGGATTGCCCTGTAGAGTTACATATGCCATCTCTTCAGACAAAGAGAGAACAAGGGAATGTACTGAACTCTGATTCAAAGCCATTTATAATGGTCTAAAAAAAGCCAACTTGAAAGGCTGAGACAAATCTAGATTAATCTTATTGATTCTGAACGCAAATAAGGTATTGCTGCATGTCATTTTGGATCACATCAGGAGTTAGGTGGAGTGTGAGGTAGGTATTGGATTTTAATAGGAATAGATGAGCTTCAGTGAGACTTTAAGTAGTGTGATGGAAAATGCTAAGCTATTAAATCGGTCACTCTACATATTTCATTTGTTACTTGATCATCTGTTACAAATGAAAGTTCAGTTTTGTTTTGTTTTTTTTTTCCGTTGTGTTACTTCTAAACATATATAATGATTACTAGCCAGAGAAGTGTTCTGGGTTTAAGCTGTACAAAAAGCTGTTTTCTCTCAGTGTTTCTGTAAAGCATGGTCTGGCACACAAAGGTAACAGCAGTTGCCAGTCCGGGTGGGACAGTGATGCGCAACCTCTGAACAGCAGCAAAATGGGGGGACAGTGTTTTTTCAAGGCAGTTCTACTGTTTGAAAATACTTGCTTTTATGCAGCATGGCTTTTAAGCGGGTGATGTTGGCACGGTTTTCATATGCTGTCATTCACAAAATTATATTGATAAACCATCCACACATGCTGGAAGCTAAAAAAATTTCAAAACCTTGGGAAAATGAAGAAATGTTCGCTTCCAAACAAGTGAGAATGATTAAGGCTTTACACCCTCGCTGAACTTTGTTTCCTTTAGGCATTCCCAGCAAACATTAAGGACAAGTTTTATCTGCCCAAAATTAGAGTTGTTATTTATATTTGTTTTTTAAGTTATACTTTGTTTAAGTATACTTGTTTTTTAAGTCAAATTAGAGAGCTATGATGCAGTTTTCTCCCTTCGAGATGGATGTATAAAAAAGATCAGGTATATCATGCTTCAGAGGTGTCTGTTGCTCACCACTGGCTTGACAGCATCCAAAAGGCTGTCTTAGATATGGATTTCTGCACTGTAAACCTTTGGCAAGATCCATTTCAGGCTCAAGGTACCTACATGTGGGTGTCTGCTGACATGGCTGATGTCTGTATCCCATCATAATCGTGGAAATCTGGTCTCGCCTGCAGCTAGAGAAGGACCTGGATGTCCTAAAAAGCCTGTGTTAGCCTTACAACTGTGGAGGTCTTGGATATCCTAAAGTGTCTTAAGGGGCAGCAGTGGCCTACATGGGGACATATGCTTTGAGCCCAGGGACAGCAGAACCACATGAGCAATTCAGCTGAGCAACTGCTGTGTATACACTTCAGGGTAAACTGAATTGCTCTGTAGGCTGCATTTTCCATTTTTACTCTAAGGGAGGCTTTGACACTCGGTTGCTGTGTAGAGCTACACCACGTCTAAATATAAGTGCCTTAAGCTTAAGTTGATCCTGCCTTTAAAGGCCAAAAGGTTTTATTGACAATCACCACAGACCTTCCTCCCTTATTATATAGAAATGAAATTATTATGAGGATAATGTTCCATGTTTAATTTTATTTTAAAACCCCTCAAGTATTCATTCAGTGCACAGGACATGTTTCTTCTTTAATTCCATGACTCTGTTCTTTACACAGTCTACTGTTTAACAAAACATAGATGAAGAACTTGTTTATAAATCATCTTTTAAAAACAAATGCTACAGCTAAACTTTAAATTACGCTTGATTATTCTTCACTTGCATAGAGGAAAGTGCAGTGTTGTGGTGATACTGTAATATACATTACAAATTAATAAAAATATTACTTTTAAATGTGATCATCCATTTCAGAACAGGTGTTTTGCTGCTTTTTTTTCTGTGCAATGACTGTAAAGCTCTGAAATCGCATTAGTCTGCTTGTTTTATCAAATAGCTTTAAGCAGTCCTAATTCCACAGGTTTTGCTTAAGGAAATATCTGACTGATTATTAGTGGGAAATTTGCACCTAAGTAAATAAAACAAAAATTAAAATAGAATTTCTTTTCTACTGCTCATGGAGAAAACATTGTTTATACCAAATACTTGACCATCGTATAGCATTTCCCAGTTATCACTCCAGCAATGATGTAACTTCAGAAATGTATGTCCATCTTGACCTAAACAAAAAGAAATTCTGTAACACCTGTATTTGTTTATATGTTTTACAATGTGAAAACCTAGTTTTCTACTGTAATACAACTCTATATCTTAAAGGCAACATACATTTGTACATACCTGCCTGCTTCTAACACAGTTTCATAATAAGTCGTACAATTAAAAACAAATAGGACAGCATTCAATGGCAACAATTCTTTGTGGAACAGTACATTTTTTTAATATCATTTTTTACATAGTAATGTCTACTTCAAAGACCATTTAGTCTGTATTTTACAGTACAGAAGAGGCTTTCTATGTCTAATCCATTTGAAGACTAAAAAGCAGATCAGTTTTCCACTTTCTGTAAGCACTGCTTATTTATAAGCATTTTATGTATTGAATGGGATAGAGGTTGTTATTTATCATTGTGAAATGTTCACATTCTTAAATTTTTTGTTTCTGTGCCTTGCTTTCGCAGACTAAAACTGGTATTGCATTGTTGTATGATGAAGTATCTGAAAATGCTTATGACATCCGACTGAAGCTTACAAAAGAGGTATTAACAATTCAAAAACAAGATGTCGTCTGTGTTAGTGGAAGTGATCACAGTGCAAATGTAAGTGCTTCTATATCTCTGTGTTTTCGACTGTGCGCTTTAATGTCTTCTGCAGAGATTTGTTTATGGTATTAAGTGCAAAAGATTTTTATTGGGTAAAAGAAATACATGTAATGATTAGTTGTTCGGGGTTTTTTGTGCATACTTACATTTTTGCATATAAAGACTTCTCTTTTTAGGCCAGTGCATTATATGTCCTTTGTTCTGACATATGTAACCTTAGCAGGAGAGAATATGTCTAAAAATACTAAAAATTCTTCCACCAAATATTGTTAGGCCATTAAATGAAGGGAAAAAAAGTATTTTTCCATTGAAAGCATTTTGAGAGGAAACAAATATGCCAGAGTTTTCTTGATTTGTGTATCAAATATTGACAGGGTGTCTGCTCAAGGGCACAGAGCTGGCTGAGAGAACACTTGACAGACAGTTATTTCACTTTAATTCTCTGTCAGGCACAGATGGGGCTTAATCAGTGCCAGCATGTATGTGGTGCTTTTTTTCCCCAAAATTCAGTTATGCTGCTTTTTCAAAACCTATGGTGCCCCTAAGCTGTAGAGGAATCTTCTGTATCACCATTTAATAATGTCACTAGAAAAACTGGTGGCATTTTGCATAAGCAGTACAGCAGTGATGTCTAGGTTATGGATGTCCCCAAATGGTGTGTTTTATTTCCTCATATAAACAGTGTTCATCTTAAAACTAAGTGGGGGTATCCCAAATTTTACTGAGTAAAAGAAATTTCATGAACTGTGCTGCTGTTTGTTAGAGTGAACAATTAATGGCAACCTCCTCAGAGAGGGCCAAGGGGGAGCCTTTCTGTCTGCTTGCTGTATTGTGCATGTCATGTAAACACAAAATCTGGCACTTGGGGACATCAAGTGAGTTTGTGATATTCTGCTAAGAATTAGGAGCCAAAGAAGTATATAGCGGTTACCTGTATATGCATATGTGAGTGTCTCAGAGAGCGAGAGTCTGCCTATATGACACAAAAGCATGTTTCATTCCTGCCGTAGTAAATATTTATAGAAATTGTTTAATATCACACAAACAGTAATTTGAAATAGCTTTTCGTAGTTATAAACATTCTGTAGTGGTTTCAAAACTTGTCCATGGAATTCTGTGGAGCATGACTTGCTCTTAAAATTGTTCAAAAAGGTTGCATCAGTTGCCAACTAGTGGGAGGCTACTCAGTGAAGTGAAAGGTATGTCCATTTCTGGTTGGTTTGCTGAAATAAATATAAACCTCAATCAAAAATCATCAGCCTGCATATACTTGCTACTTCACTGAGAGGAATGAAAAACTGCAGCTTTTAACTGCAGACATTTCTGGTAGTGCTGATAAGTTGTATGCAAATTTAAGTTGCAAGAGTCATTAAAATATGTGACTGCAATATATGGTGTCTGTGCATATAAGTATACGTGATTGCTCCAGACTCAGTGATATTTAAATGCCTTGTGTATAAACTTTCATAGAAAAAGAATCTAAATTCTGTCCTACCTTGTCCCAGATTGCTTCCTGATTGAATCAACACAGGCTGGCTGCATCTGGTTGTATCAAATCTGTATATGTATTGATCATCACTCTCTGGTCACTCAAGAAAGATCAAAAAAAAAAAAAAAGTTCCAAAAGCAAACCAAAAAACCAAAACCCTAAACCCCACCCCCCTGCCCCCAACCCTATAACTAAATCAGTACAAAAAACCCCCAAACAACCTAACAGGTCTGCCTCTTCCTTTTAAATTCAATATTTGGGTTGATTTTTATTTTGTTGGGTTTCACTCCTACATTTTAAGGGTACCCTAAACAGTACTTCTTGGTGGAAGATGGGACAGGAAGACAAGCTCTGATAATACTTGAGGAGCTAGATTTTGAAAGAAATTCTGGAAAGTAAGAGTCCCTGGAGAGGAGACAGAACTGGGATATGCAGCCACTGCGTACTAAATAAGCTGAAGTTCCTTGGTTGTATTGCATGACTAGTAATGATTACACATGGGCAGTCCTGCCAAGCTCACCTTTCCTGGAAAATGTTGTTAACGTCCTTACTTTCCTTAAGTTTTCTTGCTGAAGACTCTGAAAACTAGATTTTAAGGCTCTGATCTCTTGTTTTTCCATGTCCCTTGAAAGATCTCCCCTGGATGTTGCTTTCTGAAAGTGTTATCTCCAATCCTCATGGGCTTCTGTTTTCAAACTCTAATGAGAAGAATGGACTAAACTGTGGCTTCATGGCAATATTTGCTTTTTCAATAGTATACTTTGAACCAAATAAAAACTTCTGGAACAGTACCGTTTAATATAAAGGCCAAACAAGTGTAACACGAAGATGAATACTGTATTTTTTACAGTATATAAATTGCTAGTATATAGGAGCTCAAAAACAGGATTTGAAATCAAGCTGAGCTAGCTGGTAGTTCTCTAGCACTGTTTCTGGTAGTTCTGAAGTTTTACATTTCCAGCTACACAAGATAAATTCCAGAGAGATAAATGCTTTACTTTTCAAGTGGTTCAAGAAACTGATTTTCATTGCTGTGCTGTATGACTCAAAATACTAATAGAAAATAGTAAACTGGAAGTCAATCCTATAGCAGTCATAAACAGTCACATTGTCCTACTGATTTATTCTGCCTCCTTTCTATACTTTTTCTTTCTCAGGTATTCCTAGTTAATCTTTATTTTACACATGCCCATTCATCAAACTAGTTCATTTGCAACAAAAATAGAAATAACTCGTTTGCCTTTTTTCTGTAGTCAGAAAGATGTAGGAGGGGAAAAAAATATTTTGTTTTTAGAGTAACTTTTCTTCTTAGGTGAGGTATGTGTATGGAAAATTATTGAAAAAGATAGTTCTGTGTCTACTTGTGGTAATACTTTGTTCTCCAGCCAGTTCTGTGGGAGAGCATTCATAGGATGCATTTGCTTTGAACCTCTTTTCTGGTGACAAGTTCATTGATTTTGAGGAATACTGAGGACAGGATTTGCAGCCGTGCATAATTAGTTCTGCTAGTCCTGTCCAGCTCTGAATGCTACACGAGGACTGGCAAGGACATCAGTGATTGCTACTGCTACTGCCAGTGGTTGTACTTTCAGCAATAGAGATTATTCCCAAGGATAAGAGGCTCTCACTATAAAATACCTTTTACTACCATCATCAAGACCTCTTCTTGTTTCATATTTTGCCATCTGCCATTCATTTAGGTGCTATTTTTAAGCACTCAGAAAGCTTCACCTTTGCTGAGAAATTGTAGAGCTGGCTTTCTGTAATATAATGGCAGTTCAGCCCTTTTCACTAGTTCTTGCTTTCTTGGACTTGGATGTAGAGTAATGAGGGAGAAGAGCATGGTTTGTGAAATTCAAGTTGTGTGTAGAAGAAATAATGTAAAAGCAACTGTTTCTTTTCCTTAGTTTTCACATTTTTCACAGCAGACAAGATGGCTTTTAAATATCTGTAAAAATCCTTCTGGAAGTGGAAACATTGTGGGAAACAATATTTTCCAGTGTTTCATGATATACTGTTACATTTATAAAAATAGTATAGATATAACGATGTATAATATTTTTATATATATATTTATGTGATTAAACATGCAATCTTTCCACCAAGATGTATTTCAGAACTTCAGACTTGGTAAATCCAAGTATTCTAAGCAAGTCTTCATGATATTTGGGATGTTCAAATTCATAGGAGAGAGGAGAATGTATGGATGCATCAGAATTGATGTGTGCTCGTAGAAGCCAAGCACGAAGGTATTGACAGAAATGGTGTATTGAAAATAAACAGACATTTTTCACTATCTTCTAGGTATTTTTAATGGAAGTTTGTTTGTTTGGTTTTGGGTTCTTTTACACAGATTTGAAGTTTAACAGTACTCACAGAAGGGCATTACTTGTGTGACAGACAGAGAGAGATCCATTTTTGGTTAAAGGAGAAACAGGGATATATTCATTTTCATACTCCATGCTTCACTGAGAGATGATTTGGCTTTAACTTTTTGTCATTCCACATGCTAAAATTAATTTCTTACACAGTGCCTCACTCCCGTAATATTCTTAGTTTTTCTTCCATGTGTATTGCTATCATCCTTCTCCTGTTGTCAGCCCACAGTTTTATGCCTCTCCTCTTTTCATAAGCAAGTTTTTTTTTCTTTTACTTTGTATTATTTTTCTGTATCTTTTCTTCCTGCTAATTGCACTTGCAAAGTAAGTAAAAGAGAAGAAATGAGTCTGGCTTTATATCAAAGTCAGTCCTCAGAGCTGAATTGTCTCTGACTTGGTCAGTGGCCGGGCAAATAGGTTTCTAATGCAGGCTCCTGGCATCTTGATTGGAAGACGACTCCTCAGAGGCTTATGTGAGTCTAATAGAATTAGAATAACAAAAACCTTTGCATCCTGGGTACCCAGTTGTCCAGCTTCACAAGCTGTGTCTTAGCTGGACTTTATCAGAATAAAGCAAGGTAGGTGAATAGGGAAGAAAAATGGCAAGATTAGTTGTTTTGTTGATCAAAAAAATAGAAACAGTGCCTGAAAGTCCTGTTTAAATCCCTGATGAGACTGCTATGACTTTTTCTTTATAATTCACATGCTAATAAGGACAGAGAAGAATGTTATTTTGTAGCAAACCTCTAGGGAAAGGTCTGCATTAAAGCCTGAAAGTTAATTTTTTTTAACCCAAGGAATTTTCTATCTAGACAACTACTAATACTAATGCTTACTTAGTGCCTGTTCTACCATCTCTGGGGTGGTATTTTAGTCCAAAATTACTTTTAAAGAAAGCTAATGGTGAACATTTTCTGTCTTTTTGGAAATTTCAAGTGGGTGATTAAAGAAAGAGTTCTCCTTTTGAAACTAAGATCACTTGTTTGGAGAAAATACATTATTTAACCATTTGTTGTTTGTTTTCCATGCTCTGGAAAACTGATCTAGATATTTAGAAGATAGCTATCAAGTAATTCCTTAGGATCTTCATTGTGAAAGATTGTAAGCTTGTGTTGCTGTCACTTTGAGAACAGTTAAAAGTTTGTATCACTAAATAAATAATAAATATAAGTATTCATCATCATGACAAAAAAAAGCTTCATTATTAAAGTTAAAGAGAGTAATGAGCTTAGGTAGAAAGGATAATATATGTAACAGAACAGAAGAATGCAAAGGACACTATGGATATCCCTTAAAACATAATCTCTCACTGAGACATGGGAAGAGTCCAGCTGAGGGTATGCCTTCATACCAACAAGATAGAAAAGAAAGGCAGCACAACATTGGTGTTACTACCTGGTAAATGAGGCCTATGTACAAACTTGTGTCCTTTATTAAAATTGTAATTAATCTATTATATATGGGGCCATGACAGACTGTCAGGATTGGTAAATTGGAACTGTGTATATTGTAGGAACTTCTGTAGCTGTTTAAAATCTTCAATGTTAGGGGCAAAATATCTGACTGTGGTGGCAGCCTAAGCCTTTCCAGTTGCGGTATGTGGGATATTGATGGGTGCAACCACTACTCTTTGTCTTCACACCAGCCAATATGTGAAATGTTGCACCAACTGAATGCGAATAAAATTACTCAAATAAAAAACAGCTGTGTTCTGGCAGGATTTAGCGATAATTAGTTGTTATAGGATGCCTTTTTACTTGAAAGGAATCATCTTATTTTGAATGGGAAGGAAAGAAGTAGATCCATATCTTGCCACAGGGTCTTATATATGTTGTTAGGAACTCTGGACATCCATATTTGTAGATGATCTTCATAGACTTGATCTATAACATCAGTCTGAGAACAGTCTGAGTCCCGGGTTCTCTCATACTACTTGCCAAAAAACCTCCTGTCCCAAATAAAACATCTTACAACTCAGCGGAGAAGTTCCTGGGGATTCTTGTGAACTCGTATCATGTGTTTCATTCAGACATATTTAATATGATCACCACACCCTGGAGAATACATACATTGGGGTTTTTCACAGTCATCTTTGCTAGAATAGATCATGGAATAATTTAGAGTGAAAGGGACCTCTCAAGGTCATCTAAGTCAGCCCACTGCTCAAAGCGGGGATACCTTCCAAGCTTGGGCAAGTTGCTGAGAGCTTTGTCCATTCACGTTTAGAATACCTCCAAGGATGGAGATGCTACCACCTCTCTGGGCAGCCTTTTCTAATGCTTAACCACTTTCACTGTGTAATTATTCACGTTGTTATGCTCAGTTGGAATTTCCTTTGCTGCACTTTTTGACTGTTGCCTCTCATCTTGTTTTGGTGGATCCATGAGAACAATCTGGTTCTGTCTTTTTTTTTTTTATTTTTCCTTTGGATTGGCAGGCTTTGAAAATAAAATGAGTAACTTCTTTTTATTCTCTTTAAAAATAGGAAAAAAAAAAACCAACAAAACAAACCCCTCCAAAAAACTTTGATCTATGGTAAAGGAAAGTTATAATAAGATGAACCAATAAAAATATCTTGTTATGCCATATTTAGTAAGGATTCTATGCAGCTGTCCCAGATATTCACCAGCGTGTGAAAAGATCTGCTTTGTCTCTATACAAAACTCAACAGTGACTGGCACATCTCAGTTGATTTTTGTAGCTAAATTCTTCCTGTTCCTACTGGGAAAAGGTGAGATCCTGTGCAATGCAAGGAGTTAAGTTTCAAAACTTAATCATTCATAATAATCTTTTCCGTTCTGTCTGCATGTTACCTACTACAGCTTGCTTCCCCTTCATGGAAGTGAAGAATTGAGGCATCACGTGATGCCATGGAGGACTAATTTGTGTCTTTCCTTCCCTTTCTTGAGGTTTCTTGACTTATATTTCGATTGTCTTCATAATTTGTTCCACTTCCTGATTTACACTGTCTTTTTGAGCAATGCAACTATTTCTAGGAATATAAAACAGTCTACTAAAAATTACAGAGGCTTAGGACTAAAGTTTACACAGGCACCCGTTGAGCAAAAAGCTTTCCCTGAAGGCCAGACTTGTTATAACCAACAGTAGAGCAAATCTTAGGTGTAATAAGGTTCTTTGATTGACACCCACCTCAATGTAGTTTGATGAAAAAGCTGTTACATTATTTTTCAATGCATTCTTTGATTCTTTACCTGGTTAATTATAAGATTCTGGTGGTTACAGTTCCTGAGAGGGCAGTATTACTTACTTGTGGAAATGCACAAGTGTGGGACATCCAGTCTGACCGAAGTAACTCTGTAAAATTTACATTTTCCTCATGGTCTGCTCATTTCTTAAGATTTGTGTATACTCACTGTTTGTAATAAAGGCTGTGGGACATATTTAAGTCGTAACAATAGTGAGTAAGGAAGCAATCAAAACTCAGTGCCTTCTGGCTTCTAGTTCTTTGACCTTGGATCGCCACGTACTGGAAGAAGGAATCTCCGTGTCCCAGTACTAGGGGATGGCACTGCAGTTCATCTGACATGCTGCATGATACATCATATGGTGTCTTTAGGTACTAGCATAAGGCTGCATGGTTCTAGCCCTATCATGTAGATGCTTATATTGTTAGACTTGGTGATTAATCATAATCCAGCACCATCTCTCATTAGGGCTGCTGCATGCACTCTCTCACCTCTGTATGATGTTTCTTCTGAATTCCATATGGAAATAATTTTGGCAAGAGCAGCCCCTGCTGTAGTTTAAAATCCATGTTTCTAGGAAGACAGTCAGGCAAAAGGTGGACTGCAGCCCGCAGCCACTGGGAGAGCGGAAGCATGCTGCTGGTGAGAAGAGAGGGTTGTGTGAGCAGACGTGGAAAACTCTGTACTTGGTGGATTGTTAAATACATGCTGAACAATTAGCTGAGCAAGCTCTGAGGCTGGAGCAGTGGGGGGTGTGAGCTGAGAAAATCTTTGTCATGGGAACTCCCCATCTTGAGGAGAAAACTTCCAGAAGGATTTCACATATCCTTATTCTCCACCACATCCTCTTTTCTTCTTTTTGGACATGTAACAACCAGCAGCATGTCTGCATTTCATGATATGTTTCTGGGTCTCACATTCTCATAGATCTGTTTCTTCAATCATTTTTTATCTCATAACTTCCTTGTTGTAGCTTTAAGTGTTGCTGAAGAAAAGGAAGATAAGATATGGTTGGTATGTTAAGTACACATATTTATCTTCTTACTCCTTCTGGTATCAGACCGTTTCTTCCCTTGCGTCCATGCAGGACATGTTGCAGGCTTCTCTTTTAACTCTTCATATTGCACTTTCTTGTTTTGCTTCTTTCTTTCCCCTGCATGTTTCCCAAGGGGCTGGATAGCAACCTCTGCCATCATTGCCTAAGAATGGCTCTTATTTGCTGTTGTTCACCTGCCATGTAGTACCTGTAGTAAATTTGACATCTTTCTTTCAACAAGTAAGGAGGCCTTTTGAGACTACTCTTCCCAATAAATGACAGATGCAACTCTAGTGGTGGGAATAAAGTTTGTCTAACAAGAAAAAAAAGTACCCTGAACTACTGTGATGCAGCAATGAATGTTTTCTTTGCTCACATTTTCATGTCTTCCTGTTTAGCCACTTACTTTGCCTAAGGTATAGTCTGTTGTGGTTTGAGCATGGGGACTAGGTTGGCTCAGGTACCAAGACATGTTTAGTCACAGCTATGTTTAATGTTGACAAGTCACTCAGCATCCAAGTCCCACAGCAGGGGAGATGCCCACCCAGGAGAGATGCCAGTGCAGTGGTTCCCTGCACAACCTCCCAGCCCCATGGCAGGAGGGCACTGCCAGAGTCAGCACAGTGGTCTTACACTTACTGATTAAGTAGAAGGAAAAAGAATGAAAATAAATCAAAGCGTTGGCAATCTTTGTCTCCCAGACTATTCTAGCCATTGTGAGTTGTCTTGTTTCTTTGAATAGTTTTAACAAAATCTGAAGAAGATGAGCTATTTCAAGTGTTCCAGCATTTTCTACCATGTGCTTCAGTCTGGTGTTTGGAAATAATATATGCATTCATTAATATTTTCATGTAGACTGGCACAGAAAAGTCTAGACTGGTTACATACAGAATCTTTTCCCAAATATATGTATTTATATTAATGAGCAGGGAGTGCTTTGAGCAGAATCTCCCTCCTTCTGAAATCCCTTTAGTAGTACTCGGTTCATTAAGAGAGAGAGAGAGAGAGAGAGAGAGACAGAGAATATCTTTCCTAATGAAAGATCCTTTACCACAAGTGCCAGTCCTATGTGTTAGCAACCTGGTAATAATGACATAATGGGTAGGCACTGACAGGTGGATATAAAATCTCACTAAAAAACAGTACCAAAATTAGGGACTGTAATTGCCTCCTCACATCTTCGCATGGAGCCATTAAGCTCCAGTCACGTTACTTCATGTGAATGAATACCAAGACATAAAAGACTTTTCCAGAGATAAGCTTTTCTGTTGAGTCATTGTGTTTTAAAAGAATCTAGAGAGTTTTCTGTGTCAAGAGCTATCTCATACCAAAAGGATGGGTATTTGGCCATATAATTTCAAAATGAATAATACTTTCAAATGTAATTTAGAGAACTACTAAAACTACAGCTTTTTTTTTCAGCTACATCATTCTTAGTAGCTGTTATAAGCAGCATTACAGCTCCTGTTACCAACTAGTCTCTTCTCTGTACAGTTGTTGGCGTGGTATTCTTTTGTATGATGTCTGCATCTTATATCTTTTACAATTTATATTTTATCTGTTTGGCAGTATATTCTTGCCTGGCATAATTTTTGGAGTTCTTGAAAGTTTCTGCCTCACTGATCTTTATTTCAATATTGATGACTGAGACCTTTCAAGGCCTTCCTCCCCTATATTTGTATGTGCTGTTTCAGTCCAGAGCTTTCTGGAATTGGCTTTCCCTGGGTTTCTAACACCTTTTGGAACTACACGTAAGCAAAAGATACAGGCTGAATTTAAGAATATATTACTTGCACTGCTTTCAGCTGTGGACTATGGCTATCAGCATCTGAAGTTGGGGCAAAATCTTTTCTGCTTGTTCCCATTTTTAACAACTTGTTCTGCAGTGCAGTTGTTTTCCCTAGTGCACAGACCGTGATATTGCTTTGAAATAAAGCCCCTGTCTCCGAGCTATATGCTGTGACAGGATACAAAACCACAGGTCATGCTCTGGCCCTCCTGCAGTGAAGTAAATGTTATTCCACGAGGGTGATAGTGGTGGAGAGGAAGACAGACTGATCACATCTAAATATTGCTTCTAACACAAAATTTAAATTCTATTCTTCCACTGTTGCAGCTATGCAGATTTCATCCCTAAAAGTTGCTTTTGATTTTGTACCTAGCTAGCGTCTCAGTGGCTGTAAGTCTTTCACAAAGTGTAGGCTGGTTTCTTAAATGCAGTTTGGTTGCCTTTGAACATATGCAAGCTTGTTCTGTCAACACCTATATGCTCCAAAGTTCTAATGCATCAGAACAAGACAAAAGTTTTACTCAGACATTTGCAGTTAGGCAATATGAACTTCCTTTAACACTTAAAGCACTAAAAAAGTGAAAATTTTAGTGGCCTTCTCAGGTTTACAGTTTGTTCAAAGAGAAAGTACATTTCCAAAATACATATTCTTCTACCATAGACTAAGTCCAAATGCAACAGCCGTCCTACCCACTCAAAGAACTGCTTGACATACAAGCAGATCAAACCGCCTGTCAAACACTTTTAGTGGGTAAACTTGCCTTCTCTTTGTGTTGCTGGTACGTTTGACACTGGTCAATGCATTTGTTTCTCAAAATTGATCTGCTAGAGAATGTCATGGCCAAATTGTTACCCCATTCTTAAACGTAGTGGTAGGTATTACAGAGCTAGTATCGCTTTGAGAAACAGATAATAAAAACCTTGACAACTTGCAAAAATAAAAGGTCTTAGAAAGATAGGAATATTTCATGATGGTATCCTGGCCAATTATAGTTTTAATAATTACAGTCTGTCTATTTAAATGTATCCCGAAGTTTCATGCAGGGCACTTATTCTTTCTCTAATCTAGAAACAGAAAACAAAACAAATCAGGCCTCCTGTGTGGTGTGCTATGAGAGGTATAGAATTACTTCTGCTTTGTAGCACAACTGGAATGAGTGATTTTTACAGTATATGCGTGAAGTACTTTGGAAGTCTTCAAAATGAAGAGTTTTAATAAACTGTAGATACTATTAAAGGATATAATTAGCAAAACAAAATGCTAGTTAAAAAGCAATAAAAGTATTACTGTCAGCTTTCCTGTTCAGATTGATAATTAGTAACACTTACTGAGGAGTTTTCCTTGCCTATAATGAAATAAAATTACACAGCCATCATACAGTCGACTGTGGCTCTGTGTAGGGATTTTTAAGATTTTTTTTTTTTTTAAGACTGATACAGATGTCTGCCTCACTTCAGCCTCAAACCATAAATAAATTGGTCTGAAAAGAAAAATTATATATAGCCTGCAGATAACTGAAGAGTAAAATAAGTTGTTTGTATGTTTGCCTAAGACATAAACACTGGGTTTTCAGCTGCATATGTGCATTACATTACCATTAATTCCACAAAATTGGTATAATTCCACGAAGAGATAGGGGTTTTTTCCACAAATATTGCAATTCAGTTTTGGCAAGAGGTTCTGGAGTAGGATTTTCTTTCATAGTTACTTGCAAAGCTAGTGTGGGTTTCTGTCCAAATTTTGTAGTCGTGAAATTTTGTTGTTGCATAAGACATTCAGAACTGAGTCAGACCTGAAAGTTACTTAGCCCACTGTCCTTTTTCTAACAGCAGCCAATAATGTTCCCCTAGAAAAGCCAAACAGGGCAAGAATATGTGATGCTTCTCTTGACCCATTCCCTACCACAAGTTATTCAGTGTCTTCTTGATCAAAATGTAGTTTTATATCGGCTCTTAACAGATTTATTTTTGGGGTAGTTGTCCAATATCCCCTTGAACACATGTAGACTTTCAACATCAGAATTTTTTTCTCACCAGACTCTAGAATCTACTACACATCGCACAAAGAATCACCTCTTTTTATTTGTTCTGATCCTAGTTCCTCATAGCATCATTTGATGCCTCCTAGTTTTTGTACCAGAAAAGGCTATAAAAACTGATTCCCTTTCACTGTCCTCTATGGAACTTACTGTATTTTAAGAGCCTCCTGATCCCTAGCCTGTCTCTTTTCCTGGATGAGGAGTTATAACCTCTTCTGTTATTCCTTGTACAGGAGCAGTTTTGTGCTTCCATCATCCTTATCGTCTTTTTCTGAACCTTTTCTAGCAGTTTTAGGTATGAAAGGACCAAATGGTATATGGTTTTCAAGGTGGGGTGAACTTTGGATTTCTACAGTGGTATAATGATGTTCGTCTCTATTATTTTGCTAAGACTTCCAAAAATTTGATCTGTATTCATCAGTATTGATCTACTGAACACTGCACTGATGATGTCATGGAACCAACTACTTTAACCCCAGGGTCTTGCTCCTTAATCAAAATGACTGATTCAGAATCAATCCTAATTCCTTATCTACATAATGTACGTGGGAAAATAATCTCTCTTAGTAGCTTTGATCTGCTGTAGTGTTTCATATTCTGTTTTGTTGCCTGGTAACTCTTTTGTAAGTTGTTCCACAAATATTTTCAGTTCATTTACTCTTCCTCTCTCAATAAGCAGCAAAGTTAATCTTACTGCTTCTGCCTTTTTTTTTTTTTTAATTCTTCGTGAGCATTTTAAATAATACAGGATGAAACACAGGCAACAGTGGAACTTCACTGGTGACCTTCCTCCATTGTGAGAATTACACATTTAATCCATCCCCCTGTTTTCTCTCTATTTTCTAACTAATTTTAATTAGCATATCTGTACAAGACTGTTCCCTCATGTTTCCTGTGTTTCCATAACTCACCTTTAAAAAATATGTGGTCTCTTCCAAGATAGATCGAGTTCATCAAAGTGTCTGCCAATTCTATCCTTTGTTATAGTTTCTCTCACTGTCTAGAGATTCCTGCCCCTCCGCCCTCCCCCCCCCACAGTTTGTTCTAATTTGTTTAGTTCCAGCCTTCAGTTTCCTACACCTTAACTAGAACCTTTTTTAAAAAATGGGATTTTATTTTCAGTGTTGTAGTCTTCATGTATCAAGGCTTTATTGGGAAGCGTCACTCCAGTGCTCCTGCTTTGATTCATCCCTGCGTTCCTTTCAGACTAGGGTGGATGCTATCTGACCCTGGTGATTTGCTACTGTTATTTAGTCAATTTGCTTCTAAAGTGGTTTCAGATACAGACAGATCCATACATCTTTTGTACTACAGAGAACTTCGGAGGATCATCTCTAGTTTCTTTCACACTAATGAAAAGTGTTCATTTATCTTCCTTTCAGCAGCATTATTTTCTCTGAGTATGCCTTTTATATCTTGATCATAAATTGGCCCTGCAGAGTTTCTTTGGCAGACCTCCTGCTCCTGATAGATTTGAAGATTATTATTAATTTTGATTCTTTTTGGCAGTTGTTGGAACTCTCTTTACTGCCTAATTCTGGTTTTCAATTATATTTGCTTATGTTCCTTTTTCTTGTCTTCATTTGAATATGATGTCCATCAGTCTTTAGATGTAATAACCTCTCTTAACCTCCTCTTTAGCCATGCAGTTTTCCCTTTTCTCTTAATTAAGGTACTTCTAATGAGTGTCATTCATTGGTTCTATGCTTCTTGCGATCCCAGTTGCATAAATGTTGAATGCAAAGTATGTAACAGTTGCTATTACAGAGTACCTTTTCAGATGTAAAAATTTTAACTAAATCCTGCACGCTATACTCAAGACTAGGGCAAGTATTGAGTCTAATCTTGTGAGCTCCGTGAAGTAGTGACTGATAGAGACCTGCTTTTTGTTGACCACGACAGCGCCAGCAAACAGTGAACATTTGCCAGGCTTTTCCCAACTAACACTTTCTCTGGACAGCCAGACATCTGCTTCTGTCATTGCCTTTGCCTCCTTGCTTTCCAGCCATGGCTGGGCGTTGGCAGTCTTACCGATTTCTGTTCCCTATAGATCATTTTATGAACATCTTGGATTAATTTCAAGGTGTGTGCCTTCAGTCAAATACATGATGGAAACTTTATTCTGTCACCAGTATAAATGAGCATCAGTTCTCTATTTTAGACTGCATTTGAAACATACTGTATGCGCACACAGTTGTGTTTTCACAGGGGTGGTCTTAACCATGCTGAAACCTGTCTGTTGGGTATTCAGTCTAGATTTGTTTAGGAGATTAGGTTTTAATGCAAAAGGTTCTTGATAAAATATCATGTTAGTCTCATACTTCCAACTCTGCACAGCTGACAGCCTGAAGGAAAAAGCAGAGGCAAGAAGACAGAATTACCAGTAAAGTAGTCCACATTCAGGACTGGTGTTACCAGTAGCCACTCAAGGGCACAACCAGCAAATTCTGCTTTGGCAGGTAGGGTTGTTAGTTGGATTTACTTTCCTGAAACCTGAGTTTGGCTAAACTTTTGACTCACAATTATAAGAATATGTTTGTACCAGTAGTAGTATGTTTATTATATATCTTATAAAAAGATTTATTAGGGGGATGCTATCAGAATTTTATCTACAGAACCAGCTATAGAAGCTTCATCATTTAGAGTACATTAAGTGAATATTTTTAATGTTCTTTGGACAAAGAACTTCGTGTTACTCTGTGACAACTCTCTGAATGTTACATGCTTCTCTGTCAGCATTTAAATAAAATCTAATACAAAGAAGTATGTTCTTTTATATGTATGTTTTTATTGTACATGACTACAAATGCTACCAGTACTTCTAGGGATAATTAGAAATACTGTAATTTAAATTGGTGCATGGAGTTAATGTATATTGGTGTCCTTTTTCTTTCTGTTTATTTATTTATTGTGGGATCCATCATACACAGGTTTATGGGATTTTGTCTCATCTACAAAACATAACACAACTGTAGCACATGTTCAACATTGGCCACAGTCCTCTATACTGTTTGTGAGTGTGCCGCCTGGCTACGTTTTGACTTGTGCCAAATTGTCTGTACTGGGTGTCAGGGTACTCTGTCACAGTTTTGGCCAATGTCACTTACAACTCTCTTAAACAACGCCTCAGACCAAATCAGGAGATGGCATGTGTCATGTAGTCTCCCAGTTAGGCAGTTTGGACGGTAGTCATGTTTTCAAGGAAAGAAAATTTAGTAGTGTGGATGGGAGTTTTACTGTATTGCTTTGCTGGAGAAAATCCTCCAGTCCGCTTTATTTTAGCGTAGGCATGACTTGTGAGTCTGGAATTGTAAGAGAAATAGTCTGTTCTTTTGTTTAAAGGAGAAGTGAAAAATACCTTCCAGAATTTTGAGTTATGAGATGGACAAGAACAAAAGCGAAGAAAGGCCCTGAGAAGAGAACGGGACCACAACAGGATAAGTTAGAGGGGACAGAGAAATCAAATAAAAGGGAATAATTACTGTTTAGTACATTGCCCTACAAAACCTGGAACTGAATTCAGTAGTGTCCTGCTTTCAGCAGGTATCTAATGTTGAATCTCCTCTAAATGACCCACAGATTTATTTTTTTTTTTTTTTGCTCAAGTAGTGAGCATCTATAATTATGAATGTAAGGGTCCAAATGAAGGGCTAAATGGAAACTAGCCTATGGCGAACCATGTGAATTTGTGTTTTTTTTCCCCAAAATTATTTTTTAATTTCCTCTTTTAAAATACAGTTGCAAAGTCAAATATTAGAAAGTTAGAAATACACAGCCTATTGTCTTTCGAATATTAGTTTTATGTTCTCTGTTATGTTGGAAGATATGCTGGGAATGAGTTGAGGGGTAACAGGAAGAAAAGGGTAGTCTCAATATCTACTGGTGAATGATCCTTACCCTGGAACAGAGGTGCAATGTAATCATAGACGTGTCACATCCGTAAACTAACAACAAATTAACACTGTTGATCAGGAATTAGCTGCATATTATCTTCTAATCTGAAATTACAATGTGTTAAGATGCTGAACATTCAAAGCTAAGGCTGAAGATAGTCAACAAGATACTTTGAACAGATAAATTTCATACAAATGTTTAGAAAAAGCATTTAGGTATTTCCAATTACTGAAACAGAATTAATTGTCTCTAAATCTTTGTGTGCCTCCATTCTTGCTCTATAGAATGAGGATACTTTTGTGAAACGGATTTCATTTATGTGGATGTACCTAAATATTGTACTGCTTACTACCATAATAAAGCCCAAGAGTATTTTAGTAGTACTAAATTTAGAACTAAATTAAGTTCATGTTCATGAAATAACATGACAGATCATGCTTTAAATAAAGATTAAAAATATCTGTACACTGTAAGGTCTTAAAGCCAATATTACTGTTTTTAAACGTTTTCTTAAAAAATCCAGTTATGCTATGTCATACTACAAAACTTCAAAATGTTGCCTTGTGTCTGTAGTCTGAATGTGTATGTTTTCCATTTCAAGTCACTGAAATTTTCACTGTATCTGTCTGTAAGATTTGGTTGTCTTCTGCCAGGGAAGATACTTTAAAACTGCTTGATCGTCCCTGAAAAGTGCTTAAAAAAAGCTAAGTATACTTAACTCCTGGCATCTGTTTCACTACTACACAAATCTCCCAAGCTATTTGGCATTCCTTTGGCCTTTGCCTGCTACCTTTTCAATTTCTTTGCATCTCTTTCAAAATGAGCGTATCAGAACTAGCTGTATTATTTAAAGTGTGTGGATCGCTGCCAGATACTGAAATAATTTATAGTCTCTCTGTTCCTTCTTAATAGTCTCCTGATGATGTAGGATTACGCTAGCCATTTTGGCCATGGCATTATGCAGGAACATGTTTTTTTTCTCGTACTCAGCATGAGTCATATGTTTGGGTTTTTCACAAGACCACCTTTTGCCAGACAGAGTGCTTTTCTCTATTTGTTTGAGCTGTTTTCCTTGTTACAAGGGTGATCTTAAATGACCTTGGCTTTGAATTGCTGTATGTTTAAAACCTGTCCTGTTCATCATTACTTTATCACAAGTGCTGTCCCTTACAAGAATTACTGCAATTAATATAGATTTTTTTAAGATCACTTTTTTTTTAAATAACCCAGGTACTGTCACTGTCCCACAAGAAGCATATCCACTACACAGTAGCTTTATCTCAGTTACATTTTGACTTGGAATCTTTAGCTGGAAAATGTATATGTGCTTGAAATGCACCATATTATTTTGAATATTTTTATGTATTTAATCAGGTTTTTGTGGGGTGTCAGATCACTGCCTTACAAGGGTTATTACAACACTGGTACTCTGTCACTGATGTTGGAAATTTCATAGCAAGTTTCATGTCATTTGAGAAGGTATTTTCCATAAAACTTTTACCCTTTAAAATTACTAAATTATTCTTCTTTAATTACTTATGAACTGGTTTTACTGTTATTCCATAACGGAGTGGTTGGTTCAATGCCAGATTTACCATCATCTGACCTTAAAGCACTGCAATATAATGAAGATCCATGGCTCTATTTACATGTTTTCAATATTGACCCAGTATTAGCTTTTTTCTAATCTTCTGGAATTGTACACTGTTCAATTTTTTAACATTCAAAAACAATGACAAAAATCTATCTATAGAAAATGAAATGTGATGTTTGGTCTTGTATGCGCTATTCATAGTCATAGCAAATGACATATGATCATAGGATTGAAATAAGTTTATGTAAATGATCTTGATTATGACACTTGTTTATGCTCAGCTTTTGGCATTTTATTTTGCAATTTGAACATCTTTAAAAGTAAGGAGTTTTTTGCATTTTTAAAATGTAGCTCTAATTATAAAAGCTGTTATGTAGGAAATGTTAAGGTACATGTTTAATACCTTCTTTCAAAGTGACCTTTAATAGGAATATTTGAAACTCTGTAATAAGCAACTCTATGAACAATGAAAATATAAATATCAAGATTGCTTCGCAGGGCTACAAACTCAATTATATCATCAGTATTATCATTTGAAACGTACCTATCAAACATATAAAAATACACATTAATTAGAGTTGAATATATAAGATGCTAATAATACCTTGCTTGACTTTTATAAAAAGTCTAAAGCTATCCATGTAGTATATTTGTATTTGTTGTCCAACAATGCTAAAGCAGTCTAAACTGTCAAAATATTTATTCCCTCATCCCTATATAATGAGATATGCTGGGATAATTTGTTTAGAAGGTATAAGTATAGGTGGAGAGAAACATTAATTAAATAAGCAGAGAGGATTTATGTCATAGAAAATTACTCTTGGGAATGAGTCACTGAATTTAAAGGTAGAGATGTATTCTAATTCTGATTCAACCTGAACTTTCCAGTGTGTATGATAATTTTAATCAGATTTGATGAAGTTCAAAATGAAGAAAAGAACCTGTGAAACAGTTTGAATTAGCACAGATTTCAATAAAGCTGAATTGTATAATCTGAAATTGAATCATATGAACCTTTTGATATAAATCAGGTACCATAGGTCATAATATAATAGTTTTCCATTTTTAGCACAGACTGATATAGTATAATGTTGATGGGAACAGAAGAGAGAAATTTTGAAAATGCATTAAAGTATTCTTAATTTTTTTTTTTAACCATCTGCATTAGTTCTACCCTCCTAAAATGAGACTGAAATTTATCATTTATTGTATTCCCCTTTCCCCTGAGTCAATATGAATATATGACTAGTAAGGTGAGTGTTAGAAAACAAGCTAAAAATAACTCGTTAATGTAAGATTGTGGGCTTGAATATTGAAATAAAAACTTACATTTATCTGAATTAGTGAAATTATAAAATACCCAGTCAGGAAGTATACATATAGGAGTAATCTCATATATAATTTATGATGTACAGAAAAAGAAAATTATCTTACATGTTCAGGAATTACTGTTCTAGGTAGTGAAAGATGGCATTCTGTGCAGTACTGTTCAGCATGTTGCAAAAAAGTTCCCCTCAACTCTATAATTATTGTCAACAGATGAAGTGCTATCATTATATTGTCAGGCACCAAGATTTACACGTTAATGAAATGTCAAACTCAGCATACTATTAAACATATGATAGGTTGCTGTAGAAAAATATTGATAAATGTTTATCTTCTTTCTGCACTTAGACACGAAATGCAAGAAAATAACCAGTTGAAGCAGACGATCACTAGAAGTCTTTTGGCATATGCTGCAAAAGATTGGTTGAGGTCTGAGGACATGGATTAGAAAACGTTGGTATTTGTGATTGAAAAATGAGAATAAATATTGTGTGCATACATGACAGCAGTTAAAGAAGGTAAATCAGCTATGAAAATGCACACCTCAAAGCTCTTCGTATAGTTTTCTCATGAAAACCTTTGTCAAAACAAAGCAAAAGCATGTAAATTCTGTTTAGGAAGAGTATCACTTCAGTGATAGAAAAACATACTAAAAGTCTGCGTGCACAATTCACACACAGGTTCTGCTCTCTGTGGTAAGAAATTTTAAAAGTGCCTTAAGTAAGAATTGAATGATACTTCAGAACTGAACTTGATGGCTCAGATTCTAGGGTACCCTTGAGAATTAGTTTTTAAAAAGTAAAATATAGTTTAGAAGCATCTTCTATGGTTACTCAGATATTGTGTTTTCACCTAAATTTATTTTTTCTACAATTTTTTAAAGCACAGAACTGTTACGCTTCGTAGACAACCAGTTGGAGGCTTGGGCTTAAGCATAAAGGTATGCATAACTTCTCGTTTCTTCTTTTAATTTTCAGTATGATTAGTTCACTTCAGTCTTGACTGAGATCTCACGGTTAATACACATCTTTTACAGGGTGGTGCTGAGCACAAAGTGCCTGTCGTTGTATCAAAAATATTTAAAGACCAAGCAGGTAACATATATTTATGTTATTTACTTATATAGTACTGTAGTATATGTGGGTTTATTTTTAAAATTAAATGTTCTTTAAACTGAGAGTTGAAACATATGTATCCTCATTCATTCAGCTTCACACTATCTTTAGGCCTTTCTGCAAATGTCCAAACGGTCCATGTGCCTTTTTGTTGAATTTAAAATCTGTAACCTTTTCAGGCCTTTAGGACTGGTACTTGAAATTTTACTGGTAAGTAATAGTTTCAGAAAACATATTTTCTACTGCAGTAAGACAGCTCTGTTGTAAACAAAATATTTAAAGTTACTTGTGAAAACAAAACTGTGACATAGGAAATCTATTGATGTACTTAACTTTAATAACCCAGAGGATAAAAAAATATAAACCGCACATATTTTTTTCCCCACACAATATTTCACTGCTCTGTGGTATGACTAACTGCCTAGTTGCAAACTAGAGAGTGATTTGTAATGTTTATTATGGTGATGATAAGACAAGATCTAAATCAGCGTAGTCTAACCCAGTTAAGTATTACATTGACATTTATCTAGCAGAAGGAACATTTAGGGGACCGTGTCAGACCTTGGACTGATCTTGGCAAATGGGAGAACTGCTCTGGAAAACAAAGGGGCCCTTCAGTAAGGAAAAGAACTGTTGCACGTGAGTGGGCAGTGCTTTGCAAGGTAACTAAGGGTCTTCGCTGAGCAAAAACGAAGTCACATTTCCTCTGGTGGACATGGACATAAGGTCTAGTTTGTTCTTTTCTTTGCTGAGGCA
Organism: Phalacrocorax aristotelis; assembly: GCF_949628215.1. Taxonomy (NCBI): domain Eukaryota; kingdom Metazoa; phylum Chordata; class Aves; order Suliformes; family Phalacrocoracidae; genus Phalacrocorax; species Phalacrocorax aristotelis. The sequence continues at coordinate 21,434,400 of NC_134278.1, read as the reverse complement.
TTCTTTTACCGGTTTGAAGATTTGCCATGTTTTTATGATAAGCTTCTATGTGTTTCCTCTCTTCTCTAGAACAAATCTACCCATTTCATGTAACCTTTCCTGCAAGAAAGGTTGCAATGTGACCTTCACTGCATGTCCTGCTCCTTAGAGGACTCAGAGCCACTGACGAGATCTTTTGAACCTAGCAGCCTCCCTTCCTGCTTTGCTGCAGTGAAGATGAAGCACATTTGCTTGGCACCCACCATGTTCAGCCTTGTGCTTTACTAGATTGCAGGATGTGCTCATTTTAATCCTCTGCATTTTCTTCAGTGGGTCTTATTTTACTTGAAATGAAATACCCAAATTGGTAACTCATTTTCAGCTGATATCTAGTGAATATTGAATGGATTCACTGTGCCAGTATCCTGTCAGAAAGACTACTTCATGTTTCCTGTGTACAATACTTGTGTATATTTCAGTATGATAGTTCTTTTTATGATATTGCTTCTGCAGTAAGGAAGAGAAAGTGTTTTTATACCAATTCTGTTATTTTATGTGGAACACTAATAGGATCCTTGAATATACAGCATAACAAAACATACTAAGAAAATAAATACATAATAATAAAAAAAAGAATGTAAGCATTCAGGTCTAAGGAAGGTAATTCAGGAAATTAATAACCAACAAGGAAAGCTATCTCCTGCCCTCTTAGGACATAGTACTTTTAATCAAGGTTAGTAGTGAGTTTGGATATAAAATACTTATATGCAGAGTTTTGTAAATTGCAGGTAGTTTTTCATGAACTGCATTTAGTTGTAGAGTAACAAGTGCAATAACAGTTTTATGGGGTCAGCTGTTTACCTCAAATCTCAAAATCTCTCCTCAGAAGATACTTGTTTTGAGATCTTGTAACCTTTTGTCCAAGGAAACTCTGAAGTGAGTAGCGGTTATAACCAGAGTCAGCCCACATGTGATGTTCCTTGCTGAATCAGTGAATGGCACACCTGGCAAGGTATGAAGAAAGTGGTCTGTATAGTATCAGTTGCGCCACTGGCATGAAGAGAATCTCAGCCCTGCTTTCAGCACATATCGGGGTTGGGTCAGGTGAACTGCTGAAGTCCCTTCCAGCCTGAGTGATTCTGCCATTCATTTAGCGCTGCACGTGCTAAAGATCAGAGATAGGTGATTAAGTGCTTTTTTGTGGCACGTTGCTTTCTGCAGTCCCATTCGGGCTACTGAATGTCTCTGCAACAGAAAACAGTGTGGATTTTTTTGTTTATTTCTTTCTTTTGGAAAGTGGATATTTCTAAAAAGCATCAAAAGATTTCGAGAAAAATTTTAGAAGTCCTGGACCTGCTTATACTGCAAATCTTTTTCTTTGGATATGATCTCAAAAAATCTCAAAGTGTTGCTGTTATTTGGTATAGGAAAAAGATAATAGCAAAGGCTATTCACAGCATTACTCCAGTAGTATCATATTTAATTGATAAGTAATAGTAAAGAAGAGAATATGTCCAAATTCAGCTCACGGATGACGTTGAGGGAATATTTCTGTTTTAAAATTCTAGTGCTTTAATATTAGAGGAAACAATCTGGGGATATTATTTAAGGGAAAATAACAACAATGTTCTAAAACTTTGTGCATTCTTTCTCCCAACAGAGATACATATATATAGATAGATATGAATGCACACATATGCATACTTAAATATATATATTTATGTATACAAGGATATCTGGAAAAATATTTGTGTTGGATATAATGAGAGGAAATGTTAAGCATGAGAGAGATGAGATTCATACAGACCTATATAAAACTAAATTTTGTACTGAACATCTGTATGTTCGTAATGTGAATAAATCACCAGTGGACGTTCATTATACAAGGTACTGATAATAGTGAATCTGATAGGCTAGCTTCAAAGGTGGCTTTGAGTTAAGCAGTTAGATTAGTTTCTCCTTCAAGCAAATGTACTCAATTTTAAAAAAAACCAAACCAAACAGACACTTGTATCATGCAGTAGCATATGAAAATACATCAGCTACCTGATAAAAACATGATTTCTTGCCAGGAATTTTGCTATGAGGGATTTTACTATTTTGGGTCCTTGAGTAAAATATCTGAACTTATATGAGTACAATTCTGCTTACTGACTAAATTACTGATTTCCTAAAATGTCTGATAACTTGTGATACTTTTTGTGAAGTTTAATGCCCGTTATATGAGAACACTACAAACTCATATTTCCAACCTTATTTAGTTTGGATGAAGTACTATTTTATAGTTCCAAAGCTAGAAGTATAATAGGGTAAAGCAGTTGCTTCTTTTTTTATCTCTGTCCCACCTTTGTGCTGTCTTAAATAATGTAATTAGTAAACTATCTTTGTACTCTTTAAATTTTTCAAATATGGTAGAAACGATTTTGTTGGTATTGACCTAAGCAGCAGCTGAAGGCATTTGCAGTTCAGTTGTTGAGGTAGGGTGTATATTATAATTGTGTTTGATTTTATTATTCAACACAAGCACTTTTGTAGCAACACTGGTAATAAATACTATTCTTACAGTTTTGACTGTCTTAGAGACCTCACAGCTGTGATCACTGTGTTTATAACTTCCAAATTAAGTTACCCTGGATCACTCTATTCAATACAATTTTCCTGAACAAGTTCGCTGAAACATACACAGAAACTCAATTCAAGAGCATAGCTTTACATTTGAAGGACAAGATTAAGTGGTCATTCGGTGCTGGAGACTAATGACCAATGTATTACAAATCACAGTAAAGAATGTCCTGAGTTTTTCCTGAGTACATGCCCTCCTCAAGAGTATTAAGAGCAAGTTTTGCTAATGCCAATGACATCACCAAGTTTAGGCCTTTTATATTTTTCTGTGGATTCTGTCTTCGATTCTGACAAAGGTTAAATTTTTTTTCATACCACTAAAGTTTCTGCTAAAGTTGATTTCAGAGGGACAAAAGTTCTGTGCCAGACAGAATGGGAGCAGGTAAATGCAAACACATTTAGCAACCTGGTGTAGTGGAAGATGTCCCTGCTCATGGCAGGGGGTTGGAACTAGGTGATCTTTAAGGTCCCTTCCAACCCAAACCATTCTGTGATTCTATGATTTCTAAGTTCAAAAGTAAATTGATATAATTAGCTACAGAGTAATTTTAATCCCATAGGTAATTATTTCACTTCCAAAGCAAGTTTTTTTAGTCCTATCCATATATTGATTCATCTGGATGACTCAGCATATTAGCAACATTGCTAATAATATCCCAGGTTATGAAGAGATACTATTGATGTTGAAGCTTCCCAATAAGATTTTTCTGAGACTGATTCATGCTTTCTCTAGGGGATTTTTAAATGTAATTTAATACAGTATTGCTTTTCTTACATTTTCCTTTTGAAACTGGCTTCAGATAGATCATTGTACAATAGCTGGTCATTTACTAATAGCTTCTATGTTTGTATTATTTTTACATATGTGTTATAATTAGCATTAACAATTTATTTATGGTAAAGACTGCAGTAGATTTACAGTCAAATAGAGGTAGAGTCCTCTTCTCAGAGATGTGTAACTGAATATCCTGAACTTTGAAAGGAATCAGATCATTCAGGCTTACTTGTTGTACAGTGAATCTGTAAAATACTTTGTCAGATCCATTACATATACTTTAAGGAATCCTTATACACAATATATAGGTAAAGTGTACAAGCTTTCATGTGTTTACATCTTTCTGTTGTCTGTTATTCCCTTTTTTAATTACTAAAGAGTCTATGAACTTGTGGAATAAGTTATTCCACTTGTGGAATTCTACTTGTGGAATAAGATATGAACTTGTGGAATAAGTTATTGTGGAATAAGGGTGGAGACTGTAACGAATGGACTTTGAAAACTAGTATCATACATACAAGTGACACTGCATATAGTATTGGAAATTTTAATTGTATAAACATCAAGCAAACAATTTTCTTTTTTGCATTGCAGAATTATCGTTAGCAATCACGTTCTGTTACCTTAATGCAACTTTCTACTTTTGTGAGACTTGCTGTAATAATCTGGCTGCTGCTGAGCTCTGCTCATATCTCATATAACATGTGGAGTCAGACAAGCAGTCTGAGGCATGATAAAAATAGTTAAATAAAATTAAATAAAACATGGTAGAACATGGATAGTTTGCATTTTGACATTTTCAAAAAAGGTCCTCTCTTGAGAGCCAAAATTGGTTAAAACCTTGATTTGAAAGCATTTCCCACCTTCTGTAATAAAAAGTGACTTATAACTCAAAATTCTGCAGTATTGAAAAATCTTCTATTTTGCATATTTTGTCCACTTCTGACCAGGGGTGCTGTGTACCCTGGCAGGATTGGAACAAATTCGGGACATTCAGCCACTGAAACATTCTTGGCATAAAGTTGTGTACTTTGCAAACACAGACGGTGTCCAGATATCACAGCCTGGCTGCCTGCATTCAGGACCATCTGGTTGGAGGACATGGTGTCAGTTTGATGAGGGCTTTTAACAGTTTCACTTATACATATATGCCAGGTAAAGATGGTTTAGTATGGAAGCATATGTGATACTTTCCCCATAGGTATTTTTTTCTGATTGACTCCAGCCATTCATAAGGGTGGTAGAACTAGGGTACCAAGCCTAGTCTGAACAAGTTGGTGGGCATGATGTGAGATTACAGTTAAGCTGCACAGCTTGGTTTAAATTCACAGCTGATGTTCTTCAGCCCTACAGCTGTATTCACCTTTGCTTCATCAGCCTTGGAGATTCATTCCACTGAGCCAACAAGGTCAAGATTAAGGATGAGTTAAACCCAAATAGAGGTATTTGCATTTATAAGGAAGTCAGAATGGATCAAAAATTTGCATTATGCCTTATGCTAATGAAGGTTAAGACTGAGCACAAGGCCATCTTTGAATATAAGAAAGGCCTCATTTGAACATAAAGACACTTGAAGCTGGATGGTATTTAATATTTGTACACTGTTTCATAATATCACTTAGAAATTTCTTCAGTTATTTTTTCAGGATTATTCATGCTTTCTATAATTAATTTTTAATTATCTTTGCCAGTGTTATTTTTATTTATTACTGGAAAGCTAATGATATCTGAAGATAGCATCTACTCACTGTTCTCTCTCGGACCTGTGCCTCCAACTCTAAATTTACTTTCAGGTGGCATAAAAGAACATTCTTAGCATTTTGGATTTATTTTTTTTAGTGTCTCCTTGAGACTAGGTGGGCTGCAAAAGGCAGTACCTCTTAATAGAAAGGACATCTTAATGAATGTAAAAGATCAGTCAACAAATAAAAGGAAGGCACTTTGATCCCAAATTCAGGAAAGTATTTTTATTCAAACTAATAGTTAAGAACATATTTCTTCAGGTCCAATGATACAAATGGTAGTCATTGTATATTTAGTGAGAAGCATATAGGTAGATGAACTCTTGAGTTGAGGTTCTAGAACAATTTATGCTACAGGGGTCTGTTTTGACGTTTAAACACTGAAGCAAGAGACTAAAATTACAGACCTAAATCTTTGGGTATGTCATGATTTAACCACAGCCAGCAACTAAAGCACCACCCAGCCGCTTGCTCACTCCCGTCAGGTGGGATGGAGGAGAGAATCAGAAGGGTAAAAGTGAGAAAACTCATGGGTTGAGAAAAAGACAATTTAAAGTTTAATAAGTAAAGAAAAAACCACGCCCACAAGCAAAGCAAAACAAGGAATCCATTCACTGCTTCCCATGGGCAGGCAGGTTCAGCCATCCCCAGGAAAGCAGGGCTCCATCACGCGTAACAGTTATTTGGGAAGACAAACACCGTCACTGCAAATTACCCACTTCCTCCTTCTTCCCCCAGCTTTATATGCTGAGCATGAATTCATATGGTGTGGGATATCCCTTGGGTCAGTTGTGGTCAATTTTGGTCACTTTGGTCGGCTGTGCCCCCTCCCAGCTTCCGGTGCACCCCCAGCCTCCTCACTGGTGGGGTGGGGTGAGAAACAGAAAAGCCCTTGGCTGTGTCTAAGCCTTGCTCAGCAGTAACAAAAACATCTCTGTATTATCAACACTCTTTTGGTCACAAATCCAAAACATAGCCCTGTACTAGCTACTATGAAGAAAATTTACTATCTGATCCAAAACCAGCAAAGGGTTGATGGATGTAAAGAGTTGCTTTTTAAGTGTTTATTTGACTGAACAGGCATATACTTAAGATAAGATCTAGTAAATGGTTTTATGATGGTAATGTTTTGATTGTTACAATGAAATGCATATTTTATGCATTAAAATTATTCATAATTCCTGAACAGCAGAAAGTTTGGAATGAAATCTTCATAAGTTTCACTTAGAAATGTTGGGGTTTTGTAGAATTTGTGTTTGTTTTTATTTTTTTAAATAGGATTTAAGAGCTTAATGAATCCAGAACTCATATTTAGAGGGAAAACCAAAGCATTCCCATTTTGAAATTTGTTTTCATTCCTTTGGTTTGGCTAAAAAAATGAAACAGTGAATTAGCTGTCCAGCTCTAGATTTAGGCAGTTGCTTATGTACTTTCCCAAAATGAGGCTTTCTATAAGTATGCACATATACAGCCAGCATGGGTTTATGAAAGGGACGTCCTGCCTCACTAACCTGGTCTCCTTCTATGATAAGGTGACCCGCTTAGTGGATGAAGGGAAGGCTGTGGACATTGTCTACTTGGACTTTAGTAAGGCCTTTGACACTGTCTCCCACAGCATTCTCCTGGAGAAGCTGGCTGCTCACGGCTTGGACAAGCGCACTCTGCCTGGGTTAAAAACTGGCTGGACGGCCAAGCCCAGAGAGTGGTGGTGAATGGAGTCAAATCCAGTTGGCGGCCAGTCACGAGTGGTGTTCCCCAGGGCTCAGTGCTGGGGCTGGTCCTGTTCAATATCTTCACTGATGATCTGGATGAGGGGATTGAGTGCACCCTCAGTAAGTTTGCAGATGACACCAAGCTGGGTGGAAGTGTTGATCTGCTGGAGGGCAGGAAGGCCCTACAGAGGGACCTGGACAGGCTGGATCGCTGAGCCAGAGCCAACAGTATGAGATTCAACAAGGCTCAGTGCTGGGTCCTGCACTTGGGTCACAACAACCCCAGGCAACGCTACAAGCTTGGGGAGGAGTGGCTGGAGAGCTGCCTGGAGGAAAAGGACCTGTGGGTGCTGGCTGACAGCTGCCTGAGCATGAGCCAGCAGTGTGCTCAGGTGGCCAAGAAGGCCAATGGCATCCTGGCTTGTATCAGGAAGAGTGTGGCCAGCAGGAGCAGGGAGGTGATCGTGCCCCTGTACTCGGCACTGGTGAGGCTGCACCTCGAGTACTGTGTTCAGTTTTGGGCCCCTCACTACAAGAAGGACATCGAGGTGCTGGAGCGTGTCCAGAGAAGGGCAATGAAGCTGGTGAAGGGTCTAAAGAACAAGTCTTATGAGAGCGGCTGAGGGAATTGGGGTTGTTTAGCCTGGAGAAGAGGAGGCTGAGGGGAGACCTTATCGCTCTCTACAACTACCTGAAAGGAGGTTGTAGCAAGGCAGGGGTCAGTCTCTTCTCCCTAGTAACAAGTGATAGGACAAGAGGAAATGGCCTCAAGCGGTGTCAGGGGAGGTTTAGATTGGATATTAGGAAAAACTTCTTCACCGAAAGGGTTGTCAGGCATTGGAACAGGCTGCCCAGGGAGGTGGTTGAGTCTCCATGCCTGGAGGTATTTAAAAGAAGGGTAGATGTGGTGCTTGAGGATATGGTTTAGTGGTGGACTTGGCAGTGATAGGTTAGCGGTTGGACTTGATGATCTTAAGGGTCTTTTCCAACCTTAATGATTCTATGATTCTATGATATGTATATGTGTTTGTGTCTAAAAATGTGTGCATTAAGTTCTGGAAATTGTATTTCAGTTCTATAGGGGTTTAAGATTAATATTCTCTTTGTAAGGTGCATTTTGCAGTTTATGAAACAGAAAGGTATATATAAAATCTGAAAAAACGTTGTTTATAATTTCAGTGGACCTATAATATTATGGTTAGCTTTCTTGTATTCTAAACTAAATAGAGAAAGGTATGAAAAATACATTATATTGTTTTAGTTGTCGTCTCTTCCAGGTAGCAGTTGAGTGAACAAACTTTGGCCTTAGGATGCCACTGACATGTACAGTTTCTGTTTTCTTCTATTCACTTACCTCTGATTGACAAGGTAGTTCTTTATGAACTGCAGAAATCTAATTAAATAGCTCTTAAAGTTGCTATTTGAATTTGTTATTACTCAGTCCAGTTTGAAGAAAAAGTTTAATGATAATTATTCTGTGCAGAGAAATTAGAGAACTATATAGTGTGCTGGTTTTGGCTGATAATATGTTCAGCAGTGAACTGCCTGCAGTCCCTCTGAGGAAGGATGGTGTTTTGGACTTTGATTTAGAGCTTGCTTTTACCACAGTGCTTTGGTACAGGAGCTGGAGAAGCAAGACCAAAAATATCTTTTAACTGTAACAGAGATTCTCCTTGCATTGAAAGACACTAATTAAAATCAGAGTAAAACTCAATCAGAAGCAGTCAAGGATCATACAGAATATCTGATGGAAAGAGCAAATTTAACAACCCTTCTGCTTGGAGGTAATGTCACATGGAATAATATGAGAAATTTATTAACATTGTTTGGCAATTTCAGAAAGGTTCTATTTTTGGTCATTTCACTGTTCTTATCTTTCCTTTAGTGGTTTCTGAACTAAAGACTATTTGGGCTATTTTAGGAACTACATCTCTTCTTTTCTTGTAACTCTAAAGCATGTATTTCTGCTGCTTTTGGCATTCTCCTTTAGTCTCCAGGATTGTTTACCAGTTACCACATCTACAGCATTTAAAACTTTTTGTCATACTATAATAGAATTTAATGGAAACTTAGTTACATATTTTGGAATGAAAGACTGAGTAAGCCAGATTATAATTTATTTCCTTATATAATGTTTGTATTATTAGACATTCATAACTTGTCTAACTTTTATGTTATTCATCTCAGAAAGCCTTTCACATGTGATACTAATTATATGTTTATTAGAGTTAACCTTATGCCTTAGAATATTGCAATTGTGTGATCAGATTCATCTTCCTTTACATTGTACTACCTTCCTTTGTCAATTTATTCACATAGTGATGCATTAATTTTAAATTGCACAAACTATTTTTCCCTGAAAATTACTGCAGTAATTCTGAAAATATTATCGAGTTTAGATTGATTATACATATAGAGTACCTAGAGCTTCTATCACGAATAACCGTATTGCTAGAAATACCACATTTTTGCAATTTTAAATAGCTTTTCGCTGACTCTTAATGGAGTATTATCTATGCTTGGTTGGTAAAACTTCATTTAAAAAAAAACAAAAAAACAAAGTGTAAGTCATTCATAGTTATAACTATTGCTTTTGCTTCTTAATTATTGCTGCTTATTTTGAGTTCTGTCCACATAAGATGCACGAGTTGATTTGCAGGAAATTCAGTCAATTCGAAATCTTGAAAATTCAAGATTTACTTTTATTTTCAAACTCAAGGGACTTACTAGCTGTGGTTAGGCAAATGTCCCGAGTAATAAATGACAGTAGTAATGTAGCACTTTCAAATTTTCTGAAGATACAACAAAAAAAAAATCTACTTTGCTTTTCTAATAGTCACATCTTTAGTTGTCATGACTGTTATGACTTTTCTTAAAAAGCCAAAATTTTAAAGTACTTATGCTATTAATGTTCCAATTTTGTTTCCATACTTTGAGAATTGGTATTTTTCTATAAAGGAAAAATCAAATTATGAAGAACTGATTTACTAAATGCATGTAAAACGGGAACTATTTTTCTCTTGTAAGAATTTATCATTATAATAATTCATGTGGGTGCTCTCTGCTGCAACGTCTACAAGCTAATCTCAGCTACAGTAGGACTCTTTCCTTAATTAAAGAACTAACCTGTTGAGTCTAGGATTTCTTCACTCAGTTCATACTGTAATGTTACTTTTTGGAAATGCCTGCAAGAATCGCATTGCCATTTGGTTTGGCTTAAGGATCTTGCATTGAGACATAGAAATACCTGGACTTCTGCAGGAAACTCAGACCATCTGGATTTTTCTCCTCTTGTTTCCTAAAGCAGGTCTAAAGTCTATTTAATCACAGTTTATGCTGGGACTTTTTACACATCAGGTGATAAACTGACAATGCAGCTCATGTCACAAACCTGTTTGCAGTCAGAAAACCATCAAAAAGCCTTTTAATAATTTCTGCTTTAGTTACTGCTAAGAGTTAGATGGGTAGAAATTAAACAACTTCAAAACTTTTTTCCATACTGTCTTTCAAAGCACATGTAATTAAAAATAGTATAAAACCCAGGACTTTGCCAGATCTAGTCTTCTCAATTTTGGTATACATGCAACCATTCTGTAAAAAAAAAAAAAAAAAAAGCAGATTTTGGCTGTAACATAGGTTCTCTGAATTACTAGGCAATAGTAACAAAATGGTATTTTGAAATTGGCCTCAGAAGACAGTTATAATTTCATCTGCCTTCTAAAAGTCATGGCAGGGAATAAAATGATTTGTTTTTATAAGGTTAAGGTTCCTGTATGCCCGCTGGTATCCTTTTGGGATTACTATTTGCCCTTATACATATTCCTCATTTTACTTTTTGGCATCTATAAAATATAAAGCAATATTTGTTTGTAATAAAGCTAAGATTATCTCATTAATAGTTTGCAGTGACAAATATTAGAAATTTTTTGTTAAAATAGCTTTCCTTTCAAGTTGTATTCAGTGCTAACCATTGAGAGAAAAATGGTTTTATCAGTAAAACCGCAATACAGTCTGAAAACCTATTTTTTGCTGAGGTCATGTAAAAGGAGAAGGTGAAGGAGCAAAGCCAGTTTCAAGCACCTGACCTCAAAACAAATTCAGCTCTGTAATGTTCTTCCTGTTCAATATTTTCTGATTTCTTTAGAATTAAATGATTTCATTTGAAAAAAAGGTAACATTTTTAGCAATTCGTGTCTTGTGTTTTCAGTGTGCTTTATTACTACTGTAAAATCTCCATTTTAAGTTAATTCTGTTTAAAAAAAAATCTCATGAGATGGTCATAATTCCAGAAATAATTACATAGTTGCTGATCGTTCAAGATTAGAGTGGAGAATGAGGTGAGAGAACTGCCCTTAAGGGACACTGACACTGAAAATTAATAGGGAAGGAGAGATGGGAAGTCACAAAGATAAACAGATGCAGACAGATAAAGGGGAAGAGAAGAAAAAAAAGACAGCAATGGAACAGAGGAAATAATGTTTTGTTACTGCACAATACTAGATATGACACTAAAAATCATATCTATATGGCTAGAAATGTCTATCATTTCAGGTTTTTTTGCAGTGGAACCCAGCTTGGTTACCTTTTCCCAGATGGGATTCTGCTATCCATGTATAATTTTGGGGGATGATTCTGTTAAATTTCCCTGGCACAATTTACTCAAAACTTCAAAGGAAATCCACCTGCTCCTATCTGTGATTCTTTGCTCCTCATGATGCTTATTCTTTTCTATTAGTGCAGTTCCTGTATCACTGTTGCTGGTGAAGCAATGCAGATTAGGAAAACAAAGCCCAGGTTTCTCTTAGCAAAAAGATCCAGCAACTGAGATAGGTTGCACAGAGTGTGAAAGATAATTCTCATGAGAAGAGTCAACATCTGAGGATTAAACTAAATCCTGTTTTCATTCAGAATATCTTTAGTTACAACAAATACTTCCTTAATTGGTTAACGTTATTTCATATTAGTGGTATTTTGAAAAAATATGCTAAAATATATAAGCATATTAAATATATTCCTGTATGCACCTCTGCAAATCACAGAGTTACTAAGGTTGGGAGAGACCTCTGGAGGTCATCTGGCCCAACCCCTCTGCTCAAGCAGGGCCACCCAGAGCCAGTTGCCCAGGAGCATGTTCAGGTGTCTTTTGAATATCTCCAAGGATGGAGGCACCACAACCTCTGTGCACAACCTGTGCCAGTGCTTGGTCACCCTCACTGTAAAAAAGTGTTTTTTTGTGTTCAGATGGAATTTTATGTGTTTCAACTAGTGCCTATTGCTTCCTGTCCTGTCAGTGGGCACCACTGAGAAGGGTCTAGTTCCCTCTTCTTTGTCCCCTCCTGTCAGGTCTTTATAAACATTGAGAAATTCCTCCTGACCCTTTCCTCCTCCATGTTCAGCAGTCCCAGCTCTCTCAGCCTCTCCTCTCAGGAAAGGTGGTCCAGTCCCTTCAGTAAGTCCCATACTGGACTGCTCTGGTAAGACAACATCTTTCTTGTACTGGGGAGTCCAGAACTGGACACAACACTCCAGGTGTGTCGCACCAGTGCTGAGTAGAGGGGAAGGACCACCTCCCTCCACCTGCTGACAACATTCCTCCTTATGCAGACCAGGATGCTCTTTATGAGAGCACATTGCTGACTCATGGCCAGCACGCTGTCCACCAGGACCCCCAGATCCTTTTCGATGTCGTCTTGATAATAACAGCAGTACTCATGTATACCCAAAATATGAAGGAGTCTACAGTACGTGTTGTAAACCGGTCTTTTCCAGGAACATGTGCAGTTGTTATGAATTAAGTTCCTTTCTCAAAGCAAAAGCCATTTCCTTTCCAGTAAATAATATCAATGTATTTAACAGTAGTTTCTAAGAAATTACAAAAACCACAATAATGGTATTTTCTATGAAATAAAGCCAGAAATTAATGTCACAAGCTAGCATGGAATTTGGCTAAGCTATTGAGACAAATATTTCTATCACTGTAAAAAGTAATAAATCATCTCTCATTCTTCATAACTTACTCAAATCTCAAATAGCAGAGTGTCTTCTGGAAGTTTACTTTTGCTTACACTCATGGTAAGGCATTGGTTTAACGATGAATTAATGTCTTACTGACTCAGAAAACATCACTTATTGCAGCAGCAGTTGTTATATGGGTTTCTTATCCAAGTATTCAGCCAAACCAATCCTGTTAAGTTTTTTTGAATCTGATGCAACTACATATCATGATATGGTAAAAGGTTAGTACCCCGGTTGATTTTATAGCAGTGTAAGACCAGAACTTACAGTGTTTAGATACAATTTTTTTCTCTTAGCAATATTGTAGCAATATTGTCAGGTAATGTCTTTTGATTTTACGGATTTATATGTTTATCCTCTAGTTGCCACTCTATATTTAGCTTCTGTCTATGTAGCTTCTTAGTACAGTAGTAATCTTGGGGCAGTAAATAAATAAGAGCTATAAAACTATTTTGAATTACATGCCAGTGGGGAGGAGAAGGAAAGCAGAAAGTCAAATTAGGCAATGCCTAGTTAAAATACAAAGTGCAGATTTTGCTCTCAGCTTTACTGTCACCACAGAGCAGCAAGAAATCACATTTAATTAATTGTGTCCATTTCTTTAAAGGATTATTATTTTGTATGCTCCCCCTGATTTTCCCATTCTAATAACTGCAAGGTTTTTATAAGGAACAAAATAATAATTTTCACTTTTGAACAAGAGTGCCAATTTCTTGCTATAAATTGTGGTTTCCCAAATTCTCCCATCTTAGGCTTCTAAGAACAGCAGCAAAAGTCATTGCCTTTTGACCAATTTACCTGTTTGGTCACTATCCCATCCACTTGCACATGTCAGCTTTCCACCTAGGATCCCTGCCTGTGACTTTACAAACCATTCCAGTGTTACAAGAAAGACACAGCCTTATGTAGCCTACAGGACCCTACCTGGTGCAGTTGATGGAAAGAGACCAGGTTTCTTAGTATTTCTTCTACGGAACAAAATCAGAAGAAATTTGCAGTTGCTAGCATGTACATTGTCCTAGACAATTCTTGGTATCAGTTGCGTGCACATGTTGCCATATGCCAAACTGCAATGAAAACTATGTCCAGACTGATCAGTTCTTGCTCAGATGCATGGATGAAAGGTAGAGTCTTTCCTGGTGATCCCTGTGGTACCTGTGCACTGTTATAGTTCATGTTGTTCTTCATATAGTTCAAGTCGAAGAGAGGACAGTCTGACTTCCCAGGCCAAAACAGTTTTATCTTGTGTTAACTTTGCAGATAAAATGCTGTATTCTATGCAGCTGTGCAAAGTGCCAGCTAAAATACTGTTCTGCAGGGTGGCCTCGGCTTTTCAACAGTCCCATAACCTATTCCCAGAGTAGCATTTTTATTCACTGATATCCTGTGAGTCAGTAGGAGATTCATTCTGCCATTAAGGTGTTCCTGATCAGGGTATTGAGGCGGATCAATGGCAATTTCTGTAGCATTGCTGAATGTCCTACTCCTTTATTCACATAAGGCCCATTATTATCCCTCCAAACCCGTGCTCCCTGCTACATCCAGTCTTTGCCTACTCCTGTGTCCAGTACCTGCCTCACCTCTCTCATCCTGTACATCTCACATTGAATTGGTTCTTACAGTGTGTTCCCCATCTGCCACTTAACTCACAGTGGGGAACCTGGCACATTAGAGTAATGGCATGGGTGTTTGGTGAAACGCATTTTATTAGTGAGTGACTTACAGCTTTTCCTTACATGATAAACTGGACACGTATAAAGAGGAAGAAAACTAAACTAAAGAAACATCATGGTTAGAAACAGAAATTTGGAAAGTTGTGGGTTTTTTATTATTTAAACAAAGAAATGAAGTTTAACCAAGTCCTGTGAAGAGTTTGTTCACTTTTAAAAACTTACCTAACAAGGCAGTTTTCAATGTTTGAGTTATTGTAGTTATGTTTTAAAGCATAGATTAAAAATGTCAAACTTCTTGTCTTAAAAAAAAAAAGAATAAAGCAAACTGCAGCAAGTGTAGCTTTACAGTCATGATTGAGTTATGTCTAATTCATAGGGGAGGAGGGAAAAATGCATCTAGATAACTTTGAGCAGTCTCTTGCATACTATATACCAACTTCTGTAGCCTTTTCTTTTTATTTTGTATAGTTTCTTAACTGTTCCTTTAGATTTTCTTTATGCAGTGAAATACTCATATATTTAAAGTTAAGCTTATGAGTTGAGAGGTCCATGAAGTCAAAGCAACTCATGCATGCTTTAAGGAGCATGTTTTTGTGCCTCAGTAGTAATGTTGGAGGACATAGTACCTGGTATGTTTCCTGTGTGATTCAGGAATTCAACAAAAATTGAGTGGAAAAGTGTATTGTGATCAATCTTGAAAAATATAAAGACATCAGATTATTTACAGACTCAAATATGCATAGAGTTGTGCATCAATTAACGTGTGGCAAGTCAGAATTTCCTGAGAGTCTGTTCAGTGAACTTATCATTTCACAATCTTGCAAATTTTGGAAAATTTAATACAGCCCTTCTTCAGCCCTAATGGATAGGGAATGAAAAGGAAACAAGGCAAAGCTAGAAAGAATTACTGTCTCTTTTTTCCGTAGTTCATGGCTCGCTCTGAATTTTTTTTTAATGACTCAAATGGTGGGTCATTTGCTTTTGGGAAAGTTTCTCAAGTCTAATATTCTCAAAAATAAGGGTTTTTTTAAATGCTACTTTTCATATAATTCCTTCCACATAAGCCCCTGTGTGTTTCCCTGATGCTTTTGTTCTACTTTAGTATCACTTGTGAATTTAAAACAAGACTGCCTTTTTGTCTCTTTCCAAGGAGGTTTTCTAATCACTTTATTTCTACTGTACTTGTAAACTATAGTATAGCTTCTCCATTAAAGTGACATGTCCTCTACAATTTGATTTGTGGAAATATTTCTGTCAGAAATCATCACTGATTTTAAATTACAGACAATTGGCTAAAACCAAAGTGTTTCATCACAGACTTGCAAGCATAGTTTGCCAGAGTACTGTCACTGGCCATCACGCCAGCAGCTGTGGAGGTGTCTGCTTTATTGGGTTAGTTTGCAACATAATGTGCTTTTGGAGAAAATGCCCTGATTGTCCCCATTTTCTGTGCTTCGTTTCAGTTCATAGAGCATTTGGTATCGACCACATAATGCTCCTTCTCTCATTTACTTATCTGGACAGCTTTGACTGTGTGTAGAGACTGTGCAAGCAGGATATAATTGCTTTGTGCTCTTAAACTATAAAATTTATTGGCTAACGCACACAGTAGTTAGCTGGGGATGTTGCAGGACTTGTCACCCCTGTGGAATGACCGATGAGTCTTTGCTGAGTTGGTAGTCAACAGTCGGGGGGAAATGTTCAGCCTTCATTGCTCCCTGGAAGGCCTTTGTCTTTGGTGCTGCTGAGTTACCATCCTGCAGCTACCTGGTTTTCTTCCTTGAGATTTTATACCTTTTCATGTCAGTGTTTTTCCTCTTCAAGCCTTGAGCTGTTAAATAGCCCTATCTCAAGTATTTTACCTGTGTCTGGAATTTTGTCTTTCCTATTTTGCATGGACCCTAGCCTGCATGTTTTGTTATAAGTTTTGTTAGAACTAAGCAGTTTTCTCAGAAGACTTAGACAAGATTACACCACTGTGCTGTTGTGCCATTATGCTGCGAGTCATGGATAGATGAATATCCAGGAGGACGGTCATACCTATGTGCCTGCAAGTCTTTGTGACGTGCTCTTCCATCATGATCTCACCTTTCACCCATTTGCTGGCTCAGTATGCTTTCCTTTTTTACCAGCTCTACATTTTTCTGTTTTCACATCTTACAGAAATTCTTCCCAAACTCATCTCTCGCATCCCAGCCCCTCTTTCTTTCATTGTGCTGCTTTGTCAATATTGCTGTTTCGAACTGATCCATTTCCCAGTGGCAACAGGTGCTTTGGCCTCCCAGAAGAGCCAACAAGACAGGGCCTCAGGAAAACAATGCTGCCTGCTGCGGACATGTGCCATCCTCATCACATCTGTGGCCTGCAGATCAACTGACTGGTACTTGTTGAAGTACAAACACAGACATCTGCCTTGCTGCAGTGAGTTGAAGTGCAAGTCCTGCTATGATCTCTGCACAGAGAGAATAATATTCCAGGATTGGCTTATTAGTGGTGTCCTCCTGAAGCAGGCTGGAAACCCCCTGTCCCTGTGTTACACCTTGTTCAGCTGATGTCCAGGCTCTGCATTGATTCAAGTTGGAGGGACAATTGCACTACTTCTAAGCAAGGTCCGCTTCCGCCTATTGCGGCCTTTTGCGGCTATTACTGGCAGCAGGAGTGCATCACTGCGTGGCACTGGTGTGCCTTAGGATGGGCTGCTTCGGGGCCCAGAAAACAGAAAGTTTTGTGCACTCGCTTTCCTTGGGCAGCTTCACATCACCTGGGAGCATTCAGACTGGGAAGCCAGTCTAACTGACCTGAATTAAAATCCCTGAAACCCATACAGTGTGGGCACAAGAAGCCTCAGCACCAACTGCTTTGATTCCTGATCTGTCTCTGTTTTGCCTCATTGCTTACTAATACAGACATACTCAAAATTTCTCCTCTCAGCTCTGAGTCAAACACACATAGTGGACAAGGCATGCACCCTTTGACTCTATCTTTTTTTACTTTCCCGCAGCTGGAACTTCAAACACATGTTCTTTCTTCTATTTCCAATTCAAGTATGCTCCCACCTTCCTAAAGCAGCCCAATGGCTCTAATAGAAGCATTGAATTAAAAATGATTCACATGTTTTTCACTGTTGGTATATGTATTACTAGCATCTTGAACAGAAGTTTAGTATAGAGTTGCCCAAGCAAATGTTCATTCCTGTTCCTCTAGCAATGTATGTACCCAATATCGGCTACTTCACATTGCTTCATGGTGTTTTTGAACTGCTTTAATTCAGTTGCATTTCTCTACATAGATATCTCTTTTCTATACCAGCTATTACAAATTGTGTGCATGTTTTTAAATACAAAGTAGGATGAGAAGTGGGGTAAAGACCTTCAGTACAATTTGCAGTGTGGCATTTAAAATAAATAGTGAAATCTTTCCTAAGTACTCATAAAAGTATGAGTAATGAACTGTTATCTTTTATCTGCCAAAAGAGTGATGAAAAATCTATTAGAAACAAAAATTTTGTATAAAAAAGCTATTTTGTACCAAAGGTACATTTGTAGTGGCAACAGCTATATTGCGGAAATGCTGAGAATATTCTATGCAGTTTTTTCCTTCTTTTTTTACCTCTATTTCTGTCTCTCAAAATACTGTCTTCAGTACATTCTTCAAAGCCTCAAGCTGTGACCCTATACAATCATATATAAGACTAATATGCCTTATTTAAGCATATCAATCTTTTCAGGATCAGAGCTTTACTTTCAGTTAAGTAATACATTCCAAGAGATAAACGTCCTTAAATTCCACTAAAAAGTAAAAAATTTAAAAGTTATAGAATTCACCTCAAAAATGCCATTGTTTGTATCTGTGCAGAATTGTTTGCAGTTTCATTGCATTGTTCCCATTAACTCTCTAAGGCAGGAAACATGCAAATTACAGACTGGAGTAATGTATTTTGTTATTCTCAGGAACAAAGCTAACGCAAACTTCATGTTAAAGAGACGTATTAAATTCTAGGCACAACCTCTTTAATTATAGCATCCCTGTAAATTTGTTCAGGGGGAAAGGAATTGCTAAGTAGTTTCAGAAATTCCTATTTCCCTTTTGTGGAAGAATAATGAAAAGTGTGAATCACACTTTCCACATAATTTAATGAAATCCTTCATTAGTGAGAAATGACATTTGTATTCCATATTAAATAAGTTCTTTGTGCATGGAAAGTTACTTTCTTAATTTGTTTAAAATTGCTGGGAAGCAATTACCTTTGTAAGATGAATACTGATTGCTATGCCATTGGTATTTTCGCAACCAAATCAGTTTCAAATGAAGGTTACAAACAGCATGCTAAACCGATTTCTGAAGAGAATATAGCATTCGTTTTCAGTACTACTTTCAATTAAAATGTGCTCCTTCTGTAATCCCACAGCTGACCAAACAGGAATGTTATTTATAGGAGATGCAATAATACAGGTCAGTAAACATTCACTTTTTCCACAGACATTTGTTTCATACTTGCCTTTGTGTTTCTTTCATTAACTAACTTACACATTGCAAATAATTTTCTCCCTGTCGTATGTTTTTAGGTTAATGGTATAAATGTAGAAAGTGCTACCCATGAAGAAGTGGTAAGTCGCTCCGCTTTGATTTTTTTAAAAGATACAGAATATCCTGTGTCCTGTTCTGTCTCTAGCCTTGCTTCATATGAGTTTACTCTTTTTTTACTATAAAGACAGTGTGATAGTCAGGTTTGTCATTTATGTGATTATCAAAAGTGAACCTGCTCAAGTATTTAAAAACTTTGGTTCCCGCTGCCTTCAGAGGGATTGAAAGGGATTCGACTTTTGTAGGTCTTACCCCTGCATGCACTGAAAAACAGAAAATCTAATAAATGTTTTGCTACCTATTTCTAAACGTGCACTTGTGTGAGAACATGGGGATTCTTGATGGGAAATGTATAAAGGAATATGGTTATTTTATTTAGTGAAATGATATAACAATTTCACTTGTACCCTGTTTATATTCATGTACCATATACATTGTTGTTGTGGCTGTTGTGCCCTGCACAGTGCTCCTGTTTCATGTCAAGAATTCTCAGGTGTTACGGAAGTATAGATAGTAATGACAATAGCATATGGTGTTATACTTAAACAGTTCCTAAATGCTGGGACAAGAATGGGAGGAATTAAGAAAGCAGTGGTGTTACATATTTTGAAATTTCATGTCATTCTGTAAAAGTCATTTTAAGATGCTATTTATCAGATTTTGTGGAAGTTTTTTTTTTTTTTAATTAAGAAGCAAGAAATATGCTTAAACGTTGGGTCTTTTTGGTGTTATCCATAGGACTAAGATGCACTTTCTGTCCTCAAGCCTGAGTGCAAATACTGGATTCATCCTAATTCCTAGCTGGTACTTCCAGAGATTTTAAGGCTGTAGATAATAAATAGCCGTAATAAAGAAATGTTGTACCTAATAAGCCTGTACCCACATGCAAGAAAGAGAAGAATATAGAAAACATACAAAGATCTCAACTGCAAGCTTGGAGGAGATTAAGGCGCACATCTCTGTATCTTGCTTTCCATGGGAAAACCAGGTGTGTGGCTGCTGTGACACACTGAAACGGTGCCTTGCCCAGGATTGTACAGCACACCATGGAATGCAGTGGCAGTTTTTGCATAGCTTTTGAATCTGGTGATGTTCAGTTTAGAGGAGCCTTGAGATTGAAGAATGGAATTACAATGACTAGTTTTAGCACAATATGCTGACTCTGTCACTGGTGCATTCATTTTCCTGGTAATATTCAAGAAACAGACCAACGTCTTCCAGTGAGTTTTTTATTTGCTTAGAAGGAAAATTATTTAAATGTTTTTTACATTGCTTTATAGAATTAAGATGGCAAGGACTTCTGGGAAAAAAATAAAATAAGGAACTACTTTCTTCTTCTAAAGAATGCTACTTCTGTAGCATTTTCAGTGCTTAGATGCTTCCAGCCAAACCTCAAATAAAAAAGCACATATCAATAGTTACTCTATATTACCTACCAGAGCTTAGACAAGGGGTAAGCCAGAAGTTGCTGGCTCCATTTCCAGAATATTTTTGCCATCACATGTTCTCCAGTGGGCCTAAGATGAATATCTTAGACCAATGTTCTGGAAGCGTTTCTTGCACTTTCCCCTCCACTTCATACTCTACCCCAGCTGGAAAATCGCTTCCTGAGCAACACTCAGACTAATGCATTGAAAAGCACAGAAGATGGGAGATGGCGGGGAACCTGTCAGGTTTGGAAGCCACTGAAACAAATCACCAGCTCTTGAGCAGGTATATCCCAAAGGCTCCTAGCAATAACATGTTTCATAGCTCCTGTTACCTGTGCTGCCTACTCTCACCCGAACCACTGACAACTCAGCCCCATCCTTCTCCCATACATCATTTCCAATGGTTCTATACCATAGAGCTTTGATAGGCCACTGCCTCTGCTGCAGCGATGAATGCTGGTTTGGTTATGGATGGGCAAAGGTTTAGCAGCTTCAGGCTGTTTTGTAAGGATACTTCCCTAGTCTTATAACTATGAAAATTTTATCAGATTTAATTTGAAAATGTATTGGGCACTTGCCATTCTCATCAACTTGAAGAAAAGCAGCAGTCAATAATATGCTTATTTTTTTCTCTTTTACTCTTCCAGTTATTTCGTGTGGTTTTGAACCACAGTTTACCACAATGTTTGGTCTAAACTGAAACAAAATAATTTATTGAATAATGGTTACTTTTTAAATGGTTTATTTGATTTATCAGATTGCCTGTATGCAGATAAAGCCAGTTCACATTCACTCCATGTGCAGCACTTTTCCAGTCTGCAGTGCAAGAGTGTATAGATAAAAATTGTTACCCCCTGTTGCCTGTTTATTGACAGTTATCAGTGACAACTGTATCTCAGAACAGCATCTATAGCAACCATAAATGACACGGGTTTTGACAGTCTTATCAGCAAGGCAGAAATTACATGGGCAAAGGAACTAAACTTGCTTTTATTACTTGGAGGTGATCTCTCTAGGTCAAGATAAAGTGCAGCTGCATGATCTTGCAGTCCCTTTCTTTGTGTTGATTAATACCATCAGGCCGAATCTCTAGAATAATTACAGACAATCTCAGTAAAGCACAGAGTCAGGTCTATTGTGTATTGGTGAACTGCCCTCCTGCTGCTTGTATTGTTATTGCACGTACAAAACGCTAAACTTCCTGAAAGTTATTCCCCACAAAACATTAAGTTACATCCCTTAAGGGTTGTTTTTCAGTACCAAGAAGCACTCCAGAACTGTCGATGTAACACAGCTGTGCTGCAGTGATGAGAAATGACAGAGAAATGCATGTTGCTCTTTGCCCTGTACCTGGGAATTCAGTAAAAGCATTAAACAAAACTTCCTGGAACAACTGGAGGCTGTATGGCTGGAGGAAGCTCCAGCAGCAAGAGAGGTCTCAGTGGGCCAGGAGATAGATCTGCAAAGAGACTCTTCTACTACCACAACCTGCTATCATAATCAGGGTGGGGTTAGATAGATGGGTCGGGTGGTATAAGAACGGGCCGATTCTATGAGATTTGAGATGAGGTAGGCTATTGCCAGAGTTCCTGAGAGAATGGAAGGTGTTTTATTTCTTACTTTTATTAAAATTACATCATTGCATTTTTATAAAATAATCATTGAGATTTCTCATCCAAAATAAGAATCTCCTTATCTGAATATTGCGTTTTATCAATTGAAAAGAAATGCTTCAAAAAGAGGGGTTCATTTAATGTCCTTAAGCTTTCAGCTTGTAGGAGTCAGTTGTTTGTCAGTGACTGCTATTTGTAGATGGAACAGGTCAACAATGATGCGCTTGTCTGCTACCTGTAAGGAGAGAAACATTTCTCATCTCATTTTTGTTGGATTACAGAGGCCCAGAGTGTGTGCACTTGCACACAAACATGGCACATAAACTTCTGAAGTGAAATTGATACTGAATTTAGGAATAAGCCTGAGTGATGCATTTAATTAAAAAAAAAAAAAAAAGGAAGCCTTCAGCTTATATTTTTGAGGGTCCATGGATCCCTATTCTTTTTCTTTGTTCAGAGTGGATGTGTTTAAACTTCTGGTACGGCACAGATCCGGAACTGCAATGTTTGCTTCAAAAAGGGCTTCTTTCATATGTAGGGTTTTTAAGGTATGCAAAATAGGCTGTCCCACCCATAAGTTCCATTTAGGGTTCAGAAACCACATAAAACATCAACATTGAGTTTTATCTACAATGCAGTAGGTTTGGGCACCTAGAAACACCGCTGAAGAAGGTAGTGTTACAATGTATTAAGTTGTGAATATAGTAGATGAGTGATTAAGGGTACTTGTCCAGAAAGCAGAAGGTTAAGGATGGAGGACTCATCTCACTTTCAGGAAGTGATATCTGCATCTTCTACCTCTATAAAGAGCGTGCTATTTTCTAAGTGTGTCAGTCAAGTGAGGTGAGAGGCACTCCAGCAATTTTGTTCAAAAGACATTCAGCAATGAGGCTTGGGTAGTCTCAGCTGATGCTGCGCTGCATTTAATACTTAACGTTGCTAATATTGTACAAAGTATTTAATCAATGGCAACCTGTCAGAGGTTATTAATTCTTTTGGCTTGCTTTATTTTCATCTGGCACCATGATCCTTACATATTCACTCATCTACTTCAACGTGGGACTTCCGAAATATCATCCTCCCATTACAGTTTGAACACACTTTGTGCTGCTTGCATTCTAGGTGGTGAAGACCCGTTTTGTAAATACCTAACTCAAGATTATGAATTGTACTGTGTGATCCAAGGGACTATGTACTGGGCCTTACTGGGGTAGAGTTAATTTTCTTCATAGCAGTCAGTATGGCGCTGTATTTCGGTTTGTGACTAAAACGATGTTAATAACACACCAGTGCTTTCGTTATTGCTGAGCAGTGCTTGCAAACCATCAAGGCTTTCTCTTTTCCCCACTCTTCCCCATCTCAAAGAGTAGGCTGGGAATGGGCAAGCAGTTGGAAGGGGACACAGCCAGGACAGCTGACCTGAACTGACCAAAAGGATTTTTCATGCCATATAACATCATGCTCAGCAATAAAAATTGTGGGGAGGGTTTTCTGGGGGAAGCAGCCATTGCTCGGAGACTGGCTGGGCATCAGTCTACTTGTAGGAGGTGGTTAGTGATTGCATTTACATCACTTGATTTGTTTTTACCTTTGTCTTTGATTCACTTATTAAGCTGGCTTTATCTCAAAGGTTTTGTTGCTCTTATTCTTCCTATTCTCTCCCCTGTCCTGCTGGTGGGGGGAGTGAGTGGGCAGCTGCGTGGGTGCTTAGCTGCCGGCTGGGGTCAACCCACCACAGACTACTAAAAGGGATGCTGGTGACAAAGGTAGATATACTGAATTACTTCACTAGTGCCAGCCATAGTGGTAAGCCATTAAGGGACAAAAGCAACATGCTTCTTGGGTTTTTTAGTGTTGGGGTGTTGTTTTCTTCCTCTTTGTTTGTTTTTAGGTTTTTTGTTTTGTCTTATTTTTAAACTGTCGCTCTAACAGATGTTTTCAAGAATTTTCTTGGGTTTTTTTGTTTTATTTTGTTTCACAATGGCATGTTTGGATTCCTTGTTGTTTAGACTTTTCCCCTTTTGTTCTTAATTTCTACCATTTTAAAATATCTGCTGGCTCACAGTTATAGCATGTGAAGAGGTATGCTGAACAGGCACAAAATCAGATAATCTGCATTTTACTAAATGGAAGATTTTGTCTCATTGTTTGTCAGTTTGGCTCACAGATGTTAAAGACTTAAGACCCACTGGGGTAAATACGTGGGAGAGAAGGCTACAAGATCTGGGAATGGTAGGGAAGGAGACCAATTTGTTCTGTCTGCTACCTACCATCTTCACAACTGACAGTCTGCAGATTCTTATGTAAATAGCTGATCCTGCTTGTACCACATACATAGTTTTGTTTCTCGACCCTTGAACTTCCAGGAAGGTTAAAAGGTGATTACTTCTGTGCAAGCCAAACAACTAGCTGGTCTGTCAGCAACAGTTTCACAACAAATTGGCTTTCCTGTTTTTCAATTCTAATTACTAGAATTTGCTTTTCTCCACAATTCTTCAAGCTGCTACTATCACACCCTAGTTCTGGCTAAGGGTATGGATACAAACATAAATAACTCAAAATCAGGGCTGAGGAAAATCCTGCTTCTACAGTGAATAATACAATAGACTATGGAAAATTGAAAATAATTTATTTTCCTTGAAAAATGTGTTTATTTTTAGAAATAATATATTGGTGTGGAGTGACTTTGAACACAGAAAATTGAAAATCCGAGATTAATACAGTTTCTGTATTGCTCATCTGAGAGGAAAATTAATTTTGTTTCCCTGGTGGCTAATCAGGTTTTCACCCTGTGCAACACAAAAGGAACAGTCAGTTCTCCTGAGGGGAGAGAGAAGGGAAAGCAGAGGGGAAGGGTAATTTGGTTGAAATTCTCAGTGAAGGGATACCACCTGGTATCCACATAGCTTCAGTCATCAAGATATTCACAATAAACTGTGAAAGGAAGTGAAACACGAGGTGACAATTTTCTGATTTGACAGAATTTTTCAGGATCATAGAATCGTAGAATGCTTTGGGTCAGAAGGGACCTTAAAGATCATCTAGTCCATCCCCTCTGCCACAGGCAGGGACACCTTCCATTAGATCAGGTTGTTCAAAGTCCCATCCAACCTGGCCTTGAACACTTCCAGAGATGAGGCATCCACAACTTCTCCGGGAAACCTGTTCCAGTGCCTCACCATCCTTGCAGTAAAGATTGTTCCTACCTGATCTGAATCTACCTTCTCTCAGTTTAAAACCATTACCCCTTGTCCTGTCACTAAACTGCCTGATAAAGAGTGCCTGTAGGTCCTGTTTAAATACTGGAAGGCCGCTGTAAGGTCTCCCTGCAGCCTTCTCTTCTCCAGGCTAAACAACCCCACTCTGTCAGCCTGGACTCATGTGGGAGGTTCTCCAGCCCCCGATTGTCTTTGTGGCCCTCCTCTGGACCTGCTTAAGCAGGTGAATGATAAGGGAGAGCTGTGAAGGCTGACAGTAGGGCTCAGCGATTCGGTGGCAGTACAGTAGAAGCGATCTCCTGTAAAGATGGAAGGATAGAAAGGTTGTCTGGATCATCTTTCTTCTGCGTACCACATTCTGTGAACAGCCCTCTTGTCCACAGTGTTCTCTGCAACAGTATTTGAGGGAAACCCAGGGAAGTCCCTAATAAAGGCAACTCCTTGTCTGGTATTTTGTGGTGCATCCTGGATGCTTCTCTCTCTGTACTTAGTGGAAGAGGGAAATAAGATTTAGAATGATTTTAATGAGTCCCCAAGGTGAACACTGCCCTATGAAAAAATGCACTGAAGTGCCTATTTGTAGCCACTGTAAGCAAAACGTAGATGACGTGATGGTTTTTCATCACTGGAACTTTTCAAGGCTCGATTGTACAGGGTGCTAGATAATCTCATTTAAGCTCCCTTTCCCACAAAAGGTTGGGCCAGGTGATCTTTTGAGGTCCTTCCCTTCCCAACCTGGGCTGTTTTATGATTCTATGATAGTTCAAATGTAAGTTTGAATGAAATCAATCCCATTTCAAGATAACGGTTTATTTCCATTAGCTAGAAAAGGCAGAAATGAGGGTTTAGGTATAGAAAATGAAGAACTAGGTACTACATGATATTTTTTCTTACTATGTCTTACTTATATATGTTTATAGTAAATTTGTGTGTTTCACACATTTTTAGTATTTCACACAAATGTAAATGTAATTGTAGTTTTATTCACTGACCGAGGAAAGTACTTAGAAACATTTATTTCTTTTTGTTTATGAGTAGTCTCACAGAAAGAAATCACTAAATAAACAATATCCATTAAAATGGAGAATCCGTTTAATGGGGATTGTTTTAGATTTTCAGAATTTGAACTGCTTTTAGCCAGTAGATATCAAGCGGTTTTGCCAGATCTTTGATAACATCAGATGTTTGTGTTAATACTGTTTAATGTGTTATTGGCATGTTTGGCAGGGAGTGATGAACTTGGACTTCAACAGGCTGATTCACTGAGACACAAGGCATAAATATGAAAATTGTTTAGCTTCCTTGAGATATTGAAATTTTATTTTCATTCATACCTTAATCCATCATCCGTTCTGTGTTAGCTATTTTAGAATTAAAGTTCTCTGCGTAGTCTTGTGGAATTCAGTTACAAGTGGTGGAACATAGATTATGAATTTTATCCATATAATATCAGAAAGAAAATGATCAAATAGAAAAAATTGGAGAGACATGCCTGAAAAGGTATGTAATGCCTAACTGCTCAGTGAATATCTCATATCAAATTCTATAAGATAATAAAAACATAGAATTATAGTGAACAACTAATAAAATCATAAAAATTATACCTTGTAAAATTGATAGATGCTTATGAAATAGCAAAAATAAATT
This sequence comes from Phalacrocorax aristotelis, assembly GCF_949628215.1. NCBI lineage: Eukaryota > Metazoa > Chordata > Aves > Suliformes > Phalacrocoracidae > Phalacrocorax > Phalacrocorax aristotelis. Next base: position 21,407,390 of record NC_134278.1, on the reverse strand, counting down.
CTTGTGATTTACTAATTTCTGTGTAGTAATGTCATAGTCTATACCCTAATGAGTAGAATTTATTGATTTATGCTGTTATTAAAATAATTAATGCACTTCTATCTTTAAACAACTTAAGATACAGTTTTACAATGTGAAAACCGCAGCGTTATGTTCTATAGCTCTAACTAGATGGTAATATTTCAATATGTAATTCACTAATACATGAGGGAACAACCTTGTGACATTTGGAGAAAGTAAAAATAAAGTTTTCATTTAATATCCATAGAGAGTTTAATACCTTAGCATTCCTGCCAGAAATAATCAGCAGTACAGGTCAAAGTTCAAGAGAAAAGCTTGCTGTTTTGCTAGATTGCCCAGGTAGTTGCTACATTAAAACGTATAGATACCCTTACAGACATACAGACATTTCTGACCCAAAGCTGTCACTTAACTTCAGGTTATTCCCTGAAGTTTTAGTTTTTCCTCCAGGAAGCTTTTCAGTTTGAACATGTGTTTCACCCAACAAAGAAAACATTATGAAGTCAAAAAGAACAGTGTAAGCGAAATATGACAAGTATGAAATGAGAGCTTCTCCTTGAATGAAGGAGAAGACAAATATTTTTCTCCACAGAAAGACTGCACGTTTCAATTCTTGGAGATCTATCTTAATGCTGCAAAGATGAATATTCTCAGTACTTCCAGCAATACTCTGCATGGTTCACTTGAATATTTAGTCCTTTGTACTGAAATTTTGTTGTTCTGTCAACATAGAGGAAATATTCTTCTAATATTGGAATGGTAATTCTACCAGATCCAGAAGAACCAGTAACTGTTTTACTCACATCACATGAAGACTGTCTGATTCCTTTGAATGTTATGGAACTCCGATTTTTTTTCTTCAGCTGCATGGCTCTCCCATTTTCTCAGTACTTTGCAAAATTTGCTTTTAGATTTCTTCATTTTAGTAAATTATTTCTGTTAAGAGTTTAAAAGTGATGTTATAAGTGGTTTTCATCTAAATGAAGTTGTGCTTCCGTATTCCCTATCCCTTGCTGCCTCACTCGCACACCCGAACAAAGGCAATCATTTCCTCCCGTTCATTCTTTTTTTAAAGACACGCTGGAAGAACTGGATGCTACTAGAGAGCATTTTAAAGATGAACAGTTGCCAACAAAAAGAAAGAGACAATAAAATTGCACACACTTTCTGAAATAGTCTGTATACATTACTGCAAAGTTTAGCTGGAATTACATCTTACTGTATGAAAGCAAGTTCTAAAAAAGTAGGTGGACATTGCACAGAAACAGCAATAGTGGCTTAAACCACCTCAACGTCACACTCTATTTCCAGGAGTTGCAGTGTGTTCAAGTAATGCAGATGCAGTAGAGTGGAAATAAGAAAACAATCTCTGTAAAAATTATATTGAACATGTAGAGAAGTGTGTGTGCATTTTTGTGACAGTGTATGTTTTATCTTGGGGAACCTAAAGAAATACGAAGTAGAATAATCAAACAAGCAGCCGTTGCACTTCTAGAGAGATGACAAGCAAGTCTCAGGAAAATGTCAGAGAGGAGAGAAAAGGAACAGCAGTAGGAAAGCAAGGAATATCTGTTCCAGTGACTTTCTGAAAGCGCTTTTGCTGGTGCTTTCCCTTATCTCACTTAAGTAACTATTAAATATTTTTTTAAAAAAAAGTAAATCCTTAAAATATGCAGTTTCCTTCTCATATATATGTTTTTAGAGAGCTTAATTAATCAAAATTTGTAGAGGAAATAAAATCAAGGTACATACTTTCAGAACCTTGACGTTAGTACTTCCTGTCTCCAGATCCTCTCTGTTCATGAAAGCGGAAGAGGGAGGAAGGGGAAAATTCTGGAGATTTCTCTAGAACAACTTGGCAGGGCAATGGTGCGAAATAACTTAGGGAGATCCATCCTTATGGATACCCACTGAGTCTCCCTTTATTTTTCCCTAAATATTTTTATGTGAAATGCTTTTAATCTCTTTAAGACGGTTTGAGCATTTTCTGAATTTTCTTCTTAGATAGTTTCACTGTTACTTCCTCAAAAAAAAGTTAAAAAGGTGTTTGAAAAGAACAAAGCCAAAACCTTTAGCATACTGTACTTTTCTTACTCTAGCTGATTTCCAACACTGTCATTGGATGTTGGAAAAAGAAATGTAGAGGTTTTTACCTATCAACCTTTCTATTACTAGTCTCTGTGTATGAAATATGGTTTATTTTATTTTGTGATTAGGTGTATTGTCTTCCCAATATGTTCCTGTTACCATTATTTTTTTGCATGGGCAATCTGGGTCATGGAGTAAAAGGGGTTGTATCTGAACTGGCATAAGGTTTCAGTGTGCTCCAGGCTAAGCAGCTATCTCCAGTTACACACAGACATATGAACAGAAACAACACTGATAGACTCCATCAGGCCTAAATATTATTGAGAGGGAGCTTGCTGGAATGATCTCAGACTCTAACTGCTTGTTTTCCCCGTTATTAGGAGATTTACATTTGGGTTCAGCTAAAGCAGCATGGAGATTTGTAAGTCACCTTTAAACACAATGCAGTTTTGAGATACAGCTGTATGAGAAGCTGCAACATTTCCATAAGTAAGTTTCCATGAATAAACTCTTTAACCATGAAACATTCAATAAGTTTCTGTTTAGTTAAAGCATTTTAATATATTTTTTAGGACTAGATAGACAAAGAAAAAAAAAAAGATATCAAGCTCCTGAAGATTTTGCTTTCTTAACTTGGTCTTGGTAGTTCTCACAGAGTTCCTTTGTCTTTGCCTCTGTCAGTCTCAAAAGAATGATTTAATCTTCTATTAGGTGGACAGCAAATACCTGTTATGGTGAGTAGGTAGCTGCAGAACAGCTGCATGCAACAAAGAGCTGAAGCAGGAACTGAAAATGAACACACTTTTATTGGGGAGCATTTATTAATGGGTTTAACATAGTTGCTTTCATTAGTTAAGACTTACCATGTATTTTAGAAAACTTGCTGCTGCTGTGTAGGTGGGCAGTAACATAAAGAGAGAAAAAAAAACATATTAATAGCAAGAATGCTAATTTGTAATATTAGACTGCAGAAGGAAGTTCTACTGTTCATGGTTTTCTTATTCTCTCAGTTACTCTATAAAATTTTCCTGAGCTTTTTTCTTGGGGATTTGGTCATAGTAGAATAACAGTCCTGTTATGATGACAGTGAGACAAATAATTAAAAAGTGTTTTTCACCTTGATTAGATGAAAAAGATCTGAGTTTCATTTCCTTTCTGTAGGGGCTAATTCACCATAAGTATTCTCTATGCCAGCATTGCATAAAAATAAAGCTACATAAAATCAGAAAATTATACTATAACTAAAATTCTGTGGGTTGTACAATTCAACTTCACTTTTTCCAGATGCTCTAAGAAATGCAATTGTTTCATCACTGAACGCATCTGGCAGCATTCCTCATTAAGAAGCAAGTTACAGTTTGGTCTCTATTGTCTTTTGCATGCAAATGATAAAACTCACATGCTTTAAAACACGTTTTTGCCATTTAAATTTGCACCCTTTTGCACCTTTACTGTCCACATCATACCACATTATGGTACCTGCGTTAAATGTATACTTAAAAATATTACATAATTTCTGTAATTCACTTGTGGAAATTGACTTCCTTTCAAGCTCTAAACCTGTTAAGAAAGCATCCACAATGAAGTAGTTCCTATTTCAGTACTATTATTTTACCCCCATCTATTTCACAATCACTTAATTCCCTGGGTTAGAGAAGCAGCAAGTAGTCTGGCATTATGAGCATTTACAATGTGCATAATCTTTGAGCACAAAAGCAGAATTACTCTAATTAAAACTGATGGAAGAATTCAGCTACCTGGCACAAAGGAGCTGTAGGAAGAATTGAAGTCTTTGTTAAGCTATAGATACAAAATGTAGCACTTAGATAAAGCACACAGAGAGTGTGGCTGGACAGCTACAGTTTTAAGCAGTACTTCCTAAGGGTCAAAGGAGTTAAGATTTTTTTAAGAAAAGAAATTTGTGTCTCTTTCTAACCCTTTTTGTTGTATATATATTTCATATATAAATGTTCAAAGACCTAAAAAGGATTTATAACAAATTACACTAGCCTTTTTAGTCATAAATAAAGGGGGTCTTTCTTTTGTCTCCTCCTCCCACCTGTATAAAACTGAGCACCATGGAGGGAGACCAAATATTTAAGCTAAAGGAGAACACTGGAATAAGAACAAAAGGGTGTAAACTATCTGTGGATAAGACTGGGGGGCTCTTTGAAAGGGCTGGTAGGAAAAAAAATTACCTGTTTTTGAAACAGGACTGGATAGATTCAGGAACAGTGCTGTATCGCATCCCTTGTTATCCCTGACAGTCGCTAGGAAGAACTGTCCACTCCTGCTTCCTTCGATCCTTATATCCTGTGCACAAACTAGCCTGTGTCTTCATTTTTGGTCACTCTGCTGGGTTTCCACTATGATTGAGCAAGCTTCTGTGAAGCAGTATCCTCTTTTTCTCATTTCTCCCTCCCCCACATTCCTTTGCCTATCTAAACAATGTTTCGTGCTCTTGACTAATTCACTGCCTTATATTGGGTGACCCTCAGTATTTCATCAGGGTATAGAGAGCTACAGAGTGCTAGATACTCTAGTTCAATGCTATTGAGAGGACCAAGCTGCAAGCTAATAAAGAGTTAGTGTATGCCCTTGTGATATTGAATAGATTAATTAAATAAATGTGTTTGTAAAAGATTAGACTTATGCTGTTTACATAAGTGAAACTCAATTATTTTGCATTTTATACATTTCCTGAAATAGTAAGGAAAATATAAGTTACGTAGAGGACTTACACCCACATAAAATTAACTCATTAATAAAGTTGTATTTCACATCACAAGGAAGATTAACAAACTCCTCTGAGATCACTGTATGAGCTGTACATAAGTATTGTTTCTCTTCAAAAAGTCATTGACTTAATAGGAGTGTGATTGAACAAAGGGAATGGGTCTTATAGCTGTCCCTAATATTTCAGGCACATTTGTTCGGCCACTGAATTGGGGCTGGATAGTGGTACCTGCTCTTGTTCTTTATTGTAGACAGCAGACAAAACACTTACTCATAGAGTAGGAGTGCATTCATGCACTTCAGATGGCAAATAAGCGAGCACATTGCATCAAAACTATTAAAGAACTGGATCAGTAAATCAAAAGGATTTTTGCTGTTGTTATTTTTTGTCTAATATGGTATTAGACAGCAAAAAGTCTAAGAGAAATAAGTGTAGCCTTGTATTTAAACAAATATGGCTCTAGCTATAATCAGTACTCTGGAGGAAGAGAAACTAATTCTTCAAAAGACTAACATGTCTATGAGATTTGCATGAGGTTGCCCTCATCAGTTAGAATGTACAGGAAATGTTTAGCTTTGAATAAAAGAATGTACGTTATGGTGACGTGTGCTGAGTAAATATTGGCCTGTAGAGTAGCACAGTTGCAAGGAATCATGGACTGGGGTCCTGAGATAATGTGCAGAAGGTTCAGGTATGTGACTTTGCCCAACACAAATTTCTTTCTGATGCATACTGAATATTGCAGATGATCTACCGGTTTATGGTGATAGTTGCATTTTCATGCTTGGGGAATTGTGGAAACAAAAGGGTTAAAGACTGACGTACAGGGGTACTATTACTATGAAACAGAGCTGATTTTTGCCCGTAGGTATTCCTATTATCCTATTATGGTCTTCTATGTGCTTTAAGGATTTCAGTGTAAAAGAGGAATGTTTTTATTTTTCTGGGTGCCCCAGTTCTTTAAGCCTGAAACGATGAACATATGGATGATTATAAATAAATTCTATGCTTGATCCAAAGTGAAGGGCAGTCTGTTGAGCTGATCAGTCCATAGGTCTAGGATGTGCATCTTCTACTTCAACAATTAATATGTAGACAAAAGCGGTTCTTGGTGCTTTTTACGTTTACTCCTGTATTAACTACAAAGATGATGGAGACTCCCTCCCTTTTTACATGGAGTCCCATGGAGAGGACAAAGGGGAATGGACACAATTTGCTCTTGGGGAGATTCTGATTGGACACCAGAGGAAAATTTTTCACAGTGAGGACAGTCACCCATTGGAATAATCTCCCCAGGGAAGTGCCACGTTGGATACCTTCAAGAGTCGTCTGGACAGGGTGCTGGGCCGTCTTGTCTAGACTGTGCTCTTCCTAGAAAGGTTGGACTAGATGATCCCTGAGGTCCCTTCCAACCTGGGATTCTGTGATTCTCGGAACTCTGGAAGTCTGTGAACTGTCTATTAGACTAGGAAGACATAATACAAAAGGATCATTGTGGAAAACTTTGTTGTAAGTAAAGGAAGCAGTGCCCAAATTATCAACAATTTCTAAGTCAGAGAATGCAGCCTATGACCTACTGGGTTTGATAACTTCAAAAGCTTCTGGTTTAGCTTTTGTACTCAGTAGCACAAGACAGCCTTCGTTAAATATTGTCTATCATTCAACTGAAATTACCTTGATCGTCATTTCATACCATTGCCAGTGGACGATGGCAGTTTTCTGACTGATATCTCTCTCCCCAGAGGCTCTTCTAGTCAAACAAAATCCTTTCCTGAGAAGTCTGGAAGTATGTTATAAATGCAAGCAAACACTGACAAAGCAAATTGGAACAGTAACAGCTATGCGAAAACCTGCATTTAGTCGTCTTAGCTCAATCTGTGCCAACTGGAGTTTGTATAAATACAGCCACTTAACTATCATCTAGAAATATTTTCAAATAAATTTGAAGCATATGAACCTGCAGAGTTAGACTACTCCAATTTGGTTTCTTAAAAAGGCCTGCGCTTGGGGTGGAAATGTTTGCATTTCTACAGATTCTTGATTCCACTTAAACATACACATTTCCAGTCACTCTTAGTCAGATATGTGTATGCGCATTTGAACTGGAAGTGGCACTTGATACTATAGTGTGTTGCTGACCTACCAGATATGTCGGTGATGGTTTAATAAAATTTCAACCTAAGAATTTTATGTTTGTTTTCTAGTAATTTAGCCATTTCTGACTGTTGTGATTTTTTGATATCTGAGCCAATTCTCTCTTTTTACAAGCAACATGTAACGGTAGATGAGCAATAAAACATACTACTTATTCTAAAATTACGAGTTCTGTGGCTTTGAACTCTTTTCACTTATAGCACATTGATAACTGACCTGAATTTCCTATAATGCTCTGATATTCCAGGAATTTTTTGAAGGTTGTCAAAGTTACTTTCTCAGGGATGGGTCTTCATGCTTCAGGTAATAGTTAGCCTTAAGCGAATTTATTTAAACTTCCATAGCTTCAGGGAACAGCTGATCCGGCTCAGGATGTATGTTCCAATGCACTATATGTACCATATCTTTCATATCCCAGATGTTTGTGTAGCCATTGTTTTGAGCTGAAACTCAGACTGAAGTGTGTAATTAATTAGAAAAAAGTAATATACCAAATAATAGAAAAACATTTAAATAATTTCCTTTTTTCTCTGTACTTACTGGTAATTATACTGGGGTAGTGTTATTTGTTTACATGAATAATGAAGCTTTGTGGTTAAAAACATCTTTTACTGTATTTGTAGGCAGAAATAAAAGTGCTAATTGAGTGAACTAAGCAAAATTACAGTTTAATTTAAATCTGTGAAGATTTCCATAAGCTGTATTTTCTTGATAGGTAAGTAATGGGGAGGGGTCATTTTCTAAGTGATCATAAGTAAGACTTATTTTCTCAGAGAATAGTACTTTATTTTTGAATTGGAAGACGCAGATTCTCTGTGGTTTCAGTGCCCAGTCTGGGACATACATAGTAACTGCTGTTACATATGCACCATGACAGGGACTCCTCAGATATTCAACCAGCCAAAGGGACTGATTGGCAACATGGGAATGGTAGCAAATCCATGTGAATATCATAGGAGAAAAAAAAATCAAGCACAAGGAGAAACAAGAAAAGCACCAGTCCTTCTTCTGCTTTATTTTCCTGTGTGTTTTGTCTCCAGTTAATACTTCTTCTGTCTCTGAATTTATATCTGGTTCTTTGACAAACAAAAACTTCATGCTTCTCTTAGTGTATAGTGCAGTTGTATTGTACTCGGTGGCTTTTTATATATCTATAGCCGTAGAGGGAGTTGTGCCTTATGAGCTGTGGTGAAAGCTTGCTGTGAACATTAGTTCCTGCTGAAGCACAAGAATGTCATGAGAAAGCTCCTAGATTACAGCAAGGAGTGGAGCAGCGGTGTGATTTGGGTACAGAGCTCACGGTGCTCTAGAAATCTCATTCATCGAGGTCTAAGTGTTTCACCTACTCACTGACTTCTGTCCCAAGATATATCTGACAAAATACATGTGCAGCCCCAAGTTGGAGAATTGCTGCCTGCCTACCTGAGATCTTTTTTTTCCTGTCTTCCTGTAGTTTCTTCTGAAGTATAAAATCTCTGTATTTTATTCAAGGAAACTGATCACTTCAGCAAGATTTTCCAGTCTCTTCTACCTGTGATCAGTAACTGCATAGCAAGCCCAGTTCAGTGGTATGCAAGTCCTGTTTTTAACTACGAACTTTGCGTGGGACTCATAATTTAATAATCTGTATTACTCATTCATAGTAATATAAAATATATATTTATCAGCTTGTTGAAAAAAAACGTTCCCAATAAGGACCATCTTTCCCTTTGTAACTGTAACCTTGCAGTTAACTTTACTGTGTCTGCAGTCATGACATCTGAATGTAATTCATTTCACTTTGGAAGTGAGCATTATTAGCATCCTTGCTAAATTCAACATTATTCTCTCTGTTTTTCTGGGCATTTAGAAAATTTTGGAGATGTTCATATATGTATGATGCTGGTCAGCTCTGTCTGGTTTTTTTTGTTGTTTGTTTTTTTCTTTTGCTTGAGGGCCCTGCATTTCAGTAGAGGGATGAGAGTAGAATGCTTTTATATATAGGTGGTATCAGTAACAGTGCAGTACTGTGTTGTTGTAGCTATGTTGTAGCAGTAGCAACATTCTGGATGGAAACAACTTCATAAAAATGATATTTTATTTCACTTTTCTCCCATGCTTTGTCTCATCTTTTTAAATTTTAGTTCGTTAAAATAGAGACTATATATTTGCAAAATGACAGGTAAAATACAATTTCTCAACATTTTAGTAATATAAGCAGAATAAACAACAGAGGAAAGTGACCACTAATAAATCAGTCATGGTAGTGATTACCTACTTCACAGCTTTTCTTATATGTATCTGTATGTTTAGGTGTGTGCATATATTCTGCAGGCTACTGGTGGCTTTCTGAAATTGTTAATTACAATATTCTAAGGCTCAGTTTGCAGAAAAGAAAGAGAAGACAATCCACTTATAAAGACAGATTACAGAACATTACAATAAGGATCTGTCACAAAACTAATACCCTGAATCTTTCATATCGTAACAGGAAGAGGCCAGAGCGAAATAGGAATATATTCTACTTTTAAATATCACAGAATCACAGGACCCCAGGTTGGAAGGGACCTCAGGGATCATTTAGTCCAACCTTAAATTACATACTTAAAGATATACTCTTACCTTAAATATATACCTTAAATATATATTGTTCTTTAAGAGAGTGTGTGTGTTGTCGTGGTTTAGCCCCAGTCAGCAACCCAGCACCACGCAGCTGCTCGCTCATTCCCCCCTCGTGGGATGGGGCAGGGGGGAATCAGAAGAGTAAAAGTGAGGTAACTCATGGTTTGAGATAAAGACAGTTTAATAGGTAAAGCAAAAGCTGTGCGCGGAAGCAAAGCAAAACAAGGAATTCATTCACCCCTTCCCATGGGCAGGCAGGTGTTCAGCCATCCCCAGGAAAGCAGGGCTCCATCACACGTAACGGTTACTTGGGAAGACAAACACCATCACTCCAAACATCCCCCCTTCCTTCTTCTTCCCCCAGCTTTATATACTGAGCATGACGTCATATGGTATGGAATATCCCGTTGGTCAGTTTGGATCAGCTGTCCTGGCTGTGCCCCCTCCCAGCTTCTTGTGCACCCGGCAGAGCACGGGGAGCTGAAAAAGTCCTTGACCAGTGTAAGCGCTACTTAGCAACAACTAAAACATCTCCACATTATCACCACTGTTTCCAGCAAAAATCCAAAACACAGCCCCATACTAGCTACTACAAAGAAATTTAACTCTATCCCAGCCGAAACCAGGACAGTGTGTATATGTATATATACGCACACACACACATATATATATGGATATCTTCCAGTAGCTGTATAGAAAGCTAATTATTTAAGCTAATTATTCATAAAAATCTGAGGAAATAACACCATAAGGTGCTACTACCACTTATGGCATGGACAGATTTTCAAAAGCAGAGTGTGTTGACTCATTAGCAATATTATACCGAGTTGTATAATTCATTCTGTGATTTGCTCGATGACTATGAAAGCTACAAGTCTCTTCAGGCACATACACAAATGTCAGAGAATAGTATTGGTAAAGTAGAGAAGTACAAAAGTTATCAGTCATGGTGTATAATTATGCTGGATATCTATGATAGATTTCTGTGAAAATAATTTTAGTTCCAATTATAGCATAAGATACCTAAGAGAAAATGGAAGGACTGGAAGAGTGTTGCAAGTCACTTCAGAGTTAATAAATGGATTGTCATTTTCCTTGCATATTTGTAGAAATTGTTCAGACACAAATGCTTGTTTTGCCAATTAAGCATTAAGGCAGAGGGTATTGCTCATTGAATACTGCAAAGCTAAGGAAGGTAAGAAACAGAAGTATTTATTTGAAACCTCTTTATAATTGACCAGTGGAAGAGAGACAAGTGTCAAGAAATCGTTATCTATTGAACTAACTTAATTCTGCTTTATTCCTTTCCAATACTGCTTACAATCCAATTTTAATTGTATAAACATTTTTTTTTGAAGCCTCTTTGCTTCCACTGTCATTTTAAAGAGTACTTGTACTGTGAGGTCTCTGTTTTCATGCATTTTCCTTGCCTACTCATAGACATAAAAGCACAATATCAGATTTTTCAGTTCTATTCATATGGGTTGAGCTGAAATGCCAAATTAAAAAAAAAACTTCGAAACATGCTTTAGTCTAGGAGGCATTTTAAGTATGAAGTCCTATTCTTCCTTTCCATTCTCAGGGTTTAAGAATTTTTTAAAACTTTTAGTTGTCTGGATTTGATTGGGTTTTTTACTATTATATGTTATGATCTAATTCTCTTCCTATGTTTTACCACAACTTCTTGGTTGTTTGCCTACTGCATTACAGGCTTGTACATAATCTTCCCCCCAGATACTTCTCAAGCCCAAGACTTGCACTTTTTGTGAATTTCAAGTGTTTGTGAAATGTGTGTACTGCAAGATCGGACATGCATCAGGAGATTCAATTCCTTTTATTTCAGAATTTTTGCTTCAGACTTTTAGTCTGAGTTAGGTGTGTAATCTTAAATTTTCGTCTATAGATGCAGGATAGGATTCATTTCATCTAACTTCAGATGTTTTAAGTGTAAGGTTATCATCCAGACTCTCCTCATTTAGGGATAGACACCTGTGGGTGATGATTCCTTTTTATCCTAACAACTGTACTGATCTCTAGGAAAAATATTGACAACTACTTTAGAGTTGAATCTTCTAAATCGCCAAAGTTAAATGATGTGACTTCTGTTCTCGGAATAGATCTTAGCTAAAAGGCCATGTGGGTGAATTCATTCTTCAAAGACATGCTCCTTTTCAATTTTAATTGCTGTTACAGTTCTGGTCTATAGTAAGGCAGAACCTGATTCAAACAGCCAAAATCCTGTCTGAATTTCTGAGCAGTGTGATTATTAATTATCAGGTATGTTTGAAGGTTTAGAGCAAGCCGTGGTAAACATAAGGCACGAGAATGCACATCTATGAATTGTGCAATGCACAGCCATGAATTGTGCCAGTGACTTGTCTGCCTGAGTTAGATATGTAGGATTTCCCTAAAATGGGTGTTGACAATAAAAATGAGGCAAAAAAGTTCATTTGGTTTTCCTAAAATACGAGTCTTGTTTTTCTTTCCAGGCTCTGGACTGTAGTTAGCTAAGTGACATCTAGAAACACCTATTTATATTTTTAACATGCTCTCTTACATTCCCGAGAAATGCATGTGAAAAAGAGAAGCAAATAAACCCTGGCTTGATGAATGCACTTAGAGATATGCAAAATCTGCAAATCAGAGCCAGCATGAAAAGCAAGCATTTCCTTTGATGCCCTTTTCTCGTTCATATATATGAACACACAAGTAAGTGCATACACATACACAGTTAGCTGCAGTAAGTGTACTTAATCAAATATTAAAAAAAGAAACCAAACCACTCACTTTTACAATTCTCCTTTTATATTAATACTACAGTAATGCAACAGTGCAACAGTGAATGTTACTCCAATGTTACTGGATTTGTCTTTTTGGACTTACTGGACTGGTGCAAGGGCCTCAGCACCACAGAGCAGTGTGTTATTTAGTGACCTTCTGAACTGTTAATACCTTCTTGTAAGCACTGTAACTGATTTTTGTTTTTCTTAGCATGTGTGTGGTTCAATACTACCACCTCTTCAGACGCTGCCTAAGAATGCAAAGTAGCTCCAGGAGGGTATGATACAGTAGGAGTGTCTTTTAAGGTATTATTCCTTGGTAGTTTTAAACCAAAGCATTAATATTAAAGTTCCTTCCTTTTCAAAATACCATTTGAAATATAAGTCAAATTTCATCCTCTGCAGCAGTTTTTAATCTACTGTTTTGTTTTATTCCATACACGTTTTGGATTGAATGTATCTTCATAATATTTGACTAAGATCTTCCAAAAGTACATTAGGCAGTATGTCTGTCATACTGTCTCATCTCTTGACGAATATAAATGTTTGTGTGCAAACATTCTTTGCTTCATTCAGAGGAAACATAGTTCTTATGCTGTGTTTGAAAGTTTTCTTCAAAATGTTTTATTAGGAAGCTAAAATTCTTCCTTGTTATTCCAAAGTCAGAGAATTAAAATGGTTCACATTTGTGGCTTTTCTAAAAAGCCAATTGTAAATAAGAAAGTGAGTTCTCAGTATTAAATTTATTTGGTTTATGTTTCTTCCCATTATGGTTTTTGTGTACAGTATTGTGACTATATTATAGATTTGTTGGTTCTAAAATAATCTATTGGACTTTATGAAATACTGATGATGCTACACTGATTGTAAGCTAAAGTCAGTATTACTATTATATTTACCATATAATGACACGTAAAATGTTATCACAAGGTACAGGAGCATTTGTTGACAGGATCTTGCATTTTTTGCCAATGTTCACCTCCTCCTACCCCAAAACTGACATTCTGACATTTTTTCTCTGGAAGGCAATGCAGTTGGTGTCCTTTTCTCTTCCTACCGTATCACCTTTTTGACATTGTTGCACCCAGGCGGGATTCACTGAACCTAGACTATGTGGATCACATTGCTGCACTTCTTTAACTTTTTTCTTTTTCTTGGTGAAACTGTCTTGAACCCAGGGTCCTGGGTGAGTCTTAGCCAGCAGCCAAATCCCCACCCAGCTGCTTCCTCACTCCTCCCTCTCAACAGGATAGGGGGAGAAAATAGGATGAAAAAGTTCATGGGTCAAGATAAAGACAGGGAAATCGGTTACATATTACCATCACTGGCAAAACAGGCTCACCTTGGGGAAAATTAACCAATTCTATTGCCAATTAAAATAGATTTGGGTAGTGAGAAACAGAGACAAAAAAACTGAACCAACAGCTTCCCCCCATCCCTCTTCTGAGGCTCAACTTCACTCCTTCATTCCTGATATATTCATCAATGACCTGGATGATGGGATAGAGTGTAACCTCAGCAAGTTCGCTGATGATACCGAGCTGGGAGAACTGGCTGATACACCAGAAGGCTGTACTGCCATCCAGCGAGGAGTGGACAGGCTGGAGAGCTGGGCCGAGGGGAACCTGATGAAATTCAACAAGAGCAAGTGCAAGGTCCTGCACCTGGGGAGGAACAACCCCAAGCACCAGTACAGGTTGGGGGCTGAACTACTGGAAAGCGGCTCTGTTGAGAAGGACGTGAGAGTGCTGGTGGACAAGTTGACCATAGGCCAGCAATGTGCCCTTGAGGCCAAGAAGGCCAACAATATCCTGGGGTGCATTAAAAGGAGTGTGGCCAGCAGATCGAGAGAGGTTATCCTCCCCCTCTACTCTGCCCTGGTGAGACCACATTTGGAGTTCTGTGTCCAGTTCTGGACCCCCCATTTTAAGAAGGACAGGGAACTGCTTGAGCAAGTCCAGTGGAGAGCTACCAAGATGATGAGGGAACTGGAGCATCTCCCTTATGAGGAAAGGCTGATAGACTTGGGTTTGTTCAGCCTGGAGAAGAGAGGACTGAGGGGGGATTTCATAAATATCTATAAATATCTAAAGGATGGGTATCAAGAGGATGGGACCAGACTCTTTTCAGTGGTGCCCAATGACAGGCCAAGAGGAAATGGGCACAAGTTGGAACACAAGAAGTTCCACCTGAATATGAGAAAAAACTTGTTTCCTGTGAGGGTGACAGAGCAGTGGAACAGGCTGCCCAGGGAGGTTGTGGAGTCCCTGCCTGGAGACATTCAAAACCCACCTGGACCCTGTGCCCCCTGCTCTGGGTGTGCCTGCTCAAGCAGGGGGTTGGACAAGATAATTTCCAGAGGTCCCTTCCAACCCCTACCATTCTGTGATTCTGTGACTCCTCTGCCTCCCCGGCCCGAGCTGTGCCCTGTGGTGGGTGGGTTGGACCCGGCTGGAACCGGTGGTGTCCAGCATGGAGTAACCCCAACCTTCCCTCACAGAGGCCGCCCTGCAGCCCCCAGGGCACCTGCACCCCGTACACATACAGGTAATGTGCGTTACCCTCCTAATTACAAGTCAAAGCATTTGTTTCCCCCTATATGCTGCAGATGTCAGCGTGGCTGCCTGCAGGATATTTACTTGTTGAATTTTTTGCAGCCATACACACTTGGCCTGAGCTTGGATTTTTATTCAACTATCAGGCCAAAAGTCTTTCCACTTCTGGGCCCAAGTCAACTTTCATATAGGGGTCAGGAATTTAAACATCTGTTTTTTTATATAATTATAATAATATTCACTGCCTGATTATGTGCAAGATTATGAAGTCAAGCACATCTGCTGATTCAAGTCCTTATGTGCAATTTCATAACTAATTACTCTTTTTAAAGAGAATAAGGTAATTAATTATTTGTTAACTTTATACATCCACTCATAGAAAATATTTGCAATTAAGCTTTATTGGTCAACGGCTCCAAAATTCAGTGGTTCTATCAGTACAATGTGGCAAAAAAAAAAGAATTATTTACTGTCTTTTGTAAACATTTTGGTCACATTTAGAAGCATTTGGTGTGGTTGTGAAGGCTCCGTTGCAATGTAGTTTAGCATAAATAGTGCAAAGTCATTAGGTGGTGTGGCTGGGCTAGGAGAAGAACATCAATTCATTTCAAGGCCTAATGCGGATATTAATGAAGTTTTGGAAGACAGATTCATCAGCCGAAGACTGAAAAGTGACTGCAGTCTAATTTAAACATATACAAGGATATACTGACAGTTTCTTCAATTTTATCACAGGCATTTTTCATCTCTCCCCCAGTTTACACAGGGACACACGTATATATGAAATACATACAAAGTTTTGTACGTATGTCTGAACTGTGTTTTCACAAATGGTCCAATATGACTATTGTAAGAGTCTGTTTCAGCTTTTGAATAAAGTAACCATAACCTGTATATGTTTGTGTGTGTGTATATATATGTGCAGCTCAGCTATATATGTCAGAATGATAGCAAAGGTCTCCAAGACGTTCACTCTTTTAGCTCCATTCAACTCATCATGGATGATGTATTCCAAAACAGAACTATATCGAGGAATATCCATTTTGAATCTTGCTGGTGCATCCAAATATTATGTGATGATAGATCTATATAAATACCCTAATATTAAACATTCCTTTTGAGGGACGGTTTATATGAGTTGGCATAGGTTTCATGAGTTTCTCAGCATTTTGTGTAAAGTAGCTGGCCTAAATCCACAAAATGAACATTCTATTTTAATATTCTAGTGCAATTCTAGTTTATTTTAGTTTAATTAAATTTAAACTATTGAGCTTTACCTCACTTAAAGGTAATCTAGAACTTATGGTTAAAGATAATGTAGAAATCCAGAATCTTTGAATCAGGTGCTAAATTTAAAACAAAGCATCCAGTTACTGCAGAATTTCAGAAGTATTTAAGAGTAATGGGATAGCTGAATCTAGCCTCAAAATTTTGCATATGTGTATATATGTATTAGTCTATTTTAATACATATAAAATAGGCCTTTATATATTTAAAAGCAACTGTTATATATATATCCTATATATTTTTTTTCTATGTATAATAGTCTGCAAATAAAGGGAAAAACTATCTTTGTAACGGTAGTGTAGGAGTACCAGAGGTACCAATCATCTTCAGTCCTTAGTAAGTAATAAGCAATGTCTATAATATTGCAGGAAATAAGGGGCAGAGAATTTCACGAGACATAGCTGCTTTTATACATTGGAACTGAAGAGACAATGGTTTGCTTTGCACTCCTGACATACTCTTGTATGACCTTAAAAAAACATTCTAATTTTGCTGTGCTTCAGTTCCTGGTTATTCCTACTGTGATCATCTTGAGAGGGTTTAGTTAGAAATCAATGATGATAATGTTTTTTTCCACAATGAGACCTCAGGTTCTATTGTAGTCAATTGTCCACAAAATCTTTGACTTGAGTAGAACACCTCATTTCAGAGTACGGGGGGGAGTAAGGAGCACTAGCTGTTGTATTTTTGGTAGTAAATAATTTAAATGTGGATTGAGCTTGTGAAAAAAAAAAAAAGTAAAAATGCTTGAGCAGAGAACAAGAAAAGCAGAGAAATGGGGCCCTGAGGGAGAGAGGATTCTGTCCTTCAGGAAGGAAGAACTTGAAAGGAAATGCAGGTCCTTTCTGGGAAACTTGCTTAAGCTCCAGACACTTTTCTTTTTCTTTTTCTTCTTCTTGTCTTTTTAATCTCTTTCTGTTTTGCATCCCCTACCCCTTTGCTTCTGGACCCTCGTTCTTCAAGCTCTCTAATCTGATCGGACTGCCTGTTCTGTGCTTTCTCTGAGCTTACTGAGCTCTTGCTTCTCCCCTGCAGAGCTGGATTTCCTAACTTAATGAGTGCAAAACATTATCATTCCCTCCCAGGGACTGATCTGTGGTCACTAGCGCTACTGCAGGTTGTTAGTAATGGAAGTCACTGTTTGGTGAACTGAAAGATGGGTGGGGAGGATGGAGGCAGACAGTGTAAGTCTTTATTAAATATATGGATTTTACAGGTACAGCAAACAGTAAGCTTTTAGCAGCAGTACTTTATATGGGTGATTCATATGCCTGCTCACTTAATCAACCAAATCAGAACATGTCCCTGTCCGGACAATGTGTTCTTCAGTGTTAGCGCTGGGGGTTTTATAAGCCCTTGCGCACTCTTTTCCAGAGTATATTTATAGCCTAAAATTCTTAGCCTGCATGACTGCTTACTTGATTTCTTCCCCTGTCCTGGGTTTTCATATCCATCAGGCATAAGCTTGATGTTTTCATGTAGATGAATACATCAGTCACTGGTGGAAGCATTATTTCAGGTGCACAAGAGGAAGAGTTATGGTGTTTGAGGTAATCCCGTCTCTCATGATGTTGGCCAGTGTGGCATTGTGCTAAACTAGTGGTCTGAAGCCACACAAGCACCAGCTTCCTCCAACTACAACATTAGGACCAGTAAATACATCTATAGGAGTTAGTTTGCTGTGGTTAGTTACTTTTGTGCTTGGTACATGCATGCTCTGGTTGTGCTCAGGTTGGAGGACACAGGCAGTAGCATCCATTTCTTACAAACAGGATGAGGGCTGCAGACCCTGTGTGCAGGCCACATACAAACCAAATGCAGTACCTGTTTCTTGAGTGTCATGGGTATGAAACTGGTGAATACTTCTGCCCTGTAATAGGAATTGAGTTCCATCAAAGACATTATTTGAAGTTCTGCATTTAAAAAAGGTCATTACGCAGTAATGTACTATGCCTTTAATTAAATTCTGATGTTTTAATACATGTGCCTATACACATATGTGTGTGTATACGTGTTCCCTTCTGGTTAGCACATACATACAGACAATGAAGACAGTCACAAAAATCAAGACTATATTTGAAACAAAGTGCTTAATGTGCCACCTAAATGAATCAAACCAAATACTTAAGATATAGATACGTATGATGTATTAATATATATTTATGTGTCTGTTTATGTGTATACACACACAGTTAATGTGTAACATCTACATAAACACATATTTCCCTACTTCCCTGTGCCAGTTTTGTAAAATGAATTTGTTTGTAGAAGTTGTGTTCAGCTGGTATATAAAATCAGGTTGCCCACCAAATTTTTTATTCAGATTATTCCATTGGTCTTGCCTACTCTTATCCATTGTTGGTGTGGCTTGACCCTCAAGATATTCTTCATTCCCAGTCAGAAATGTTCATACTGAGTTTCTTATAGATCAACAGAGATGTTGATTTCATTGTAAATAATGTGCTTTCCATGACTGGTGGTTCTTTGGTTTAAAGTAGCTGTTATTTGTCACACTGACAGGTACACCTACTGCGAAATGCTGGCGATGAAGTTACCATCACTGTTCAGTACCTCAGGGAAGCTCCATCATTTTTAAAGCTCCCATTAGGTAAGAGGAAATTAACAGATAGGAGTAATTTGTTTTCCTCTTTTCAGTATTCTCATAATAAGATGACAGTGACAGAAATAGGAATTCAGTCCTTCAGTGTTTTACAGGAAGAAATAGAAAATTGTGTGTGTACTTTATTGCTTAACATATAAGAATCTAATGCATACTGCATGACTGCTTCTGTTTAGTTTATTCAAAATAAAACTGAAACCTCATTACAATGCAGTACAATCATGAGTGATAGCTGAAAGTTTTTCTCCAGAAGCGTGCCTGAATACAGTAAAATAGTGATTAGAAACATTTGAATCATACAGTCACACTGAGAGGTATTTTCAGGACACTTACCAAACAAATGCATAACATTAATTGTGCATATTTCATCAATTACTTTGATATTTTGATAATTTTTGCCAGAGAGCAGAATTACGATGTGACATCTGAGTAGCAATAGTAGAATTTTATGAACAATGCAGATGAGGGAAATTTTTGGTTCTTCTGGTTAGCAAATACAAATATTCAAGATACTCACTTGAAATCAGTGTTGCAAGTAGAAGAGTGTACATAATGTTTCAGCTAACTTAATCAGACCAAATAATTTTACACCAGTTTATCTTACATATGATTCTCTTTTCAAATTAAGCAGAATACATTTAAAGTATGTCTTGTTTGGGGGATTTAGGTAAGTTGGGTTCAACTATGTACTTGTTTTTTCTTGATTTCAACAGAATCTTAGGTCTCATAGGTCTAGCTGTTGTTAGAAGAGTGTCTGTCATTTCATCTAGATTCTTACACCTGTTAAAAGCAAACTTGATGGACCTCTACTAAGCTGAACTATAAATGTCATACTAAAACCCTTATTTCAGTTTTTGCTGCCTATCATTTCCATTTAAAAATGGAATCTATTTTCAAATAAATCTTTTCTTTACATTTGGAGATCTCTGGTCAGTGTTCCTTATAATGAAGCTTCGGGTTTTCTAGCCTAAGTCATCAGAGAACTATAGACTAATACCTATCATGCCTTGGATAGCTGTGTCCAAGCTTCGATATGACTTTGGCAAGCTAGCAGGGTATTGCCAGTAGTTTGTGTTGTAGACTACATTCATTTGTGGTTAAGACATTCCTACCAGCAATTTTATCTCATCGTACTGACTGACATCACATACACACTTGGACTCTTATCACTTGTGGTCGGTTAACCTTGGCCAAAAGCCAAACTCCCACCCAGCTGCTCTTTCACTCCCCCTCCTTAAACAGAAAATGGGGAGAAAATAGAATGAAAAAGCTCTTGGGACAAGATAGAGACAGGGAGATCACTTATTAATTACCATCATGGGCAAAATAGACTCCTCTTACTACATGTTAAAATAGATTCAGGCAGTGAGAAACAAAGACAAATAAATTGAAGCACCTTCTCCCACCCATGTTCCCAGGCTCAGTTTCATTCCTGACTCCTCTACCTCCCCTGCAAGTGGTGCAAGGGGATGGTGAATAAGGGGTTGGGGTCAGTGCACAGCGTTCCTCTCTGCCACCCCTTCCTTCTCACACTTTTACCTTGCTCCAGTGTGGGTCCTTCCCACCAGCTGCAGTCCTTTGCAAACTGCTCTAGCGAAGCTCTTCAGGAAAAATCTGCTCCAGCATGTGTCCCCTACAGGGGATTTTAACTTATGCTTTTTTCCTCACTGGTCTCTCTGCTGTTCAGCATTTTTCCATTTCTTAAATAGTTTCCCAGAGGTACTACCAGCTTGGCTGAGGGGCTCAGCTGTGCCCTGTAGTGGGTCCATTGGAGCTGGCTGGAACCAGCTGTGTCCAGCACAGGGAAGCCCCTGACCATCTCCCACCCCTGGAGCCACCTTGCCTCCCAAAACCTTGCCACTTACTCCCATTACACACTCTTATGTGAGAGAGCTGCCACCTTCTCAAGGAGTTCATGCAGGTCCAGGAATACTGGTGCCCTCTTGGTACGCCAGGGGAGAGAAGAGGGACTTAGCTGACTCCTTCATTGCCTTTCTCACCAGGAGGCACTGCAGCCGTTCCTGTCTGGGAAGCTGAGATCATAGCACTGCTTCCATAACATGCTGTTTCTGGAAGGAGAAAGCAGTGATTAGCAGAGAGACCATCTTCTATCTCCATGTGACCAGAGGTGCGTGCAAAACTTCTGTAGGAAATAACCTCCATAAACACTTGAACCAGGAACTTTCACCTTACAAAAACCTCCATTCTCTTTCAAAAGGCCTGTTCCATGGTCTGTGGCCAGCTAGCACCATTTGGAGACTGTCCCTGATTGCTGTTGTTCAAAGAAAACCTGTTTGGAATAGGGAAGACAGTGCCATTTTAGACAAACTATCAGAGACTATCAACAAGCACAGCAGAGATGCAATGCTTCTTAAATGAGAGAGACATCTTGGATACAAACTGCACATTTTGGGCAGCTTGTTAGACTTGTCTTCTTTACTCAGAGCATGAGGAAATCTTTGGCAAGCATTATACTACCCTGTCTAGTCCCATGTATGATCCCGTGTGTTCAGTCCTATAGCACATGGTCAACAAAAGGACTTGCTAAGTGTGATCAGACAGGTGAGGAATTAAGAACTGACCCTTATTCTGACCTGAACCTGGACCTCAGCATAGAGCTCACCTGCTCCTCTCCAGGATGTTCTGTGCAGCATCCAACACAGGCTGAAACCAAGTTCAGTGAGTGAGATGATCTTTGGTGATTGACTTGACAGAAATACTCGTTCTTGTGGTAAGGAAATAACCAAATAAGGTGTAGAAAACTATGGAAAATAGGGTTATACACTGAAGTTAAGGAGAATAGTGGTGGTGGGACAAAGCACCCCATTTCAAGAAGAGCTTTCCACAAGCCTATACACAAAAGGGAATTTCAGTCACGAAGTATCAGTGACACATATAACAAGCTAGGTAGCAATTGGGCTATGCAAGAACTTCCCAACTCATACTGCAGGCAAGATTTAAGTGCATACATGCATAAATCTGAAGTATCTTGGCCTTTCCTAGCATCCCAGAAGACTCAGGTACATGGTCCGCTACCTTCAAGCATTCAGTTAGAGTGGCTGCTATGCTGGCAGTTTTAGTCTGTGGTGCGTACACTTTAAATGCAACCATACTGTCTCTTCCTGTTAACCAATATTATTACTGTTTCTTGTAAGTTCACGATCAAGATCACCATCTGCCTCCTCTGCTTCCTTCTGATACCTGTTCCTTCCCTGCACTATCTCATGCCATGGCTAGCAAATGTACAAGAAGGCACAACAGGGAAATATCTGCCTGTAGTTCTCACCACATTTTTTTCACTCTTCACTTTGCTTCTTCACTCTTTCATGGGTCATGAACAACAAATATGGAACTTGGCATGTTTTTGGACATGGATACAGATTTACTGGCGCTTAAGGATGAGACAAGGACTTCTTGCTTCTGGGTTTGGAGGAAGCTGTAACCCAGGGGGGTATACCAGTATTGATTATTGTCTCTTTCACAACTGCCTTGGACTCTTGGCCCTTACTAGACCATTGAGACTGTCCATAATAGTAAATTAAATTATGCCAGCAAATATTCACTGCCACAGGAAACTGATCAGCAATTTTATAAAATATTACAGAATGATTGACATAATTTTGCATGGGGCAAATACTTATGTCTCAAAAACATTCAGGTCTGGATCGGAGGTTAGCATGGGCCAGTAGGGTCAGCAACTGTCTGGCTCCATGGCTAGGATGATTCCTCATCCCATGACCTGTGGATTGCTCAAAGGTCACTGACAGCTAGAGAGAGAATAGATCTGTGTTTCTGGAACCGGAAGGAAGGAATTTTGTTTTTTGGAGCTGGTTCTGGAAGTTATTAGTGGCTGTGAGGGTTTTTTGTTAGCCTGTTACAGAATAATTCTCTGGAGCTAACTGGATTACCCATCCCAGAGTTGAGCAAGGTATGTAGGACCCTTTTAGATAAGATTCACTGCTGCTGGGAAGACGGGACATTTTCTCTGTGGCTCTTCAGGACATTTTATGCTAAAACAGGCTCTCTTCAGAATTTCTCTTTGGTAGTTATATCAAATTATTAGAATATTCTGAAGCTGCAAAGCTTACAGTGTAGTTAAAAATCACCAGGAGTGTTTCCTTTGATTTTAATACTGTGGTGGTTCTGGAATAGGCTTTTCGTCTATTGGAGGTTGTCTGTGACAGAATTAGCAAATTGGATGAATGAGATTTTATTTTTATACAAGAGGTCTCCAGTATCATTCAACAATGTTGATCGTAAAACAAATTGTTGTAAGGAATAAAGTCTTGCTAACTACTTGCTGTACAATGATCTGCTGCATTTTGGGGGTTTTGTTTGTTATTTAGAGGTGTAGTGTAATTCACTGGCTGAAATAAACAACCATCTGTTGATGGGACTCTACCAGAACTTTAACTGAGACCTTTCTAGGTCTAGAAAACTTACAGCTTTTAAAGTTAAAAATAAAACCCAGGCTTTATTAAAGTAAGTAGTAGAATACCTAACTTTTTAAATTGAAAAATCTAAGTGATTCTGTCAAAAAGAGTATGAAAGGATTTATAAACAACCCCTACCTGTAGCACTGCAAATGAGTTCTTGCTTTAAGTTTACTGTCAGTTAGCTTGTGATTTCCTGAGTTACTGCTAGGTCTGCAAAATCCCCTGTGATCCTTACAAAGTTTCTTTCCCTCACCTTGGAGTTCTACCTGTCTTTTTCCTGCTACACCCAGGGGCATCTCAGTCTCTTCTGTGAACTGCAGATTCCTATATCTTTGCTCGCTCTCGCTCTCTCTCTGACCCCTCTCACCTTACAGGCTAGGTTTTTTTTCTTTTCTACTCTGAGCATACTCAGCTATTGCTCAGGTAAAGATCAAGCAAAGATCTTCTCCTCCCCCACAGGATCCTTCCTGACCCAGCCTTCTCAAGAGACTAAAAGTGCCACAGCTGAGAATAAGCAAATTAAACAGATGAAACCTGTCATAGTGTAGGTTTGCATTTCTCATAGGCTGGCTCTCTGACTGTGATTTGGGTGGGATAAGAGGACAGCTAGGCAATAATGATTGCTGGAAATCTCATAACAAACCAAATTCCTTTTTTTCTGGCATCAGTACCCATCACAATACTGTGTTGTGGTCATGGTAGGGTGAGTCACCTGTAGCATGTTTTATTTTACATAAACACTTTGTTTTGATTTTCTTTCTCAAACTAATGTTCCAGAGTTTGGACTGGTACCTTGATTTGGAGTCTTACTTACTTGGGCAAGGGCTACAGTAGCAGTAGTACAAGATTTACTTTGTGTTAATGTATTCTGTATCATGTATATCGTGTGTGTACATACTGTGTTTTGTTCAAAGAACAGGGAGACTACACGATTGCTCTAGGGCTGCCATGTGGGGAGGCAAACAGAGCTCCTTGGAGAGAGGAGAGCACTGCAGCTTCCATGAAAGCAGTTGAGCATATACAGTGGGAGCTTCTAAAATGTTGAATGAGGCCACGAAGGAGTAGTCCATGACTGAGTGAGGCAGAATAGGCAGGGAGCAGACTAAAATGCTTGTGAACTTGTTTGCAGTCAAGTGGTGGAGGTGGCAGAGCCTGAGAGAGGCTGTGTAGTTTGTTGTGACTCAGAAGACCAAAGAAAGTTGCTGAACTGAAAAGCAAATCTGCAGGGACACTCTGGGAGGAGGGAAATTTGTTCCCTAACCTTTTATGCTTAGCTTTCCCACATAATGGATGTCAGTTTTTTCTACCTAAAAAAAAATCATTCTAATGGAGTATTTTGTATAATGGTAAACCCAGGATTTAGATAGTTGAAAATACGTAATTCATGTCTTTTGATATGCTCAAATGGCCGAAGAGGTGGAATAATTCCACTTTAAGAATCTGTTTGACTCATGAACCTGTCATAGTTGTCTGCTGCCGGCGACAGTGGGATTCCCCAACAGGCAGACTCTTCAGTGGAGAATTTAATGCCAATTTTTTTAGTTTATTAAATACGAAAATGTTCCGCTTAGTCACTGTGTTCATCTATGAGCCTGAACATAGATTTTTATCGTCTACTGTACGTACATAGCAGCTACAAAATGTCGTAGCTAGCTACTAAAGTCAGCGCTTGAGTTAGACCCGTACAGGCAAAGCATAACAGTTCCTTCTGCTGACATTATCTAACATTGTACAGAAAGGACTGCAACAGAAAACACGCTGAAACTTCAGAACTCAGGGTATAATTCTGAGACCTCAGCACCAAACTGACAGAGATTTGTTGTGGAGAAAATGAGCCTTTGTTGAATTAAGTTCCATTTTCCTAAATCTTTTGGATATGTGGAGTAGATACATACAAAATTATATGACTAAGAATGACTTTTTGACTTTTGTGATGTTAGACTTGACAGACCTATTAATGTGAAATGATTTACAGGCGATTTCAGGTGACTTCTTCAGATGGAAAAATGAGTTTTCAGTGATGATGAATATAATGCCATGAAATTGATTTGATGGGCTTTATTGATAAGACCAACTGCTGTCTGACAGTAATTGTATATTATTGGCGTTACGTTAACATCTTACGTTTAAGTAAGAATGCTGTGACTTTGTGCTGTTTCCGTTGTTGCATGTTATGAAAGTATTAAGCTTTCCTGGAATAACTTTAACTACTAAAGCAGGATCATGTGTGTAACTGCTAAAGGAAGAGATACCTTGAAGAATGTAACTGTGTAATCTTAACATATTAACATAGTATCAACATTTCATGATGTTTACTTTTAATTTCTCAGTTTGAGAAGGTGGATCATTCTTGAAAGTAATTGGCATTTTAAGAAAAAAGTATATCCATTAATGAAGTATATGTATATGTACAGTTAGTACTTGCCTGAGAGCTTCTTCTTAGCTTTGTTTATAAATGCAGTCCATGGATATACTCTAAGGTGAGGCTTTCAACGCTCAATAGGAAATTTATTCCTTAAATTAGTGGGATTTGTGTAACTGAATGTCTTACTTGGTTTTGAATCTCATTTGTAGTGAAAAAAAAAAGGCTAAATCCAGTAAACCATTAAGCATACAAGTAGTTCCCATGAGCACAGCCTCTGTAAAATGACATCTAGCTACCTTTTTTCTTTCTAGATGTAACGTGGACATTTTATTGGCTGTCATTCTAAAATGCAAGTAGTACTTCTGGCTTGGTTTGGTGATATACAATAACAATTCTTCCTGTGTTTTACAGCTGGAATAGATATTGCCTGATATGTACATATATTTTTAACATAAGCAATTATTTCTCATGATCTGATTCCCAGGTTCCCCTGGACCATCCAGTGATCACAGCAGTGGAGCTTCATCACCTCTCTTTGACAGTGGCTTACATTTAAATGGAAACTCAACTAACACTGTAAGTAAATTAATAATAACAACGGTGTAAGCTATGTAAGCTCTCTTCCCATTCTGTGCTTCAGAATGATAGTATAGGATTGAAGACTACCCTAATTTTTTCATTGCTGCTGTTTGCTTGATTGATTTTTAAATGCATATACTGTGAAATTCTTCCTGACAAAGTAGCAAACATGGGTCCCTGGCCTGCTAGGTTCTGACTCTGAGGCAACTGAGAAGCTTGTAGGAGTGGGCACAGTAAGATTTAATCATTGTTTAAGAATGAATTCATGTGAACTTTTGTCATACTTTGTTAAATTGTAGTATTGTGTTATTGAATTGAGTCCAGCTCATGTACATGGAATTCAGAGAATAATGGTGAATTATTGAAGCAAACTTTCATGATAGGAGAGGGAGAAAAAGAGAAAGAAATAAAATGGAAAGGCAGCCTTAGGGGGGAAGAAGGTCTGTTTCTTTAATCCAGAGGTTATTCAGTTCTTTTTTCTGCTGTGAACAGCTATGATTGAACTAATTGCAACATTGGGGGGGGGGGGGGAAATTCCTTTCCCCAGGAAAAATGCTAGTCGCTAAAGCCAAAGAAGATAGGATGTCACAGCAGGTGACAATGTTGGTCTTTTAAAAATGAAGATTGAAGATGTAAATACTAGCTGTACAAGGACACGGACCTTCATCTCAAAAATTCTTTAGCTGCTAACAAATTGAAGCTGTAGTCTTTCTGTTGGATATTAAATTTCACAGAAGGAATGTCCAGTGAATGGAGTGAAGGCTTCTCTTTTTCCTTTTCTTTTCCTACTCAGTCAGAGATGTCCATGTCTCCTGCTTAGTGTACTTCTCCCAAGCTTTGCACTTTTTTGAGCACTGTCTCTCTAAATTAATCCTTAAGGCTTGTTTTCATCTGAAAAAATATATATATGAGATAATATAAATATGTTATATACATATGATAAATAAATAAATAGAAATATGCTTTTCTGCGCTGATACCTGTACCTTAGTGCTTGGGGTCAAAACTGAGCACAGATAATAGAAGGTTTCATGTTTATTGGCTTTTAATTATCCAGATAATTATTACGTTTATTTACTTTGTATTGTTTTTTTACTGAAGAACCCCAGTCTGTCCTCAGGGTCCAGCATTTTGCAATGCCTGTCTACCAGGGGCTCTGCAGACAAAAGTCCTTTCTGCAAAGAGCTTACGTTATAAGAAGAGGGCTGTGGTCAGATTGCATTGGCATGTTTTAGTAAATTAATGCCTATTAAGTGATGGAATGAGTGTGCCATAATAACTTTCAGTAATCACTATGACTGTACTGTAGGAATTACACAGTTTGAATTCTCCACATTATAAAAACATACATAAGTGGCTGGAGTTTTGTAGTCTTGCAACAGAGTAATTTAGAGTTAGTTTCCAACATAACACACAAAAAACTGTGCATAAGCTTGAAATGTAAGCGGAAAAACAGAAAGTAAAAAACAGGAATACTAAGGTACTAGCTCGTTTGTATACAGCACTTAATTTTTCTGAAGCTTGACATAAAGTCACGTGAGGAGCTATGTATGCACCAGACACTATGACCTAGAAGTGAAATAAAGCAAAACAATCTGCCTTATATCTAGCCTAGTAAAAAAGTCACGATCTCCCTTCATAGGAAGCAAAATGAAAAATTGCCGGATTCTTATTGTGAAATGCAAAAGCAACGTTCTAAGTATTCTGAGCAGGAATGACTGGCTTTTGAGATGGTCTGCTGGAGGTGTGTGGTCAAACTTCTATCAAACGAAGCTGTGACTGTAACTGAGCTATGATCAGATCTTCAAAAGTGGGTGTAAATGTGTTTTAAATACCAGCTAGTGAGTGCTTCTGCTTTTTTTAATTAAATATTTTTATGGTAAAAGAAGAGCAGAACTGACATTTCCTATAATGGTATTGCCCAGTAAGGATAAGGATATTTAAAAACCTTTTTAATGTCACCTTGGTAGGGGAGATCTGGCTCACTTTGAATATTGCATCTTCTAAGTTTGTGTGGCAGTTGTAGGTACCTTCCTAAATATGGCCAGATCCATGCCATATTAGACAATGCATGTATATTTATGAGTGGAAACGCTGCTCCAAAAAGCACACAATGTAAAGGAAAGGGCAGGAATGAGAGGTAAGGAATTACTGTTATGCCAGTTTTACAACGCTGTCATTCACCATGTCTGTTCTGAAAAACAATAATATAGAGAGACATTTGAGCTAATGCTGTATTCAGGCCGTAACATTCACATGACACAATAGAACATGTTGTGGTGTACTGGCTTACATCATATAGGCAGTGGTTTAGCCATGTTAACATCAAGCTGCTTCTGCCTAATACAATTATACCATTTTCAGTTCTGGTGCTAGCTTGCCTCTGTTAGATACATCTTTATCACCTCCTATCTACTGTGAAGCATCTGTTGTATGTGATGTGATATCATCTTCAGGATTTATGTACATCCTCCCTATAGTATCAGCAGTTTGCAGAATAGCACTTCAACAGGGTTTTCTGGAACAAAGAGAAATGAGCTGAAGCACTCTCTTCACACCTAGTTATTTTGTGCTTGGGCACTGCGACGAATACTGTAGAGTTTGGTAGTAGCAGATGCATTCATGTGTGTCTTATAAGTGGTTTATTAAGCACAATGTGAAGTTTCAGAGGGGAACACAAAATGTTCAGAGGAGGTGGTCTCTAGGCTAGTGATTACAGGCTGTTTACCTGAAGGATTCCTTACTATAAAACAAGGAAGAAAATACTGTAGAGATATTCTCCTAGATATCCAAATATCCTAGATGTCCAGGCCAGCTCTCTGGAGAAATTTGGGGTGAAAAATTCCTGTTTAAGACGCCATTGAATAATATGTTAGTTACAATGCAAAAGTAGAATGTAGAAGGTTTTCATTTGTTTGAAAAGCATCCAGCTTCCCTGAACTGTCCAAAAGTGATGCTCTTCTAAGTGAAGTGAGACCAGAGTAAATCATGATTTTCTGTGTGTTCACGTGATTTAAGAACTCTAATTTAATTTTGATAGTGTATGTTTAGTTTAGTTCAGTAAATGAAACTTAAAATTTTCTAAATTGCTTTGAAGTATTTTTTTCCTTGGTGGCTTTGTTTCATCTGTTAAGTTAAAAAGTTTTGCTTTAAAAAAAGACATTGCCTACTTCATCACCAAGTACAGTTTTTTAAAAAGAAAAAATACAGATGCTCAACTCTTGGTGGGACCAGTAGGATGCTAAATTTCTAATGTCTATAGTAGTCCTGAGTGAGAGAATGATAAGACTCCCAAGCGCGTAAAGGGAAAAGAAGGTCCAAGAAAGGGGAGTGGACACCCTCCTAGTGAGAGTAAAAGCTATTCTGATGGATACTTCAGTGGAGTGTGTGACCAGACCATTAAATTGAGATTGAATTGATGCCCTACATCTGAAAGCTTCACTAGTTTTTTAATGTTCCTGTAGTGTCTTCCAATTCAGTATAAACACACTTTCTTAAGTTTTATTTTAGTCTTCATTTGTATCATCCTGTAGCTCACTTTAAAGAAGAAGTTTCAGGATTCCAGATCAGTACCTTTTCTATTAGAATGGTTTAGTGTGTGATAATGATAGCCTCTGCCAACTCTTGGTCTGAAAATCCATTATTTTCCAACTGAATATGAAAGCAATGTAACTTTAAATTGACTTCCAATTCACAGTGTATCATCTGGTAATGTACATGCATAAAAAGTAATGAATGTAATAAATAAAAAAATAGCTCAGAGGTATAGCCCTGGTTACTCTCATGAAAGTAATCATCACCTTGTCTTCAATTTATTTGCTGAAGAGAAACTTAAAATAGATGAGCACAGATAGCTACACTTAAATATTTTGGACTGCTGCTGTGCTGAGGACCTTTAAGAAATGAGATAAACACACTGCAAATAAGTGTGCTCCTTTTTCTCAATTAATTAAATATGAAGTGAGTGTCCCCTTTCTGCCTACAGGAAAAAATATTCCAAATTTTCTGTTTCTGATTGCAGCTCTCAGAAATTATAGTAGTAAAAGCTGGAAAAAGCCTAATAAATAGCACTTTTCTACTCCACTACTATAGAATTGTTACGGAAATGCTTTTGATATTGAGTACTGAAATTGTTTAATTTAGATTTAGCTGTTCAAAAGTGCCGTGTTTTTCTAATTCTGATTAGAGTTGACTAGGACTTTCACGATGACATTAATGAAGTGAATAAAGGTATCTTTAAAAGTCTTATCCTTTAGTTGTATTGATCCCCACTGTCACTGCTAATCCTTTCAGCAGAGTTATTTCTTTAGTATTTAACATCTGATGGATCAGATTGGTCATTTCTTCTGCACAGAAATTAAACACTTGTTAATTTCCCAGTAAAGTTTAAGTCAAATACGGTTCTAGGATTTATTTTTTTAACTTAGAGCATTAACAAAAGCTGGTGAGAGGAAATAGGGCATTGAAACTATAAAGAAAGCCTTACTCTCTGCTAAATAAATGAACACAACAATATTTGCTGCTTTATGACATCTAATACTAGTTTAAAAAGTATTCACTTACAACACTGAAAATTAATCTGATATTCACACACTGTCAAAGAAGGCAGCTTCAGTTTTTTAAGTGGGGCTGGCCTAAATCCAAGTCTGCTTTCACTGGAAAAGAAGTAAAAGGCCAAGAAAGGTCAGATAGAAGATTGTGGCTTTGTTATTTATATTTCAGAAAAAAATGCAGCAGGATCACAATGGAATTAATATCCCAAGTAGGAGACAGTAACTTGCAT
Source organism: Phalacrocorax aristotelis (assembly GCF_949628215.1). NCBI lineage: Eukaryota > Metazoa > Chordata > Aves > Suliformes > Phalacrocoracidae > Phalacrocorax > Phalacrocorax aristotelis. The sequence continues at coordinate 21,376,385 of NC_134278.1, read as the reverse complement.
TTGATAGGTATCTGGTTCTATTTTTTAATTTTACATACTTTCCCCATACACAGGCCTTTCATTGTTTCTTACAGTTCTTACGAGTTTGTTCATTTTAGAGTGCAGCAGCAGCGAAAAGAAAACGGCTTAGGAGGTTAAGGCCAATTCATTAGTTTTTTTATAATTTCTGATAGAAATTGGATCATTTTCTTTATCCTGATTAATTCCATTATTTTTTTTTTTAATTACACTTGCAGATGAAATATTTTGAGTGCCTTTGCTTACTTGATGGATCATAGGGAGCAATTCATCTGAGTAGTCACCAGGAATATGCTTTAAGGAGGAGAGTTGTATTGCTCTGTAGGTTGCACTGAGTGCATTGGGTACCTTTCATTTGCACAGATAGACAAAGGAGTTTTGGGGAGCAGTGTTATTTAGCAATGAATGATGCTCTTCTGTTTGGCCTATGATATTCAGGAGTGCAAAATGAGAGCTGTGGAGGAATTAAATTTGCATTTGATTCCTCAACAAAATCACCTCTCTTTTTTCTTGTATTATCTGTTCTTCTGCCTATGATTACAGAGGTGCAAAACAGACCGCTTCAGGTCAAAGCTAGATTATAAAGAGAAGTTAGAAATTTGAAACTCTATTCTATGAGTAAACAAAATCAGGACCACTTCTCACCTGTTGCCAACACGGCCAATGCATTAGCAGCCGACTTTCGTGTGTATTAGTAGGGGTGTCAGAAGTGCTTGGTTAGAGGGACACGTGGTAGTGTTCATGAGATTGAAGACTAAATGAGGAAGCCAAACTGTTAGAAGAAATTAAAGCAAGCTTTTTCTTTCTTTTTTTTTTTTTTTTTTTTAAAACTAGAAGGATCCATCTACCGTTGTCTGTTTCTAGATCTGATGTTAACGTAGATGAACTCCAGCAGTTCAGGTACATGCTATAAATGTCTTGTAGTGAAAAATGATAGTAAAATTGAGGCAACAAGTTCTCCCACAGAGTCGCATCCAGCGTCATTCTACAAGTTCCTGCAATAAATTGACACTTATGAGGTCCTAATTAGTGATACAATTAAGAGTCAAGCCTCAGATTTATCCTGAGGGGTGTGCAGACTGTGTGGAATTCAAAGAATTTCCCTACCCTTGAGATAATTTTTCTAAGCAAGGACCACACGCCCCATTTGGGAATATCAAAGGCTGCCAAAAGCTGTCTGTAACAGCTGAAGTTTGGGTATGCTTGCATTTACAGTGTAATGCCATAATAATCTCGACATTATATTTTGTTCTATTCTTTTCCTTGTATACATTTAATGTTGGGTTTTGATTTCTGACTGCTGTTACAGTTTGAGAAGAGTCATAATTACTTCCTGCTTTTTGTGCTGAGATTTAATATAAGCTACTCTGGCCCCTGGCCTCTACCCACCAAAGGAAGAATATATCTGAAAAGGTGTTCCAGGCAAGGTTGTTGAGGTTACTCAGGAACCAATTACATACTAGCCCGAGGGTAACAAATTAAAGAAAAAGGTGCGAGATTCTGTCAAATAGTCCATATATATTCTCTAATCTTAGTCAGGCTTGTACCTTATTGGTTCATTAAAAAAAAAAAATAATGTAATAACACCTAGCAGCACAGCTGTAATGAAATATTCATTAGTATTTCCATTGTAAATCACTTCTAGAGAAACTTCTATAATTGAACGGTTTTTAATTTGTTCCTCACCGGTAGAACAGTAATCCCGTTGATTTAAATGCACAGCTACTGCAGTGAATAGGGCAGTGTAAGTCCCTAACACATACTGCTATACAGACTCTCCATGTAAACACCACATATACGTGCTCACTGTCTGCAAAACCATCCATTAATTAAAAAGCATTAAATGTCTTCAAGAGCAGTCATTAAATTTCAAAAGCATGCATATGATGCAGCATTAGAATTAAAACAGTGTTTCTTTTCTGTGACAGAAAGGGAGGGGTAGTATCATTGTTTCACATGCTGTTTTGCCTTCCTCCCATTTAATTAAACAACGTCTGTCAATTAAAATAATGTAGAATAGAGCTGTATAATTAAAAGTTGCTGCTTTCACTGAATTTTAAAGACATCAAATTACTTCTCCAAATTGTTACTTCGTCTGGAAGAGCTTGTTTCCTGTATAGAGGCCTTTATCTATTAAATGATTTAGTGATGCATACTTTACCAGATAATTACTGTCTTCTTAAAGCTGTCACAGAATTGTGCATCTGCATCTAAGAATTCCATTAAATATAAACACAGACCCTCTCCTGAACTGATGCTGCATCAAAGGAATGCACAGGTATTTTGATATCGTCGTTAAATCCCTCTGAATTCTGAGACAAGCTGAATGCTCTAATTGACTACTCTTTACAGTAGATATCTCAACGATGTGTTTCTTTAGCTGGGCATCACAAGAGTTTCATGCATGTCTCTACTCCCAGCTGAGCACTTCTTAATTGTGTTGTTCCACAATTAAAATAAGCTAATGTAAGACTCTCTTACTGCTAATTGGATCGGTCTTGTTTTCCTCTCCAGCCAGTCTACAGCCTTTGTTTCCTGTCTGTCCCTGGAATAAGTATTAGCAAATACTCAGCCATACATTGGTCAGATCAGTTCATTGATCGAGTGAAGAACTAATCCTACATATACATATAAATATATATAATATGTGTATACACAATATATATCTATTTCCATCACAGACCTGACTGAAAACTATAGAGTTCATCCAATTCACTGTGAATTGAATAGTTGTTGGTGGTGATGCAAGAAATTGTATAACTCTAATTCTCTTCCTCCAGAATAAGTGTAATACAAATCTGCCTGCTTTGAAAAGCATATTATATTGAGGGCTTTCTTTTGAGTATGCTGTAATATTTTTAGTAATAGGGTTTTGACAAGATGCACTCCAGTTTGCACCAAAAAGGTGCAAGACAGTATTTACTAATACAGAAGTTTTTACCAAAATCCATAAAACTTAGTGGCCAATGTTTGCAGTTATAACTTAACGAAATGAAGCTACGCCAAGCCATTTTTTAGCAGTTTAGAGTTCAAGGACAACCTGGACGATGCTCTTAGTCATATGATTTAGTTTTAGGTAGTCCTGCCATGAGATGGGGTTGGACTTGATGATCCTCATGGGTCCCTTCCAACTTGAGATATTCTGTGATCTATGATTCTATGATTTCAACCTCAGAGCTGTTTTAACTAGGAAAATATTTCAATAAATAAATATGGAGTGTATTAGCGTTGCTATCATTTTCATATACATATTTTACATATGTACATATGTACATATTTACATATTTTCTTAGCAAGGCTTACTAAAGCAGAAATAGCAAAAATACCTCAAGAGATAAATAATAGCATCATCATAATCATCTCTTTTTGAACCAATATCAACAAAGACAGTAATCTAGAATGTCATGCCTTTTACATATACATGTACTTGGTAGAAATACCAGTTTACAGAACAGGCTCAAGCCTTTAATGCTACATTTTGAAAAAATAAATCCTTTAAAGCAAAAAAAATGCATAAATTCCAAATTATCAGTAAAAGGTTATATTTTTTCCTAATGGATATCACTTTTGATTCTTATTTCATAGAATCATAGAATCATTTAGGTTGCAAAAGACCTTTAAGATCATCAAGTCAAACTGTAAACCTAACACTACCAAATCCACCACTAAACCATGTCCGTAAGCACCACATCTACATCTCTTTCAAATACATCCAGGGATGATGGCTCAACCATGTCTCTGGGCAGTCTGTTCCAATTCTTGATAACTATTTTGGTGAAGAAATTTTTCCTAATATCCAATCTAAACCTTCCCTGGTGCAGCTTGAGGCCATTTCCTCTTGTCTTATCACTTGTTACGTGGGAAAAGAGACCATCACCCACCTCACTACAACCTCCTTTCAGGTACTGGTAGGGAGTGATAAGGTCTCCCCTCAGCCTCCTCTTCTCCAGACTAAACAACCCCAGCTCCCTCAGCTGCTCCTCATAAGACTTGTTCTCCAGACCCTTCACCAGCTCCGCTGCCCTTCTTTGGACACACTCCAGCACCTCAAAGTCTTTCTTGCAGTGAGGAGCCCAAAACTGAACACAGTATTTGAGGTGTGTTCTCATCACTGCCAAGTACAAAGGGACAATCACTTTCCTAGTCCCACAAGCCACACTATTCCTGGTACAAGCCAGGATGCTATTGGCCACCTGGGCACACTGCTGGCTCATGTTCAGCCAGCTGTCGACCAGCACCCCCAGGTCCTTCTCCACATGCATCTTTCCAGCCAGTCTTCCCCAAGCCTGCAGCGTTGCATGGGGTTGTTGTGACCCAAGTGCAGGACCCGGCACTTGGCCTTGTTGAACCCTGTACAGCTGGCCTTGGCCCATCGATCCAGCCTGTCCAGATCCCTCTGCAGAGCCTTCCTACCCTCAAATTCATCGACACTCCCGCAAAACTTAGTGTCATCTGCAAACTTACTGAAGATGCACTTGATCCCCTTGTCCATATCATTGATAAAGATGTTAAAGGGAACCAGCCCCAGTACTGAGCCCTGGGGAACAGCACTTGTGACCATCTACCAATGGATTTAACCCTATTCACCACAACTCTTTGGGCTCAGCCATCCAGCCAGTTTTTTATCCAGCGAAGAGTATGTCCGTCCAATCCGTGAGCAGGCAGTTTCTCCAGGAGAACGCTGTGGGAAATAGAGTCAAAGGCTTTACTACAGTCTAGGTAGACAACATCCACGGCCTTTCTCTCGTCCACTATGCAGGTCATCTTGTCATAGAAGTCAAGTCTTAGTCAAGCAGGACGTTCCTTTCCTAAACCCATGCTGACTGGGCGTGATCACCTGATTTTCCTGCACATGCAGGATGGCAGTCCAGACGATCTGCTCCATAACATTCCCCAGCGCTGAGGTCAGGCTGACAGGCCGGTAGTTCCCCAAGTCCTCCTTCTGTCCCTTCTTGTAGATGGGTGTCACATTTGCTAACCTTTTATTTCCTTTTAGATTGTTTCACCTTTCAATCTTCACCAGAATAACAATTTATTAAGTTTATTATTTCATATAAATGAAAATAAATTCATTGAAAATTAAATTTACAAGTATATATCTTGCTGGTCTTTTGAAACCTTCAAACATGCAATGTTTGAACTGCAAAAATGTTTAACTGCAAAAATTAAAGAGTTTTGATAGAAAATCAAACTCTTATAGAACAGAAATAAGTCTTTCATTAAATCATTTGCACTGGTTACAGTTTCAGTTGAAAGCTCAGATATTCCTGAGAAGTTCTCCTGTCCTCTCTTTATTTCTCAATGCTGGTGACAACAGCAAGGCATTGTGGCAGCAAAGGAAAAAAGTAGCTGTTTCAAGGGAAGAAATCACTGATGCTAATTAATTTAGTCCTTTAAGAATAAACTGTACCAATTATTGTTCCCTCTTTCCTTAATTGTGGCATGAGAAAGTTTGCAATAGATACATTACTGCTCCAGGTGTAGTCCATCCTCCTCCACTATGAAGACTTTGTAAGACTTGCCTTTTTGCAAACCAGATAGTATTTGTAATATGAGATCAAAAGTATATTTAAAAGCAATCTTAAGCATGCTGAGTAATGACCCTGAGTATTTCTGACTCCAAAAGCAAATTAACCCTGCTTCAAACTGCCTGAAATCCGTGTTTAACAGAAGAGCAATATGTCAACCTAAAATATCACTGTGACTGCTTTCAAGGTCACAGAAATTGCAAATTTAGTTACTAGGGAGGATTCAGAAACATTTCCTTATGGGGATTTTACATTTTTTTGTGCAGAGATTTAGAATCGATTACAGTTAAAAAAAAAACACAAAACACTGAGGTAAAATAACTGACTTTCCCAAGGACTGCAAGTCACGTCACAAAAAGATGAAAAATTGACAATCCCAGCCAACTGTGATCTTTTGCTTTCCTTCCTATGTTCTTAGTGGAAACTTAATTATACATGTCTGATTAGGTCTCTAGTGGAGGACTTCCTGGGCTTATTCTGCTTATGGGAAGATCTCTTGGTTGCCCCATGATGAGTTGTTATACAGTTTAAAAAAGCAAGAAAGCACTTGCCTACATTGTCCTTCATAGGTCAATGATTGCTAATGGGATACAGAGTCAGACACTCCTCCAGGTCAACAGTACACAGCTGTCCCAGGTGGGTAGTGATTACATGTCATTACAACTTGATTCTTGTTCAGTGTTCTGTCAAAAATGAGATTTTTGTGTTCAATCCATTTCTTAATGGACAGGTGTTACAAACAAATCGGCTTTAATTGGCAACATTGTTAGCGGTCTCAGCAGAAAGCCAAAGGTGTGAAGTGAACCAGAGGATAAAAGCTGTGATTGCAGAGATAATCTCTAAACAGCCAATTTTTTTAGTGGTTTGGAGGAGTGGTGCAGAGAGTTTTCAACATGAGCAACAGAAGCCGTTTAGTAGACAAGAGGCTTGAAGGTCAGCCAGCTCAGTACATCGGGTCAGACCAAAGGACCATCTAACCAAATAACTTGCCCTCGAGAGAATACAAGGACAGAGGAAATATGTAAATTATTTATAGGGTGTATTTCCTGCACCTCCAATGATTTCTGGCATAGGGGCTTCCTGAGCCAGAGTTTGTTACATAGAGAAATACATTCTTTCTTTGTTTTTATTCTACTGTATTTTACCCCTAATCAATACTTCTTCTCATATGAAAAGGGCAAGTGAACCACTGTTTCCTTATCCCTTTCTCTCTTATTTATGTTTTTACGTACCTTAGTCATACAGTTCCCTCAGCTGCTTCTTTTCCAGTCTAATGAAGCTTTGTTTACTTAATCATTATTTGAATGAAGCCATTGCATTCCTTTCAACTTCTGCTTTTCCCACAACAGCAGGATCTTTTTTTTTGAGTGCTCATCACCTGTTCATATCCCATTACAGTATGGGGAAAGTTAATATTGTCTTTCCTCGTGTACATTACTATACATTTATCTGCTATATTTTTAGCAGTCCTTTTATCTCGCAGTCATTCTGAACCATGAGCAGCTTCTGCAGCTCTTTGCTGTTTGGTTTTCCTTTTATTGTTCCTTGTTACCTGTTTTGCACTGTAAACTTGGTCAGCTGGTGTTCACCATCTTGTCCAGATCATTAATATGCTGAACAGCATATGTAATTGTGGGAGTCCACTGATGGTGGCCCTCCGCAGTGAAAACAGGTTCTAAACTGCTGTGTTTTGCTTGCTGTATATTAGATAATTATTTATTTGTGGGAGGATTTTGCCTTATTTCACAGCTAATTAGTTAAGAAACTTTTGTGAGGGACAAAAGGTTTTTGGAAACCCAAGTACACCTTAGCAATTTGTTATATTAATTAACAGTTTTGGTCAACTCTAAAAGATTTGTGAGGTATAACATCTGTTTGCAAAAGTTGCATTGACTTGCTTCTTCCCCAGTTTGTTATTTTTATCCATGTATTTAGAAGGGGATACATCAAAGTGTTAATACATTGAGGACAAACAGAACAAAATGAACTGCTGGTCTTATTATATGATTTTGTTTCTATGCAATGGTCTTACGGCCATATGTATGTCCTCTTTTGCCCTTAAGAAGATTAAGAGGGATCACTCCAACTTTCTGCTCTACCATAAACTGGTTAGTAGAATATGGCTTAGTAAGAAACAGACATTTGAAACTTGGACCAGTTTGACCACTTTGTATCCTTTCCCTGTTCTTGATCGTTAACGTTCAGATCATGCAGCAGGGTTTCGGCAGGTATAAGAAGTCCAGAACTGGGAGGAGGGGGGGAGGGGGAAACCAACCTCTAAGTAGTGTGGTGAAATTGTCTGGAGAAGCCACATTTTCTTTAGGAGTTTACATCAGTTGTAGGAGTTTAGTATTTTGGCAGGAATATTTCTGTACTGTACTATCATAAGTTTGGGGTTAATAGATTTTTACCAAGTGGTTTTGGCCATTTTCCCATTCAGTTCATGAATCTAATGAATAGATGTGATGTAAATTTCCTAAAATTCTGATCTTTACTTACATTGATATGTTCTTTCATTACACTGGTATCCTACTAAAGCATTTGACTGAAGTGTAAGGGACCAAGTGGAAACATTAAATTGCCAGTGATCCACCTATGAATTTTTTGCTGCCAAATGCTCTTAAATTGCCTAGAATATTACTAATTATTGTTCAACAGCCTGCTAAAAGAAGTACAGCTAACTGTTCACAAGAAAAAGACAGGGTTTTATATTTAAATTGTCTAGATGTTTTCTGTGTCTTGAGAGTTGAGAGTATGGGAGCAACAGATGAAGGTGTTTCAGGAATTTTTATGTTCCTTTATTTCCTGATTATTGGGTTAAATTCAGTGATTATATTCAAGCATTTATCTTTGACTGCAATAAGCTACTACCTTCTGCTTTATTCTTAGACATTTCAGTTTCCAGATGGGAATGTTAGATTATGTTGATCATTTTCAACTTCAGATTGTGTGTGGTTCTGTCAATTATTTTAATTTGTACAGAATTCTAAAATATGCATCGTATTCTTCACTATGATGCTATTAAATTTGTATTAGGCTTTGGAGACACCTTAGCCTTTTGTGGCTAATTCTATGAAATAGAGCTAGTCTATTGACTTGATTATGAAATATTCATACTGCAACAACACCAGATCTCAATCGAATGAAAGTTGGATTGTTCTAGGGATTGCAAATACTCTAAATGAAATTCTTTTCCCCAAAGAAATTGCAGTCTAAAAGACCCTTCAGTGTTACCAACTCTGGCAATTTCATTACAAATTTTTTGTTTACTAGAGAAGTGCCCCACAGTCACTAACTCTCAGTTGTCCTATTAGAATGTGACACTCACTATTTTGATTTATTTAAAGGCATAAATAGAAAGATCGGCCCTTGCTGACTGTAAGAAAGAGCTTTAGGGAAAAAGAATTAACCCTAAGAGTAAGAAAAAGAAGTAGAAATAGAACAATTCCCAGAATGCACTTTATTTTGAGTAAGTTTGATGGCTTTTGAACACCTGGGCATGACAGAGCTGCAGCTGGGTCAGTCTGTGTTTTATTTGCTTTGATAGGTACTATTCAATGCGTATTTACAGCTCGTATAAAAATAACCAGCTTTCAACTCCCTTCTCTGCTGGGAAGTTCTTTGTACAACCTGGAACAAATAATTTTGGTTCAGAGACAGCACAAACACCTAACTTTGATCTAAATATCTATGTCTGTGAATCCTCAGCTGCTTTTCTGTAAATAGTACTGCTATCTTTATAAAAGAGTGAAATACGCAACTCTCATGGTAGTGCAGAGATATAAGTACCAATAAAACTTTTCAATTTATCATTTTTCTGCATTCTATAAGAAACTCCTAGCTCATTCTATTGTTTATTGAATAAGGGGTTTTTTTAAGCTCATAATCATCCTCATAAATCTGGGTTGGTACACTGAGCAGTGGTTTCCATAATTTTCTAATCTGTATCTAATTTAATTTTTTTGCCTGTAAACACTGTTTTGAAATCATTTTCAAACAAAACGAGTTACCATCTTTTTTTTGACAATTTGGGCATAGTTCTGTAGTTTTAGTCATTGATACAGTGATGTAAACCTGTGGATATTATTTCACAAGGAACAAACTGCATATTCTGCAAGTGTATATCAACTAAGACATATATCTCTCTGCAGTTTCCTGAATGTTTTAGTGCTAGTGGTTCTGTGACAACTTTTAAAATTCCATAAATGTTTTCTTTTTATCATGTTTCATTCTTGGTGCACTATTTAGTCATGATACATAAGATGCTACGTATGTGAGCAGGCTGAACAGTCTACGTATAAGCTGTAGTTTGGGTTTGAGTAGACCCTTTTGTCAAGAGCTATATATCCAAACTAATTCCCCTACCTCAATTTGCGTTTGCACACACTTGATTTAAGGTTGTTTTCTTTTGTATGCCGTAGTTACATGAAATGACTAGATTGTAAAATTATGTATTTTCACTATTCTGATACCTGGACATCCTTTATTGCTTAGATAGTATCAAAAATCTTGCCTTTCTAGTAGAAGCATTTGAAGAAGAACTTCAAAGATGAAATTTCAAGATTCATCAATCTGCCTATGGATAGTGATAACACAGAAATCAGAATTTTAAATCTACTATTAAATAACATTATGGATAAAAGTCACAACACACAAATAAGAAACCAGTATTCTGTAATGTGGTCTTTACATTAGGATATTATTTATGTTTTTTTCTCTGATGATTGTTTGAGCCATGTAGAATTGTTGCACAGCCCAGATTAATTTAAACCAAAAATTTATTTTATGTTGCATTTAGGGAAAATTCAGAAAAATTTGTAACTAAAACTTATTTCCTTTTTATTGGCAGTTACAAATATTAACAAAAATATAAATATATTTAATGTTTAGGCAATACTGAAGTTAAGTCACAAGCCTAATATCAAGATAGCGAGCATTGCTTTCTACATGAATGCTTCTTTTTATTTCTGTACTAAATCCTGAGTTTCTTGAATAGTTTTATTACTATGATTATTCACTTCGGAGGCAAGCAGAGCCAAAGATGCATATTCATGGTTTTTTTCAGTATATTGTCTGATAAACTGCACTTACTGATTCTCGTTTATCCTATACAGGCTCCATCATCACCTTCTTCACCCATAGCTAATGAACCAAAATATGAGAAGCGCTGGCTAGACACCTTATCAGTTCCTCTGTCAATGGCTCGAATCTCGAGGTACAAAGCTGGAACAGATAAATTAAGGTTTGTAATCTAAGAGGGGGAGCACTGGGTTAGATAGCTGTACCTAATATTTTGCTGTAGAGTGTTGGCTATATAAGAACTCTTTGAGTTGAGATCTGAAAGTTGGCTTATTAAAAACTATGCAGTCCATCTTCTCTCAAGATTAATGGTGATTACCAAAGATAAAGCAAAAAAGGACAATAAATATAGCTCCTACAAATACATTTCTATAATCTGTTGTATCTTGGGAATTCAGTTAGCATCATCAGCTAGTACAAAGGTTAGGGTTGGCATTACTTGAATTAATTTTTAAGGTACTACATTTCATTCCATGTCTGTAATAGAATACTTCTATATTCCTAAATTCTAATATTGTCGATTAACTCTCCCTTGACTTTACAAATTATAACAGAGTGCACAATCATCATGACTATGCTACATATCATTGTCATATAGAAATTCATATTAACAGATTTTGGCAAAATACATGGTACAAAATGCTGTATTTTTGAACGTAGAACCTTTTTGCATCTCAGAGACCTAAGTAATGCTTCATGAAGAAGCTGTGGAATAGGATGTCAGAGATGATTGTTCTGGGCTTCAGGAAAGATTAAAGCAAAAGTGAAGTTTAATAAAGCTTCAATAAATAATGTGCTTGAGAAAGATTTAACACATCGCAGCATGCATCAGCTTTTTTCTGCGAGCCATTCCCTGTGGTAGGACTGCCTCAAATCTACCAGTACCAGTGGTCCAAGCACTCCACAGTTCTCCGTATGTATGAGAACAGGAGTTCATTCACTGTTGTTGTTTTCGATTTTCTTCATGTGTTGCCCTATATTTGTTTGCTGCTAATTCTTGTTAGTGAGAGAAATGGAATCTCTGTTGAAGTATCAACTATACACATCACCTGCTACCAGGAGGTACCAGAAATTCATGTGTATACCTCTCTTGATATATGCCAGATTTGTTACCTGTTTCCTGAAAATTACCTGAAATACGTTATTCTTCTAGTAGGACAGTTGTGCTGCCTTTAACTTACAGCAATTAGTCTCCTAAGTCAGTTGGCAAGTCCTCTCACAGACTGTCCAGAGAAGTTTTAGTTTATTCCACAGTCTTTGTCTGAACTCTTCTATTTTATTTTGTCTCTCATAATTTCCTCCCACCACTTCCTCCCTTCCTACTTCAGCTGACCAGTTCATGTGATCCAACCCTTCCCAATCTATCACAGGCCTCCAACCATTCAAGGCTTAGAAGTTGTCCTGTGAATTAAGAAAGCAGATATCTGTATGCACATTTAGACATCAACCCATCATCAACTTATCATCGATGTTCTTAAATCTAAAGGGTAAATGTAAGAAGATAGAACATTTAAACCCTGATTCAGTTATCACTGTGCTAGCTTGAAAAGGTTTCACTCCTGTTCTGTGTACTTTATGCATTAGATGGAGCAATCCAAAGGGATTCCACTTCCCTAAAGAGCAGCATATGCATTTTTAGAATTCTTTGAAGTAAAACACCTTCTGTTGTTGTACTGGGTCTGGCTGAGATGGAGTTAATTTTCTTCATAGCAGCCCATATGGCACTGTGTTTTTGTTTGTGACTAAAACAACATTAATAACACACCAGTGTTTTGGCTGTTGCTGAGCGGTGCTTTCACACCATCAAGGCTGTCTCTTTTTCCTGCTGTGCTCCCACTCAACCACAAGGCTGGCAGTAGCTGAGAAGTTGGGAGGGGACACAACCTGGGCAGCTGACCCGAACTGACCAACAGGATATTCCATGCCATGTAACATCATGCTCAGCAATAAAAACAGAGTGTTTGAGGGGAGCTAGTCGTTGCTTGGAGACTGGCTGACAATCATTCTGCCTGTGGGAGATGGTGAGTGGTTGCCTTTGCAGGACTTGTTGTGGGTTGGTTTGTTTTTTTTTTCTTCCTCTTCCGTTTGCTTATTGAGCTATCTTTATTTTAACCCACCAGTTTTCTTGCTCTTCCTATTCTCTCTGGAGAGGGGCAGGGGAGTAAGTGGCAGTTTGGATGCTTAGCTGCTGGCCGAAGATCAACACATCACAGATATATTTTTCTTGTAAGGATTGAGGTGCTTAGTGCTTTCAGTTTCAGTCTGTAGAGGCATATTCTCTTGTGATGCATCTCATTCCTACATATATTTAGTGTACACAGCACTTCTTTATTCCTAGGGTGTTTTTATTTTCCTTTTTGTTGTAAACAGTCTAAAGGAGAAAGAAATTGGTCCATAAAGCCCATCACCATCCCATGATACTTCAGTTCTGCTAAATGCTCCTTGCTTGTTTTGGTAAACCAAAAAGAATATCTATATGAGCATTAAAGGAATACCACCTTGAGGTTAACTGCAGATGAGGTGTTTCCCATGTTCTTACTAAAGGTGTTTATTTTTGCCCAATGGATACCAGACTGCTCTTACCTTATTTTTTTCCTCCTCTGAAATACATGTACATATTCTTGCTGTTATCCCACTTGTATCCTTTCTTTTACACTTCCCTGTGTTCATAAAAGCACAAATTCCAACATTTGTCTTCAGTAATTGTTCTCTAAAATCATGTCTGCTTTGCATGGAATAAAACCTACAAGCAATTACAAGTATAAATGCTGACATCAGTCTAGATAATAATCCTCCTTTCAACCATATCTACACATTTCCACTCCCTTTCACATTTCAGCCATCAGTCTAAAGTCATTTGAATGCATCCATGACAATTCCCGTGAATGTATCATGGCTCCTGCTGACTAACTTACTAATTTTGCCATTCTCTGAGTATTTATTTGAATCACAGAACCACAGAATACCAGGTCGGAAGGGACCTCCAGGATCAGCTGGTCCAACCTTTCTTGGCAAAAGCATGGTCTAGACAAGGTGGCCCAGCACCCTGTCCAGCCAAACCTTAAAACTATCCAATGTTGGGGAATCCACCACTTCCCTGGGGAGATTATTCCAATGGCTGAGTGTTTGCATTGTAAAAATTTTCCTCTTGCATCCAATAGGAAACTCCCCAGGAGTAATTTGTACTCACTACCCCTCATCTTTCCTATGTGACTCTTTGTAAAAAGGGAATCTCAATTTTCTCTGTAGCCACCCTTTAAATACTGGAACATGGTGGTAAGGTCTCCCCTAAGCCTTTTTTTCTCAAGGCTGAACAAACCCAGTTCTCGCAGCCTATCCTTGTATGGCAGGCTTCCCAGTCCTTTGATCATCTTGGTGGCCCTTCTCTGGACCCCTTCCAGCCTGTCCACATCCTTTTTGCATAGCAGGGACCAGAACTGTACACAGTACTCCAGGTGTGGCCTGACAAGCACCAGTAGAGTGCGATAATGGCTTCTTTCTCTCTGCTGGTGATGCCCTTTCTGATGCAACCCGGCATCTTGTTGACCTTCTTGGCCGCAGCAGCACACTGTTTGCTCATGTTGAGCTTCTGGTCCACCAGGATCCCCAGGTCCCTTTCCACAGAGCTGCTCTCCAGCCAGGTGGATCCCAGCCTGTGCTGCACTCCTGAATTATGTTTTTCCAGGTGCAGGACCTCACATTTGTCTTGTTGAACTTCATAAAGTTCTTGTTAGCCCTCTTTACCTGCCTATCCATGTCTTCCTGCAGGGTGTCTCTCCCTTCCCAAGTGTCCACTTCCCCACTCAGTTTAGTATCATCAGCGAACTTCATCAGAGTACACTTGATCCCATCATATCCAGATCACTTACGAAGATACTAAACAGCGTTGGGCCCAATATCGATCCCTGAGGGACCCCACTTGTGACAGGTTGCCAATTTGAAAAGGAGCTATTCACCACCACCCTCTGGGTGCAGCCCATCAGCCAGTTCCCCACCCACCACAAGGACCACTTGTCTAGACTGTTATACATCAGTTTCACTAGGAGGAGGCTGTGGGAAACCGTATCAAAAGCCTTGGAGAAATCCAGGTAGACAATATCCACCACTTGTGTTCCATCAATCAAGCAGGTTACTTTGTTGTAGCAGGCAATCAGGTTTCTCAAGCACAATTTGCTCTTGGTGAATCCGTTCTGGCTTTTCCCCATCATGTGCTTCGTCTGACTTGTAGCCCCCAGGAAAAATCACTCCATAACTCTCCCAGGGACTGAAGTAAGACTGATGGGCCTATAATTTCCTGGATCCTCCTTTAAGCCCTTATCTTCTGTAGATGGGGGTGACATTAGCTTTCTTCCATTCTCTGGGATGCCTCATGATCTCCATGACTTCTTAAACATTATGGAGATCAGCCTCACAATGATGCCAGCCAGCTCTCTTTACACCCTTGGGTAGACATCGTTAGGCCCCATTGATCTGCAGGGGACAAGATCCTGTGCCAGTTCACATACCAACTCTTCCTTCACTGATGGTGGGTCTGTGTTTGCATCACCCTGAGTTTTTATTCCCAAGGCCTGGGGCTGAATTTTGCTGGTAGAGACAGAGATGAAGAAAGTATTGAGAAACTCTGCCTTTTCAGCATTGTTGGTAACTAATTAACCTCTCCTGTTTAGCAGTGGGCCAGTATTTTCCTTCTGTTTTTGCTTGTGGTTTATATGCCTGAAGAACCCTTTCTTGAGTTTTTGACATCTCTGGATAATTTCAAACCAAACTCAGCTTTTGCTTTTCTAACTGCATCTCTGCACACCCTGGCAATGCCCTTGTAGTTCTCAATGGGTATTCATCTGCTTTTCCATCTCTTGTACACTACTTCTTTTATTTTGAGCAGATGTAGAAGTTCGCGGTTAAGCCAAAGGGTTCTCTTGCTCTGCCTGCTTCCCTTACCTTTAAAGGGAATGAACTGGTTTAGTGCTCATGAAAAACTGCCAGCACTCACTGGCTCCTTTATCCTCCATGGAAGCTTCCTGTGGAATGCCTCCCAGATGAGCTCTGAGTGAGCTACAGTTTGGTCTTCTAAAATCTGAAACCTTTGTCTTAAACTACTAACCTTCAGCACGCACAGCAGGATCCCAAACTCCATAATATTGTGATCACTGCAGCCAAGGCTATCACTAACCGAGATATTACAAAGCAGGTTTTCTTTGTTTGTGAGTAGCAGGTCCAGCAGTGCCTCATTCCTGGTTGACACACCTAACATTTGTATGAGGAAGCAGTCCTCTACACAGTTGATGACATGTGAGCTGCCATATTGGTCTTCCAACAAATGTCTGGGTAGTTGAGGTAATCCATAGGAACCAGGTTCTGTTGACCCAGAGCTTGCTTAAGTGACCTAAATGTTGATTCATTGGCCTTGTCATCTTGGAGCCTATCTGTACGTTGGTAGACAGCATGCCTGCTTTTTCAGTGTTAGAGTCCATGAGTCTATGTCATGCTTGTAACTTTTTGTCTCTCTCATGTTCTTCATCATAACTTTCTTTTGTTGCAATGCTTTATTATATATTATCCTCTGAGTTATCTCTGTAGGTCTTGAGAAGGTGCACTGGCACCAGAACAGCCAGATTAATTTTTAAGTCTGTGTTCTTGAAGTATTGGAACTATCTTCTGGAAGATAGTTTGGAACATACACAGCTGTGTGCCTTCTCTTCAGCTGGATGGCCTCTATGAAAGGCCTTTTCCCTTACTCCCTACCTGAATTAAGTTCAGATAGGTCTGTATCCTTCTTTCAAAATTATCTGTATCCCTTTGGCTTTTGACATTCCCTTGTATCTATGCAAAATGTTACGGCTTGGGAAAGGATATTGAAGCCTGTATGACTATTTTGCTGTCTGTCCACTCACAGGTAATGCACACTCTGCTTTCTTCAATCCTTCTTTTCCCTAATAGAAAAACAGCTTTTTCACCTGTGAAATTCTTGCAGTTGGCTACCACAGAATTAGCATACTTTTGTTACTAAAGTAAATCACAGACTGACTGTTTTAATATATAGTACTTTATAGTCTACGTATAGTATGTGTGGCAAAAGTCCAGCTACTCTTGCTGTTCTGATGTGGTAAGCTGCTGTCAGCCAGTCTGGGTGGCCCTTCTGACCTCATTCGCTGTTGTTCTCCATCATATTCAAGATTGTTTCATATTTTCAGCAGTCTCCTTCTGGTGGTGTAAGTAAGCTCTGACTTTCAGATAACCTTAGAAACAACAAAAAGATTGTTTGTCATAAGGTCGAACAGAATCTCATATGTTACCAAAGGACATCTTTTTGTTGCCTTTATTTTAAAAAATATAGAGTATGACAATGTATGGCATGTCAGCATCTTGCTCAATATTTTTGACCATTTTTCAGTTAGAAACATGTTATATAGCTAGAGTTGTCTGTTAGACTGTGGTATACTTTTAATGCGGTTTAGATCAAATCTAGTCTAATCTAATCAGATTGGGCTATATTACTTCGTTTGTGGTTAAACTATGCAGTTTAAATTCCTCAGTTACTCATTTGAGTTTTCCAGTAACTTTGGCAAGAAGGAGCATACTTTTAGCTCTTGTGTCATGAGATGGCCAGGAACACCTGTATCTGTTTGGTTGTGACTCTTCTTTCATTATACAAGAAAGGAGTTACCTTTGACTTTTCATTATGTTTTACTTTTCATTTTGTTTTTCCCAGGAAGTGTTAAGACTGGTGACTTAGTGACACAAGAGTATATTTTGCATATACTTTAGATTTTGTCTGCACCATAGATATTAACAGAAACAAGAAAGAGTAGGATAGATTTTTTCCTTCCTTATACCTTATATAAATGAATGAAAATACAGCAGAGTGTGACTGTGAAATGTGTTCATATCACAAAACAAAACCAAAAAAATTCCCCAGAATATTTTAAAGGAAAGATAAGAAATGTAGTACATGTTCTTCCTCTTCTCTATGCAGGATCTTTCCAGTTATATCTTCAGAAGGCATGAATGTGGAAGAGAAACACTGTATTAGCTACCGAAATCACCTTTAATCAGTGTATTTCATATTGTTGATACGATTGGAGTCTGTCTGAATATTTCTATGCAGCATGCTGATTAGTCTTTTTGATTATTTATTAATTCAGTACATTTTTTTATTCACTTGCCTTTATAATATAGCACCACTACTTCCATCATTCTACACATCTCACCATCCATCAATGTAATTTTTCTCTGTAAGGGTAGGGTAATACATACAGTGACAACTCTGTTCCTTTAAATACTCTTAATTGCTAGCTGGTGATGGAAACATTTTTTTACTGTTGAGGATAGAGTTGGTCACTAAATATGATGTAAGTGTAACAGAAATAATGAGATCACTAAGTCTCATGCAAAGGAATTTGTAGTTCATGGCATAGTTTGGAGTGTTACTGTTTTTAAGATAGAAAAGTAAAAATAGGTAGTCTTACAAAGTCGGAGGACATCGTTTGGTCATTTATAATCTTCCATTTTTCCTACAGAATGACTAAAACCTTTTTGGAAAAATGGGTAGATAAGTATTTTCAGTCCTTACAGCAGATACTGAAAGAACTATATAATCATTTTTGTTTGCCTTGTTGACTGGAGCTTTAAGTGATATAACCTCTTGAACATTATGAGTTTAGAGACTGAAAAAAAATTTGCTTATTTGGAATATGGAAACTAAATTGAAGAAATGAGTGGACTGGAAATAATTCAGGCCCAGTAGCTATGAGCCCATGTAGCTATGATCCCAATTACAAAACAACTTAATTAGATATAGGCATTATTTTCTATTTCTTGGTATTCTGGCCATTGCAATTACTACAGCATATTTTGTGATTTTTTTCAAATGGGGTTTTGGGGGGTTTTGTTTTGTTTTGTTTTTTAAATTGTCTTACTGGTTTCTTAAACAGAGTCTCTCTGAAGGATTCTATTTTCCATTTTAACATCTCCGTAAGTTAAAAAAATGCCTTTCATTAGACAAATAAATTGGAAAGCAAGAAATGGAATAAAACATTTTGAGAAAGGTACAGGAATTAAACAAAATCTCTCTGAGTTACAAAACTGAATTACTGTTTGCTCACAGTTTTCAGTAACAATTATGTTGAACATGAGGGTAAGAAGAATGAGTATGTACCTGAAAGATATCACAATGAAACTGATTTGGAGCTTTAGGATGGGAGATAGTGGCAGAGAGATTAACATCTGATAAAAGGTAAGATGAAAAAGAAAGTATAGGTTTGGAGGGTTATTATTAATCGGGTGTCTTAAGGGCTATTTGACTGATGGTGCAGTAAAAACAGTACTCTAATTAAAATCATTGGTGACACAGAATCAGCATCATCAGTACAGAAGAGACACACAATATGTTATGAAAGGATGGAACTATGGGAAATGGGATGCCACACAACAGTACAAAGTGCAGGGGATGGCATTAACTATTGTTACTACAACAAAGAAACCTATGACATAGTGTTTCATGGGAGACTAGTGGAGCCTTTTGGTAGATGGCCACAGAGGAAGGCAAAGACTGTGTACAGTAGTTAGGCAGAGAATAGCTCTGAAACACCACTGTCCTGCAGAGGTAAGAAGCATTAAAACCATTATAGAAACACTGCTAAGGCCCCATCTAGAATGTATGTACAATTCTGGTTATTCAAATTAAAACATAAAATTTTCTATGGTAAATTCTCTTTTCTCAAAAGGTATTGTACTGACACTTGCTGTTCCTAATTTGAGTTATAGTATTTTAGGATTTGGCAACTGCGGTTTCCTTTGGCACTTAAGAAATTTCAGCTGGTCTTTTTTTCCGTTCTGCATAGAGTTGGAAAATGACATCCATTTTTCAATGACTTTTAGACCCGATAGCCTTGTAATAAAATGGATACATTTCACTGTGGGCAATGATTTGTGATTCCTACCATGCATACTGATTTTTTGACTAAGTTACAAAGTACTAAAACTAGCTTAGCATCTGCCTCTATGGGAGTCCATTCTGTAACCTTTGTCCTGAATTTGTCAAGCTTTGGAGCACTCCAGAAAGCACTTTATTATATCTTTAGGAATATGAGACACAGGAATTTATTGGTTTTTACTACATTGTTCAGGTGATATCTAAAAAGTATAAGCCATGAAGTCAGTGGATTTTTTAAAAGATTGTGCTATGTACAGTTTTTTTTAGGGACTGCCTGAAGACTACTGTGTGTGTTTATCTTTAAAAACATCGTTAAAATAAATGTTTCCAGTACATTTGTCACAATTCCTCTCAAGCAGCAAGACATTCTGGAAATCAGATGCAAGGGATCAGGTAAATGCAGGCTACAGAATAAGATCTGCTAAAAAGAATGTGAGCAGAAAGATGATACCTGAGAAGCAACCAGGCATTCTGTAGATCTCTCCACAGTAAGAGGCTAACTTACCCTTGGCTAGAATAAGCTGCTAAAGCAGAGGAAAATCAAGGTATAGGCAGGAAAAAAGAAGCTAGACAGGAGCTTATACCACACAGTTAGAATAAAAGATTGGCACTGAATATTGATTTTTAGAGACTGGGACCACTTTAGTACGTTACTTATGTGAGAAGTGATGTAAAATATTTTGGCCGGAAATTAAACATACTTTTGGATGCAATATACTTGCAGTCTAAAAGTGTATCAGAAATCAGTGAAATGAAAACTAAGGAAATTGCTGTGTCTTTGTGCTCTAGGGCAATATATTCACATGCTTAAATACATCCTTTTAATTCTGTTCAGTAGTGTGAAGCCAACATAAGGAGAGTGATCTCATTTCTTTTTTGAATCTTCATCCTCATGATATTTAGCTTCAAGTTTTAAAATCTGTACTGCAACTAAGTGCACATGCAAAAACGAAGCACTTTCACAGAATCACAGAATGGTAGGGGTTGGAAGGCAGCTTTGGAGATCATCTTGTCCAACCCCCCTGCTTGAGCAGGGGCACCTTGCTTGAGTAGGGCCCCTTGTCCTTGTCCTTTCATTCTTTTCAGGATGCATGTACTGAGGAACCATTTCCACTTTCCCCCAGAGATGATGTGTTGCTCTGGAAAATTGATGTGACACCTCTTCACTCTTGTTTGTTCTAGTAAATATCATCCCTTAGAAGACACAATGGCAGATCACACCATGGCATATTGCCAGCAAGCAGAAGAGAAGGCAAAAAAAATGCTGTCCACCCAAAAAGTTAAAGGGATTATTACTCTAAAGGGAATTGTTCATATTAATATTACCACTGAGTTCAAAGAATTATTACTTTATGGTTTTTTGTTTCAGGAGAAGTTGAGACTTATTTTGTCTTTTCTGCTGCTTGCTGACAAAATACTAAATTCTAATGCACCAGGATTAGCTCAGCAAGGCTCTACCCCCAGATGTCTTCAATAAAGGCCTCAGGATAAATAGCCTTGAGTTTCAGCAGCAGACCTGCTTACTTCCCACTAACTTTGACACCAAAAAAGAAAAAAAAAATCTGGAGCAAGCAGAATTTCTTGAAGTCTGTGATCATAGAATCATAGAATCGTTAAGGTTGGAAAAGACCCGTAAGACCATCAAGTCCAACTGCTAACCTATCACTGCCAAGTCCACCACTAAACCATATCCTCAAGCACCCCATCTACCCTTCTTTTAAATACCTCCAGGGATGGAGACTCAACCACCTCCCTGGGCAGCCTCTTCCAATGCCTGACAGCCCTTTCGGTGAAGAAGTTTTTCCTAATATCCAACCTAAACATCCCCTGGCGCAGCTTGAGGCCATTGCCTCTCGTCCTATCGCATTACTTAGCTTTATTGCTGTTTTTTTACAAAATACCTCTTTGTTCAAGAAATACATGTTTTCAGAGGAGTGTAATGGAAAAAAAAAAACCTATTTGCATTGTGTTATCAATAATAATAATAATAATAATAATAATAATAATAATAATAAAGCAATCTTGCTCTTTCTTCTGAAAGCAGTGGCTATTTAGATTTCAAAGGAATCCACCACATTACTAAGGGTAAGTCATGCATATGGACATCTGTTTCCCTAACAAACATGTCTGAATTTCATAGACATTATAAACTGGATATTTAAATCACGAGGACAATTGAACATCTTGAAGAAGTAATCTTTTGTGTATAATTTAAATATAATGACACTGATGATCTCTGTAGTCGTGACAGAGATTTGTTGTCATGACCTAAAGGATCTCCTCATGCCAAAAGACTTGTAAAGCTTGAACCTGAACATGAAGAGGCATTACAGTGGCAGGTAGTCCAGTAACTATTATCCAAACATAGATTTTGTTAGCCATCTTATGTGTGTCCAAAAAATCCTAGAGGCATTTATATATTATATTGGAGATTGAAGCCATTGACATATCAAATCAACTCTGATGATATTAAGATAAATCTAGTCTTCCTCAAATGGATACTGTGAAATACAGTTGGGTGATGATTTATTTAAAATTTTAACCTCTCCAGCACATTTCCATTGTGGTTAAGGAGCAATTCGAAAATAACATGCTTCTTTATTATCCTAGTGATTAAAATAAATTGTAAATACTTGCATTAAAGTTTTTTAAAAATACAGCTGGAGGGTTTTTAACTTTAATAATTATTTTGCCAATGCCTTCAATAAGATAGTGAAACTAATCTGCTTTCATTTGCTAATTTATGTTTTCTAATATTTTCTTGTACTTCCTGAGTAGAATTAACATGTCACTTATGCTCTGAATCTAAAAAGACATCTGCATGTCAGTAACAAGGCAAAATTACATTCCACCTAAATTCTGTGGGACCATTCATATGCTTAAAGTCCTGTGAGATTGGAGTTTAATGGACGAGATTCATTCCACCTGTCTGTAGACCTCTAATAGTCATTAACCTATGAATGTGCTAAATCCCTGGACTCACCTTGGAGTCAAGGCAGAGAGATAAGCATCTCCAGAGAATGATCCAGCTCACCTATCTTGTGCCCTTGCTTATGATAAAACAAAATAGTTCCCGAGTGTAGCATGACTCACAGAATCATTGAATAATTCAGGCTGGAAGGGATCCTGGAATTCACCTAGTCCAGCTTCCTGCTCAAAGCATGTCTAATGAGATCATATTGCTCAGGGCCACCTCCTGTCAATTCCTGAACAACTCCCAGGGTGGAGATTCCACAACCTCATTGTGCAGCATGTGCCAGTATTTGATTATCTTTGTGGGGGAAAAACCAAACCAAAAATCTAATGTTGAACAGAAATTTCCTGTGTTCCAGTTTGTGTCTGCTGCCTGTCATCCGTATACTTAGGCAACAGAACTTTATATGCCTGAATGGGGTGAAATCCAGCTCACTTGAACTAGCACTAACTGATAGTTGTGCTGGAATTATAAAACACATATTAATAAGTATTTATACACTCATTCTCCAGCCCACCACAGTGACTGGTACTACTACACATTCTGCACTCAGGAGAGGACAGTAGTACACCGATACTGCATATAGCTTTCAGTCATTCAAGCTGCTCCTATTACCCTGCAAGACTCCTCCACCTCTTTCTTCCAAACACATAAAGCATGCTGAGACTGTAATTCTGTCTGCAGCAAAGCCAAATACCTCACACCTGCATCCTACCCTCTCTTCTCCTTCAGCTGGCAGTATTACCCTCGTTCTTTCTCATCAGCAGTGCCTGTTACTATTTGTGTGACTTCATGGGGAACAGGACAAGAGGTCTCATAAATGCTAAAACTGTCCCCTCTCCCGCTAACCTTTTCTTCTGCACAAGTTATTACAAATCTAATGGAATACAGCTGCTTCTACTGCCACATCAGTTAAGAAAATATCTGTAGAAGCATAATGTCTGTGTTACGTCAGTTATCTTACTTCATTATTCAAAGTTTAATACAAAATAAACCAAAGTTACAATAGCGGAAGCAAAACGTTCACAAAAAAAACCCCAAACATGAAATGCAATCCAAGTTTGTGTTTAATATTTTGATATCTTTTTAGCTACGTAGTTTCTCTTAATATTCCAATTATAGATACAAATTTGAGTATTTTTTAAGACATGAGGCCATATGTCATTTACAGTACAAAACCCCATTATTTTTAAGACAGAATTTCAATGAGAATAAGTAATTCAGAGAATTATTTTTTGGGAGTTTCCATTCAGATCCACCCATAGTCCACAAAATTTCAGGCTAAATAGAAATTCTAGCAAGAAGGCCATAAACTGTAAACAAGCCACTAGAAAATGCTGTAAGAAGAGCAATAAAAACTCAAGTCAGACATCAAAAAATCATACAGACAGGAAGGAAGACTGATTTAGGACCTGGAAAGATGCAAAGCTGATCAAATCTGTCTGTTTGTATCAACATGGTAGAAAACTTCAGGGAAAGCAGCTGCTGTCAGACAAGCATCTAGGTTTTTACTAAGGAAATACAATAAAACATTGAGATGAGTCTAGTGGAAAGATGGTTTAACATGCCACAGATCCTGGAAATCTTAAAATATATTTTACCAAAATTCTTAGCCTCCAATAAAGTAAAAATTCAGCTTTTCCCGTTTCAGCTGGCACTGAAAATACATTTTCTCTTAGGAAAGCTTTTGAATTTAACTCCTCTATATTAGCTAACTGCTCATACAACAAAATATGCTTTATTAATATTGATTAATATTTTTTAAAAGTGTCGATGTCAGGCAGAGAACTTAAGTCTACCAATGCCCATCTGTTATTCTGACTGCCATTCTCACAAAGACAGTATTTATTTTATTAAAAGAAATTAATGCAGTAAACAAAACCCAAGAGATCAGGAATGCAGGTCCATTCATCATTGCACCATGAAAGTGAGGTAGAAAGAAGTTGAGTATAGAAAACAGTACCTCATGCTCCTTAGTGGAAATGCTTGCAGGAAACAGAGTTACAGACTGGGAGACATATCTGAAATTAAGAAGAAATATGGGGGTAATTCAGCCCAAATTTCTAGAATTTAGGAAAAGCAAAGATTCATTTCTGGTTCTACTGGCAACAGTCAGTATAGTAACAGCAGGAGTAGAAAAGATGGGCATTTCCACTAACTGTTTTATAATGGGCTTGCAGCCTCAGAGAAAAAAAAAAAAAGCCAAGACGTGTCATCTTATTTTGTGGCAATGAGATGACTTCATAGCATCTTGAGACCTCTCAGACTTACTATTTGTTATTAACTGGAAAGCTCATCCTTGTCAGCTAACAGGAATATGTGCTTGGTTGTGCCTCTCTATTTTTTTCTTTTCTGTGTTTTGAGGATATGGAGAAGGCATGGTATTTAAGCCTCTGGAATTTATTTTCCTCTGAAATCCTGTGCTGTCTTGGTGTTTCCACTGATTGTTTCACTTAAAAACAAAAGCCTCAGCATTCATTTTGGTAAGCTGTTATTTTTAGTTTGGGTATTTGTTTTTACTTGTAGCCTTATATACACTATGTTTTCAGACCACAGTGTGATACATGTTACAATATATTACAAGATCTGTAGAGGGAAACTATTGTAACTGAAGTCAGGAAATAATCATAATAAAGCTGAGTAAGGTTGAGAGCAAAATCACTGCGTTACTAGCACAGACTTCGTGGCTGGCATCTGTAAACTTTCAAAAACCCTGGCTCGCTCTTCTCCTGTTTCATTTAATGAACTGAACTGCTTTCTGGTAAAACTAGCTTACCGCCTGGGTCAGCACAGTGGGGACAGTGGTGCCGCAAAGGCCCCAGTCCCCTGTGCCAGGCAGTGTGACCACCTCTGGCACATCAGGAGCCTTGGACCAGACAGACCTCCTGGGAAAGGATGTCCTGGTGTCACTCTGCAGGAAAGGGCTTGGGGATCTTGTTGGACACCACATTGAGCGTGAGTCGGCTGTACGCACTTTCAGTGGTGAAGGGTAACCACACATCGGCTGCATTAATAATAATATAGTCAGCAGGTCAAGGGAAGCGATTGTTCTCCTCTGCTTTGCATTCCTGAGGCCAGATCTGAAATACCTGCATCTAAAATACTGTGTCTAGTTTTGGTCTTCCTGTGGAAAAGAAATTTTTATTTTAAACCTGTAGCGAGGAGGCTGAACTAGAGGACTTGCAGGATCCCTCACACCCTAACTGATTCTGTGCAAATATCCTGTCAGTGAAGCGTTCAGATCTCTAGATGCATTTGTTTGAATCTTGGTAACTGTCTTTTATAACTGATCACCATATTTTAATACGGTAAAGGACAACAGGAGTTTTAGTGTAATCTGCGGTATTGCCAGCACCATGTTTCAAATTTTAAGAGATTGGTTAATTTTGTATAATAAAACTTGTTATTTTTCAATCTTGATTGCCTGTGTTGGTTGCATTAGTTGTTAGCTGAGGAGTTCCCTTCTGTGATCTTTCATCAGCCACTTGAATAACTGTGCGCCATTTGGATAAGGCATTCACACTGCGTGCCTTTATGCATCTACAGAAGCTGGGTTAGTATCTAGGCACCCTGTGGAGTCGGTGGAGAGCACATATTATTTCTTGGCTCTCTTAAATGCTCTGGATTGTCCTCTCTGTCTGTGTAAAGATTCTAGAATCTTAGCTTTGATATTTGAATTTGATATCTGAGTTAGGCATTGTGAATGGCTTCTCTTCACGGCACCAAAGTAAGTTTGTTTCCATGCGCCACTGTGTATCGATGCACAGGGGATGACAGATCTTCACTGCCTCAGCGGGATGTTGAAGAGATCGTACTGTGAGTCACTCCATTACTGCCCTGTTGGGATCTTTGTCAGAGCCTTAGGTAAAAGGAACAGTATTATTGAGAGGTGATTATTTCACTCAGTTTACTTGAAGACAATAAAAGGATTAGTTTTGATCTTTTCTTTCTGAAGAGGTGAAACAGATTTACTGAAATTAAAGTGACACAGAATTGTGCCATTGCCATCA
Organism: Phalacrocorax aristotelis; assembly: GCF_949628215.1. Lineage (NCBI taxonomy): Eukaryota > Metazoa > Chordata > Aves > Suliformes > Phalacrocoracidae > Phalacrocorax > Phalacrocorax aristotelis. The sequence continues at coordinate 21,349,844 of NC_134278.1, read as the reverse complement.
GGCTTTAGTAGTTCCAATGATAATTCAATCATAAAAGGAAAACGAGGGAATCAGGCGATACATGTTTAAGTCTTCAGACCAAGAATGTTATTTTTGCAAACAGCAAGTATAACTCTTTAACAGTAAAGCATATCAGTTAATGTGTATATATCTATTAGGATACTTTGTCTTGTTAATATTGTGTGTGATGGGTATTTTATATGACCTTTTTTAGCAAGTATATAGAGTTCAGTATTAATATTCACCATCAAATTCTCTGCAAATGACAAATGTTAGGTTAATAACTTTTTCACTAAGTCGTGAGTGAATAACTGCCTATTAACCTCTATGTGTCATTTTGAATGCTCATGTTGACATATATCATAAATTAAGCAGCAGAGGACTTTGCTTTAGATCAGAGAATCCCAGGAAAACCCAGTAACTTCATAGAGCAGTATTCTTGATTCAGTAGTTTGCTTTCGTCTAGGTTAGTGCCAAAAAGGAAGCAATATAGCATATAAATATCTAATCTGTAAATGTAGAAGGTAGCAGTGATATTCTCCATATTATATATAAAACAAACATATGCACAATAATTCAGATAATTATAATTGTCTTTCACAATAGTATATGACTAAAATCTACTTCTCCTGACTCTCATGGGCACTTAAATAATCTGTGTAGCTTTCTAAAGTTTAATTGCTGAAACTATTGCATGTCCCATCTGTGCTGGTTTTGGCTGAGAAGGGGTTAATTCTCCTCACCGTGGGGGGTGGCTACCTTTCCAGCTTCCCGCGCTCTGCCGCGTGGCGGGGGTGGGGGCTGGGAGGGGCGGGGCCATGGCGGGGGCGGCTGACCCCGACTGGCCAATGGCAGGTTCATTCCGTACCACGTGACACCGTGACCAGTATACGAAGGGGGGGCGGTTGCGGCTCGGGAGCGGCGCGGCGTCGGGTTGGTGGGCGGCTGCGGCGCGTGCGGTTTGTTTCGGCAGTTCGTTACCTTCCCACCCACCCCCCCCCGGGGCTTTGCGCCTCTCGTTGTTCTCCTTTACATCGCATTTCTGTTGTTGTTTCTTTTAATTTTAATTATTAAACTGTTCTTATCCCAACCCACTAGCGTTACCCTTCTGATTCTCTCCCCCATCTACCGGTGGGGGAGTGAGCGAGCGGCTGTGTGGGGCTGAGCTGCCGGCTAAGCCACGACACCATGTTTTAAATTTAGCCCAGTGTACTTCCATGCCACTACTTAATGAACTTTGCTCCTATTGAAAAATCTCATAGTTAAAAAAAGCATATCCCACCAACATCCTCATGTGGGGGGTTTTAGAGGTACATGCACCGTGCTTAACTTACTGCAGAGAGTAAGGAAAGCATTGGCATGTGCAGAATAAAGTTGCTATAAGCGTGTAAAAGATGCATAAAAATGAATAAAATGCAATTGCACATGAGCATGTGTCAATGCTGTTTTGAGAAAGGGCCCTGCATTCAAAAATTATTTAAAGAATGTCTAAAGTAGTTTTCAAATTCCTATATCATAAAAGAGCTCAAAGGAAACATTAGGTAGAAAGTTATCTAGAAAAGTATAGGAATCCAAGAAATCAAAGCTAGGGAAGGCAGTTCTTTGCAACTCTAATATGGTTCTAGTAAATGAAACCAAAATGCAATAAAGAAAATGGTCATTTTGGTTTAAAAAACTTTTATGCTTGTTCAGAAAGACCTAATGCATACTTCCAGAATATACTACCTGAAGTCCAATAATTATGAACATAGTATGTATACTCAAGGGAAGTAAATTATCAGCACATATGTCTGCTGGTACAGAGAAAGTACTTATTGTATGTGTTGCTCCTGGTACTGCCCATTATTATCCTTTTTGTTGCCTTTCTTTTGATCTGTAAAGTTAAGACTCAAAACTTGCAATAAGAAATAAAAATCCCTTGAACACTGAGAAATATTGGGCAGTTTCAGAAAATTGACTTATCTTCCTTTATGGATATATTTCTTCTTACTGCAGATCTAATGCATTTGAAGTGCTGGCACTCGATGGAGTTAGTACTGGGATACTTCAGTTTTATACAGCCCAGGAGAGTGCTGACTGGCTGAGAGCAATATCAACTAACATCAGTGATTTGACACTTCAAAATGTATGTTACTTTCTGCATATTTTCTTGTCTATGCTATTGTAAAATTATTTCTAATTCTCCAAGGGTAGAAAATTATTCACATTTAAGATACAATATATAAAACACATGTATGGGGAGGAAAAGGAGGAAGGAAAGAGCAGGGAGATGTTGTCTGGTCAATCATAAGTATCAAGAAGTTTTCAAGACTCACAGTGTTGTTATAGAACAAAGAGTAGTAGAAAATCAGATTGCATTTATTATTTTTAAGTCTTCTTAAGGCAAAATATTTATCTTTTCTGGACATTTCACAAAACTTTATATATGACCAAATATTTTGGTTTTACATTTTTGTAATGAAAATGTGCTTGAAATTAGTATTTGTTGATTTTTGAAGTAAGCATGTGGAAATTCTGTAGCTAGTGAAGTGTGACTTATAGAGGCTTATTGGGAGACAGTATTTTTACCTCTCTAAGTTGTCTAGGAGTTTATTTATTTAAGGTCATATTTTGCCCTCTTTCTCCCAGAAGTATAAATGCACTTATGCTGTTTTAAGTTATTCCTGTAAATTCATAAGCAGTATTTGCTGTTGCAAGCAGAAGTATTAAATAATCCCTGGAGAAACCGAACATTATTATTTGGAGAGCACATTATTATTCCAAGAAAGAACAGCTGAAAACTATTGAAGATTCTGGAATGAATCATGAAGTTAAATAGGAAACTTGATAATGTACAATATTGAAAATATATTTCAGTCTTTTAGAAAATGGTAAATCAATGAAGAAAACATAAGAGCACAACTGTCCCTAGAAGAATTGCCTGTGCAGGTTTTTAAGATTTTTTTTTTCAGATGTGTTCAACTATAACTTCTTTTGTAAATTATGATTTAGTAGCATGTCTTTAATTTATACCTTATACTATAGGTTAATTGTTGCTTAGTTCTTCAGATTATATTGTGTATAATTTGTATTGGATTTCAACATAAATCTTTGGTCAAAACAAATTATAAATTGAATTTAGTTTTCTGGTCTTCAAAAGTTACTTGGATTCACATTTGATCATAACAGTTCATTTATTATATTAATCCTTTTTAAATATTTAAGTGCTTAAGTAATGTCTGACAAAACTGAACATTTTTTCTTATGATGTATTCTTTATAAATATTCTCTGTTCTTTATTTAGTGATTTACATCATTTACAGGGTATTACTATTTGATGATACTAAGAAAGCAATGTAAATTATTAATGAAATTTCATAATTCCTTCTGTGTGAATAGCAAAAAGAAGTGTATAGCAACATTTTTAGAGCAATTCCAGTTCAGTACTGAGCCCAATTCTTTAGCTTTCTAAAGAAATCAACTGAATAAAAAAGCCACTTCAAGGATATAGATGAATAAGACAATAAAAAGTGGCTATAAATGCAAGCAGGTTTTATTAGTTGTAGATTTCTAGTCTGGATTTTTCAAAAGCATTATGTTTACTAGGATATGTCTTGACATAATACCTTCACTGTGTTGTGACCTGTCTGCAGCAATATTTTATTATATACTGAGTATTTGCATTGGTCTTCTCCATTATTTACCACAATAATGAATTCAGTAAACAAAGTAGTCTATCTGGTGTTCATATAAGTGGCTGTTCCGGGGAACGGTCTAAGAAACAACAGCCATGATAAATTTATATTTTTTTGTTTTCTTGGTGGGATACAGAGTAAACTCTATACAGACTATATGAGAAGCAAGTAAACTTTTTCCTTGGACTTAATGCTTTATGGGTTTTGGCAGGTGTGCAGCCTGTGGTACAACTGGAGAGGTCTGGCCAGAGCATTAGCTTAATTACTGATCATCAGAACAGGAGATGTAATAGTCAGTGAGGATCCCTTTTGTTGCAAACCATTTTTTAAGACCAGGACTGTGAGGCTGGAGTGCGACTGAATGGTACAGCAAAAGAAGGCTGGAAAGCTCTCACTGCCCCTGGGCAGCCAGAGGAAACAGACTGTTTTACATCCACAGTGCTTAGGACAAGGCCTTTGGATCAGGCTTCTTGAAAACCCATTTTGAATGCTTTTTATTACTTTAATACTATCATTTCACAAAAGAATTCTTATCATACTTCTGAAACTGACGTTAGGGAATGGATCTATAATTCCTCAGCTTTTCCCTGTTTCTGTGTTTCTCCACTTCTGTAGGGTGTCTCCCTCGTTCTCCAGGAGTCCCTGAAAATAATCACTACCGGTTCAGAGATTATTTCAGATAATTCCTTATCTACTTACAGGTTAATTTCTTCGGTCCTTGCTGACTCTAAGTTCAATTACTTCTCCAAATATTTAAACTATTAATTTCCTATTCTGTCCTGTGCCATCATCTCTCTACATAGATTAATTGCTAGGTACGTGGTCACAGTGGACTTTCTTTCTGATCTTGGCATAAAGAATGTCAGCATTCTTCCATGACCTATTACTAAGTATTTAACAATACTTTCCACAGTTCACTTTTCACTTCCACAAATTTTGAGATTTTGTTGGTGCTGATACTTGTTTCTTGACTTTAGCAACTCTTTCTGCACCTTAGTCATTCTTCCTTCATCTGTGCTTATTCATGCTACTCTTATATTCATCCTTTGTCATACATGTTTGCATACCATTTTGAATAATTTCTTTTAGAATTTTAGTTCTTAAAAAGGTCCTGATACAGACTGATTTTTCCTTACAGTGCACCCTATCTTTCATGTATCACTTTACCCTAGTATACTTTATTTTGCTATTTTACCCTAATACAGTCTTGCTCAGCAACTAGCAGCTCTTTGTCAGATCTACTGCTGATGCCAGAAGACAATCCTAATGTGGGCAGTACAAAAATAGCTCTGCCACAATGTGACACTTCTGCTAATGTCAGAGTACTCTTCTGAAGTACTGAAACTTCTAACTTTTATGCGAAGGCAAGCTGTCTCGGGATCAAGTGTAAAGGAGGAGTCATCTTTCAGTAATGAAGATGTGAGAAGTCATCACTGCGTAAGGATGCTACCCCTAGATGTTAGCATATCTAGAAGGTGTTACATGGTAGATGAAAAATAATGATTCTGGTACTAGCCTGGAGAGAGTTAGTTCTTCTAAGACAGAGGAGCATGGGGAGGTACTGCAACATGGAGAAGGATGTCAGAATATCTTTTCAGCCCTCCTTACAGATATACGCCTTGTATGCTTAGCTTGGAAAATCTCCTAGTAACTACAAGCAGTATGGATTACTTATTTTCCTAAGGACCCTTGCTCCAAATTATTCATCATTCTGTTCATACTCTTGTTTTTTACATACTTTTCTACCAGTGTGAAACTTCCCTATCATCTTCCTTTGTGATTCAATCTCCAATCTTAATGTTCTCAGAGCTCTTCACATTTACCTTTGGCAGAAGAAAAGAGAGGTGAATCAGCACCTCACATTTATTTCTTCATACGCCTCTTTTCTCAGAGAAGGAGGTACAGCTCAAGAAACTGAGAGGAGAAAGGGAACAGAAACTGGGAGTGAAGCTGCCACGATGAAACAAGAAGCACAGGAAACAAGTTGATCTGCATGTGCCTCTCACTGCTCCTGTTCTTAATTAGTTTAGCTAGAGGGTTCTATGTAGGCTGAAGTGGCAATGCTGTGCTGGAGATGGCTTTTTAGGAGAGCGTTCTTTGGAATAATTTATCTTTCTCTCTCTGTTTTGCACCGTTCCGGTAACGAGCTGTTAAATATGTGCAGCTTTTCTCATGGATCTTAATTGTTTTCTTTGAAACATAACACTAAACATTAATGTAGTCATAATCAGTAGAAACACCTAAAGGTAATGCTGGCAGTTCATTTACATTATAGAGACTTGTTTCTTATATTTATAATTTTCTCAAGGTTCTAATGGTGTTATTTAAAAAAAAAATCACAAATAAATGAGTAGTTATAAGCAGATAGGAGAACGAGTTAAGATGCAGTTGTTCCACTTCAAACATTATTTATGATTTTTATAAATCATCCCAGTAGTTTCATTGGAGGATGGTAGAAGCGTAAAATTTGGCTTCAAAACAGGATTGTTTATCCGGATCGTATTTATGCCTTTGACAGCTTTTTTAATCGTGTATGCCATAGTGTGTAAACCTTTTCTTTTACACCCTCATGTACACATATACCTAAGTGATACTCCATGTCGCAGTGGAGTGAAATTTCTGTTTGAATAGGGAAACATTTATGATATATGAGCTTTGAAAATGCATACAAAAAAAGAAAGAGGATTGAGAAGGTCTTATTTTCTTTACACAGCAGAATGTGGGATACATGTAGATGAAAAAAAAATCCTTGTGTGTAGGAGGCAGTATACAAATTTGACTGCCTCAATGATTATACAAACAAGGCTATTCCCAGGGTGAAAACACATGATAATATTTCTTTGCTGCTTCTTTTTTGTTGTTGTTGTTTTTAAACTCAAAAACTTCCATTTGGAAGTACCACAGTTCAAATCATTGAGGTTGTAAACGCAAGTCAGTAATGGTAGGGATCACATCACCTAAATTTAGCCAAGCAAGAAGCAGTTCCATAGGATCCTCTTCCAGCCAGTAAAAAAAAAAATGTGCCTGTCAAGATCCTTCTCTCTCTCTCTGCTGTGTGGAAAGAGAATATAGGTATATTAGATGTATAACTCTTTCCTTTTTTTGGCTTGCAAAAGTTAAGTGAGATAAACCCCAGCCTGGGAGATATTTAGATATAGTTATATGGTTCTGAATCACTTAATCCCCATTCTGTTCCCATGTGTATTCATTTAGAACATGGTATAAGAGTTACAATTGCTTGATAGTTCCCTTTCCAAGTTGCCTGCAGTCTTTGCAGATCCAGGTTCTTGGTTTTAGTTCTTCTGCTGTCTCCAGCTCCTGGAGCACTGTACGGCAGTGCTGATAGCTTGTGCGCTGCCTGCAAGGTGTAGCATATCCCATTTGTGTTCCTGTCTCTCTGCACCAGCTGTGGAGGCATGTAGAGGATATGTGATGCCAAGTGAAGTGGAGAGTGCATACTTTTTCCTCAGCCCCATGACATAGGGACATAATGTGATGCAGAAGGAGATCTTTCCTTTCCCCACAGTTATGTCAGGGCTGCAGCTGTCCCTGCTTTGCATGGGGAATGAGCTAAGGCTGTGCAGTGAATAGCTGTGGAGTCCAAAGCATTCCTCCCTATTGCCCTTACCAATGTTTATGAGGATGTTCTTCAAATACTCTAGCCTCACTCTGCAGAAAAACTGCGTGGCCGGTCTCACACACGTTTCCAGGCACATCTGAATACCATAAAATAAAAAGTGGGATAACAAAATTTCTTCCTAACATATAGGGAGCTTAAGTAGTTTGACTGAACCAAAAATGAGGGTGAAAGGAGGCAGGATCCCTTCTAGCCCTGTTTATTTGCACTGTTTTATGCTATAGTAATCTTATTATTCAGCATGTCTTTGGCCACCTGTAAGGAAATAATATTTTCTTTATGTATAACATGGCTACTGTAGAGTTACTTTTGATGTGTATTGGTCTCTGAAGCACTGGAGAAAGGTTGGAGCTGAATATGAGCAGGGTATGATGGCATTCCTACTGACAAAGTATTCCAGGTGCCTTTTCATTATGTCCTGCACAACTGCTTAGGGTTAAGCCCATTACTAAATCAGACTGGTGAGGTCCACTTCCTCCTGCAACATTGGGCATGTCACCATTTTAGTTTATCCAAGTTACAGAGTGGGGTCCTTGAGTTCTCATTGGTTTGTTATTGTCAGGGCCCGGAGAGCACCAAGAAGCTCCGCCACCTCTTCCACCTCCCAGGGTTCTACAGGCCACCTCTGGTATGGTGCAGCCATGCAGCCTGGGGTCAGGCTGCTGTAGGCAGAGCTGTGCTCCAGAGCTGTGAGGAATCTTGCTGGGGGCCCCCACCTCCATTTGGCAGCTGCATGTCAGCTCCATATTCACCATCGGTCTTCATCTGATATGGGCCAGGTGCCTGCACCTGCAGGCTGTGACCCACCTCTGTTGTGGTGGTCCCCATTCCTCCTCTGGGGTAGCAGGGAGGTGAAAGGGAGCATGGCAGGGCCCCTCCAAGAGGCTGTCAGGCTCTCCTGGCGCTCTACCCAAGGTCACAGACAGGCCTGGTGGATGCCCCAGGCTCACAGGAGCTCTGGCCACCTCATCCCCAGAGCCTCAGTCACTCACACCCTCCAGCACACCTGCACTATTTGACCACACAATTCAATTCAAACAGGCTGAAAAACATCATATGGGGCAGAAAAGAGCCCTGATGGCCCACGATGGGTTAGGACTGCCTAGTGAGCTTCTACAGCCCTGAGCCTTGGTATCACCCTGTGTCTGTACAGTCAAGGCTCCTGCTGTCATCCTGTACTCCTCCGCACTACATTTTGTCCTAGGGACATTTTGTGTACAGTCATAGATAATTCACTTTATTACCTGTAGCTTTTGTATATATTTATGTATCATTACATCACACAGCTGTACTTTGCTAAAACTATGTAGGCAACAGTCTCAGGGCCACTGGATGTTTAGGTTATGGCTAAACAAGCTGTAATACAGCTGCAGGCAGTCCAAGATAAGTCCAAACAAACCCTGACACATCCTGAGGCCTGTGTCATTAGCATAACCCAAAGCCATCTGGCCTCTTACAGGTGTCCTGGGTCTGGCTGGGATGGAGGTAACTTTCTTCATAGCAGCCTTATGGTGCTGTGGTTTGTATTTGTGGCTAAAACAGTGTTAATAACGCACCCGTGTTTTTGCTATTGCTGATCAGTGCTTGCACAGCATCAAGACACTAACTCTTTCTCACTCTGACACACCACACCTCACACAGTGAGGGATGGTAAAGGAACTGGGAAGGGACATAGCTGGAACAGCTGACCCAAATCATCCAAAAAGATATTCCATACCATATGACATTGCGCTCAGCAGTCGAAGTGTCATGGCAGACAAAGAAGGTGGGGGTTTGTCTTCCAAGGTGGCTGTTGCTTGAGACTAGTTGGGCATCAGTCTGCTTGTGGGAGGCAGTTGGTGACTGCCTTTATATCACTTGGGTTTTTTCCGGTTTCCTTCACTTATTAAGCTCTCTTTATGTTGACGCACAAGTTTTCTTTCTTTTGCTCTTCCTAGTCTCTCACCCTTCCTGCTGGAAGGGGGAAGGGAGTGAGTGGCTGTGTGGGTGCTCTGCTGCTGGCCAGAGTCAAGCCACCACAACAGGCAATGACACCACCATATCTACTGAGCTACATGGCTGCAGACATGCTCTGTTTCCAAAGGTTATCCACAGATTTGATCTTACAAATCTGGTATGACCAGGATACAAGTGATAGCCCTGGATTTCTTCTGCTCTTTTCCTGTGGCAATTGTAGTTTTCCTTGTGCTTAGCTATAGCTTTTGGTCTTCTACCACAAGTCTTTCATTTGTTATAAAACAGGCTTTTTGACAACACAATCCTTTGGAAGTAGTCATCAGCTATAGGGCAGTTTGCAGCTTATATCCTTGCACATAGGGGAGTCTGTCTTTCCAGTCATTTAATCTTTTCTGTCTAGATTCTATATCATTACTATACTTACTAATATTGCATTTTAAAGAAGTGTTTCACTTCAGAGAAGGCAATATCTGTCAGGGTTTGCCCACCACTCGTCTGTGTAAACTATGAATGCCAAAGAAAAGCCAAAATCAACAAAACTCTTCATTATCTGAACAGAGAGGAAAAAGAAAGATATGTAACTTTATCCTGAAGAGCAAACTCAAAGGAAAGCCTAAATGATATTCCCTTCATCTTTAAACATGTCTTACACTCTGTGGCCTTCATTTCACAAGTACTTAATCATATGCCTCATTTATAGATCTGCTTAAGCAATTGTTTAACTGAGACCTAAGTGAGATGTCTACAGTACAGTATTATATTTTCACTCAGATTGGCAAAGTTAAATTCACAAATGCAAATATTTATGAAGGATTTAATGAAATCTGATAAAAGGATTCCTATCTTTTGAGTCCTTGGTTTTGTAAATTTAGTGTAATAGTAAAAATCTAGTAGTTATGCACTGAATGATTTAATTTCTTATAAATATAATTTGGAAGCATTAATAAAGTATTCAATAACTAAGGCAATGCTAATTGCATCACAGAAACTCTTCAGCATATTAATAACTCAGTGTATTCTTCCATCTCTCTTTCATAGATGAAAATGGCAAATAAATGCTGTTCTCCCTCAGACCAGGTATGACTTTCATTATATTATCCAATTTTTTAAATTCTTGTAATTGTGTTAAGTTGCAAAATTTGTAGAGCTTACATACACAGATTTAGTCAGTTTTAAAATTCTAAAACCAAGTCTTCTATGGTTTGAAGTTCTGAAATACCTACTTAATACAGCAGATTCTTACTAATCCACAGTAATGAGTGGAATCCTCTACTGTAGAACTAAAAAGTGGATTAGATGGAGCCATTAAATAAATGAGAAGGGGACAACGGAACTCACAGCCAGGTCTTGGAAAGCATAGTGAATGTATGCATGCAATATCGCAGCAGTGAGTCTAACAAGTTAACTCTGTATTTATATCACATATGGTGCACAGATAACCAAGGAGTGTACCAATCTGTTTTGCATGTGTCATGCTTTGTAGGCTACATTTGCCATGACTGTTTGTCTGGGACTTTTGGAGCTCAGGAGCCTGATGATTTCTTCTGCTCCAAGTAGCCAAATGTCCTGAAGACCCAGATGAATTTACTGCATTGGGTAGTATTCTTACTTCTTGTAGCATTGCAAGGAATGTTTTAATTAATTTTGTAAAATATAAAAGTAGCATTTTCCAGGATAATTCTGTAATTCTGGGAAGTACTTTGAAGCTTGTATTATAAAATTAATGAGTTTCAGTTACATGTCCTTTCATTGCATCAATCTGGCATTGAATAATTACTCAGGAACAAAAAGCCCAATCCCTGCTGTTTCCAAAAATGCTGGGTCTGTAGATTATAAAAGTGAAAATTAGGCAAGGTGTCTTTTATACTGTTCTACTGCAGAGATTTATTATGGAATTTTATTACAGAAGTCAAAGACTGAGTGAAAAATTTCTTCATATCAGGATCAAACAAATACTAGTTTGACAGCTTGTATATTCCTCCATGTGTCACCATTTCATCATCTTATTTGTAAAATGTACTTGGACATTGATAGACTCTTCTAGAAGTTATTAAAAAATATTTAACCATTGACGTTTTCTTACACAGGAAACTGTTTTCTTATATTTGGGTCAGTACTTGGAAAAAAAAATACTCCTCAAAAACCACTACAGAGTTTAATTCTATGTATAGTAGATAATCAAGCTACCCCAAAACTCAAAATAAATACCTATTCTGTACAAGAAGGGAGCATTTAATTATTCTTTCTGCCATGGCTTTAAATTATTAATTAAATGAGATTAAAAACAGGTGATTATGAATGCCAGGGAAAAGGTGTTGAATTTGGATATCTTTTGTTGGATCAACACTCTTCTACAAGTACTCCACCAACTATTTAAAGTTTATTCATATCAGTTTGGGCACACATAATGGGTTTCGTTGAAAAAAGGAAGGCATACTCTTACTCAATTTTAAAAAAATATTGGGAACAGTCATACAACCTGTCACTAACAACCTAATTTGGTTTCCTAAATAAACGGACTAGTCTCCATAAACTGCCGAGATAGCCAGTGCAGAAAAGTATTCTTTTCCATAGAGTTGTTCAAATGTGGAACTTGATATCAATGCTTTAAATTATCCTTTATAGGAGCCTCTTTTTCTGTCTTGACTGTACTGAGGTCCTAAGAAGAGTATCCTTTTAGCGTATCATCTAAAGTAGGTACCTAAAGTTAGGCAGTACAAATCTATCCCACTTTTTCCATTCTAATTACAGAAAGAAGGGAAGATACCATTAGGACCTTAATTTCAGGAGCTGAAAATTTAAGGTGGGACTGACAGCTACAAACATTGGATTGTTCTCTGCCAAAAAGTGAGAAAAAATAAAGTTTATAATAAATTTGGGTGGATCTATTAAATAAAACTAGCAAACATAAAAATTGTGAAAAATTCAGACTTTAAAATGTCCTATGAAAATTTGCTTAAAAAGCAACCAAAATGTGAATCTTTCACACACCCACACATATATATATCTTACAGGGGAATAAAATGAAGCTTTGCAGTGAACACTAAAAACAGAAGCGGACTTGATCTGCCGTAGATTAATGGAGCCTATTAATGTCAGTTACCTAATGTTTGTACAAAGCTGAATAGCTCGTGTTAATGCAATTGATTTAAAATTTTGAGAAAGGATAAGCTTAAGAAACTGAAGGTCACTTGAAGAGCTGCCTTGAAGTAAAATTGGCGATAGCTGCAAATTCATCTTTGCTTTTGAGTATGGACATGCCTGAAGGATTAAATAGGTCCTTAGAATTTCATTATTGTGTTGCCTGCAGTGAGTTTTCTTCATTGCCTTTAGAGTCCAACTTAATGTTTCATAAACGGATGAGGTTGGATCAGGACAGATTTCACTCAGCTTCTGTTTTTCATAGGTCATTAACAAACTGGGATTCAGGGTCAAGAATGTAAAAAATTACTTTTTCTAAACCTGGCTTTCTTCCTTGTCTTTCATATAGCCCCTGACAGGTTTCACTGGAAACTGAATCTCCAGAAAATTATGAATTCCATGGGCATACAACTAAGCAAACTGGAAAGTGAAAGGACTAAGATATTGATTCCTAGGTATAACCAGCTGTATTTATGGGTCTCTTTGCCAATTGAAGATGTCAAAGAGTTTGGACTTTGCCCTGTGTCTATAATCCAAAGTTAGAAAGAGGTAGTAGGAAAGGTAGTAGTAGTTGTAGTTATTATGAATATACTTGTACTGTTAACATAAACAGTACCAGGTCTTGAAGCTAATTGGCACGGTCTGGCTACTTCCGCACTTTTAAATTCGCTTCTCCCACCAAAGTAGTGTGTCTGCATTTAAACTGCTGATTGGAAATGATTCCCACCAATACTTAAATCTCAGACTGTCCTTGGGAATTGTTTGGAGAGTTCCAGTTATCCCAGGGCACATTATGCTAGTTAGTATATGTCAAGGACTACAAGGTTTTAACAAATACACAGGGATTACACAAATTTGAAAGGTATTAACTAAGTACCACTGCTGAAGCTCTGGCTCTAAATGTGTATATAACCTGTGTAGATGATGAAGCACACAGCATCTATGCACTGGATACTTCTAGAGCATATTGGTGCTCCACAAGCAGAGAGGGGGATTGAGCCCATTTGTACATTATTTTATTGAGTGTGGAGGATGTTTACAGCCACCATTCTCCAAATGTTATAACTTTTGATTCTGCTTGATATAATTTATTACAGTGCTCTAGAGACTTGAAAGCACTTGATTCTGTGTTATCAGTAGGCAGTCAGATTTGGGACTCAGTTTTCAAAAAGATACGCACTGCTGGATTGCTCTATATTTCTTATGAAACAATAAATTAGGCAGTTCTCTCTCCGTACAGAAAATCTACTTGCAAGGTTTTTATTTTGTTAGCTGTGTGGTTTTTTATGTTTTTAAGACTGTGATAATTTCCTGTCATCCACTAAAACAATACAGTTTCTCCTCAGTAGAAATAGGAAAGTATTGATCAGGTTTAATTAAGACTATGTATTTGTTCTTGTGATGCTGTAAAACAAGTTTTCACTACTTCCTAGGATGTCTTTTCCCTTGTTTGTTCTCATTTTTTGCAGTGACCTCTTCTTTGACCTCCAGAGGAAACCATACAGAAAACGAAATCTAGAGACAATGATTGTAAAAGCATAGCATGTGATAGTACCAGGAAGGCAAGGACACAGATCAACCAGCAAGGGATAGATGGGTAACAAAAAATTACCCTCTATGTGCATTAACAGCAAGAAAACGAAGGAAAATATTTGTCTTCTACTCAGTATATCAGAGGTCAGCCTTCACTAAAAACGTCAACTGCAAAAGATGTTTATTGCAAATAATACTAGCCAAAACCAGTAAAATCTCAGATTACAATACAAAGGGAAGTTTCAGTGGTATGTATGCTTTTAATGCCTGGTGATACTTGAAAAACTGGTCAAAGTAATCTCAGAGCTATTATCAAGATATTTCAGGGAATTTGTGTCTGCCAGGTGACATACCAAAAGATTAGGAAAGGGCAAACATCATGGCTGAAAAAGAAAACAGTTGGAGAATTAGAGACTATTCAATTTAACTTCAATCTTGAGAAATTTGAAATAAATAAACTAAATATTTGTATGCAGCTGCAAGATAACAAATGAATGACCACACTGAAGGATTTGTCAAGAATAAATAGTGACAACCAATCTAATTTCCTCCTGTGATAGTATAACACATCTTGTGGAGGGGTGACAGGCAGTTGCTGCAATGTATCTTGATTCCAGTAAGGTTTATGACATTTCTTGACATTACAATATTTTAAACAAGTATTATATGGATTTTGTTGTACAGACTTTGTTAGATAATCTAATAATAGGTATAAATGTTTCACTTTCAAAACAGACATACTGTGTAGAAGTCCTGAAAAGGTCTGTTCTTGAGCCAGTTACTTTGAATACTTGCCTTATGGTGCATTAGCAAAACTAAGCCTACTAGTTTTGCAGACAAGAAGCTTTAAAACAGAGTGTTAAACATAAGAATGATCTTGACATATTGAAGAAAGAGTCTGAAAAACAGGGTGGAAGCCAATTAGGATACAGCACATAGGCAAGAATAACCAAGTATATGTGAGAGGCTGTGGAAACAACTGGAGAGGTTGTTCCTAGAAAATACTTGAAAAGTATCTGGCGATGTAAATTATTTTAGGAAAGTTTGGTCCATCCTTCATTGCCTTGCTAGCACTCAGGGGGGGCATCTGAGATGCTCATGACTGCAGAAGCCATTCAGATAGAGATCATAAGAAAAACAAGTTTATTGTTATGATTTATTATTACGGTTTATTATTACATCAGCGTGTGGTAATCAGGTTCAGAGCTGATCAACAGAGACCTCTAAAAGCCCTGTTCATATGGTTTACCTTATATTCCTTTTTACCGCAATTTTTCCCCCTCCCAAACAAGGAACCCACCCACATTTTAGTCCTTCTCCATTGGCCCTTGCTTTTTTTGATTTTTACTTGCTATTTGGTAATTTCAGCCTTAATCTGTGCTACCACCACCACTGTCTGTAAGTCAGCAGCCCTTTTGGATTATCTTTTGACATAATAACTTTATATAATAACTTCCTTGGTAATTGATTTAACTTTATTTTTTATGGGAGGTCAGTTACGAATTCCTAATGGAATTCTTTTGGTCTGCTTCAGAGATTTTTTTCTGGGACCTCAGGTCTTCCACTGAAAAAACTTACTCTAATGGAATAAGTACCACGTTAAAGCACTTAAACTTTTTAACCCCTACTCAAGTTAGCTAATATGTAGTGCCTCTGTGCGGTAAATAAGTATCACTACTATACTGATTTTAAAGATACGCAAACTGAAAAAAAAAGTCAAGAGATTTGCCAAACTCAACAAAACAAATCTATGCATAATAGAATTCTCAAAACTGTGGTTGCATTTCTGAACATATTCCATGAAATCCCACTATGTATAACACAAATATATTCACAGTATGTTCATGGTATTTGTATGTTCCATTTTTCTGTGTTAATGAAATAGTTTATGTTAGCTTACTCTTTGAAGTTGTAACACTTAAAAATATTGGATTCTAGAAACTATAGAATGTGTCAGACAAAGCAAACCTATTCCTATTTAAGGTAAAATGTATGAAAGTATATTTAAGCTTTATTTCTGACCCTAATATGTTGGCCACATCTTCCAGCGTTCAGCTGGGTCTATGGTGTCTCTGGCAGTGAGTGGCAGAAGGAATTCTGTCTTTGGTGAAAAATCATGGTCACTGATTAAACTGTCTTCCTGAGTTCCCTTAGCTGTTAGAATATTAAAAAACAAAAAATGAACAACTCTTCTTTATTCTCCTTTTCTTTGTATATTTCTGCCTTGTGGACTGTGAGAAAGATTTTAGAGTATAAAATTTTCTGCACAAGCATCTGCTTTTCACAGCTTTTAGAACCCATTGCTTTTCCATTCAATGTCACAGAACTGTTATTTCACTGGCTGTTGTGGTTTAGCCGGCAGCTCAGCCCCACACAGCCGCTCGCTCACTCCCCCACTGGCAGGACAGGGGAGAGAATCAGAAGGGTAACGCCCGTGGGTTGAGATAAGAACAGTTTAATAATAAAAATAAAAGAATAATAACAACAATAATAAAGCAGTGAAAAGGAAAACAATGAGAGAGGTGCAAAACCCACGGGTGGGGGGGAATGAATAACCAACACAAACAGCCCGTAACGCAGCCGCCCACAGTCCCGACATCACCAGTCCCCAAGCTGCAACCAAGCTGTACTGGTCATGGTGTCACATGGTGTGGGGTGAACATCCCATTGGCCGGTCGGGGTCAGCTGTCTTGGCCGTGGCCCCGCCCCTCCCAGCCCCCGCCCACGCGGCAGAGCGCGGGAAGCTGGAAAGGTCCCTGACTGCTACAGGTGCTACTGAGCGACACCGAGCCACTGCTTAACAGCAACTAAAGCATCAGTGTGCCATCAGCACTTTACCAGCTACAGTGAAGAAAATTAACTCTATCCCAGCCAAAACCAGCACAGTAAATTACTACTATGATATCAGACCTTCTTCAGGATTATTCTCCAATTAAAATTCTGTTAACACATTTTTGAGAAGAATTACCATTTTATCAGTTGGGGAATAACATGTAGAAGGAAACTGAGAGTGAATTTTCAGACTGAGTTTTCTTCTTTGAGGACTGTCTTGCAACAGCTATAGCTGTATAGTTTGAAATGTTTGAAATGTTTTCATTTTCCCAAACGGCAGATGAAACAATTTGAGTCTTTATTTGGTGAGGAGGATAATAGCTTGTTAGGTGTATTTTATTGTTGTTATAATATTACTAAAAAATAAAGTAGACATATAAGACAAAAAAATTGTGAAACACCTGAGTTTTCCGCTTTTTATTTAGTTTGCTTAGTTCCTGCTGCACAAATAGTGCTACTGATTTAGTATAATATAAGAATCCATAACCAGTAGGGCAACTAACTGGTACCTGTCTTCAAGAGTGAGTTTTATGGTTTGGATCCTAACTTGAACAAAAAGGCTATAATGAGAAAAAGTGAGTGATATCAGCCCCAATTTTCCTAGCCTCCTTTTTAAAACAAGCAAAGAAAGAGGAGAAACAATTGTCACTACCCAAAAGGAATTGTAAATTTTGCAAAGCCAATTACTGTGCGGATACGCAAATTCAGATGAATACCTGTCGTCATAGTTCCCTTCAGGTTAGTACAGACATGTAGTAACATTCAAACTGTGCTCAGCTTGGACTTATAAATTTCATACTTGAGCTGAAGCACATGAAACACTTGAGTTCCTCTGTAGTTTCATCTCTAAATCATTATGTATTGAATAGTAGCCATTTGGACATAACTGAATGCAATTGATGTACAATGGAAACCATTAATGTAATGCATCAAAACTTCTAGCATTCTAAATTTTTTTTAAAAAAATTTTTTTTATAGTCACTATGTATGTGAAAGGACTGCCTTTTCCCCCCCAGTATCTACTTTTCAAAAAAAACAGTCTACCTTGCTTTGGAAAAGACCAACAAAAAATTACTTAAGCTATCTCAAGATGTACTTCTCTTTGCTTTCTTAATTTTGTATTGTTCCATTGTGCTTCGTGGTACAACACTGGTTCTTAACTTGCAGGCCAGGCTGGCATCTGTTGTAGATTCTCATCCCATTTTAATTAAATAAGTGTACTCATCTGTTCTGACACGTCATACATCAGAGAACTACTTGCTTTTCTTCCTTCATTTACCTCTGGAGTGTTTTGCATCATTTATTTTTCAAAACTATTTAACTAAAAGTACTATATGCAAAATGTACTGATCGTTTTATTAAGTGTAACACATGTTAAGTTTCCAATCATTGCAGTATCTAGATGCTTTATTGATCTAGGAAAACAATAAGTGCAAATAAGAACTTTCATTTATCTGCTATGATTGGATTACATTTTGTTAGTGACTTGTTTTATCTCCTCATAATGAGTGCCATCGCTCATTTTGTTCCTACAGGAACTTTTGGAAAGTGTATTAGAACATGTTAGTAACTTAATACATCGGTGATGTATGGGTAATTTTCCAGATGTATGGGTCATTTTCCACACAGTTTCAAATAGCAGTATCAAACTGATTATGCAGTATGGGAATAAAGTGGTGAAAGCAATGCTGAGAATGAGACAGTTTGTAGTGTTATGCCTTATAAGCACTCCTTAAAACTTCAAATGGCAGGTTTCAGTCAAAATGACAGAACACTTTTTATCCCAGAACTAATATTCCCATCCACGTTCTGAGACCCAGTTAAAATCTTAGTAGCCTACTTACGAACCACAAACAGCTTGTTATTGAGTACCAACACTTGGTTGCTTTTGTTCTGTACAGACTTTTGTTTACCTGAATAATTATTCTTTTTCCATTTTTGTGGTCTAAATGACTGTTAAATCAACCACTCAATAAGAAAGATGTGTGGAAAGTAAAAAATATATTAGACTTTTTAATATCTCTATAAAAAGATGCATAATTTTATTATTTTTTTCAATACAATCAAACACTGATTCTGATAAAGGAAGTTCTATTTTCCTTCTTTACTTTTTTAAGGCCTTTCTGTCTTTAGAGGGAAGTATACATTTGGAATCCTCTTTTGCTTACAGTTTTTCCTCCCAAATATTTTTTATTGATTTTTCCCCTTTATATATTTGCATACTGTCCTTCCTTTTGTTCTTTTCATTTTGATTTCATATTTCTCCTGTTTCTTTATTTTTGGTCATACTAAATTGATTTCTTTTGCTTTGTTTTTTCATCTTTGTCTTTTATATACGTTAGTACTTTTTAGCTTGCCACCCTGTTATCCCCAACCAATGCAAATGACAGTAATGCAGCTTTTAACCCACTGAGCTCATCACCTATCTTCCAGTAGCAATCCTTCTTCAGCTACCTAATCTGATTATTGCTTCTTCCCCAAGAAAGGATCTCATTCTGTCTTTCATATCTGGTGAAGCAATCTGTATTTAAATCAACTCAACCCTTGCTTTTCTCCTAAATATACAAAAATTCTAGAACAAACAACAAAAAGCTTGTGTGTCTTCTAACTGTACTATATTTCTCTTCCTAAATGTATATATGTACTGAGACCAGTCAGTATTCTGCAGAGATACTCTTCTCCAAATTTTAAGTTGGCCTATAAATGTGCTACGTGTTGAATTTTTTCACATCTTCATTTAAAAAAATGGAACAAGTTGATGTAGGCATTCATTTTATAGGTGTCTTTTAGAAAGTTCAGGAAATGCTGCAACATTTTCTTTATTAACACCTTTAATACTTAGGTAAGTATTTTATGGTGCTAACACACAAACCATGATCTTGGGATTTAAAAGACTTTTGGAAGGGTTTTTACTTTTTTTTATTTTTTAATGACATTGAACTATGATCTACTAGCTAGTTTTTCCAGATAAGTTTTTATTTTCTTTTGTACGATAGAAATCAGCAGCCAATTTTTTCTTATTTCTACTGTGAGGTATACAATTGTTTCCTTGTTCCACAAATCATGTTGACAATGCAAAGCTAAGTAATGTTTTTAAAGAAAATGAAAAATTGAAAAACTTTTAATCAGTTTCTGATATCTCTTGGGAATTATAATCAAATTTAGAATCCAAAATGGTCTTTTTATATTTTTAAGGGTTCTAAGACTTTCTCTTTGCTTTTATGATCTATTATTAGTTTTTTTTCTGATTTAATTTCTTTTTTCCTGGAATTGGAGTTTTTGTTAGTCATTTCAATCAAGCAGGGGAATATTCAGTGCAATGTATTCAAAATGTAACTGAATTATTGCTGTTTAGTTTTGTGTAGACTTTGATGAAATGGAATAAATAGGTGACCTTATCAAGATCCACATAGATCAACAGTGATATTACAATGTTGTAATAATTCAGTGTGTCCTAAAATCTAGTCCAGTGAATGTGTTTTTGTATCATTCTTTTTTTTGTCTGAGGTTGAAAGAGATTTCAGCATACAGAACAGCTTAACATTGAACTTATAGCTGTTAATAATTACAAAAATCTGTCTTGTCAAGAAGGGTGTACTTCAAACCAAGTATCTTCATTCTGATCTACCGCAGGCAGGCTGGTCACAGTATTGTGTGACTGCAATAAAAATAATAATACTACAGTTCAATTTCAGTAAAACACTTAGAACACATACCAAAATAATATATCTGCAGCTAATTAGAAAATGCAGTCTTGTGTTTGTAGCTAAATACATACTCAAGAGGATTATCCAGGAGATTAAGTGCTACATTAAATTGAGGCTGTAACATTTGGCACTCCTGTCACAACTTGCAGCCGCAGACAAGAATACAACAGTGACAGGGCCTTCACACAAATTCCATAAAACAACTAAAGGAAATTATGACCATTTCAAGACGGAAAACTTTGACATAAAGCACATTTCGTTTTAAAAAAATCTCATTTTACTTCAGTTAGTGAAATTCAGTGCCCTTTTTCTAAATTTAGAATTTTATTCAAAGAAAGTACGGTTGTCTTTGCACTACTGTTTATACTTAGGCCCAGTGTTTACAGGCCAACCTGTGGTTTATGTCAACTAGATAAATTAACTTTTTCCTGTCAATCACAGGAAATCACATGTATTTTGAAGTGAAAACGCAATCTTGACAAGCAGAACTCCAGTCTTCTGATATCATCCTGGCCTGAGTTTCAACTAAGAACTTCACATTTTCCTTCTTTTAATATACTGAATTAACATCTTTGGTTTGCAACAAGATATATAGCTACATTTCTCAGAATGTGTCATGTTTGCTTTAATATATGATGTTTGATGAATGACCTGGCAAGTTGCAGACTTTATCTGTAACTCAGTTTTGCCATTTGACATTGTGGATAATTCCAAAATTATATGGTGAGTGCTGCTGTAAGAATAAATGGTGATGGTAATGGTGATGAACGAAGAACATAATGGAGAGCCATATCCTTTGCTTATTGATTTATCAATTAAACCAGTAAATTACATTTTAGTAAAGATTTTAATACTGTTACAGGTTAATAAATGGTTTCCATTTGCAAGCCAGCAACATGACTTTATTAATGTAAAAAATATAATATTGTTTGTGCCCTGTGTTTTGGTCGTTATTCTTTTTGTCTGTATTATTTGATATTCTGTTGCCACACTGATAAATGCAATATATAATACAGTTTGTAGTAGATTATTAACAATACTGCACTATATTTTGTTAAAGTAACGAAGTGTCTGAACATCCTGTTTCTAAATCCTTGCTGACTACTACAGAAACAATGATTTGGTGAGAGTTATTAAATGTACACAATGGCAAAGTGAGAATGGGAAAAGCTACTGTATTTATTGTGGCATTTCTTAGATCTCCTTAAACTGTTAATGCTAGAGCTTGGTAAAAGAGTATAGAGAAGGATTGTCTGGTTCAACATATTGATTTATTATTTAATTCTGAATAAGTTGATTGATAAGAGACATAATCGATACATTAAATAACAAAATTATAAAACAATGTGTGATTTTCATGATATAGGAGTATGAGCATGCATGAATACGGATAGCTGCTCCCTGTACATTCTTTCCACCTTTGTGCTCTGTTGGTAATAACTACAAGTACGTACATGGGGCTTTCAGTAGAAAAGTGTTCCTGAGATCATCATGTTCTTTCCAAACCTATCCGTAGGACAAATGCTGAAGTTTTCATGCAAATTAATTAATGCCTTCTTCAGGCTGTTTCCACTGACTTCCAGCAAACCTCTGTGGTCTCAGATATTCACAAGTGCTATGACATTTCTGCCGCTGTGTAACTCAATATTTTCCATAAGTGTAGCCTTAATTGAAAATGAGCAAGCTTATCAGCAACAGGTGCAAATTCAGATTGGTGGATCACTCCAGATTTGAGGACCTGTTTCAAGGGCAATATGTTCCTCTTAAGATATGCAAAATGAAGCCTAAAATGTTTATGTTTGTTATTTTTGGTGGGTGACGACATTCATGATATTCTGCTACCACACTATGGCATTATTCCTTTATAAATTTGCATTTACCTCAAAAAGGAAGCATGCAGTCTTCTTAAATTTATTTTTTCTTAAAATTAATTTATCTGAAATATAAAGACATGTATTGTAATTCTGTTAGAGCAAAGTTGTGTAACAACTGAATTTGACATTTAATTCTACGAGAACATAAATTGTTGTTATGAGATAAAGTGTATATTAAAAAAAGTATATTAACTCTGAAAGACAATCATAGTGACAGACACTTTGCTAATAGTGGCAAACATAAGCATACAGAAAGCTGCTTTTTTTCAGATAAATCTAGTGATTTGTTTAGATGTATTTCTTTAGAGGTACATGTAACAGAAATTTCAGTATGTCCAAGACTTGACTGTGCTACAGATAATGTTTTTTGTAAAGTGCTGGCTGAACTATTTCAGTAACACCTAGGTTTTCTGCTGGCTTAAGTGAGAGTCTGCTGAGACATATCTAAGGTGGCTTTTACCATGGTGTTTATTTCAGGCAAGATTCAACCTGTACTGTAAGTTTAAGCCTCTTAAGGATTCTGACACACTGACATGATATCGAACGCTTCAAGAGTATAGTAGTGGTGGGAAGACAAATATGAAGAAGGGGATGATCCCTCTTATTCTAATATGATCACTCTTCCTTGTGGAAAGACTTGACCTATTCAGATATATCTTAGTTCTGCTGAAATATAGAGCTTTAATTTTCAATTATTTTCTTTTACAGGTCATACATATGGGATGGGTAAATGAGAGACTTGAAGTAACTGATTCATCTCAGCTTTACAAATTCAAGTTTCTGGCACTGAAGGGTTCATCCTTCTACATTTTCAGCACTCCACCGGTAAAAAAATAATATTTTTTGACAGTTTCGTTGTACATGGAAACCTCTTTGTTATGTATGGGTTTGTTCTTCCTTACCAAGTGAAGTTGTCCACTGATACTTCAAAAGAAGCTAAAGCCACAGATGCCACTGAGTTTCAATAAGCTTTAGATATTTAACCTCTTTCAGGGTCCTCTGGAAATCTTACCATACCTGGATAGTTCAAAGAACTCCTAATAGGGAGTAAGCATTTTACGTTTTAAAGTTAAGTTCAGATTTTTCTCTGGTTGTTAGGCCTGATATTCCTCACCTTATTTATTCTAAAGTATTTTGTAGATGTAATGAGTTGATAGTTACTTTGTTCTCCTAAAGACGATACATCATGAAATATACTGTCAGTACTATTAGTAGATAGTAGTAATGAGTAGATAGTACTAATAGTAATACACAGACAAGGGATTGAACTGTTAAGAGAATCCAATGCTAATTGTACAGTTTGAACAAATAACATAATCTTGCTTTGATAATTTACATAGCTAGTAACAAGAATTCTATTTCACAACAGATGACTTATCTAATATTTCTCTTAAAAAACCCTAATAAAATTAGTTTAAAAGAATGAAACTGTAACGAGCTGTAGAATTTTAAACTCTTAAAAAGCATCCCATACTTACCACAAGGTATTGTTTTATCCTTTTTCTGTCTCCAGAGAGCCTTTGCTTTAAACAAATAAAAGAGAGTCAAATGTGGAATTAGAATGCAATTTTAATTATACAGTTTCCTTACAGTTCTGCTCAGAAGGTGGTCAGTCCCCCGGTTTCTTCAGCTGATCCAAAGAAAATCTGACCCTTTACCTGTGCACCGTCTGCAGTACCTTTGGGAAGTACATGCTCTTTCAAACTTATTTATGAACATCAGTGAGAAGCAATCAGTAACATTTTTTCTCTCTCTAGATTGAAATTCTAAATCCAATGATTCCTATTAACTTCAAGCATTTTTAAATGGCCAGTATCTTCTTTTTAAAAATGAGACAATACATCTGGGGAAAGGAGGTTTTTTATCTCTGTTAGGTCAAGGAACTAAAACCTGATTCAATTACTACAATCCAATTAAAATGCAAAACCATACAAAAATATTAAACAAATAACACACCACATGAATGCTTTTCCTTTATAAATTTTAATTATTTTTTTCAGACCTGTTTTCAAAGAAACGTGATATAATTAAAACTATCCATCTACATGATACTAATTGGGGATAAACTACTTCATTTATCATGTTCAGCACTCTACTGAGAACAGACAAGTTAGGATGAATGTTTGGTAGTATTCACACCATGTTACTTGTCAGTATGTACTACACTCTATTGTGTTTTTGCACACCAGTAAGTGTGACAGAGCCTATAAATCATAAAACCTGCTGACCAGTTTTCTTGCTATTTAATCATTCCACAGATGTATATGAGGGGAAAAAAAAAAACCAACTGTTTCCAGCAATGACCCACCTGGAGAATTCAAACCTGGATCTAAAGCCACACTTCAGAGATGATTACCAGTGTCCTGAGGGCACTTCCAGCCCTGCCTGTCCCTGACCCTCTTTTCCTGGGGCTCCTCCCACCCTTCCCTCAGCCCAGTACCCCATTGCAGCCCACCATGGCCATCAGCCCCTGCCCCAGCAACACAGCAGGGCCAGTCTCCAGCTCCCCACAGCCCTGTCCTGCCCAGCCATGGGACCCAACAAGTCCAGCCCACCTATGGGCCCATGTCCAGGCCCAGCCTCAGCCCACCCCTGTCCCCAGGGAGGTGCCTGGTGCCCGGAGCTGGGGCTGCCCCCAGTCCCCGTGGCTGCCCTGCTCCTGGCTGTGGGCATGTACTGGGCCTGGCTGGGATGGAGGTAGCTTTCTTCATAGTAGCCTGTATAGCAGCAGGTTTTGTATTTGTGACTAAAACAACACATAACAGTGATTTGGCTGTTGCTGAGCTTTGCTTGCACAGAGTTTCTCTGTTTCTCACACTGCTCACACTGAGGGTGGGCAAGAGGTTGGGAGGGGACAGCACCAGGACAGCTGACCCAAATAGGCTAAAAAGGATAGTACATACCATAAAACATCAGCCTTAGCAATAAAAAAGGATTTGGTCTTCAAAAGCAGCCGCTGCTTGGCGACTGGCTGGGCATCGGTCTGCTTAGGGCCGGCCGGCAGGGTGCGATCACCTTTGTGTCACTTGTTTTTTCCTCTTTCCATCACTTATTAAACGGTCCTTATTTTGACCTACAAGTTTTCTTGATTTTGCTCTTCCTTTTCTCTCCCATCCCACTGCAGGGGGACGGGGAATTAGCAAGTGGCTGTCTGGGTGCTTAGCTGTTGGGCAGGGTCAACCCCCTACAAGGTGATGGGATGGGTCCTGGCTGGCAAGGACCCTGCCCTGCCAGACCCTGGGGCTCCCATGACACCCAGGGAGCCACCAACCCACGCTGTGCCCTGACACTGGTTATGTGTCTCATGTCCCAGCTCTGCAGCTGGAAACACAGGTCCCCACACAAGGCTGTGCATAGAGATGTTTCACTCTTTTTAGAGGTATTTAATGGTACTGCTCTTACCATTATTCCCACTTTTTTCTTCTATGTTAAGTGAAACATTAAAAATGGATTGTTCTATCACAAAAATACAGATGTTTTAACTTGCTTGATCTTTAGAAGATAAAACTTTATGTTTTATTTCAGAGGTGTTTCTATGATGGTATTGCTATTTCCATACTGAATCGATGTAGTGTATCAGTGTATCAATGTCATGTGCACAGAGTAGATTACCTAAAAGTCGTACAGTTATCTTCCGTTGCAATGACCTTACCCATAATTTTACAACTGCTTGTAAAAGGATCTGGTGCAATTGCTACTCTTTTTCTACTTCACTGTGTGTAAAAGATGACATGAATGTAAATACAGCTGCTAACTTTCATAAGAATGGAAAACATAGTTATCCATGGGCAAAAATAAAGTTGTGGAAAAAAGTGGATATTTTTGTATGAAAGAAATTACTATGGCAAGTAATATTCTATTTATACTCCATCTCAACAATATCTCAGATGGTGTTTCCAAAAATGTAGAAATTTCACCATAGAAGTAAATATCAAGAACCGTCTAACAGATAATGGTCTTTCTGCATCCCTAAAGTGGCTTCTCTGACTGTATTTAAGAAATTCACAGATTTCATTTACAGATTGCTACATTAGAATTGTGACACATTTCTGAAAACTGCACATGTGAAAAACACCATTGAACAAATGGAAATTATTCTTGTGTCAATGTTAATATGCAAGCAGTATTTTATTAAATGATGAAAGCTTCTAATAAATATCTGCCAATTTTCAGATCTTGAAAAGGTTCTGAATTCATATCATAGGAGAAATTGGAGACTTTATTCAAAATTGTAATTCAAGAATCAAACTATTTTTTATGTCATTGAAATTATCCATAAAAATGGGATATTTTGGTTTTATGGTATATGGGCTTTATGTAGGGGAGGATTGTAGTGTTTGATTTTTTATGTCTTCCTTGTAGTTCAATATGTTTTTTAAATTCAGATCTCAAAGTAGCCATATCTTTGGAGCTGTTGTATTATCCTTAATTACAAAAATGTCTTTTTCAACATGATTAAATAAATCATGTTTATAGTTTTAAGAAAAGGAATAAATCTAGGAATAATGTGAAAGTCACCAAAATAGTTCCACCTTTGAAAAACATTGCAGAGAAAGAAAGCTTGCATAATGTAATTAGCACATGAGCCATGAGCAGTGCTTTGAATGTTAGAGAGTACTGCTATGTAAATTCTAAATACTTGTATTTGTAATTTACATTATACATAATGTCAGTGTAACATAGTAAGAAAGAGGTGGCAATGAGTTTGAGGGCATAGACTTGACCATGAATGCTTTTGGTAAACTTTCTAACAACTCTACACACAAGTCTTTATTTTTTTTCTATTTGTTTTATTTATTTTGACTGCTCTTTAGTGTGTGTTTTGTACTGAGCTTGAGTTGTTCGGGACATCTTTAGGCTTCTTATACTGATATATTATAGTTCATCTCAAGAACACTTCTTGATTTTTTTTCCTTTTTAATATCTTTTAATTTTTTTAAATTATACTTGGCTCATTTTTTCCACTGAAGAGTGAAGAGACCAATGGAATTAATTACTCTTGGCCTAAAAGAATTTCATCTTTTGCCTATACCTGCTTAGTCCTTCTAGGTGGGTTGGATGCTTCTCCTTAATTGTCAGATCATGCTGCATTCTCTGTATTCCAGTAATAAGTATTACAGCCACTTTGATATTTTTTCTTAAATTTAAATGTATTCAGATTTTCTTTCGTATTTTGGGGGCACTTGAGATTTCTGGATGCTGTGAATCAGATTCAGTGTTCATAGAAGGTCAGAAAGTATGTTATGTTCTCTTGAATTTGATGAGTTTTGAAGTGTAATTCTCTTTTACATGAATTCTATGCTTATTTCTTATGTCTAGTCAATCCTTCAGTGCTGACCTCTGAATAGGCATGAAAGTCTTTTATGTCTGTTTTATAATTGCAGAATTCTCTTCTAGGGAGTAACTTTTCCAGTTTGTTTACTACATGTCTGTGTCAAAATGAATTTAACTTTACTGTTTTCTCCCTATTTTAAATCATAATTTTTTAAAGAAAAATCAGTTAACACCCACATTTAAAGCTGAGTGTATTTGGAATATGAGCCGGAACTGATACTGAGATCACTTGGTCTAACTAAGTAAAACTAGATTTTAGTAGTTTGTTTATTTTCAGAAATCCACTGTAATGCCTAAACATGAGGAACTTACAGAAACTCACACTGCTAAAGTAAAAAGTACTTCTGCAACACTTAGCACTTTTGTAACTCTACATACTTATTTCAGTCTCTCATTATGGACTTAAAACCACAACTTCAAGTTCCTATTTTTCTATCTGTAATCAGGTCAGTGTTATCTCTGAGTTTACAAATGTATTATTTTACAATCTTTCTGAAAGGATTAATAGAGCCAAATATCTACAAAACCAGGTATTCAGTACATCACATAATGCATTGAGTTAGCTAAGGAGTTGGTCTTCCAATAATAATAGCATTCAGCTACTGTTGGTCATAAACTCATGTATTAGACAAACAGGAATTAAATTGGAAGCCCAGTATTTTGATGCTATTTTTGATACTTTGTCAGAACTGAATTCATAGGAATGAAATTATGTCCCATTAAGTGACCCATTCTGAATATACCTTTCTTGAAACATTTTATCAAATACTTTACTAAAAAATAATTATCTTGTCATGCTAAAATAAATCCAAGAAATTGCAAAGAATACCTACAGGAACAATTCCAAAGGGAAATAACAAGAAAAACTTTTTTATTGCCTAAGGAATCAATTTCAGTATCTCATTTATCTTAGTTACCAATCATTACCCAGTTATAAAATGTGTGATGATGGATAAGCCTGCAATAAACTGAAACATCCTTTAAAGCAAATGAAGGAGATTGCACTTTTTGTGAACTTCTCTGATTCTTTCCAGCTTTTCTCATTGACTAGAAGCAGTTTTGAAGCAAAGCAGTCTATAAAAATAACATTTTAAACTTAGACATACTATGATAGTTCTGAGAAAACTACAAATCATGTCAGCTGTCTCTTTGAATTCTAGTAACCTTTGTATCTAGTATGTTTCCCCTCCTTAAAATCTCTATCAACATGTCATTCATTTTCTCTTGATGACCTTGCGCACTATGATATTCAGACTGTTTCGCTCTGGCTTCAAGTATGGTAGCCTTTTTCAGGCATCCGCAGTAAAAGAAAAACTTGGCTTATATAGGTGCCGACAGTTATCATCATCACTATCTATCTGCTGAAAAAGCCATGAGAGGTTACATACAGTCAAAGGATGAAAGAGGTGTACAGGATAATGGGGAGCAGGCTAGAGTATTCAGAGTGAATTTAATGGCACAGCAGAGTCACTATTGTCCATGGTAGCATCATTAATAGCAGCAAAGAACCCCAACAGTTTAAATTATTTTCTGGAATCAAAACAAACAATATGAGCATATGAAAGTTCAGTCATGTCTCAACAGCTTTTAGGTTACAGCCTGTGTCACTAAATTCGTTTTCATAAGCAGCAGATTAAGTTGGTGCTTAAGCTTTTGTATCTTGTCTAGCCCCTAACAGGGATGAAGGATTCTCCTGCTTTTAAATGAGACTGAAAAGAATCATTCCCTTTGAGAAATTCAAGACCAAATAATGAACTAGCCACCATTCTACACTGTAAATCTATTTTGCCTATATCCTTATCCCTCTTGAGGATCAACAGTAATGGGCCAAACCCTGTATTATTTAATTATTTTCTTTTCAAAACAGCCATCAAAGTAAAAAAGATTTCCCTGTAAATAAGGATTAAGCAAAGACCTGCAGTACTTGCTCTATGTGAGCATGTTTAAATGTATAACATTTCTTTATGAATCAATCAGCTTTATAATCCCTCAGTTGCAGTTGCTTCTAAACTTGTGTTATGGCTTACTCACCAATAACTAAAAAGCAAAAGCAAAACTCAAAGAAAATATTGGATGGACTATACGGAAAAGAGAAATGGAAACTTAAAATTAGAAATGTATGACTCTAAAACTTGCTACATTTTATGAAGTGATGGGAGGGCAAGTATATCTAAAATTGCTTTAAATTCATTTTCAGAAAAAAGCTAACATTAGATTTAAATTTGACAAAGTTCCTTTAAAGTAGTACTAAGTACTTTTAAAGGTAGCAATATGTAATGTTTTGAGCTTTAATTTGTGATAAGAAATTGCTCATAGTAAAACAGGAAGAGAAAGTATATAACATGCTTTTACATATGCTACTGCATGCATTGTATTCCAGTGAAGTTTGTCATTTGGTTGTTGAAATATAAAAACTGTCAAATGGAGAACCCTAGAATATAAGTGCCTTTATATCCTGAAAAGAGGTGGTGGTGGTGGTAGAACTTCCTCTTCTACTGACAATAGGTCCCGTTTGCAATAGGTGATTCATCTCATCTAAATGTAGTCATCTAGAAGTTAAAGATGTAATCTAAAGTTAGAGAAACTGGGAGAAAGCACTGCCTTTTTTCCTTTTTTTTTTTTTTTAATCTTTCCCAATATGGTGAAATTAAGATTAGATTATTGCATGTGTGGAATTGCTTCACTTACTAAACTGTCTATATCCCAACCCACGTGTTTTCTCACTTTTACTCTTCCGATTCTCTCCCCCATCCCCACTGGTGGGGGAGTGAGCAAGTGGCTGTGTGGGGCTGAGTTGCCAGCTGGGGTTATACCACGACAGTTGTTAAGGTTAGATACTTCTGATGTCTACATTTAGGTGGGATGCTTTCCACGCTAAGAAAGAATTCAGGTGAGTTCTGAAACTGCTTTGAAACACACAGTGAGGTTTGCTTGATAATAATGTTCATTAATTTCGCTTGGAGTGGACATAAGAGCATGTAAGATTAGAAAGAAACTAACACCAAGTTCACATTACTCCTCCAACAGCACTCTGAAATAACATTTAATAACCAGTAGAAGTCACATCAGTCTGCTCCTAATTGTTCTAGTGGTTTGGATTTTCACCATTTTATTACTATTTTGCTTAGAGGTTTAGAATTTATGAAGACCTGGAAATTCAACTTAAAAATAAATTTTAAATTTTAAAAAATCATGTTGGCCTTCATGCAAAATATCAGGAACAAGACTGATTATTATAGTTGAACTACGTGCTACTGTGAATACAGAGAAAAAGAATCTGTTATTAAATTTCATAGCTTTTTCCTAGTTACATTTCATCCACAGAGGCCAGATGTTTTACAGCCAAATTTTGCTTTATAATAATTATATATAATGCATATAATTGTAATATTGTAATAAATAATTTAATTTAATTTTTCTGCTTTCTTCTTTTTGGGAGGGGGACGGGAACAGGACAAAGCTGCATCTGCCCTCATATTTTAAAGTATATCTAATTTGCTATTAGAGTCACCAAAACAATTATTTCAATATGCTAAAGCATCAGAGTTGCAATTTAGTCAAATTACTCATATATCTGTGCAGCCATTTCTGTGCATTCGCCAAGAGCTAGGATTTTGCTCCAAAATATGTAATTAAAATAATGTGTATTCCCCTTGTATTTTTTCTATTTATAGGTTTTGTTTTTTTTTTCTTGAACTACGTAGGCTAGGTACTGGTTTTAAAAGAAAACAGATTATCACGTTATACCATGAACTAGAATTTAGGGAAAAACTTCAAGTATCATTGAAACTGTAAAATTTTAACAGCCTGTCATCTCAACAGGATAAAGAAATAAAATCAAAAGAAACAAAAAATATGTCTTTTGATATTCATTAGTAAGCACACAGTTGACATTCTGCTTAATTTCAGATATTGCAGTTGCATAGTTCTTTTCAGTGTTTAATATAAATATAAAGATATTGGTGCCCTAGTGTATGTAAATTCAAGTCTGAATGTAGGAACACATCTTGGTCTGTTGATTGTAAGATTTTTCTTAAATTGAGTCATGAAGCTGAATGACTCCAGGTTTGAGACTTTGGGTTCTCTGTGTTAGCACCTTGGAAAATAAATATGCCTATGTAACTCACCACAGAGGTTACAAAGAGGTTTCCATCATACTGTAATAATAATGGGGAAAAAAGGAATGAAATTATTTAATACCTTTTAATTATAGTAAGACTCCTGTAGATGCTGTTTCTGTAAGAATTGAATGCTATTTGACAGCCTTTTCTAAATGCTGGATATTAAATGTACTAATGTGCCTATATTTGGAGCATCTAGTAGAATATTGATGGGTGAAAGCTTTTTAATTTTTTCATCTGTACATGATTTTAGAAAAAAGAATGTGTTGTTAATATTTTCTTTTGATATTATAGGTAAGCACGCTAGACTGGGTACGAGCTGAAAAAATCTATAACCTCTGTGAGGTTCTATTTAAAATTCACAAGGTAGGTTTCCTAATGATTACAATGACATTATTTAGTAAAGAAAGCTTGCCTTTTCCTGTTATTGATAAGCTCAAGTTAATCTAACTAGGAGTAGCTAACATTCAAATAGTTTATCTTTAAATAAAAAAAAAACTATTTGTAACGACTAGTGCATTGGTATAAGAGAATATGAAAAATGAGTTAAGCTCCAAGTGCGCAAGTTACTAAAATCCTTCCGTATTGAAGAAATTTTTCCATATTGGAGCTGGTTATACGAAGTGCTGGTGAGACACACAGCTAAGCATAATGAAGCTGGATATGGCTTTTTTCTTAGTGGCTCAGGTTTTTAAGTCAGTGTGATGAAGAATGCTTTTGCAGTAGTTCCTGATCTGTATAAACATAGTCTTACTTAATTCCAGTAGTTAGAAGTGTAAAATTATGTCCTTTTTAGATCATGTGTTATTTGCAAATATTATAGTAGGGTTTACTTTACCAAGGGCAGCATGGTGCATTTATGTACCACAGAATTCTTCATATTTTTTTCTACCACCTAGGGACAGCATCACGTTTTCTGTTTAGCTTGTCCCAAGGAAAGAGTTTGGGCAAAACCTTAGCAATCTGTTTAAATAATTGACTTACAGAAGATATTTTCTAATAAGTTGCATCAGATAATTTAGTTGTCTACCAGCTAATCAAAACCTGCTTTGCAGGTGAGGTGAGGCTAGATAAGAGCCTACTTGCCTAAGAGGGTAAAAACAAACATATTATCAGGGGGAGGGGACGACACCAACAACAGAAGGATGTGTCTTTTCAGATAAAATGCTGTTTCACTGTCCTTCTCTCTGCTGTTCCTCACTTGACTATGTGCTAACGTTGTGGAGAAGGAAGGTTGTTGCTCTATTACCTGTACAGAACCCAACTTAACATTGCACTGAAGGAGAACTGCTTAAGGATTTTTTTGGTCAATTTGGGTTTTTTTTTCTGATGCAAGGCAGTTATTCAGGACAATTTACAGAAGGAAAAGTAAAAAGAGAAAAAAAGTTCATAGACCTTACAATGACACTCCATTCCCCTTTACTGCCCTGTTCTGCATAGAGGGGGGTTTGCTGTAGAGCTGGATGACCAAATTCTTCAAAGAATGGGGTGGCAGGGAGTTTCCATGTCCTGACTGCTCAAACTACTTGTCCCAAACTAACTTTCAACAACATAGACATGTTTCCTACACCAATTTCGTTGACTATGATTTAAAAAAAAACCTATAAATTGAAAACATTATGAAGTTACAACCAACAGAGCAAGGAGCACACAGAACGTGACAGAAATCTAGAAAAAAATAGCTCTGAAACATGGGCCAACGTCTGCATTTTACAGAGGTGTCAGTTCCATTAAGTGGCTGTTAAAAGAGCTTCTGCTGATGTCAGCTGTCAGTTTTGCATCCCATCACTGCCTGTTTTTTCTCTGTTGTAAACCTGCTGTCACTGGGCAGAGGAGGAAGGTTCCCTTCTCTGGCAGAAGTGGGGAGAGGGGAAAACAGCAATCCTGGAGTTCAGGACTTGAGCTCAGCTCTGGAGCACAGGCTGCAGGAGCACAGCTGTATTTTTGTGGGCACAGCATTACTTTAATGTGACCATGTCTCCAGCTGGGTACGTGTGGGCAATTTCAAGTCCTGCCCATCACTGAGACAGCAGCAAAGAGTAGAAGCTCTGTCCCAGATTATTTGTTCTGTCTCCTTAATCTTTTTTAAAAGTTACTTTTTCCTGATAAATAAGGTAGGCAGCAGTGAAATATATACTCATTATTCCTTTTGAAAAGGTTTTGCTATACTTCATATAGGTTTTCATATATATATATAGTTTATATACATTTTGGTTTTTCCTCCTTGAAATGTTACTACTGATTTGAAATTCAGTCCTTCCTTGAATATTTTAGTAATTTCAAGGGCAATCTATCCTTAAAGCAATTTCTGTGGTACTTTTTCATTAAGAAAAAGAAGTGTGAAATAAACTACCCAAGATTGAACTCTTTAATGTTCTTGACATTTTAATAAATTAATGCTTAATTGCCAGTCTTCATGAATACATTAGCTAAAGTGCAAAAGCTCAAATTCAACACTTTAACCTCTTTTCTGTTGATTCTTTGGTGAAAATGACAATGAGGCAAAATGAGCAAATCCAAAAAGATTAAAAAATCTTAAGAGATTAAGGTTTCTACATTGGAGACTGAAAGATGGTGTTTATGTTGTAAAAACTGCCTTTGGGGAGGGTGTTCTTAAGGATTTTCAGAAGCTGGTTAGAACTAGTGCAAAACTGTGCTGGAGAGTGCTATCGGATCTTCTCACGAAAGATGGGTTTTAAGGTGAGGTGCACTTGTTACCTAACTGTGTCTCATCTATGTATATTATGACACAAGAGTTAAACATGGAAAATAAGAACACAACATGAAAATTGCATTTTACAACAAAATGTTTGCTATTATTTTAGATTTTTGCGTGTGTATACATGCATACATATAAATACCCCCTTGAATACACAAGCATGCATATGCATGTGAATGAAAATTAATCAGTATACCACATACTTGCATATTCATGGACATTTAGTGGTAACAACCAGATTGAAAATGTGATCTCTTTTATCTCATGTATACCTTGCCTCATACTCCATGTTTACTGGAACTGTTACTGAAAATCTGTATTTTTCAGGGGTGAGAGTATTAGACACATTTTTAAAAGCCACCTGTCTTAAAAACATTTTATTTTCTTCTATTGCCTGGTATTTTCACACTTCACATTTTCACATACAAGGTAAAAAATTTTAATATAGTAGTCTGTGAGCCAAAATGAGAAGTACTGAGTCTTGAAGCAGATGTAGATGTAATACCTGACGCTCCATGGCTGCTGAACACCAGATGATATGCAGGTATTTTGTTCAGCTTCCTTTTCACCAGTCCAAAGGAGCATTGTAAGATAACTTTGAACTTCTTCAAGACTGTTCTCTCCTTGGGTAGCTGCAGGCCCATTTTTGACAACAAAGTGCTGTGTACCCTGGTGGCATTATATGCTGCTTCTGAGGTGCCCCACAAAACATCCATAGCTTAACAGACTAGACTTGAGTAAATTGCATAAGGTTCCATTTGCCAGCTTTATGTTATTCAGTAATTCACCAGCAGAAACAAAATTTTCTGTTCCCATCCAAGTATTTTCATCCTATTTGTGAATATGAGAGCAGTAGACAGAGGAGGGTGTGCTAGCAGAGCATTTATTTCCTTTGCTTTTCATTACTATAAAGTGGATCTTCACTGCTGTCCTGGAGAGCAGTTGTGTGTGCTCCTAGAACAGGAGGGACAGAAGACCCCGAACATTTAAGCATTTCTTTTACATGTATCAGAATATTTTACATTACATTTGGATGCTCAGATTCCAGTTGTTTGTTTGCTTCCATGTGCATGGACTTTCAACAATAGGCTATGATGGACTATTAGAGGATCTGGGAAAAAAAATTCTAAATCTTTAGAGAAGGCTTATCCTGACTACAAGATTTTAGGACTTGGGTATCACTGCAAAGCTGCATTCTGGTCTTTTCAAAGCCACCTAGGTCCAGTCAAAGATGACTGCTTTTACCTCAGGTCTGTCTGACTAGAGTCAAGTCTCCTAAACCTAACTTGGAGTGCTAGAGAAAGAAAATTCTGTTTGCAGGTGAGCTTAAAAAAAATAAGAAATAACATTCTCTTTGCAAGTTACTTTTTTTGTTCATTCATTCTTTTCTGCCCCATGCCTTTATAGAGAGATAGCTAAATAGATGCTAAATAGACATTTTAAAAAATGCATAATTTGGAAATTCAGTCAGTGAAAGTACTCAGATGCATAAGCGGTAGCTTTTTTATTTTGTTTTCTTTTTCTCTATATTTATGCTAAGCAATGAAGTCTTCAAAGGTTAGGGAGGTTTCTTGTAAGAGTTTGTTTTCATTTACAAAACATTCTGTTACAGGGATATTTTTTATTATGAAAGACTAATAAGTTTCTCTTCTTTATCTTGAAGGTGGTGGCAGGATCTCACTTCACTCCCCTTGTAATTACAGAGCAGCATTGGCAGCTATTAGGAGACATTTGAAAGCTCACATTTTCATTGCCAGAATGAGCCCATGGGTGCTTGATAAATCACTGCATTCCTTGGTGTTTAGCATATTGGAACCCAATTAGAACAGAGTAACTATATTCTCCTGTAAAGCTGGTACAGAGCACTGGAATTGTATTCAAAAAATTCAGGCATTTACTTCCTTTTCACTGTGAACAATGTATTATTACAAACTCCTTTTAAATTATGTATGTATTGCTTAGGTAACTTTGACGGTATTTTGGAACTGCAGAAGTAGCTTGGATTACATGATACAGAGTAAAGTGAGTAAGAAGCAAAGAGAGAAGTTGTCTTTGAAATTATTACTTAATTCTCAGAACATTTCTTCAAAGTAGTTATTAACATAATGATATAACATATCCAAGTACCCATCACTTACAGAAGACAACACCGATTTAACTGTTTGTTTTTGCGAGATGAA
This sequence comes from Phalacrocorax aristotelis, assembly GCF_949628215.1. Classification (NCBI taxonomy): domain Eukaryota; kingdom Metazoa; phylum Chordata; class Aves; order Suliformes; family Phalacrocoracidae; genus Phalacrocorax; species Phalacrocorax aristotelis. The sequence goes on along the minus strand of NC_134278.1, from coordinate 21,313,136 downwards.
GAATCACATACTGAAACATGTCTTTCAGCTCTGGCTTGCTGATGATTGCTGGCTACAAGCAAACTTGTATTTAGGTATTCATCAGGACATTGATCTTGAAGACCAGAGGCCATATTGTTTCAGTGTTATGGTTGGACATGGCAAGAGTCATTATTTCAACGTAGAGCTGGGCAACGAGTTGGCAGTGTGGGAGAGAGCATTTCAAAGAGCGATTTTCTTGGAAGTTCAGAGAACAGGGGTAAGTAATGAATGATTTAAATCCTGGAGGCATTTTGTCAGTAAAATCAGTCTAACAAATATTTAAATAATTTGTGTGTTTAATAATTGCATCAGATTGGTGTGCTCCATGACTAAGGATCTGAGTACACTTCAGTACACCAAAGGCTTTTGAAAACTTCATCATCACATCAATATTTGTATGTCAATGACTTTGTAAAAACTGCGTGTGTTATGACACGTTGAAAATTGGAAGTTGACCTTGATTATAACAAACTGGAAGTTAATACATTTTACCACTGGAAGACAATTTCTCTGCAGATTCTTTAGTCCGCCTTGAACAGTTTCTTCCAGAAAGCTTATTTTCCACTCACATAAGGTAAATTTGTTATGTCTGACATAATGGTTCCATTTTCAAAGAAGAAATATTTTGCTTTTGCATTGTTATTTGTAAATTAGGATTGTCCTTGCTAACATTGAAGAGTATGAAGAGAGCGTAAAAGTGAAAGTTTATGATAGTCTTAAATTCTCAAAATTAAACACCAGATTATCACTTTTTACCGGCTAGTAAAATTCTCTCAAGTCAGTTATTTTCTCAGATCTGAGAGTGCATTTCCCATTAGGTGGTTTTAAATTTAAGACCAAGATTCCTGCTATAGTTGTCTAAATGTGGGTGTCTATTAGCATTGAGGTGGGAGGCTCCCATTAGAATCAGTCAGTGGAGTCCAAAGAATGATTGTGCTTATTCTAAAGCAGATACTTTCCTCTAAAGGGGATAATTTTGTGGTGTGAAGACCGAGAAGATAAATTTATTTTGATTTAAGATGCAACTTAAAGAAAGAACCTCTATACTGTTAGATAAACAAGTTATTTGCTGAATATCTAGATCCATACTCCTAAGTGAACTGAACCAGTGGTATGGGAATATATAGACTAAAAGTATAGGCCTTCTCCAATTAAAAACATATTTATATTGTTTAGCACAAATGCAAGCTTGATCTGATACGTTCAGGTTTGCAGAAACCTCCTAAAGACATTTACAGTAGTGAGAGCACGGCATCACCGCATTAGCACAGCTTGCAAGGAGCAGGAGTCCTAGCACAGGTGTTGAATCAGCTTTTCTAAATTTCCAAATCTCTGAGATCCTAACAAGGTTTGCAGGTGCTTGCTTAGAACCCTTCCAATTGGCTCTTCAGACTGATGAGGTAACAAAAAAGATTTTGTAATGGTATTGCTGTTGCATCACACTTCTGACAAGGAATGCAGTACTTCAGAAAAGAAATTATTCTTCCTGAAATATTGCTGGTCATCAGGGAGGGATTAATAATTCATATTGAGTATGAATAAAGTATTTTCTCACATGAACTCTTCAAGAAATTATGATATGACTGTTTGACCAACCATTCGATGATCCTACTTATTGTCCATAAAAAATGCAGATAATATATAGTTAAAATTAAGCACAACAAGGGTGGAGATCAGCTGGTCTGTAGATGATTTGATTTCCAAAGTATTTATTGTTAAGTCTCAAAACTTGTTGTTCTTTTACAACCTAACAGTCTTAAAATTAAGGGATGGTTCTTTGCTTGTGCAATGATTTTTTGTCATTTGAATACAACAATCCTCTAGACTGATATAAGACAAAAGACAGTAATATTGTTTCCAGCTGTGGTTTAACCTATCTGAAACCTCCAGGAGAGGCATCCAATTAAAAGTCCTAACTGCAGGGCATAAGTCTCCATATGTGTGCTCTCATACCTTAATTTTCTTTCACTCAGTTGCAGATATTCAGGTTTGTTGCAGACCACTATGTCAGTAGGATGCAAAGCACTGCCGTCACTTTCCAGCAGTGAAAAATCTTTTGACTCTACTATTTTCTTTCTTCCTTCAAAACAAAAATGCTGCTTTGAATGTCCTTCTTTTCAGAACGATATCAAGAGTAGCATGAATGAGGTGCAACTTAACATTATATAGATTATTTCAAGCCATAGAAAAAGAACTGGCATTTCAGTATCCAGAAAATTGAAGGTTGTCAATGGTAGGTGAGATTGTCCATAAAAATTCTTTCTTTCAGAGAAGGACCATAATTGCAGTTGGAAATTCATTTTTATTCATAAATGATTCGACAAGATTCATGGCAGGTGTTGGATTGCACTGTGACATTTCAGCCATTCTTATTTAAATGTGTCTTGGTTCTGTTCACTGTTGAGGGTCATTAGGATCTTGTCTTTGACAGAGTTGTTGTTAACCTTACCCTGTACTCATTTTGTATGTGTGGTGTTTCTAAAACAGTTGTATTTTTGAGAAGATTCTGTCCTTGGAGTTTGTGAAAAGAAATGTTAAGATGCAACAGTATGTTCAAAAGGGCTTTTGAATTTTATATTGTCCAGGTTTTGTGATTTTTTAATACATTTCTTCTGAAAATGGCAGCAGTGTTAAACGACAGAAAGAAAGCAATAAAGCAGGAAGAAATCCCTCTCACAATATTGTTCCCTTATCAGTTATCTTATAGCCACATTTCAAGCTGCAAATGCTTACAAAAAAGAGTCTACTGAGAAACTGTGAAATTAAATCATCCTGATATAAAGAATCTATTTACAAACAATTATAGTAAACAAACTTATGTTAACTCCATGTGCTAGAAATATCTATATTTTCTGCCTATAAAAATACTGTAGTTGCTGATGGTGTAGTTTGGACAGATGGGGGCAATAAAAATGCAATAGAAGTGGGACAGCAAGGCAGTTGAAAGGCAGAAAAAGTGCTGCTAAAAAATATTTCCATGAGGTTGGTAATAAAAGTCAGCATTGCAATGGAGGAAGATGGACTGTGAAGTCCTCTCAATCATAACTAGAAGTTCGGTCATTTCCCACAAATCCCAGCAAGCCTCTCTGTCTCACCTGGAACATCCTAAACAGTACAAGGCGAATTAATGATGATCAGATGAAGTAATTTTTCTTTTTTAAAATTTTTTTTCAGTGTAGACAGTCTTCAAAAATAAAAAGCTAGCACTTTTTCCATATCTCTTACTAATTCTTTGACCCTTCAGGGTAGTCTTGTCAGTACTATGGAATTTTATTCCATGTTTTGTCAATGCTGGTTTTTTTAAGTCACTTTCTCAGTATTCTTCCCTCTCTTCAAACTGTTCTTTCCAAAGGGAATTATCTTGACTCATCTGAGTCTTGGATATTATGGTTAAATTAATGCAGAAACTTCTTGATAGGTTGATTTGGATCTCTGGGGTTTTCCGTCTTCTTCCACAGAAGGACAGAGAAGGATATCGCAATAGTATTTGGTAGCGGACAGAGGAGAGACATTTTACTGTCAGCTGTAGAAAAGTTGGGCTAACTCTTTTGGCATCTTAAAACTTTGTACTTGTTACATGGATGGTGGAAGACAGAGGGGAGGAATCTGCTTCATAAGACGGAAGAGCTTGCAGGAGACTGAAAAAAACATGCAGTGGGAAAATCATCTACTGCAGTGTCACTGAAATACCTGCAGTTGGTGTACATAGTGAGGAGACACGGTTACGTGCTCTCCTCATTTATCTAGCAACTTCTAAACATGAAAGAAAGTTTTCCCTTCATGCTTCCAGCTGTGATGCAGATGCTGCAAGCTCTTTCGAATCCTCATACAGCTGAATAACCTAGTTTCATGAAACCATTTACTTTGCTGGGACAAAAAAAAGTTGTTTAATATGAGTTACTGCAAAAATTAAAAGAGGTTAGAAGTTGGAGACTCCACTCAATCATAACAGAATAATCAAGAAGGTTTGCTGCATAGTTATTTTCTGTGCTTAAAGGTAGGTACTTATAGCAAACTTCTTTCCATTTTGTTCCATAACTCAATGGCTGATCTTGACAAACAATAAACCCTGGAAATAAAAATATAATATATTTTTGTTGAGGACAGGGATATGAATGTATTGTGCTAAGAGAAATGTTAGTAAGAAATCATGCTTCTGAAATGATACCAATTCCTCCTGTGAGGAGTATACATAAAAATAATAATTAAAAAATCACAAATGTTGTAATAATATTTCACTTAAATCCATGTCATGTGAACATTATTGGAAATCCAAAAACAGTTTATAATGAACATAAATGTATGATGCAATTATCTCATGTTTTCCTTCTTTGTATTTCCGTTAACATGTATCTGTTTCTGTGGATGTTTTATCTTCTGTATGCATTTTTAACATTTACTTATGTCCTTCAGAATTAACAACAAACCATTCTCTATAGTGAGATTCTTGATGCTGAACATGTAAGCCAGACTGGCTCATTGTGGCTCAGAATTGCTTGCTGATTATGTCTATTTCTGGATAAATACAAAAATAATTATTGGGAGTAATTGTGCATGCAAACCTGGAGCTTTGTTTCTATAGGATTCCCATTTCAACTTTCTTTCCACAAATATTTTGCTGCTAAAATACCATGATTAAAATTCCTTAAAAAGAAACACCAGTTAAAACAAATGCAACTAATCAATTCATTTTCTGTTTTGTAAACAACAGTTAATTCCTTTTCAATATCGGTTGGTCTGGCCAGTTTCTGTTTTCATCTCTGTGCATGAGCAGTGTTCCACACTTACGAAAGATGACAGATGTGAGAGTAACGTATCTTACAGTATCCTTGGTTCAGCAGCTTCCTGGTCCAGACTTTAACATTTCTCTCTGTACACTGTATGTTCTTCTGAACGATCTATATGAAATGCCTACAACCACGTTATTGATGATTCAAACAAAAAAAAACCCACGTAATTATTTTGAAGAAGTGGTTTACACAATATCTTTTCCTCACCTTTGCATCTCTTTCCATTTTTGCTTTATGGACTATCTCTGAATAAGTGTCTGGTCCTGGTTACTTTTTTATATCCTCACTTCATCTTTTTTAATTTCCTTGTAATATCTTGTCATAGATTTTACCAGTTCATCAGTTTTAATTAATTTTTAACCCATTCATAATATTCTCATCTGAGAAAGATGAAGTTGCTTTCCATGAAACATACGTTGTTTATTGTACAAATCCTTTTGGAATCCTTAATGTTGACAGATTTTGGTTTTCACCTCTTGTTTTTCCAGTAATGATTTATGGATTTAAAGTTTTCTTTATAAAACGTATCCATGTATTGCTTCCCTCTCATCCCTCCTCTGCAGCTCATTCATTCCTACAACCTCTTGCTGTTTGTTCTGGACTGTTAAACTAGAACTAACTGAAGTGAATAAGTGAATAGGTTGTTTCCAACTGATTTCAATAACCTCTCCAAGAAAGCACTATTTTCTCATAATTTCCCTTAAAAGCATTCAGTTGACTCTGTTGTTTAAAATATCAATATATTCATGACTGTATGCATATGTACTACTTCCTAACCTGTCATATGCCATAAGCAATAATTGGTTTATAAAATGACAAGTCATGCTTATATTTCAAATCACCTACTTGCTTCTACCATGTGTAAAATGATGAGAGATCAGAAAGAAAGAACTGCACAGAACTGCACTGGTGTTTTAAAAACCTACATTTTCACCAAATTAAGTGGATAAATAGCTCCCGTATTTTGAGCAGCTCCAGAAAGAGACAAAATTATTTTATGTATTGGGACTTTTATTCTCAGTCCACTGGAGGTAACAATAAACTCCTCATGATATCAGAATCAGGAACCAGCTGGAGAAATTCCTTTACGTAAGAGCTAAAATGGCTTCTAAACAATTTTTTTTTTTGGCACTGAACATCAATGCATATTTTAGCAACATTCCTTTGTATAAGTGTTCAACAAGCCACTGAGAATGTTAAGAGTGATGTGCACTGGTCAGTGATGTGTATTCCTTGCATTCCCACTGTATGGTGGCTAAGCTGCAAGGAAGTGTGCAATTAGCCCCATCTGAAACTATTTTTAGCGTGAAAGGTACAAGCCCTGTTGAAGATTATGGATTTAGAGAAAACTGAATAAAAGATTTGGTGATGTTCAGATCCATGCAGCCTAAAAGAAGTTTAGTTCCTGGGTCTTCGTCCTGGAGCCTTACACAGAAGGTGTTCTCTAGTCATTCCCCAGTGGCATTTTGAATTGATCTTACTACAGCTCAACTTAGATATAATCAGAGTAGATCTTAGAGACTGTGTCCCCACTGTGACTTGAGCAGAGATTAAGTATCTTTCCACTCATCTTCCTATCACAGCTAACCTAATTTTTCCAACTCCCTGATTTCTGAGATGCTCAGAAGACTTTGGGTGTTGTCGTGGTTCAGCCTCAGCTGGCAACTGAACACCACGCAGCCGCTCGCTCACCCCCCCCCCACCCCTGTGGGATGGGGAAGAGAATCGGACGAGCAAAAGAACTTGTGGGTTGAGATAAGCACAGTTTAATGATTACAATAAAATGATGATGATAAATGATTATGATAATAATGACAATAATGTTAATATAATAAAAGGGAAAAGGAAGGGAAAGGGAAAACAGGAAAAAAAACGCAGAAACACGAACGATACAGCCGCTCACCACCCGCCGACCGACGCTGCCGGTCCCCGAGCCGCGATTGCTCCCTCCCTCCCCCAGCCAGCCCCTCCCAGGTAGCATACTGGGCATGATGTTACATGATATGGAATATCCCTTTGGCCAGTTTGAATCCGCTCTCTTAGCTGGGCCCCCTCCCCTCCCGGCTTCTTGTGCACCCGGCAGAGCATGGGAGGCTAGACATGTCCTTGACTAGTATAAGCGCTACCCAGCAACAGCCTAAACATCTGTGTGTTATCTCAACAGGTTTTTTTTTCCATGCTAATTTCAAAGCACAGCACTATACCAGCTAGAGTGAAGAAAATTAACTCTATCCCAGCTGAAACCATGACAGGTGTCTGAGTAACTCTGTGGTCAAAACAAACACACTCAGGCATCTTTTGGATTTAAGTGATGTTTGAGAAATGGTAGTCTAAATCACCCCCTCTGAGACTGAGCAAAAGAGGGCCACCTAAATAAACAAATCTGTGAGAAATTAGGCTGTCTGTATAAGAAGAAATTGCCATTTCTATCTTATGAATCTGTTTATTCTTCATGGTAAACTGACAGGATGAGTGTACCAGGATTGGTTGATCACAGTGTAATCCTTGTGAGCTCCAAATAATATATTTAAAATGCAAAAAGGTTAAATAAAGTTGGCAATGCTATCTTAATTTTATATGCAATGATGATGAAAAACCATATATGAAACAGAATTTTATATAGGCATCCCTTTAAAAATGGAAACACCACCATATGCTAATTTCAGAACTAATTTCTGAAACAAACAAGCATAGTGAAAACCCTCCTTAAATTCACGTGAGATATTAAATAGCAGTTAGATTAGGTTAGATTTATCGGGTCATTAAAGGATACTTATCAGTTTGTTACCAGAAGCACTCAGTTTAATTATGCAATTAAGTTTTAGATTATTTTCATTATGTACAGAAAGCTTATTACAATTGCAATTTAACTGGTCATCTTTAGAAAAGCTATTAGATTCTAATTCATTTTCACACTGATGCAAAAAACTCGCCATTATCCAACCCAAAGAAAGATGCTGAGAACCATATGGATTAATTGTAAATACATTTGTAAGAATAAGAATTAATTCAACAATTTGTATGCCAGATGAAATGCAAACAATGGACTTATAATTTCAGAAAAAAGCAAGAGAATATACCAATTTACAAGGCTATTGAATAAAATCTTGTTTACATATTCTGTATTATAAACATGATTAATGTTGATTTTCATTAAGCTAAACCAATAGTTCTAAAAATGGCAGTATATTCTGAAAATTACAAATTATTCATATTGAAAGGGTAAATCCAAAGACTTTTTTATGTCTATCTTAATATATTTGTATTTATTTATAAATACAAAGATTTAGAGAACTGTGTGGTGTGAGTCTAGTTTTGTTATTATTTTTCAGGGGGTCTTACAGACTTGAATAAGGATGAAACTGATAAGCTGTCAAGAAGTTACTGTCATGGAATTTCAAATTTATAGAGTAATGTTACCTTAGAATTTTGATATTTTATGTTTTCAAAAGTTGGTGTTCCCTACTATTCTCCACCCATGATTCCTTTATAAGAATAAGGTGGAAAACCAAAATTCTAGTCCAAACATCATTGATTCCAGACTGGATTTTGTACTCAGTAACGTCTCTTGACATTTCTAATTAAAATCCTTTTTCAGCAGCAAATTTACAGATTTTATAGATCACCAGAAAAGAACAAACCTTTATTATATAATAACAAACAAACAGAGAATCTGTCTCAGGTATGTGAAATTATACTTGGGACAAGCTACAGGTAGGAAACTGTTAAACAGTCAAGTCACTGTTGTATCTTGCTTTTCTTTATGGAGAAATGAGTTGCTACGAAAAGTTGAAGCTGTTGCTCAGGCACAGAGATGAGGAAGCACAATCTATTGCTGACATAAGCCATGGCTAAAGAATGCACTTTGAATTTTCACTGCTAGAGGATCACCACTGCTAAGCTGCTGGCCTTTGATATTGTCCTCCTACCTCCATTTCTCTCACTGCCTTCTCCTACAGCCAATTTAAGCCATAGGCTGCCTGTTCAGCAGAGGAGGTAGCAAGTCCTCTCTCTTCTGTCAGATTTACATTAGCCATAGGTTCATATTACAGACAGGATGCCATGGCCTCGAGCAGGCATCCATAACTGCATTACCTGCTCATCTGCCAAGTAATAGCTGAATCTGCAACGGTTTAGGAGAAATTAGTTAACCTATCGGTCTTCCTAAGGGAACACAGTTCCCTGCAGAGGACAATTTGCTTCAGGCCACATGTGCATGTAGTCCTAGTCTCTCTGTGTTAGTGGTTTAATGCTTAATCCCAGGTATGCTGAAGTTTTCTGAAAAGGCTGTCTGTCCAATGAGAGCTCTACTAAGAAAACCATTTTTGCAGTTAGCTGCGATAATGTCACAAGCATTACAAATTACAGATAGATTAGATCAGCTAGATATTTATTTCAGTTAGAACAACTGTTGTGTGACAGGAATTTTACTTATGAGTATGGCTCAGATTGTAATAGATGACCTAAAGGCAAAAGTTTCAAGCATAGCAGTATCCTGAGAAAGCCAGCATTTAAAACATGAACATATTAAGCATAGGTGTTATTTTCTAAAGTACTAAGCACTGAGCTAGCCCTGCTTCTAGTGAAATAGAAGCTTTCTTTGAAGTACAGTGAAAGTATAATGAGCCATTATTTGAGTCCTTTGAAAAAAATCTTACTTTTAGTGCCAGTGTGTCTCTTGCATACATATATGCTGAACCACAGGCATGCATCGATGTTTAAATCAACTATAATGTCTTCTTGAAATCATCAGATTACAGTGCCTTCTTTTACAAGAGAATGTACTTTTTTATACTAATACCCAGCAACCGCAGATCTTCAAGAAACGTACAAGATTTTTAATGAGATCGGTGTTATTTCAGTAAAGTGGTTTTAATTGTATCGATCCATAATTACTACAGTTCTGTAACCTTTTAATTGTGACATGATGAATTCCTTAAAGGTCTGGCCAAATGAGTGGATCTGCCACATTTTTTAAGTGAAGATGGTCACTTGCAGAGAAATTATTTCACTGATACTTTTGCACTGTTATCTGGAACAGGAATCCACCTGCGCTTCAGGAGTCAGTGCTGGAAGAAACTTCTGAAAACGCTCATGCTTGTGATGAATGTCAGATTTCGTTGCCGTTTAACTTTCTGATTTGTAATGTGGATTCAGAGTGAGAGTGCTTTCAATGTACTTTATAAATGTCGTCTGAAGGTTTTGCTTTAAAAAAAAAAGTATATATGGTATATAATGGTATATATATGTATATATATGGTATATAATATAAAATTTTATTTTATCCTGAAATAGTAATCAGAAATTTAAAATATGAGAAAGCCAAAGAATGTGCATTTTTAATTCAACTAATTTGGAATTTCAAAGTGTTTAAAAAGCACTTCCGTTTAGCACAAGTAATTCTATGCAAAAAGACTGTGAAGAAGATCTTGCAGGGTGTCTTCAGAATTAAGGGGTTTAATTTTGTATGCCTCCTAGTACACTCTCTATATGTGGGCTGAAATATGTATTTCTCAGTACAACCATAACAATTCTGTTTGCTCTTACCATCATCTCCACATCCTACTCAGAGGTTTTTTTTATGCTAAAAGTGGAATTTTCAAAAAAACTCATTCTTGACCTACCCGGTGCCATATTAAGGCTTTTACCAACCTCTGTTTTGGTAAATACATTGGATGCATTAAGAAACCTTACTCCTGTCACTCCTGTATGATTTAATAGCTTGTAAAAAGCTTCTGCATTGAAGTCTTAATGCAAGAATTTCTGTTCCAGATTGTCTGCTATTGGTATTTTTTTTTTCCCTTACCCTCAATGTTTTTAAAATGCTTTTGTGCATTATTTTATTTCTAACGCATAATAAAAGAGCACATCCTTTAGGTCCTTCTCTGTTTCAGGCCTTTAACTTCTAACAAGTCCTATAAACTTCCATTTTCCACAGATGCCTGTACTGACAGAAAGACTAAAAAAAAAATTAAATGTAATATGAGATGGGATTTGGTCTCAGAAATAAGAAGAAACAAGTAGCAGTGATATTTGGATTATATTAAAATTTTATCAGTTGAAATTGGCAACCCTGGAGTCTTCTGTTAATATGATTGAAATGTTGACCAGTAATTGATTTCTAGGGAAAAACTCTTAAAATTAAATTCAGTTATTATGTTAATCTCCAGTTTAATAGAGAATGACAAACAAATCGCCCTATATACATGTAGCCCTTTAGGATTCCATTCTCCTCCTCATCTGTATACAATTCATTTTCTTAAGTCTTTCAGGGATCGTGGACTTTGTTGAAAAGTCAACTCTTAATAGAGAAAAGGGCTCAGTTTGGGGTATTTCTAGTTGTTCTGCTTGAGATATTTAGTCACTTAATTTTGATCTGCATATGTCTAAGCTTTAATTTTTTCCTTTTTTTTAAGATGAAATAACAACAGATGAATCTTGAATAGCTCAAAAGAGCTTTGCTATTAACTTTAAATAGATTCTGGGGTCATCACTAAATTAAACATGCTAAATGCATGCCCTATTGTTATTGGCATGTATCTATATTTATTGATAGTTAACTATAAAAAAGGAAAAAGACCAGAACCAGATAATGATGGCTGTTTTATAACACATGAAGTAGGTACTGTTTTTACTGAACAAGTAAAACCGTGTTCCCATCAATTGTGTTATTTTACATGTGAAAGGTATGTCTTGTGTCTGGAAAACAATACTCCAAAAATATATTTATTAGATTAATAAAATAATGTTTAATTCAGTTTAAAATTTAATTTTGATGGACATAATCCCTTGTTCCAAGCAATGTCAAAGTTTTATTAAGGTTTTAACATGAAGTATAGTGATGGCATATTATGTCCACACAGAGGCATAGCACATATTTGGACAATGTGAATAAGTGAAAAATATGAATACAGTGTGCAGTAGGTATACTGTATGCATATGGTTCTTGCCCAAATGCTTTGTTGTCTGGTTGTTTTCATCTCTTATTTTTAGAAAGTATGTTCTGAATTTTATAACATTAATATAGGGAAAAATGGTGTCTGTGTTCCCACTTGCATGTAATAAATCTTTACAGCCCATCTTAGAGCAAATGTGTATGTACATCTATAAAGCAGTTGACAGAGTATCAGGGGAAATGTGTAGTTTAAGCAGTAAAGTGTAATGGTATTGCCTACTTCCCAGCTGCTTTTCGGAAAATAAACAACCAAAATCATGTACATGCCAAATTTGTATTCATTTGGAACAGATGACTGGTATTTATTTCTGTATTTTGGCTGATCAAAAATACTAGAATTCCTGCTCAACAGGACATAGCTGAGTCCAAAATGAATTACTATATTGCGAATGAATGCTGTAGTTAAAGCAAAAGTGAGGTTTTTTTCTTCACACAAGACAAAAATTAACCACAATGTAGCCAGGCATCAGCTGAATTTTTGAAACTGTAAGCTTGATGAGGCATTATGAACAACAGCACTAGGTTTATAAAAGTAAACTCCATTAAAAGGAATGTACACTATGTCATTTTTCTGTGTTGCCCTTACATGAGCAACATCACTGAATCTCATTTGTTACTTAGAAACTTAATTTACCAAGGAGGTAAAGGAAATCTTAGGAAAAGGAATACTGACTGAAAAGGTTGGTAACTGACCACCCTGATTCTCTAAAAATTATATAAAATGGTATTTTTTTACTATGAATCTTTGTTGATGATCTCGGAATATAACTTCTCCACTGACAGGCGTTATTAGTAATCATGATTTTAAAGAATTTTACTGAAAAACATAAACAAGTGGAACCTCTTTTTCTTGGACAGAATACAATCCCACATCAGAGTAATATTAAAAGATTTTATGTCTTCAAAAAATCCAGAGATACTACATTGGACATCTGTGACAGAACTTAGGCAAATTTAGGCCCCCTGGCTGAAGCATTTCAATAAGCTTATCTTCCAGCAACCACAAAAATCTATTGCATGTCCAGATGTATTTGGAAGCGTTTGGACTGCAAATCCTTGCAGTCCCTGAAACAACCAAACTTACTTATGGCTTCAACCTACCCAGGAGACCCACATGTCTGTGCTGAAATCAGAAGGCCTCTAATCTGGCAGGCATGCTCACTTCCTTCTGACTTCATACTATGGCTCTATGTGGGCAAGGACACTACACATAGAAGGCAGCTCAAGAAGAGGAGGGGTCCTCTTTTCTTCTTCCTTGTCTCTCCTTTCTAAGAAGCCTGTGATGGACAGGCTGCTATGGTGCCTATTACCCACCAAGTCTTTGCTTCCAACCATGTCATAGGGCAGTGACTACACATGAAACAGTTCCTTTTTCTGTTTGTTGCTCAAGCTCTGTCTTTGACTGTAAGGATATTTGAGGTATATTTATGCCCTCCTCTCTAAGTGGAAATAAAGAATTCCCTCCTGTAGTCCTTTCCCATACATTCATTCCCCAGTTTTAGCATCAACTCACCTCTTTACTTGGGTACCTAACACCCATGAATGAAGTCTAAAGCCCTTGTTAGGTTAGCCAAGCTGTTCACAAACACTTTCCCCTTCCAAGGGAAAGAGTCATCATAACTGATAATCATTAAAACTGGTTTTGAAATTAATTGGCCTGTCATTGAGAAAGTTGTAAAAGCCTCTTCTTGTTAGACAGAATCCTACATCAGTCTTTGTTTTAGAGTACTGAAGCAACCTGTCCCTTGTCCTCTCCCTGTTGTAAAAACTGATGGAGGATAAGCATGAAAGAAGCCTTTCTGGTTTTCCATTTAGATGTAATTAACCCCAAGCCTTCAATGATAATTGCCTTTTGCGGATTCCAAGATGTGTGCGTAGTCATGGAAGATGTTAATTCATATGGAGAGCAACAACAACAACAAAAAAAGAGTACTAAGGTCCTCAAGCTTCACAATATTAGTTAATTGTAGATCATGCTGAGATGGAAGTGTCAAGATTTTTGTAGATGGGAGTGAGAGACAAACTACCAACCAGCTTATGTGACCTTGTTAAAGGGCTGAAATCCTGCCCTAGGGTGAATGTAGGGACTTAATTTCATTCTGAAGGCTGCAGTAAAGAGGTACTTACACACTCTCACCAACATCTGCTTCTAGATGCCAGTCCTCTTTTCCTGTCTACCAGCTACTCTGGTGAAACGGACCCAGTGTGGAGGACATGTACATGTGCTCAGGACTACTTAAGACTAGTACTGCCAATATGTGATATAATGCTAATTAGTGCATAATGATGTTAGTATTGTGTGATACTGCCTACGTTTAGAGTGCAGCGCTAGCATCATAGTGTCATGCTGACCAGCACAGTTCTGCTCGAAGCAGCTGGAACAACCTTTGGTTCTGCAGAATACCTCCAATGGAACCTGCCATTGGGAAGGCAGGCGCTCCGGCATCCTGGGACAGTCTGCTAAATGAGGAGGATACATCAAAGCTGAATTATTTCTGGGAAATCTCTATGTCTATGGAAAGATAGCATATGTCTGTAGTCATTGTAACTATTAAGCCCTCTCAGGGTCTGGAAGGACAGATACCAGTGCCGAAGACAGAGCAGTGACATGCTTCTGAATAGGGACAGGTCTGAGAAGTTCCTTCTATGAATGAGTCAGGAACACTGTTCTTCCGCTATTTGGACAGTGATGTTATCAAGTTAACGATCTCTTCATGAGTTAAAGGTATATGCATTGAGATACCGATACCTGAACGATTACATAGATAAGGGTTTTGTAATTGTCTTTTATTACAAGTAATTATTCTGCAGATCATTTCACCATTGCTTGGAAAACATTAAATAATTGATCTAGGATGTATACTACAATTTTCTTAGCTGTTGCAGTTCAGGCATGAGACCTTCCTTTTAACAGCTAAATGCTTAATACTTTGACTAAAGAATTTCATCAGGCTTAAACTCCCCATCTACATGCTCATAACGTTCAGAATCACCAAGATTAGAGCTGGTAAAACTTTTACATCTTGTCTGGAGCAGTGCAAGCCAAAGATGGGCGCTATACCACATTTGCTAATGTTTTGAATTTTCCTACATGTACGAGCTATGTAAATTAATGTGGCTATTAGGGGATAGCTGTATGATTGGAAAATATTTTAAGGTATATCTTAAGGCTGATGATAACCTTATAGATTCTCACCTACCTCTGCTTACAATTCCTAACTGTTTTGTGATATGCTAGTATTAGACCTAAGCCCAGAAAAATCTCATTCCCTTTTGTTAAGGAATGTTTCATAAATAACCTATTCTTTTCCTCTCTGTTGCTTAAACTGTGAGCTCTCAAGCTGGCTGACATGCAGTGCTGTTTTATTTTCTGCAAAATTCACTACAAAACAGCTAAGACTAAATTCTTATGTTAAACTTCTATGTAAACAATTGTGGTAGATAACCAAGGGTCATCACAAGAATGGAAAGGGATAGTGCTCTGTACTAGGGTTAATGAGTGGAGATGGGTGTCTTTATCACAGAGCTGTTCAAAGACAGCCTGTTCAAAGTCATTGAGGAAATGCCATAGGCAGGCTTTTAAATTTAAATCCGAACTACTGCTGTTGTTAAAGAAAACACTATTAGTGTATTTTGTAAGTATAAACCTTATATATCTATTTGTAATGTTTATCACAGTGACAATGCAGCATATTCTGTTTGTCTCTAGTATTCGTCTGGGAATAATTTCCAAGCCAGTTCCATTATTTGCAAATATTGAATATTTGTAAAATACTCCAGGCTAATTATTTGTGCATAGTTCATTTTAGTATTCACCATTTGTGGCTGAGCAATTAGATGCTTACCCATTGGGGGAATCTAATTTAATATGTTTTAAAAATTGCTTTGCTGAGTCAGACCTCAGCTAGTATAACCTTTTTAATTGGAAAATAATGGAGAATAAGTTATGACTGGTGCTTAATGCCACCTTATAATTACTGACTAAAATGTAGGGATATTTAAATGTCATTCTAATTGAATATCAATCACTGAAATCTTTTTAAATGCTAAATAATATGATCTTGGAACACCAATGAGCAAAATAATTTATTCAGAAATAATATACATCTCTGTCATTGTTGAGCTGATTATAATACTAATCTGTACTAATAAATTAATTTCATTCCCAGCCCTCTCAAAATCCTTATAAAATGTTATATCTGTAACTCAGAAATGCTCATTTTAGTATAATTATAAATATTTTTATTAATAATGGAAAAAGAAAACCTTTACAATTACTAAATAGAGAAGTTTTAGATTATATGAAAAATTTTTTAAAACAGTTAAAAGGACAATCTTCAACTTAAGCAAGTTTATTAATGCTTTCAATCTTCTCTAGGCCATTCTTGTGTTAAAACCATTTATTGAAGTTAAAGAAACTATCCAGATACAAAAATTTCATGTAAACAAATGTCTAAGCGTGGGGCAACATTGCAGTTTATGAAATATCAATGAGAGCAAAGTAAAGCTCCCTTGGAAGAAAAAAAATCAAAGATTTCTTAAGGCACAAGGGCATAATTTTTAAAATGGCTGTTAAGGTGAGGTGAGGAAAGGCTGGAGGCAGGGTCTGATCTCTACTCATGCTGAAGGCACTGGGCCTTTTGCCATTAACTGTGAATGGTAGATGTCATCAAGCTGGTTCATATTACATCAGCAGCAGAAGCTTTATCATGTGCTTTCAGAATCCGTCATAAACCCGAGTTAGCTAGCCTTAAAAACACATGTAAAGAAGAATGTTAGCTGACATTTTACTATAACGCTTATTCAGAAGTTTAAACAGAACTTCTAGGTTTTGTTAATAAAACAGATTTTTTTTTCTTTCTAACCTGGAAGATGATCGAACAATTGGTGTTTATATAGCACTGACTAGCAAGTATCAGTGCTAACTAATGAGTGATAGTTATTAGTTCTTCTTATTAAATTACATTAACTAACATAAACTAACATAGTGATGCACTGGCGTGTCACCCATTTTGCAAATGAAAAAACGTTGCAAAATAAAAAAGGCTGTCCACAAAGTTTAGATCAGATGGAGAGGTCAAGTAGACAGATAGCCTTTTTCATAATTAGATTGCAATGACTAAACTTTTAGTCACTGTTACCTGCATATTTGCTGAAAATGATGTCAGAAGTCATTAATAGGTCAGGTCTAAGCAGTTTTCCAAAAGTTTGAAATAGTCAGATTTGGCTTTGTTTGTTCTGTGTTGCATTTTGTAAGGGATGGTTTCCAAGAATGCGGTACTTATTTTGTAGAAGACTGACTTGAAATACAAAAGCACTCCAGTTAATGTCTAGCTGACAGCTGATACTGACTTACAGTCAGAATTTTTTGACAATTTTACAATGTAATAAAATAAAGCAGTACCAGTGTTGCCAGCTGAGTGTCTTCCCACACACACAAAAAATGCATAAAATATTATTTTTATACGATAAATGATGAAGATGGTTTTCTCTCAAAAGTTATACTTTTTTTTCCAGTCTAAAACATACATGTGCAGTTGGCAAGGGGATACTCTGTGTTTCACAGTCGACTTTGCTCTGGGATTTACCTGTTTTGACAGTAAAACAAAGGTAAGAGGAAAAAGAAAAGAAAACATAACTTTTATTTTACTGTTATTGAAGTTATCAGTAATGGTAATTTTTGATGTGGATCAGTAATGGTAATTTTTTATGTCGATGTTGAGTATTTCTTCCTCAAACATACTGTACTTTTTATTTAGGTAGCACTGCTGAAATACAGTCAGTTTGGGACTTGAAAGGGACAATTATGGTTGTGCCTTAGCATGTAAAGATAAATTTTGGAGACAGGTATCAAAAAAGTAATTTCCTTTTCAAGTAATAATAGCAAAGGAAGGTTATATTTAGCAGAGAACTTGGTTTCTTATAATGAAGAAACGTCAAGATTTTTAAAAGATTACCAGTCATGAAAAAAATGAAGTGTTGCCTGATTCTATTTGTTTTGAAGCTACAGACATAAAATAAGATTAATTATTCTTCCATCATAAGAAATTTAGGCCATGTCTAAAATAAACAGAACAAGGGCAAATGCATTTCAAAGTCATAGTCTATAAGATTAAATTCACTTATCTTGCAAAAGAGTGGCTATATATAAAATGCCTACAGGGGATGGTTTATGATACATGCCAACTTTGAAGCCCTGTTTATAATTCTACTATTTTATATATAATTTAGTGATACTTTAATTTAAATTCTTCTAAACGGATTTATACATTTGTTTGCCATTAGAAGTAAACATATATACAAAATATATTTCTACATTAAGAGAGCTCTACGGTAGAAGGTCTGTCCTCTGAAATATGGTCTTCAACTCAAAACTGAAAAGATTTTTTAAATGTTTGTTACAGAAATTCAGTCAGTCATTGTGAGTTAAGAGGAAACATACTGCGTATTGAAATACCGACACAGGATCTAGTTCTTCTGTGTTGGTATTTTGGGGGTTTGGGGTCAAAATGCACAGCTTTATTGAAATCTTTGTGCAGAGAATGACCAAGATCGTTGTTATTTGAAAATTTAGACTAATTGCACTAAGTGTGCTGTCCTATAGGGTAGCATAAAATTTCAGGAAATACATTTACATACCTTTCTCTGCCTCAGGTGATACTGCATTCTGAAATCGTGCTTTTTGCACAATTGTACACATTTTGCATGCAGCCACAAATTAACTGTAGACAGTAATGCCATCAGTTTGGACTATAGAAAATATTTATTTTAAATGTGAAGACTGATCGGGGTGTACTCCCACCTTTAAAATTATAAACTTCTCTACTGATAGAACTTTGAGCCACCGTACCTACCTTCAGTATTGATGATAAGGCGGTTTTAGATCAATGATCAACCATTGTTGCTTACCTAAGGAGGACTACAGAATGCCATCAGATAGATTGATTCTGTTGTTAAACTGTAAAAACTCTGGCGAGCTCCAGTACATTTATTGTTCATCTGTGTGAGAGATGGGGATGTCCTCTCCAGCCTCAAGCTTGAGTGAGGCACTAATGGGTGGCTTCTACAGTTCCTCTTACTTCCCATAATTTTCAGCTGGAGATCACTGTGTTGCCCCATACTCATAGCTTTTTCCGAATATTTCCTACCAACACTGAATAGATTGTTGAAGTGGTCAAGCAATTAACAGTTCATTAGGAACACAGCAATTTTGCTGAAAAAATTTACTTTTTCTTTGAGATAATGAATTTCAAATTGAAGTCACCTACTGATGCAAAGAATGTTCTTATACCACAGCAGGTGTTCCTACAGGCTTATTAAAATAAAGGCAAGTCCCCTGTCTGCTCTACAAGTCTAAGCCTGGATCTCAAATTTTGGGCAACCAGCTAATGTACTCATTAAAAAATTTTCTTTTTTACAGTCTGGAAAGTAATGTAAAAAGGGCCTGCTTATTACAAATGATGAAATGAAAAGCACAAGAGCTTTTGCTTAGGAGTGTGGTGGGTTGACCCTGGCTGAACACCACGTGCACACAAAAGCCACTCTATTACTCCCTCTCCTCAGCTGGACGGGGGAGAGGAAATATAACAACGGCTCGTGGGTCAAGATAAGGACAGGGAGAGATCACTCACCTATTACCTTCACGAGCAAAACAGACCCAACTTGGGGAAATTAGCTTAATTTATTACCAATCAACTCAGAATAGAATAATGAGAAATAAAACCAAATCTTAAGACACCTTCCTCCCACCCCATTCTTCCCAGGCTCAACATCACTCCTGATTTTCTCTACCTACTTCCCCCTGGCAGCGCAGGGGAACGGGGAATGGGGGTTTTGATCAGTTCATCACACATTGTCTCTGCCACTCCTTTCTCCTCATGGGGAGGGCTCCTCACACTCTTCCTCTGCTCCAGCAATGGGGTCCCTCCCACAGGAGACAGTCCTCCACAAACTTCTACAACATGGGTCCTTCCCACAGGCAACAGTTCTTCACCAACGCTCCAGCGTGGGTCCCCCACAGGGTCACAAGTCCTGCCAGCAAACCTGCTCCAGTGTGGGCTCCTCTTTCTACAGGGCCACAGGTCCTGCCAGGAGTCTGCTCCAGTGCGGGCTTCCCATGGGGTCACAGCTTCCTTTGGGCATCCACCTGCTCTGGCGTGAGGTCCTCCACTGGCTGCAGGTGGGTATCTGCTCCACCGTGGGCCTCCATGGGCAGCACGGGAACAGCCCACCTCACCATGGTCTTCACCATGGGCTGCAGGGGAATCTCTGCTCCAGCACCTGGAGCACCTCCTCCCCCTCTTTCTTTACTGACCTTGGTGTCTGCAGGGTAGTTCCTCTCATATATTCTCACTCCTCTCTCTGGCTGCCTTCTTAATTATGTTATCCCATAGGCGCTACCACCATCACTGATGGGCTCAGCCTTGGCCAACAGCAGGTCCCTCTTGGAGCCGGCTGGCATTGGCTCTATAGGACATAGAGAAAGCTTCTATCAGCTTCTCAAAAAAACCATGTCTGTAGCCCCCCCACTACCAAAACCTTGCCATAGAAACCCAATTCAAGGAGTTTAACTATCTTTTAGATAACTTTTCTAGAACAGTTTTGGGGGATTCTTAAAGTTATTTGAAAGAATTACTTAATTTCGTACATATTCTGTTCCAGGATCATCATGGGCTTAACTTATTCAGCTTTTACCATTTTGGGCCCATCACAGAGATACTTTTGTGGGCTGAAGCTGCTAATTCAAGATAAAGACATCCCAAAGTGTGCATTTTCTTCCACCTTCCAGAACCATCTACTTTTCTTTTCCATTCAGTGTCAACTGTTGAAGAGATGATGACTCCAGCAATGCCTATTATTGCTAAATTATTCCTAAGTTGTTGTTTCATCTCCACCCTAGCAGTTATATAGTGAACATTCATCTATCCCATTTAGATCCGAAATCATTTAAGCTTTGAATACTTTTCAGGTGGTCTAATTAGGCCCTCTGGACCCAGTTAAAATCTGTTCATGAATGCAGAGTTTAAGCACCGTCACAATGCTGTGGCATAGTTGGGTTTTTCTTCATCTGTTGTGCTTGTCTAAGAAGTCAATGACATTTATGTCTGCAGGGAACCAGGAGATGGAGTCAGGTTTTTTGTGCCTTCTGTAAACACTTTTTTATTTAAAGGGCATTTCCTTTCAAACTACAAGTAGGGTTCTGAAGGCTGCTGGTAGCACTGGTCTACATGAGAAAAATATTTTGCAATGATGTATATTGGAAAATGGAATAAAGCAAACTTTTTTCTGTGTGTGTGCTTTTGAAATAGCCTTCAAAGTATTTAAATTGTGCTTCCTCTGCAGTGTCCAGGGACTGAATCACATTTCAACATGTGCATAAAATTTTCATTAAGATTAAAGGCATTAAGGAAACATCAGCAGGAAGTCCAGATGCAAGTTGTTACCTTTTGTTTTTTTAAACTTACACATTTTCAGGTGATCAATAGAAAACATTCAAACAAACAGAGAAAATGACATTGGGTTCAAAAAAATTTCCCAATATTTGTCTTTCATAAGTATTTCCATAATTATTAAAACATACCTGTTAGTCTAGGATTTCCCAACAGTAGATGGGAATGCCATGCATAACCCTGCAGAAGGCCAAGAAGCCTAGAATTCTAATATAGTTTACAAACAATTACATAATGTAGAACATATTTTTGTGGTTTGTGAGACTACATTCAATAGTAACTTATTTTATCTGAGGATTTCAAACCACATTACTCACATCAGTAAATTCAGCTTTGCCACATCTGTGTAAGACATTATTATTTACATTATGCAGATGAGCCATCTGAAATAGAAAAAATTGAAATAGAGTAAAGAATTGTGTTCTTAGTGAAACTGATACAAATATCCTCATGGATCTTTTTAGGATTAAGCTTCTCCCATGGATTTTTAAATTATGTAGGCAACTGAAACATTTACATTTCAGAGAATTTCTAAATAATTTAGTGAATAATAATATTGCATCTTTGCTTTCACATACGATACAGAGCTGGTCATTTTATTTGCTCTGCAACCAGCCTGTTACCATGCACTATGTTCACTGCCCCAATGCTTCATCGTAATACATAAACACTGATCATCAATCTGTAGTTCCAGGTAAGAGTGTGTAACAGTCCTTAATCAAATTTCCTTCTTTATAGAACGTGCTATGGAGGTTTAAATTCTCTCAGCTCAAAGGCTCTTCAGATGATGGGAAAACAAGAGTAAAGCTGCTTTTCCAGAATCTAGACACCAAACAAATTGAGACAAAGGTAAGCAACATCCTCTTTCTTAGTTTAGTAAAAAATGAAATGGAATTACTGTCAAGGCATCAGAAATTCCCTTTACTACTGCATATGCGTATCTTTTTTCTCCTGTTCTCTAGAAACTCTACAATAAATGGAAATATGTAGTATCTATAGATTTATTACACTATTTGTACAAGCCTGTTACTGAGTTGTGTTATGATGGTATTTTACTGTTACAGAAAGATGATTTCTGTGAAGTTTAGTAAACTTGTAATAGCTATAATATCTAAAAACTGCTTTAAAAAAGGATAAAGGAAGAATAAAACTATTTAAATGCTAAATACATTTTTAAGCTGCTATATAGTAGACAAATTTCTAAGCAAATATGTGCTTAAGGTTTATCAATAAAATAAAAGATTGTGTAACATTTGTTAACTTTAAAAAGGGAATATTCTTGCAAGAGACCAAACAATTCCTGAAACCTATTGGTTCTGTTGTGAATTAAGAGCACTCAGTGCTTTGCAGGATCTGGAATTAAGGTGTGAAGACATCCAGTCACTACTGTAGAGGAGATATTACTGGGTCTTTTTTCTTTTCCTCTAGTAATCATCAAATAAAATCGTGAAACTTAGAATTCAGATTACCAAATGAACTTCAGCAGTTTCTAATTCAGGACTGTAGTTTGATTCATCATCTGGAGGTTTGGCTGTAATTCCTTAATCTGTGCTGATTCTGCCCTTTGATCCAAAGCTTGATGCTGAATGAATATATAAAAAGATAATTTTTCAATCATGCAATTTTTAACAGAATGAGGAGGACTTTGATGTGATAAGACAGAGAACAGGAAGGTAAAAGTGAGGTTCAACTGGGATTTAGCAGACAAAAGCCAATGAAAATAGCAGAAAAATATCTGAAGATCTGTGAACATTCTCAAATACTCTTAACTGGGGCTGTACAGGTTAAAGTCAATCATAAAGTGATACTTTTCTATAGTGACTATACACAAAGGTTATATGTGACCTATCCTTCTAATGTTTAAAAGAAGCTATAAGAAGAAAATCTCTAACCTTTCTTGTTTATCATGAAGTTACAACAAATGCAATATGTCTGTATATTAGTAAATTATTCGGTATTTCATCAGCAAGCTTAACCTGAGTTGTCTGTTGTCTCTACTGTAAAAAATATTATAATATCTGTTGCAAAAGATACAATACTATGATAGCAGGTCATTTCCACAGTACAGTTTCATTTCTCACAGTACTACTTGGAGACAGAAAAGGACTACTATTATCATTTTATACATGATCGTCTGTTGCAGAGAGCTTACATACCTTGTTTGGGGTCAGACAGGAAGATTGTACTGGTGCAAAAACCGTAATCTGAATCTCAGAATCTGTGTATTAAATCATTAGATAACCCATGTGTGCGATTGGCCAAGGACTCCAGTTCCATTACTTGCAATGGAATTCCATTGCTTTAATACTGGATCATTCTTCCGTCTTTTGTGGTAAACTGATTTTTTAAAATCTTATTTTATTTTTATTTCTGTGCTCACTTCAATTGTTTTCAATTGGTTTTACTTGTATTTGACTCTTTAAATAGAAAAATTGTAAATCTTAGCATTTTTATGAAAATTTGATTGTTTGTAAAATAATGATAAAAGTTAGTTGTAATGATAATTTTACAGCAAATTGTGTCCAAGAGACAGATTTGTTAAAACATTAAAAATTATTCTTTTGCATAGCTCTAATAAAAACACCTTCTAACGGGCAAAGTTTTCATGAATAATTGTGAGGTACCTTGAAATTATCAGATGGAAGATGATATGTGATCAATTCATACAGAATTCTAAGTACGTATGTACCTAAATGTACATATGTGTTATAAATGTTGGAAGAGCCCAGGAAACGCTCATTAAAGGCCAGAGGAAAGGCTGATACTAAGTAGCTGAGGATTTATCAGGGTTTCCATGACTACCCCTTTTACCACAGCCTCTGCACAGGGCAGTGTACCCGCTAGGATTTCACATTAAATGGGACTGGGATACAGCTGTGCAGCCTCTCCACTTCAGATAAGTGGCATATACATTCAGGTATATGCCCACCACCCAAATCCTTTTCTTTCTTAGACTTCAGAATTACTGACTAGTCAGGAAATAATCAGCACTAATACCCATAGTATAGTACAGTATCTGCCTCAGCTTATTGTACTGAAAGAGATTTCATAAAGCCAGATGGTGCTGTGTGGTGAGATGTGGCCAATAATGACAAGCAGAAAATGTCATCACATAATATAAATTTCATTATTCCTTGAGTAAATGAGCCACTACGTGTGAAATAAAGCTTGATACAGATGACTTATGTTCAGTTGGCAGTAAACAGTGGAGTTAAGGTTGCAGAAGGATTTTCCGGATTATGTCTAATTTTATCTGTTTATAAATTATTGGGGGAAAAAAAATCACATTTGGGAATTCTATTTTTGCATCTTGGTGACTAGTTAGAGATTATGGGTTTTTTCTCCTTCTATAAATATTAAGCCAGGTGCTTTTTCCTGTACACATCAGTTTTAGGTGAAGAACAATGCATTTTTCCATTTACAATTTTTCTGTTTGAAGGAGCTAATAAGGTAGATTCCTGTCAGTTGTTTCTCCTTCAGGTCCTTCATATTCCCTACAACTTCCCTTAATAGTTTCCCACTTCAGTACTTCCCTGCTTTTAATACTTCCAATAATAACTCCATTTCGACTCCCTGAAATCCCCCAAAAGTCATTGCTATGCATTCATATTACTCTAAAGTCCCAGCATACTTTTTATCCAGCCTGACAATGTAGAAAAAGCTGTTGCAGCTGGTTTGTAGGTATGTGTGTGCTACCTGGTTAGAGAACCCATGTATAACGGGTGGCCAAGGGACCCCTGCCCTGGCTGCTGCTCATGGCAGGAAAGGACGATGCTCTCACTGCCTTTCCTGCAGGGTGGTAACACGACCTCCCAGACCCTGCCAACAACTTGTGCCATACTTCTAGAAATTCACCCTCTTTAAGGTGTCCACCTCTTTGACAAATAAGGCAAAAATTGCACACGTGATTTTATCACTTCATTTCTGAGGGACATCAGACTTACTTTTATAGAAGAGAGACTCAATAATTCTGAAATTGCAGCATAGCATATAAATGGATCTGTATAAAGGAGTAGCTCTGCAACTATTTTGAAAGAGGGAAAGGAGTGTTTGACTAAGATGTATTCCTGGACTATGGCATTAATGTGCAGTTTGCACCTCAATTCTTCCTTGGCTCAGCAGTTTGGAATTCTTTGAACTGGAGATGCCTTTTCATTTCCCTTTGGTGGAGGGCTCTTAAACCTGTGTGTTCTTCAGTCAGATGGAGCACGTTGACTACACATGCACCTCTTACACATAAGAAGTTCATATGCAAAAAGATACTTGCTTTTGTCTTTTCTTAACAGTTAAAACTAAAAAAAGAAAAGACATGAAAACAAGAAGAAAAAATATCTCTGAATAGTAGTAACAGAGAGCTGAAGGCACGAAGGCAAGTAATAGTTCGTAGTTTAGAAACTGACCAAATAGTGAATGAGAAGGATAGGTTACGTGTTGTTTGTTTGCTGGTTATCGAAAAAGAAGAAAATTGCATCCCACATTACAAGATCAAAGGGTTATAAACACAAACCAGAGTATGGAAGGAAGGTGGTTGAAATATTTTAAAGTGTTAATTTTTGCAGTATTCAGGAACTAGTGAAGGTTAAACATAGCTTTCTCAAACATGAGAAGTCCAGGTAGATGGGTAAGATTAAAGAGGGAGAAAACATAGCAGCTTTTTGGGGGGGGTGTTTGGTTTTTTTTTTTTAAAAAAAAGGGTTCAAGGGAAGACATAGAGACTTACAGACCAGTCAGCCTAATTTGGATAGCAGAAAAATTATAAGTTTATTAAATGAACACCAAGATTATTAAATAAACTATTTGTAATTCTAGAGAGAATAATAAAGTGATAGGAAACTATCAGGGTGGATTTTTGAGAAAAGACTATAGCAAAATTGCCTCAATTCCATTTTATGACAGGCTAACTACTCTAGAGGGAAACCACGCGTGATCTGTCTTCACTTTATTAAGGCTTAAACATAGTCCCACATGATGTTCTCATAAATAATTTTGGTAAATAGTACCTAAGTCAAGTTACCATAAAAATGTTACAAGTGATTGAAAAAGAAATTCTAAAAGTAGATTCCATTATTTGCTTGCAAAATGGAAGAGTATAACATACACAAATTTGCCTGAACCAGAATCTTACCTCTTTAATTTCCTACCTGGTGGAAGTCTGAAGCTGGAGCTGCTCAGTGAAAATTATATCTTTGTATAATATAAATTTTCCAAGTAATTTTTCCAATGAACAAATGTGAGCAGATTTCACAGGAATAGTAAAAAGCAGCCCCCTGATGCAGAACTAATCTTCCTGCCAAATTTCAGAGGCTCAGAAATTAGTAAATCATTCTGGCTAAAATTTTCTTCTGAAAAGTAATCTGTTGCGGAAAATTGGTGTGGTAAATATCAGCCAAAACCTTTTATATTTGGCAAAGTTGTATATAGCTTATGTACCCGACCACAGAATCAAGTACTGGGATATTACAGCGAGTCTTAATAGTAGTAGATATCCTTAGCTTACATGACATGTACCCTGAATTTTCAAGGCTGCTTTCAAAAAAATAAAAATTGAGATTAATACTTCCAGGATTGTATAGATGATTTATCTCCCTTAGCTAAACTGTAGCTGCCTGGAAGATAAGACTTTTTTTTTCAAGCATATATTAATTAAACATTTCCCTTTTCTTCTCATCTTATTTTTTTGTTATTTTTATACTATGTGGAAAAGATGGAATTATATTTTAACAATTAATTCACCCTACGAACAGAAAGAAAGTTTATTTGTCTTTCTTCGCTACATTTGCTCTTTTACCTACTTGGTCTCAAATATTTCACTGAAGAAAGAAAATAAATCATTGTGTCACTAGACTGTTCTGAGCCATATTGAAACTTCAGCTAAATGTTGCAGGTCTCGTACCTTTCTTGTCTGTTACACATACAACTTAAAAGCCCTGCATATTTATCTGAGTGCACTCAGTATTCTTTCTTCACTGACTTCAAGCCTCAATTATTCTGTAATTTCACAGTGGTACAGTGATACAATGTGATCTGATTTTGCAATTAGACTCTGCAGCAGTTTTGCAGCAGAACCTATTCTCTTTAAAACAGGTCAGCTTCAGGAGAGCAATCAAGGACAGGTCAGCAGCCGTATTTCTTTCTTTAGATTTACTGTATTCATTTGAGAGGATATTTATTCCATATTAGAACTGTTGCGTGATATGGCAAATTAAGGAGAGTGCAAGCAAAGCTCTCTCTTTATAGCAACATTAATCTCTAGCATCGATATAAAGCATAATATAGGACTCAAACCCTTCTGTGTTTTTATTAACATGGGTCTTTTGTTGCTGAAGTCTAGCAATTTACTACTGAACATCTTGAGAGCTTGAAAAACATTTGCAAGATGGTGGTAGCTGATTTAATATTTTGCCTGTGTGACAGTATTGTACAGTCTGATTGCTGTTGGAAATGTATTTTAATATTTGCTGGAATGGGTGAATTTAGTTGGCTGCTCCTAGACAAGCATCTCCAGAACAACTTTTCAGATGGGTTTCTTGTGCATTAGCAAGTTTGCGTCTGCCAGTGCAACATTTAAAAGTGTTCCAGATTTAGCAGTAGACAGTGGCATTTGGAATCACTCAAGCTGAAAGCGAAAAGCCATCTGACTCTTCTAGATCCCTGTAGGACACTGTTAAGAGACTTAAGTATAATTGATAGATAGAGTTGCAATTCATCTGGCACTGAATGTTGGTGTCATCGAACTGGTTCTTATGCCTCCAGGGAAAGAGCACCATTTTGGCTTATGCTTCTGCTCTTTGTGCAAATGACAGTCACAAAGAGGAGGCCAAATGAGAGTTTAATGCAAAAGAAGCTTTCATACCATAGCTGAAACGGTATCAGGAATAGTGTGGCCAGCAGGACTAAGGAAGTGATCACCCCCTGCACTTGGTACTGGTGAGGCTGCACCTCAAATACTGTGTTCAGTTTTGGGCCCCTCACTATAAGAAAGACATTGAGGTGCTGGAGCATGTCCAAAGAAGGGCAACGGAGCTGGTGAAAGGTCTAGAGCACTAGTCTTTTGAGGAGCAGCTGAGAGAGCTGGGGTTGTTTAGTCTGGAGAAAAGGAGGCTCATGGAAGACCTTATTGCGCTCTACAACTACCTGAAAGGAGGTTGTAGCTGGGTGAGTGTCAGTCTCTTCTCCCAAGTAATGAGTGAGAGGACGAGAAGAAATGGCCTCAAGTTGCACCAGGGGAGGTTTAGATTGATATTAGGAAAAATTTCTTCACCAAAAGGATTGTCAAACACTGGAACAGGCTGCCCACGGCAGGGGTTGAGTCACCATCCCTGGAGGTATTTAAAAGATGAGGTGCTTAGGGTCATGATTTAGTGGTGGGCTTGGCAGTGCTAGGTTAATGGTTGGACTTGGCGATCTTAAACATCTTTTCCAACCAACCTGAACAATTCTATGATAATTTATCTTTGCGTATTTATATCAGTCTTAATGAGCTGTGCAATACTAATATGTTTGTTCTTCTCAACCATGATATGGCAACCAAGCTCTGGTATACTTGCTGAGATATAGAACTGAATTTAGAATTTCCTCTCCTGTTTTGGCTTCCATGTGCACTGGATCTAAAACCTAGACATCTTTATCTGTTCTTTTTTTACAAAATATACGGTTATCATTTCAGTCTGATTGAAAGAATATGCTGAAGAATACAGTAGTAATAGTTGTGCTTTTGTCAACAACTAATAAACACTAAGGCTTACCAATGTCCTTAAAGAAGTCATGAAATGCACAGGGCACCATAACACTATCTGTCAGTGTCTCTGTTATCTGCCTTTTATGTGATACAGGCTCATGTCTTGTTCAAATAGTGATTCAACAGCTCTCAGAAGTAATCAATAAAATTAAGTGTGTGCGTGGAAATGATGCAACAGGCCTGTCAAGCTCTTTATGATATGTAATAAATCCAACTCTCATAGGTGGGTGGGCAAAACAAGAACATATCTTTTCCTTACTTGGCTGTGCACATATAGTGAGCAAGGTCAGTCCAGTGCGCACATTTTTTATATTCTCAGTACCAGCAGGCAGTTTTGCAGTCTTGTCCTCCCACTGTTTTAATCCAATCTTTTATGTTCTTCCTTTGCTGTCTTCCTTCTAGTGTCTTTGTTGTACTTAATCCACTTATTAGGATACATAGAGTAAACGGAAATCACTTTGGTTATTGAAATATTAGACATGCACTCATTCTTCTAAATATACCTAAAATAAATTGACAATTAAAGAAAAAGCAGCAATCACAGACAAGACAAGCAAGCAGAAGGGTGGTGTTAGATTATATAGATCAAATAAAATGATCAGTTACTGAGTTATCTGTCTGTCTGGGTATGGAGAGAAATGTTTGAAAAAAAGAAAAATAAATTAGCAGTGCAACACATTTGTGTGAAAGAAGTGACATTGGTGTTATTTTCTAGGAAAAATTCACATTAGATTCTAAACCTGAAGAGGCCAATTTCCACCCTAAAAGCCATATTCCAGATGGTCTTTTGCTAAGAGACATGTTGTCTCCATGTCGTCTGACTGTGCAACAACTACATTTCCCCAAGCCTGAAGGCCATCCTTATCTTTTACCCAATCCATATTTCCAAACTAACCCCCAGTTCCTCTTCCCCTTTCCCTGTTGTAATCTGCATGCAAGCCATATCCACCACCAGAACACCAGTTCTCTGAGCAACCTCTGTCCTGAACCTGCACAAAACTGTACCCCAATTTCTGCTTTGGATATACATGACTATTCCACGTCTGCACCTGACTAGTTAACTTCAGGATTGTGAAGGCAGCCAACACAGACATCAAACACAAAGCACTGCAGCCTCATCTCCATTTGTGGTCTCTTGTGTCAAATACTACTGTGATCAGCTACATTTCTGGGAGCTTCTGGTGCAAGAGGACACCTCCAGAGCTCTGCTCCTATTTTATGATCCCAAATGATGGCACAACCCCACAGATAACATAAAATAGGGAAGACATGAGAGAGCACAAGGGAAGCAAACAGCCAGTAAACTGCATGAGGAGTGCTTACATGCCACCTATTTGGCTACCCAGCCCTGTAACAACTTTCAAAACGAGGACCTCCCTAGAAAATAATACCCGAGTGAGGCACCTGCAGTATTAGCTGGAGAAAATAGAGTTGTCTTAACGTAAAACAGGTTTAGCAATACTGCTCCTCTTTCAATTCTATGTAGATTATCTTTTATAGAAATAAGAGCATATTGTTAGTACTCAAAAGGTTACTCACAACAGATTAGACAACTTCTCTCAAATAAACAAGAGGGACTACCGCAGTTTGATCCATACTCTGAACTCTGATAGAAACAGAGGACTCTGCAGTAGGGGCCTTAGGAAGGACTGACTCTCAGTGATGAGACATTCCTGTCTCTGCTCTTTTCTTATCCCAAAACTCTACACATGAAGTTGCTAGAGCAATCTGAAATCCTGCCGACAATCTCTGTTAGGTTACCTCTCATTGCTTGTCTTGATAAACATGTATAGATTGCAAGTGCATAAAGCCAGAGTAGAGAAATGGAAAGCTTTGTGAAGGGCTCTTTCCTCTCAGTTCTTTTGGCTCCATTCAGTCAGTGTTGAATACCAGAACCTGAGGTTAAATTGTTGGACGATTTCAGTTGATTTTGGAGAAAATCTGAGATTAATGTGAGTGGTTTATATTTTAGAATTTATTGGGTTTAAGATGGTAATTCAGAAGATTTAAACCTTTAACTTGAGCCGAGAACTGAAATACTGAGGACTGTATTATTTCATATTGAGTTGTATTTCATCAGTAATCACGAGTGTGTACTTCAGTTTAGTTTTATAAAACTTACATGATGAGAGTTAAATAATGGCACTATTTTTTTTTCTGAAAGTGTTTATATCGATTTCATGAAGTTATTCGTTTATGTATTATTTATTAATTTTTACAGTAGATATCTACTGTCAATAAAATATATTTTAAGAAATTTATTCCCATACTTGCTCCATGACTATCAGTCACAATAGAAAAAGCAGGGACTTTATACCAAAAAAAAATCAGAATAAAGATTACACGGACTTAAATTCCTGAAGGGATTTTAACCAACATTCATGCTTCATTTTTCTTTCAGAACAAGATCTAATTTTGAGTGTAAGGCCCAAATGATTACTTCAGCAACCAAATGCCAGTTATTAAGATTTACCTAAGTGCTTCGTTTGATACAAGTTCTCAAGAGATTTCTCTCCTTTTAGGATAATTATTTCTTAATTTGTTGACTCACAAGTATGCAAAAGCAGAAGTTTGAGTTTTGCCTCTTCCCTCAATGTTACCTAATTTTCTCCTTATTTAACTAGGTATGAACAATAATAAATAGCACATTCTGCTTATCAGTTATATTGGTTTATGCCCCTATTTTTTTTAATTACGAGTGGTTTTTTTTTTGCTGTTCTTCTGTAATCTCAGAGTCATCAGTTTGTAGTTCGTATTAAATATCAAACTATAATAATCTGTTTTAATTTGCTTATTATTTCAACTGTTGGAGTCAAAAATGACTATGCGGTGTTTCTGAATTCAGCTATTTTTTCTTGAAAGGTTGTGGGAAAACCAGTGAGTAATTTCAGAGAATAATTTTTTAAGGAAGGGGAGAGTTATTTCATTTATGTTAACACATTCTTAAAGCTGTTTAATTGAGAAGTTCTTGTGTTTCCAGGTTCTGGAAGGAGTTAAAATTTGTTTTTCTGAAAATGACCCACCCAAGACAAATTACTATAAGCATCTAAAAATCTCTGCATATTCTTTGCAGGACAGCTTGCTGCCAAAACTTTCTCTGTTCCAAGGCTATCATATTGGAGAAGGTCTTTCCCTGTAAATTTTGTGGGTGTTTCATAGAGGGCAAAGGCATTTGTAAGGCCTGTTACACCATGGGAAGAGCATACCTCGGGACCTTGTTGGATATCATTCTATTACTCTTATTGTCCAGTAATATTGATTGTTGTCACCTTATGGTGGAGAGAGTAAATAGTAACAGCAAATTACATTTTTTAGGGAATAACAAATTTGTTTAGTGGGGAATACAATCCCTGAGAAAATAAACTATATGTGCCTTAGGTTCTAAAGAAAATGTACACCTTTTATTTTTTTTAAAATCAGTAGGATCTCATCATCATGAAGAAGAGCTCTCCAATATTGTCAAGGTGTAATGGTTCCTTTCTGCTGCTCTTGTTTCTCTTTTCCTTTGCTGCTCCTTGCTTCTTACCCGTTTCCTCTGCTCCAATGTGGCTCCTCCATCAGTTGCAGTCCCTTTGGGGGTGTTACTTGGTCTGCCATGGAGCACCTCCTACTCCACTGGCCTTGTTGCCTTTCTGGGGAATTTACTGCCCTTTCTTAATTAAACTATCCCTGAGGCACCACCACTGTGGCTGTGGGGCTCGGCCGTGCCCTGGGGTGGGTGGGTTGGAGCCGGCTGGAACCGGCTGTGACTGGCACGGGGCAGCCCCGGCCGCTCCTCACAGAGCCCGCCCTGCAGCTTCCCTCACTACCAAAAATTTTCCAGTTATGCCCAATATATGGTCACAAAATCACTCCCCACAAATACTAGCAAACAATTTAAGACATTTCATTAGTAGTAAACCTGCTTCTGCCTAGTAAATACAAGGCCTTTTATAGCAAAATTGTGTGAAGGTGAGCTTTTCTGCAGCAGTAACCTTGAATTCCAGATATTCTGTTTTGGGGCAATTTTGTTGAGAAGATACCTTAAAATACTCTAAGAAAAGCAGAATTCCAGTGCTTTGCTTTTTGTTTAAAGGCAAGCATATGGAGTGTGCCTTGATAAACTGCTGTGTAGCCAACACGTTGTTGAAAACAAATGTCTTCTCCCCAAACCAAAAACTGTCCCAAGTGTCCCCACAATATATTTACCAGATGCATTTCAATAACCAACATTACAAATCGTAGTATCATGTATATTGAACATGTTTATTATGTTTGTTGTCATTGTGTCAGAATATCAATCCATTTCTGGCTGGGGAAATTGGGAAAAAGAAATTCAACTTGTGCACAGAAGGTGAAATATGTTATAAAAAGTCAAGGGAACTAGTTAGGAGTAACTCTGCCTTTCTTTGTGAACTAGGGCATATGAATTTCAAACCCAGCCATTTTTCTATACTCAGGCTGTGGTGTGACTTTAACTTCGCTTCCACGCTGCCTCCCAGCTTGCTTACCTGACTCTCCTTCAGAGGCTGCCTAAGTATGTGTCCTCCTCATCCTCTGCAGCTGTGACTTGACACCACATGATCCCCAAACATCCTTAACTTATCAAATATTTTAAAATATGTTGTGATATTTGAATGTTCTTGCAAGTTGAACACTTTCATTGTCGAATGTTAACAATAAAGGAGCACGGAGTGGAAACTAAATTGACATGCGACACTGCCAGTGAACAAGGCACGGATGTACATCTTTTATTCTTAACACTTCTAACTTTTCAGTTCTCTGAATAGATTCAAATTTTCATTTGAAGTCCATTGTTGTTTGCTGACTAGTCTGTTCTGTATTTATGTAAAATGTTTATAAACCTGAATATGAATTCATATTTTCTCTTCCTTTTTTTTTCTTCTACTTCCCCTTCCAGGAACTTGAATTTCAGGATCTGACAGCAGTCTTACACTGTATTCACTCCTTTATAGCAGCAAAAGTGGCATCTGTGGATCCAGTATTCATAGACAGTCAGAGCATTGCAAGAAAGTATATGTACAGTAACTGATATCAGATTATATGTTGTGACTATGGAAAATAAATTATTTTCTTAAAGAAAGTAGTTATTTCATGCACAATATTGCAACTTTGTGATTTTATAAGAAGTCTGTAGTTGTGTTATCTTTAATGTTAAGAGTTTTCACAATTCATTAAACATTTTGAATCTATGAGTTAACAAATATTAAGTCAAACTGAATCAGTTTGTCATTTTCAGCATTAATATAAAATTATGAGCAAATATTCATTCAATAATATTTGTGATGTCATTTTGATTTCTGCTGTCATGGTCATACATACCCCTCCATACTGCATAAAAATGTGGAATAACATTTGAAAAGTGTGTGTCGAAAATTTGGCCTCTAAGTCTGTTTTGAAAGGTGCTGGGCATACAGACAATTTCTACAGCCTTCAATGTAGAAAAGAACTAATTATTGAAGACAACTGCCATAGGAATTGGACTTTTATCGCGCTTTGATGTGTTTGAAAAACAATAGCTCCATGTCCAGTTCTTTCAAGGCCTGAGAGTTTAGCACTGGCAAAACCCAAACTACTCTATTTCAAATCGAGGAAGAGTTATGCACATGCTTGACTCTAAGCATATTAAGTAGCCCCAGTGTGCACAAGGTAATGTTAAGTATATATTTAAATATCATGGTAGACCAATTGAAGAGCTTTAGAGTCTGCTAAGGAGCCTAACTATAGGCACTCAGTTTTAGAAAACTTGCCATAGACTTTTCTTATCTATTAATAAAGCTTCCATGAATCATTCATTTATTCATTCATAGATTGCCGTGATGCTATCCTTTGATGTGATGCTCTGTATAGTTGAGAACAGCTTCTTTAATAACGGTTTTGTTTGGGGGAGGATGCTCCCAGTATAGGGTGAACATAAAAAAACATAAAGATTTTTCTGGGCCATCTATGCTTTTCTTGCAACAGCTCTAATCCTGACTTATACACAAGCAAAGTGACTTTTGTCCTTGCTAAGGAAATAATACAGTTCTACTTTTGACATATTCCTAACCTTCCTTCTGACATCATCTTCTTCTATGCACAGATAATACTTCCTGCTATTGAAAAATTATATAAAATGAAGACATTTTAATCTTAGGACATACTCCCTGTAAGTTATACCAAATATAACTGTGGGTTTCTGTGATAGAAGTCTCAGTTGTTCTCAAGTGCCATTTTGAGGCAGCATCAGGCAATTTTTTTTTTCTCAAGAAAATAAAACAATCAAAAAATCAAGCAAGAATAATATCCCAAATAGACACAGTGGATACGGAGTGAATTTAACAAAGTTATTCCTAAATTTTAGGAGTCTAGTAAAGTGTCCTGCTAAAGTAAAAGCCTAAAGCTACTGTATCCTAAGGAAAAGAGGTAGGTGCCTTTAAAAGCGCTCAGGTGAGGAGTGTTTTTACAAAACTTCAGTGTTTAGTCAGAGAAGTTCCCTCTCTCAGGTCTTAAGGTAGTTAGCTGTCTTGGCAAACTTCGATGGAGCCTCAGCTCAGGCATTTACTTGAAATGGATGCTTCTGTGTCCACCTAAACATTAGGCACAAATATAGTGCCTAAAGTAGGTGATTTGATCCTACCATAAGGATTACCTGTTGCCAAGTGTTATCCATAAAGAAATTCATTTGAACAGTAGGGACTCTGCAATTTCTGTGTTGTTTACAGTTCTAATGTTATTTGGAAGGAGGCATAGTAGGAGCACAAATTCCTGTTAAAACCATATTTAGAAAAGATAATAAATATTTTTATTAATTGTGAATAAACATTTATAGCCATTATCATAAATTTTAACAAATATAATCTCAATTTTGTATTACTTTTTTTTAAAAAAATCGATCAAAAAATTGTCTTTCTCAAACATGCTTTTATTCAAAATGTTGCATTTAATTTTCAGCTTTCCATTTTATTTTCAGCTTTGTATTTACTGAGATGTTAACATTCAGAAATTGTAGCATTAAAATTAGAATAGCTTTCTTACAATCAATTCTCAGTTATTAGCATGAACTATTATAAATTACAGAGTGTCTGTAGGATGAAGAATGATGGAATTCCTTCAGTTTTGTTTTTCTGCTGTTTTCTCATATAAAAAGTTCAACACTAACTTGGAACAGTAGAAAACTGTGCCAGCTAGTACTGAACTGTTCTACAGTCAGGCCAAAGATTTAATGTTTTAAATATCATGTGATTAAAACCACAGCATATCTCTTCAAATACTGTAAATAAAAACTTAAAAGAAATTAAGCTTAGTTTATTAAAAAAACTTTTATTTCTACCAAAAAGTTCTGCAATTCAAAATGAGCTTTTTTTTTTTTTTTTTTTTGCAAGAGCAGCTGGATATTGCACATTTGCATTCGCCACCTTCAGAATTTTTATATGAAGGATATTATTTTATCATTGCCTTCAGAGTGTGTGTCATCTAACATGCATATATTTTTCCCAGTGAAAGGTCTCAAGTATTTGGACCACTTTTCAGCTCACTAAAGACCTCAAAATAGTAGGACTCAAAAATGGTAAATAGATCTGCTGGTGAGTAGATACCTTCCACAGTCACCCCTCGGGAATTGCACACTGAGGCAGAGGACAGTTGTTTTATGGTGACTGGGCAGCTGGAATGTCAAATACTTAATTGCTAATCAGAACAGAAAACAAATTTTAGTATGCTTTGTTACATACTTGTGATTTATTAAGCTTTAGTCTTACTACCTCATTATTCATTTGTGAATAGTTTTCCTTTATTTTTTCTAGGCAAACGAAGTGGTACCCGAATTGAATCAGGGGTAGGAGAAGAGGGCATTTGCTACAGCACAGCCATAAACAGCCGGCTGAAAGAAGCATACAAATGTAGAGTTAGGAAATTCTGCACCATCGCAGAATCAAGATGGACACTCGTGACTAGAAACAGTAAAAAAAGGATAATTTCTAAATGTCCAGATTATCTTTATGTCTTTAATTTAAACTCAAAACCTGGTTAAAAGACCAAAAATAATCCTATTTGCAAACATGATTTTCAGCAAATGAGTAGTACCATTGATATAAATCGGAGCAAGGGTCATCAGTGGCATATAAATTAAGGATTTGTGTGGCAGGGACTTGAGCACTGGAATTGAATCATTCTGTTGATTTGTTAAAATAGTTTCTGGCATTCTTTGCTCTACAGTGATTAAAATCTGCAGAAAAAAATACTGTGCGTAGTCAAGCTACAGTCAGCTCAGGTCTGTTCCCGGTGAGTGGCTTGGTTGTGCTACCCTGTTTAAAACACCAGAGCGTTCAATAGAGGGGACATGGCCAGACCCTGCCAGATGGCCTCAGGGATAGAAGACAGGCCCTGACAATTTTAGTTATAAATTTAGATGTTGCCAGAGAGTCTCATTGACTTCAGCAGGGGCAGGGCCTCACCCACTCAATCTGACCTATATTATTTAATTTTATTTTTGCCTATAATTATAAAGCCTAGAATTATAATACTGAGACTGTGCTGATCCAAAGCTCAAGTTCTGGAAATCTGACTTAATTCTTTTCACACTAGGATCTTAGAAAAAGTATTTCAAAGTGATTTCCACCCTTAGGCCAGTAGGCCTGAAGCTTAAACAAGAGTGTTTTTTGGGAGTAGGGCTAAGCTCTGACAAATTTTGCAACCATAAATCTAAAATCCTGTCATATCTGAACTACATTAATTCATAAGTAACTTCAGAAAAGGCATGCCTTTTCCACAAAACCTTTAATGTGTAGTCTGCTCTTTGTAGTGGTATAAGCAGTATTTAAAAATGCCTGAATTACTTTTAAAGTAGATTTCCATTAATGCTGCTTCTAAAATACTGTCATTATTTTATATCACCTCCCCACCCACCTCAATATCTCCTCCTGTCACAGTGTTCAAAGTGGGGCGTGTGTAATGGTAATGTAACTTTTCTGCTTTTTGTTGACCACCATGCTAGATTTTTGGTTTAATATAGTTTCTCCATTTCCTCCAGTAGGCTTCTAAGGGCAGAGAGGGTGACTGTTAGAAAGGAAACCCTTTCCTCCATGCTCTCATGAGAGGCGAAGAGAAGTCAGTGGTGGTATCTGTCCCTCTTTCCAATACATGGGAAATGGACCAAACCACTGCAAAAATGGAAGCAGGGGAGAGATGGAAAGACGGACAGGCTATGCAATCTTTAAAGCCTCCTTTACTTAGGCATGCAAGCTAAAAGTACCTATCACTCTTGGAATTTAATAGATAAATTCTTCCCTCAGTGTAGTTCTCTTAGTTTAATTTGCTGTTCATTGACTTATGGCTGCTGAATAGAAAAATATTTCAAAGAAAATAATGTAAAATATATAATGTAATCATGTATTTTGTTTCTTAACCTATGCTCCGAAAATATTTAGGTACTTATGTGTTGAAGCATGTAGAGAAGAGATTATCTTATGTGAAGTAAAAGACCTTGTAGTAAATTTATTAGAAAGTACAAAAGGGATTTGGGTAGCATGCAAGATGAAATTGAAGATGTATTTTAATCTGGTTCAGCCAGAAAAACTCTACAAGTCAAGTCTTTTCATTAAATTTGAAGCTATTAAATTCCATGGACTTGAGCCAAAATCTACTGCTGTTGTAAGTCCCAGTGACTTAAATGGGACTTAACACTAGAAATTACAAAAAGATATACAATTTTAAATAATCCACAGGGGAAGAAAAACTCTTTTCTAATATTCCCTTGGTGCACAGTTGCCTACATTGTCAGTAAAAGGATTCATTCCTACAGAAAAACTTGCTAACTTTTCAGTAAGGAATCAAACAAACTATTTGGACTGAAAGATGTAATCTTTTATTTTGAAAGGCTGCCATGGTGCCCTGTAAGAGTTGCAGTTATGCGGGTATTCAGATGTCTAGTCTAGATGTATCGCAGACTCTTTTCTTCAATGCAAAAACATGATCTAGTGTGCAAGTCTACACTACATCAGGAGCTGTGAGTGGCAGAAGGGTCTCAGGTGCATAGATCTGCGGGATTGCCAGACGACCAAGCAGGGCAAGGAAGTTAAATGTAAAAAGAACTTTATTTTTGTTTCTTGGTTACAAATTATTCTTGGAACATTATTTCCATTTTATTTCTAGGCTAGGTAGCTGCCAGTTTTTAACATATCTCTAAATTGTCAAATATGATGGAAACATCATACCCGATGCTTAGTAATGAATTAATGTAGAAATTAGGTGTACACTCTGCTGGTCTCAACTCTGATGGGTGGAAAGAGACTGGTAGTTCCAGGGAGTGCTTTACTCCCTCTTGCAATAGATGCTAGTGGAATGAATCAAGTTCGGGAAAGGCAGTCATCTTTCTCCATCAACTAGCCTAGATTTTGCTGTGCTAGAGCATAGTTTTTTGACAGCTCAATTTCCTATAGATAACATTAGTGTCAGATTTATATACTAATACAATGAAAAGTAGCAATCATGAGCAACATTGGAGGATTAGGAGAATAAAATAAACCAATCATGAACTGAATAGAGTGTAAATCAGAAGTTTGTCATCCCCTTAAACAGGCAGAGCAGGGAAGAAAAAGCCTTAGCCTATTTTTCCAGTTAGCAGTTACTACCTAGTGCTTAGTAGAAAATATTTCTAAAATGAGGCAGTAGAAATTGTATTAATTTGTAGACACATTGTGTGTCCCAGGGGATACGCTGACTCTTGGAGCATCAAGCTACTCATTAAAAAAATATAAGAGACATTCTACTGTGTCTTTAAGCGCTTTGTTCAATTAACATTCAGAACCGAGCTAAATCACTGCCCTACAACATCCATAAGCAGAGTACATAATCAGCTCACTGTTTTCTTTTTGCACAGAAACTAGACAAATATTTCCCAGCTGAGTTAATATGAATATTTAATTGCCTTTAGGGATAAAATTTTCCCTGACTTTTAAAGTAGAAGTGCTTCACTGAACCAATGTGTTTAGTCAGATTATTTTATTGTTCGAGAAAACTGGAAAAATCCCTGTTCCTTAAATGTTTCACACCAAGACTTGGAGAAGTGCTATGATTTGCATTTGTCTTGTACTCTAGCTATATTCAATACTATGAAGACTTTTCAGAGTCAAGGTAGCAGTTTTCCCCATCTGCCTGCTACTAAAAGCCCAGCCACTTCCACACAAGCCCCAGCACTTACTAGCACACATAGCATCTTGGTGTTCAAGACACACTAGTGCTTTCACAGAACTCAAATGGGGAAATGTATGCAGTCACAGAGAAGTAGGAAACTTAGTAACATCAAAACAGCAGCTGGGTTGAATGTCAAAGAAATTTCTGGGCTTCATTTCTTTGTGGCAGTCAGTGATGTTTTTATCAGCATTTTTAGAATTACTACAGAAATATTTCTCCCCATCACAGGGATATTCATAGCAGGATGAAAGGAAAAGGAATTAGACACAACCAAACTTATATTTAATTTGCCCTTCACCTTCCTTTGAATGAAGGCACTGAGGAGTTTCAATCAACTCACCCCATATGGTAGGTGAGAATCCTGTTATGACAGTGCCAAATTCTGCGTTTACGGTTATTTTAACTTATACAGAGTTAACTTCTTCCCAGGCCGGTTATTAAGCTCCCTGATTTTATATGCTTGTTGCTTTGTTTTGCACTCTAATCTTTTAGACTTTTACTAAGATCTCAGAATACTCTTAAATGTCCTTTTGCTTCAACACAATAATTTCATCCTAATTCTATAAAGCCAAGTACTTCTAATGTCTTTTGTGGCCACATTAACCATTTCTATTCCCTCAATATTTTTTACATTTCCTTTTAATCTCTTAATAATTTTCTCACACAGTGTTTTTATATCCTGTGGAGAAAGATCTGCCATTGCAATCAGGAGATGACCCCACAAACCCTAGTATTTGAATGCTCATATGAAAAATATGAAAAGGATGTAAACAAGCGTTCTCTGCTTTAATCATTAAGATCTTTTACAGATTTTCCTCTTGGTAAAACTTTCACCATACTTCATTCTAGCCTGGTATAGTCTAGTAGGCACAGCAGTGCCGTACATCTTTTCCCTTGCTCATTAGTATACATCCCTCAACAAGCCTTTTCATCATTAGTAAATCCATTTATATGGCATGCTCTCTTATGATTTTACTTAATCTAGCTAAGAGGCATGTAAGTTTCCTGGGGTTTTTTTTGCTTTCTCTATCTAAATAGCTTTGTGAACCATCATCAAGTGGTTCTTAGCACTCAGAATTGCTTAGCTCCCTTGCCTTCATGTTCTCCTAGTTTGACATGACTGATAGTTTGTTTCCTAAAAATACAGGCAAGTAAGTAGGGAACGTATAGGTGTTACTTTTTAAAAATTATTTTCAACATTGTTTTTAATAATCACAGTATTTTCACTACCATCACAGCTGCACAACTTTTCCAACAGTTTTTGCAAAAGCATGTTGGCTGAAAGTGCATGTGCGTTAAACTGTGTAATAGTGGGTCCCATTTTTCCTTAATGCCTGCTAATAAACTGCTTCAATTTTGTTGGTGTATCTTTATCTGTGATATACACTACCCTTTGATTTATCATGCCACTTCACATTTTTTTTCAAGGTCATTTTTCTGAAAGATTATATGTTGTGTTCATTTGCCATAGCGCTTTCAAAAAACTCAGTCAACCTGTGTTCTTTTATAGTTACATTCTCATTTCTTGGTCTGAAAAATTTAAAATGCCTGAAAAAAAAAAAATATCTGTGTAATTGTTCTCAAACAATTTCCTTCATTGATGTTATTTTTAGTTTATCTTCTTTTTTTTGTTTTTGATTAAAAAGAAAGTTAAGATTTGGAATTTTTAGTGTATGCTCCATCCTACTCTTTTTTCCCACATTCCTTTTTTTAATTTGACATTCAAAGCAGACCCAGCATTTTCTAGAAGAAAAATTGGGCTAATTATGTCTCTGTGGCATGAGAATGTCCCTTCCAAAATCAAATGTTAGGAGTCCAAACTGTATGAAAAAACCCCACAAGTATTTACATAGGGCAGGTCAGTGTTCACTACTCTTCAGCATCAGAGAGTTTGGAAACCGCCAGAAATGTGTGCAGGTGTACTATAATTAGTTCAATCTCCAAATAAAATTGAAACTGAGGGAATGGGCATTTCATTAAATATTGCAAAAACTAGGAACATTTTTAGAGCATAAGGTAGAGAGAATATCTCGGTATCAGACACGTGATTTTGTTATATTAAGATGTTATCCAAACCATATGGACATAAGAACTACGATTTTGTGTCTAAGATTTGCATAACCTAGAAAAGCCAGGGACCAGTATCAAATATTCAGGATGGGGTTTCCCAGACTGGTGCAACTCTTCAAAAAAATCTATTGTGGAGACAGAGCTCTTGTCTCCATCATTTTAAAGCACCTTACACAAGATTTCTAAAAGCTGAACTCTAGCACCTGACAGTATAACTCACTGTGCCCTCTTTGCAGTTGGTTTGGAGGCTGCCTGTAGGATTTCCCAACAGAGAGCAACCACCAGCTAACAAAAACCAAGATGATCATGTATTTAAAACACCCACAAAAAGGTTACATACCTCGGGTCAGTGGAAGGTATCAATGAAATTGTAGTTCCTCTGTGAACTGTAGATAGTGACAACACAGGAAACCTGACTCCAGGCTGTTAAATGTCCAAGAGGCTACTTGGGAGACAGACCCATAACTAGCTTTCCCACTGCACATCTTGCAGTGGGAAAAAGATCTAGCTGTTCTATTATTACTTGTAAGTGATTCTTTAGATTCCCCCAAATGGACCCAATAATTAAAATTGCTAAATATGCAACCATCTACTCACTACAGACACTCACTTTGAATTCCTAGACCTTTGCAGTTGTTTACTGAGCGTGTTTCATTTAATATCCTCAACAGGCTGGG
This sequence comes from Phalacrocorax aristotelis, assembly GCF_949628215.1. Taxonomy (NCBI): domain Eukaryota; kingdom Metazoa; phylum Chordata; class Aves; order Suliformes; family Phalacrocoracidae; genus Phalacrocorax; species Phalacrocorax aristotelis. The sequence goes on along the minus strand of NC_134278.1, from coordinate 21,270,264 downwards.
AGTATGCATATAAACGATTACTGTGCCTCAGCTGATGAGTGGAAGTCATTAAGCTGTAACAGCTTGTTTACCTACGGTTGTTTATCTATGAATTTATCCTTTGACTTTTCAGGTCAAATAGATTAGCCCCATAAGAAGTGTGCTCCAGTGGTGAGATTGAAACTAAGTTAAGAATACAGAAAAATATCTGAAAATATTCTTGATATTACAAGAGCAAGCAGAAATAGTTACATTATGGGTAGAAGAAGAATCAGAAAAGAAGCACACTTGATGTGCTTGAGAAGTCTACTAAAAGCTATCCCTTTTTTATTTTTTAAATTCTAATAATTTCTAATCATATCGAACTAAGTAATTTATTTTGTACTCATGGCAGCATACTTAGCAGAGTGGAAAGTCAGACTTCAAATTGTAATACGGTAGCATTTTCAAATGTGAGAGGTCATTTGGAGCATCGGCCTGTTCAGTTGCATTATTGCTTAATGTTTCTCTCTTTAAATGCATGCCTAACTCCTTTGTGGCCTTATCCAAAGCCGCTCTTACTGCTGGAGGCCCTGCACCCTGCACGTTCTCTATGCGGTGTCACAAAGCAAAGATTGATTATGTCTTATATGCGTTTTGTCTCAGATTTTTGTTTGAGAATGAGGAACAGTTTTACGTTTAGACCCAGAAAAAAAAAGCTTTCCTTCTTTGAATTAAAAATGAAACAAAATGGGGCAAATCTTCTGAAAAGCTGTCTTTAAGGGGAAAAAAACCCTTTCATTTAGCACAGAGTTCCTAAATCTTTTCTACACCCCGCAAGCCTCCATTAGTTGAACAGGATTACAAGCAGTTTACATCAGCAAGGTGCTAGCAAGCAAGCATGGCCTCAGCCCCAGCCTTCTACACACACAGAGTCGTTTCACCACCCAGCAGTGAAACGTGTTCAGCAGACTGTTGAGTCCCTTGTTCTGTGTCATAAAATGATTCACTTCAGTAAATACCATTCTGGCGAAATTCAGTGAGGAATAGGAAACTTGATGTCACTGTAATAGCTTTAAAGGGCAAATTCAATTGTCCCTGCACAAATATAAGTAGTGGAAGGCTGAGCATAAGACGAACAAAAAATGATTTGATTAACAGATCATTTAAAGTGGAAAAGGCACAATGACTTATTCAGTGTCTTTGTGTAGCACAAACAAGATTGCCAAGGGGCAGAAATATTGTTGACGATAGAAGCAGCATTAAAGCACAGACCTTCTGCAGGAAAGACCCTTTCTCTATTCTATTTTTCTATAGCATCTAGATCCTGAAGGATTCAGTAAAAGTTCGAGTTAGTTGGTAACATATTACAGTACTGCTGGAGAGGTAGTGCAAGGTGGGAAAGGATGGGAGACCAGGAACTGTATTTAAATCTCTGAAACAAAGATATGATTCTAACAACTGCTAGCAGGAAAAGGGGGATGAATCTTGGTAGGGAAGCATACATAATTTGATTTTTTTTTTACTTTTTTTGGTTGTCTGTACTTAACTTTTGTTGCTGGCTTTTTTTTCCTGGTTGAACGGATCTGCCTCCACGAACAAAACTTTTTCTGACACCCTAACATGAATTATAAGCTGGATTTGGAAGTGTGCTTACTGGGATGAATTAATGAAGTAGATTTCCGTGCATCCCAGCACAACTGTTGTGCATCTGGCAATTCCTCCCATCCAGCAATCGATCTGCCTGAGCCCAGACAGCAGATACTTGAGGCTCTGGGATCCAGCACTTGAGGTATTCTCAGCCTGGCAGTTTTCCTGCTACCATGCTTCATTTCAGAAAACAGGCCCTAAATTATAAAGATGTTTCCAGGTTCTTCCATTTTAATAATAGCAGAGCTTTCAAGCTGACCAGCCAAGCATGGAGAAATACACTCGTCTCGTTAAAAATTCCCATGCTGCAGATCAGAGCAGAAACTAATTCACTGTCAGGAGGTACTGAAAATGAGAGGTGTCTGATTCTCTTCTTTCTCTCTGTGTTCCCTAATCAGCTTGGTTCCATATTACTCCACTATTTTAGCTGTGCTTCCTCAGCTTGTTCGTCACCGTGATGATCAAAGCACCCACCACTGTTTTCTCCTCTTTGAAAATGATGCCGAACACAGAAGGCTTCTGGAGTGAAGCAACTTGGGTTGATTCACTGCCTAAAATTTGTGCAGTTGTCTCTTGTTCACCATGTACAGGCAAAAATATGCTAATTTGAAGCTCATAATGAGACACAAGTGTACTTCATCTGGAATGACTTATCATTCTGTTTCAAACATTTACCATTTACATTCTTAATTTTTTTGTGAGAAAACAATATTCACAATACAACGTGTGGCTACAGTCAGAATGACAAAACTTAAGTAAAGCCATCTTGTAAATGAGATATAACTGCATTCAGAAAGCTCTTGTCTATAGACCATATATCTTTGCAAAAGCGTACTTCTAACCTCCTCTTATATATGGGGTAACTTATTTCTGTTGAACCATATGCCATAGCTGTGTGTCATGTTTGTAATAAAGAGCAGGACTGCATATTCTGCTCCATAAACAGTCAGCTAAACCACTGATAGAAGACATTTTAAATATTAATTCAGGGGTGGGAAAGAATATGATTTTTAAACTGTAAAAGCACTGTCTCAAATGAAAAACATGGGACATGAACAGGAAAAAAGGCAAACTAGTGAGCTGCACGGGAACAGCATACAGCCAGGTGCTGTGTCCTAAAAAGCTGTTATGCAGCCTGAAGTAGGCAGTGTACATGATTACAAACCTGTGAAGAGTGTAAAAAGAGAATTAGTCAACAATTCCTTACATAGCATGAGAAGAAATACTGCTCAGTTATTAAGTAACACTGGTCCTATCAGAGAGAATGAAATCTTGTTTGTTTTGGATTTTTAAGATCTTTTTGTTCTAGTGAGTAATTTTGCAAATGCAAGTACTTTATTTCTTCTTAAAACGTAAATTTCTATCTCACTATGCTGCTCCCCAGATTATAATGTCATCCATCCCTTTAGGGATCCTCTCTCAGAGGATGAACTTCCAGTCTCCAAGAGGCCGGCTCACTGCTGGTCACCGAAAGTTTTCTCACCTCGTTCCTTTGTGTTCGCTCATCCCACAGCAGGTGCCTGTTCACTAGTCATTTTTCTGCTATTGACTGCATTTATTCAGCATCCTTGGGGTGTTGGGGGCTTTCTTCATATATGGTCTAGTGCCTCTGTTCATTCCCTCTGGAAACCAAACATTCTGTTCTGTTAAACAATTTATTCAAAATTTCTTATTTCCAGCTCATATTTTGGAGTACTTAAATCTCTCAAAGACAGAGGGAGATAGGCGTTTAGCCCCTTTTTGAGCTTTCTGATAGCTCACTGCATTGACATACAAAATGTCAGTTATTTGAAAATTTTACTTTGACATGATACCATCTGATGTACGTAAATTACTTATGCTTATTGCACTATCTTTATTCAATTACATTAAAAAATTGAGTGTTTGTCATACAAGCAGGAATAATAATTTATCATGTCAGATGCTCAAATCTGTATTTCCCTTTTATCCACTGGAAAATCCAAGGAAATTAATGAAATCTTATTTTTAAAAATGGGGTTTTTTATTTTAATTCAAGTATTTTGGCTTCTTTCATAGTACACTAGTCTAATATTATTCCTGTTTCACCAGAAACATGACCAATGTCTTAGATAACATTCCATAAATTACTTACGATTTCAAATTAAGGGGATTGAAATTTCTCAGAATGTGCTCAAGTTTCACTTAGCTGTAAAAAAATGGAGACAAGACATTATTCTTTGTGGAAATGCTGAGTAAAAACAAGGAAAAGCTAACTCACTTCTATGTATTTGAGGAAAGTAGTTGTATGTGCCCTTGAAATTTGTATTGGTAGCATTCCTGCATGTGCTTTTGTATCAAGATTTCCAGGGCTTTCTATCTCAACTACCATAGTAAATTTGTCCTCTGTGGGTGGCAAACACCATTAGTAACAGAGCCACACACTACAGCTGTCGGAATTTCCATCCCAAAATGTTCAGTTTGAAGTATGCAGCCACTGCTTCTCCTCCCCTCCATCGTGCAATCTTGTTTGCAAAGTAAAAGGCAATTGCAACTTTTGGGTGAACACTTGCAAAAATACATTATGGACATGAAGTGTGGAGGTTTTCAAGGGAATCAGTGCTTTTCTCCTGTGTGGGAGTGTCACCAAGAATGATGTCTGGAGTTGGTTCACATTCTGATCAGCAGCCCACAATACAGCAAAAGGCTGATTGCTGCATACCATTGTTTGTTGGAAAAAGTGATACTCCAGATATTCTTTTTAATGTCCTCTTTTTCTTACCCAAAGAAGAAAAAGATCTGTAAATATCCAGTGGACACTTTTAAACCACTTCCAGACATGCCTTTGAAAGTCAGTGGGTGTCAGTGGAATTCCCTAAGAACTCAAGGCTTCTAGGAGTAAATCATCAGTGGTGACATTAACACTCAGGTTTTCCACTCTAATTGCCATTTCTTCTTATTTCCACCCTGTAAATCTTTCTTTGTTGAAATGGAAAGAACATCTTTCCTTCAGTAATTGACATAAATTTTGGAAGATCAAGTATATTGAAGTCTCTGGCAAGGGGAAAAAAAAAAATCAGTGAGCTGCTATACCAGGTAATTAGCACAAGATTTTCAGTTTTAAAGCTTTACACAACATAAATTCAGAAGCTCTTTTTTAGGAAGAAAAAACATTTGAATCAATACTGTCTATTGCAGCCAATAACTGTATCTTATTAAATGTTTCCTGACAGCCCACTAGCCCAGTCCTAAAAATGCATTAGTTCAGCAGTTCATAGTAGAGCCAGACCTAAACAGGTATCACAATTCTATACAGGCACACAGAGATTCGTTGAATGTTGTTCATCTTGGCCATGTGGCAATTAAATGTTTGTTGATTTTCTATGAGTTTTTGTATATTGCAGGTTTCTTCCCCTTTCGGTGGAAGGTTGTATTGAGGGCCAAAATATTGTGAAACATAAATGTGATCATCTTAGCATAGGGAACCACATACAGGTAATTCCATAATTAGCAAACAAAGGAAAATTAATGTTGTTTTTCATACTCATAATGTTTCACATCTGAATGGTATTCATTATAGATTTTGTTACACATTTTATGTATTTCGGTTGGCAAATTTAAAAAGGCATCTGAAATGCAGTATTTTTTGTGTGTGTAGCTTTGCTTTTGTTCTTTTTTGTATTGGAAATGCAGCCTTGCAACATGTGCATGATTGTAGATTTACATAGTGTAAAATTACTGTAATTTTATCTGTTCAGTTCAGGAAGCTAGAAAGGGATTTAATAAGTAGTAAAGATTAAACTAGGAAGTAATATAAAGGCAGAGTGTATATATTTTGCACTTTTAAATAATCTTTTATAACAAGAGGACCTATTATCGTATGGTATACTGTAATTCCACTTTCTAGTGATACTCTTGCTATTGTCACAGTGTTGTCTTTACATCTGGATATGAATAGTTTGTAAATGTACACACTTCCAGAGTGATTTCTATAATGGAATATGTACTCCCTGTCACAGTTAGTAACATCCAACTGGAAAAAATATTCACCAAATATTTTTTTTATAAATTATGAATGTACAGTGTAAATTAGCAAATCAAATATTGTAGCAATGAAGAGATGCACTTTAAAAATGTAAAAGTGTTTATCTCCAAGAGTGTTATTTTGTATAGATGTTTTTGAATAAATAATTTATTGCTCATTGGTGGTTTTGTCTCATTTATGAAATTAATATGAGGGATTTGTTAACATCTATTTGAGGTTTATATTTTATCACCAGGGATTTGGTGGGTTTCTTACTTGCAAAAATGAAAGTTTTTTAACTGGATCAGTAAAGGGACTTAGTCACATTTTACTTTTCATTTAATAAATCATAGTTGGCTTGATCTAGTTCCTATGACAAAGCCTAGGTGTGACCCATGATGCAGCCCTCAGTCCTTGTCATGATCAACCAGTGAGGGGGACCCGGCCACAGCAGCTTCCTTCAGCCACAAAGACCAGGTTTGGCCCTGGAAATCAAGGTATGGAGAGAGGGATACATAACAAGTGCTCTCAGTCTCAGTCAGGAAAAGATTACAGCCTTCAAAACTGGGCGTAATTCAGATTTGTAATTTGAGATTTCCTGTATGCTTGTTCATTGCTTTGCTAACAGAGGAAAAATGTGACACGTTAGGATCACTGTCAACTCTACTGGGCAGATATTTGGAAAGAGGGTTTTCAGAAAAGTTTTATAAACAAATATTTTTTAAAGTCTTCTAGTATATCTAACCTCTAAGAAGAAAGACGTTTACCACGATATAGGTGATACTCTTATTGTTAATAGTGGAATCATCCACCTGCAGGGACTGTTGATTGTAGAAAGAAATCCTTCCTAAAGGAAATAACAGTATTTCAAGAAGAACAGAATATATTCTGAATGAAAAATAAATCCTGACTTTAAACCTAAGAGAAAAACAGTATGTGCTACTAATTGTGCTGAGCCAGCGTAATCAAAGACAACCTACAAGTAGTTAACAGATTTCAGCCACCCCGTCCCTTAGATTTTGAATCAAGTGGTATCCTAGTATCTCAAAAGTGTATCTGAAGTGAGACTTGGGCAACTAAACTGAAAGTAGATTGAAAAAGCAACCACAGAAAAAGTGTTCTGTTTGTCACCAAATCTGAAGGTTGTAAATCTTCGTATGTCCTTAATATCCCAAATTTCCATGTATGCTGATGTGCTCTCCATGTAGGCAGAGGGCAAACAATCGGGAGGAAGGCTGCTTGGTCCAGGGAAAGGCTTGATTCTATAGTGCATTTTGAGAGCACATTCAGACCAGTCTCTCCACAAAATGACATGGCAGCTGCCATTTCTATTAAAATATGTACATCCAGGTGGAGAGAGTGACCCCCTTATTTAACTGCCTTTTGATTATAGCAGTGGATGCAGAGGGGGAAATATTCTTTTAACAAGCAACCTCCTAGAGCAGCTAGGTATCGTTTTTGCCTGTGCCCTTTCTCTGCTCAGGGCTACGCACTAAGATGAAGAAGCAGAGGAGAATATGTGCCTGCATTGTAGGTGACAGTGTGGCATTTTAACTCCAGCAGCCCCTGAAAGGAGCTTAGTTTAGTATGCCAGCCTTTGAGAAGCAGCAATGCAGGAAGGACAGCAGGGGCAGGGCAGATAGCCAGGAGGGCTGCACGCTCTTTAAGCAACTACTCCTCTTTGCCTTGGCATGTGCTGTGGCCCTTGGGTACAGTGTCAAAGCCGCCGCCTTCATCCCAAGAGGCTGCTGTGAATGGCAGCACTTTTTGGCCTCCTGCTGAGGTTGTGTTTCTGTTGAGGGGAGAAGGCAGATCTGCTGAGCAGGGAGAGTAAGCGCAGATTAAGGTGCAAGCTTCGGTAACCCAGCAGGCAGGGCACTCATCTGGGGAGGTGTAATCCTGAGCTCTGGTCCCCTTTCCAAAGAGAAAAATGCAGAGATGTGAGGAAGGTCTCTTTTATGTGCAGCTTAAATTGCATTTTACTATGACATATTGGACTTCACTTCTCTGTGGTAGTAAATTGTGCTTCTCATGGCAATAGATGTAATTGCTTTGCACTAAATTATATTAACTATTTCAGATTGTTTGTTCTACTTCATGCTTGGAATGACAGAGCTGAATTATTTTCTGCAGTACATAGCTCAAAAGAGAAGAAACTTCCTGCTGATTGAGAAAAAAAAAATATGGGTTCTTTTCAACTGCAGAAAAAATTTTAGACAGTGGCTAATTTTAAAGTAATAACACTTCTTTTGTTCTTATGATTTTTAATAACGGTTGCTGTTAGTTGTAAACTTCCTGACTTTTTCCAAAATTGGGAGCTGTTCTTCACAGTTCACTTTTTTTTGGACTAGGTCATACTCAGTCTTCACTGCAGCCCATGAACTTAGGGCTGGTAGCATTGCACCTGACACAGAAATGGGTAGGTTAATTTTTAAATAGTCAAAGAGAAGAAACTGTCTTCCTTTTTTTTCTTCTGAGAGCTGGACTCTGTTGTTCATATGCAGCCGTGTTTAATGATTCAGGTGCAGCTTTTGTGCATCTGAAGGGGGAATTTTATGGTATCGAAAGTGGAGCAAGAAGAGCTTAATGCTACTTGTTCGGTATCTATGCCATCTGTGAAACTCCCATTGCATGAAATACTTATTGCCTAGCCAGCACAGAGGCAGCTGGTCTAAGAGGCCACCCTCTCTTACCTAAGAAGCTGCAACAAGCTCAGATTTGCAGAACAGTCTTTTCTTGTGCTCCCAGAGTGGGCAGTTCCCAATCCGGCAGCAGCCCCAGGTCCGTTCTGCAGACAAACACCAGTCTGACAGTTTGGTAGGGAGCACTACAAAATCAAAGGATTTTACTTAAAGGATATTTGTCTAACTAGCATGAAGTATTACTTCTTTATGGTTTTTAAAGCATGTAAGACCTTCCCTGTTAGATACAAAATTATGATGGAAATCAGAAGAATGGTTAAGTGACAATTAAGAAACCCAGGACAGAAGAAGTAGGGTAAGGAACAAAGAATATGAAAGAAAATAGAGAGCGGGGGGGTCGGAGAAAGGAGTAGAAAAAGGAAGGTAGAGGCATAGGAAAGGGGTGGAAAACTGGAAATAGAATTATGAGATTGACAAGAGGGACCTGCATGAAGACAGTGAGAGAGGTAAAGGCAAGGTGAGGGAAGGGATAAAGGGAGTGTGTCCTGGCCTGGAAAAATGGCAAATGCCTGTACCTTTGACTGAGAATTGGAGTGGCATTCCCTTTCAGATGTTAACATTGAGCACACTAAGGTGTGCACTGGGGTGAGGGGGCAGGAAGCAGGATGGAAAAAACACTGAATAGGGCTGGGTTAAAGAGGTGTAAGGTAAGACATTTCCTGGTCATGCAGGTGAGTTGACAGTTTGTACCAACCATAAAATTACTGAAAATTGCTAGACAAAGATGAAGACTGAAAGGAAAGACCTCAAAAGGAGAGGGCCTTGTATTTGAAAATCTTAACACAGAATATTTAAATCTTATCTATTTTCAGAGCTATTTTGTTGTAATTTGTGCTCTTATCTAACTCACTTTAGAGATTAGGTGTACTCACTTTAAGGAAATGGTGAGACAGTTATACCTCAAAGCTTTGGCCAAAGTGGGGAACATGGAGAAAAAGTGAAACTTCAGGTGATAAATGAGCTCAAGGTAAAATACAGCTGAAAAGAAAAGAGATGAAAGTAATTGGGGGTTTGAACAGAGACTAGTAAGGGAAAGCAGAGTCAGAGTGCTCTGTAAAGGGTGCAGAGACACCTATTTCCTATTTCATTCTCTGAGCAACCTTTTTATTCTTGAGAGCTGTTGGAGCTGATCAGTACAAGATATTGTGAAATATGAAAAAAAAATATTAGCCATAGGGTGTTACTAAAAATACTTTTAATGGAGGACCCTTTACATTTCTGTAAGAGGGCCTATGTAACTAAGGCACATCATGCCCATGCCTGTTTAACTTTCCAGCATCTTCTAAAACAGTGTCTGGACTCCAGATCTCAGATCCAAATTCTCCTGCCCAAAAAAACGAGCACACCTGTCAGTTCACTGTTTAAGATGATCCATAAAATACTGGGCTCTAAAGGGAAGAGATGAGCCCACTGTCTTCTACACCTTCCTTCTCCTTTAACTCCCATTCTCAGGACAAAAGGAGCATATGTGCACCTGTACAAAATTGTACATACTGGAACACCCATAGCTTCTCGAACGTCTCCTTCCTGGCTCTCAGAGAAACTTTCCTGCATCTGCTGTCCTGAAACCAAGATGAGCATCTGTTAAACCATTATGCAGACCTGGCACATGCACTATTTTAAAAAGAAAGTTATGGCACAGGCAGTGGAGTGCAAAAGTCATCGCAAACTATGGTCCCTGTGGGGCTCTAGCCATCTGCTTGCTAATTACATATACCACAGCCTGGCTGTTTCACGAAAACAAACATTGCTGCTGGCAGCTTCGTCCTGCCATATAATTACTGCAACTGGTGCAGGCAGAATTCCAGGAAAGTTATGCCTTTTCTGCCCATTACTGTTGCCACTTTTTGCATGTTCCCCCTTTAAAAGATACACCTGCTCTTTCTGCCACCTTCTACCTTGTTATAACCTACTTACATCTGCCTTTCCCAACCTGTGCTAATCTCTCTCTGACAGCAAAAGTACATCACATTACCCAAGATGTGCTTACTGTGCCACAAGAACTTTGCTAATGTTGATATGGCAATGGAGTATTTAACATCTTTTATGCAACCTTGCATAAAAGTCACCTTTTTGATAAGGCAGATATATTCACTGCCTTGGACAATAAAACTGTTTGTCTTAGATGAGATCTCAAAAGGTGACGGTTAATACAGGGCAGTCAGGGCATACTCCTCTGGTGGCCAAATCTCTAGGAAATACAAGATCTGCACTCATCAGCATCTTCCTTTCCTCCCTACTGCTTTCCGCTATGTGTGAATAGCTCTCCCCTGTGCCCAAATAGTTGACAACAGGGAACAGTAGTCCACTGTGTTCATTTGTTACAGACAGACTTGAGAAAAAACAACCTATGAGAATGAGCATTGCCTCCCCTAGATCAGAGGCTGTTTGGGCCCTGTGTTGCACTGCTGGATCGTTATGCTGTTGCACAGGCTCACCAATGTGATGAGTTTTTATGAATGCAAATTCAGGTTCTTAGATGCTATTGCAGTTAGGCAGCAACTAAAAAGAAGTTGAGGATCTGAACTTCTCTGTGCCTCAGAGGGAAGAGGATATGGACATAATTTCTAGATTTATGTATATGAAGAAAGCTACCTGGTTCATAATATTATTTGGTTTTAAATGATATATGAAGATTATAAACATATCTGTATGAGTTACACACACAACTTCAGACTCTGCTTAATAATTCCTGCAAGTAGAGGAGTGATTTCTTATTCATGGTCCTTCAAAGGTATTACATTATATTTGTCACATCCCAAAGCTTCTACTGGTCCTCTTGTATAGTGTGTCCTTATTTATGGATGAATATCCACACCAAATTGATTAATTGCGTCCTCCTGCTAGAGCTCTAGGAAGTTCATTTTATCCTACAGAGTGGCCAACAGCAGAGCTTGGGCATGTTATTAGGTCTATTCCATCACACAGTGAAGAGTCCGAGATACTTCTGTATTCCATGCTGCCTACATTCAATCACCTTGAAAAATTGATTAGAGAACACCCTTTTTTCCCTGCAGCTGTTTCTCTAGTGAAGATACTTTCAGGACTTCAATACCAGTAAATTAAACTATATCAGGAGAAGTTCAGGATCTGAGTTATGATTATCCCTGAGGTAAAATTGTGAAAATTGTCTCTGATACGATTTGCCCCAGGCCAGCCACAGCCTCTAGGCATTGCTGAGGAATTAGCATGGGCCAGGCACTGTTTGTTACAGGCAGTTAACTACACTCATCTGGATTTGGATAGAAGATTTCCAATAGTACAGATGAAAGCTGTAGTGTCTCACATGCATTTAATTTACTCTACAAAACAACTTTCCATTCCAGAGACTTCAGTCCACCATACGGCATTGGCACCTTGTACCAGAGAAAGGCACCCATGTCTTCGTGTGCCTTCTGGATGAGAAGTTGTTATTTGATCTTTAATAACATTACTGGAAACTAGAAAGAAAGCTGGATATCAAAATGCTGTAAAATTACACAGTACAAAGCATGGTATGAAATTACTGCACTTATATTACAGTAACATTGACATGTATTTTGAGTGAGTTCAGTGGTGCACAAAACCATAAGGTTAGAGCTCATTTTGCGGGGCACATTTTGCCAGTGTTATACCAAAAAAGCTGCTTCCCACCAAAGGACATTTCTCCCAAGCATTTATTTCTCATTAATACAAATTTCATTATTTCTGATGGGAACTGTGATCCTTTCAGAAGGCAAATAATTCTGCTGTCAAATACCATGGATCTTACTAGTGCACAGATTTGTTTTTCTGTCAGCCAAGAAAGTGCGTCAGGGATCAACTGCATAACTGAAGCAATAAGGGGTACATTGTTAAGAAAAACATATTTTCTAACCCATAGCAATATGCAAAAATGTCCAGGTAATTTACAACAATATACACATGAGCAGATATCAGCTGATGTGCCAAGCAAGACCTCATCCCAGACTGCCCATAATTAACTGCCCACGTAACATTATATACCCTGCACTAAGCTGGTGTTTAAAAAATCAGCCAGCCAGGTGGTCATCGATGGTAGGCTGCCCAGCCGGACCTCCTCGCTGCCCACAGCACAGAGTTTCTGGCCAGGAAGCTGGGCAGGAGCATGGGCTGGGGAGGATAGAAGGGCACTGTGTAAGTGTTAGCTACCAGTCTGCAGGAGGAGTGATGAGAACACAGGGGGAGGCACAAAGCTGGTGTTCTTTCTGTCAGTTCTTGCGTTTGTGCTCCTTCTTGCACAGAGCTGGTACCACAGTACCAGTCACTGGTACTCAGGGAAATTATATGTGAAAGCCCTGAACTAAGGCATGCCCAGGGGGCCAGGGGCCTCTGCAGAAAGCTTTCCTTCTCTTTTTCTTCCTCACTGCACACCCTTACAACCTCTTCCAATATTTAATTGATTTTTTTGCTACTTGCAAGTTATGTTTTATTTCACGGTCAAAATTATTTAACACCAGTACAGCTCACAGGTACTGTAGGTTGTTATACCTTTTTCTGCAGAATTGAAAACTTGCTCCCTATAGGGATTTTTTTTTTTCCCAACAGTAAATGCTCAACTACATCAGATGTCACTCCTCAGAATTTTCTAACCAAACCAAGCACCTTCACTGTTTTCAGCCTCACATTGTTAAAGCTTACTCACAGTCTCCAGACCTCAGAAGTGGACATGATGAACTTGTAATAGTGTCATCAATTCCATACATTGACACCAGATTAATTATTTCTTTTTTAATTCTCCTTTTCTATCTCAGGGGCACACATTAGGTTCTCTTGCCAGAGAATTAACCTGAAGGTCTGTTGAGAAACTTATCAGTAATGATTCCTTTATATGTTTGGGTTTTTTTTTTTCCTGAGCCACAGCTTTTTAAGATTCTCATCGTATGTATGTTATCTGCACAATTTATTTCCAAAGTCAATGCCTTATATGTAGCTGCATTACAATAATATTGTTATATTTGTCAGTCTACCACAGTATCTATTATTAATTTTGCCTCAATTCAGATACGAAGACTTCAGTGACAAGATTATTTCTTTTGTTGTGTCTATCTCTATGTGATTTCACATATATATACACCTACAAAGAAATACACACATTCACACACATACTCTTCCCTGTTCCTTCAGCTACTTGGTAACCTATACAACCTATACTTAACTGTTTACAAAGTGCTGATTCTCATTAATATTTATTTAAATATGATGGGTTTTGTTCTTGTTATTAGTTGCTATTTAATGCTGCATGCTTGATAATTCTCGTGTGCCTTTTTCAGCTGGATGTTTCAACGAAAAATGAGAAAGCTGTAACATCTCTTGTTTGTTCAGTCTGAGATTTTTCTAAAACATACTTTATCTAGCTACAGAATGCTTCAAACTCAGCAGGGCATTAAAAATAACAGCTCAAGTTTTGTGGAGCCTTGACATGACGTCAAATAGCCAAGATGTTTTTATTACTCAGTCATAAGGCTCACTTGAACACTAAATGTCCCAGAGAGTAGTGCTGTGTGACCTCTTAATATTGGCACTCATGAGGAATGTTTCATTTAACTTCTTCAGATCATTTACTTTCCTGATTTGTGACAGACTAATGGAAATTTGGAGATTAATTCAGAAGCACACTCGTTTGCTTGAGTGAATATGAACTTGAATGAAAACAGTTCAAGAGTGTCTCATTTGATTTAAAATGTGTTTTTCAATTAACAAAATGTGTTTATGATGTAGGATGTGTCTAGTGAACAATCCATCTAATGAGCTGGTGGCCATCTTGAGAGATTCTTTTACTACTTGATTTACTGAATAGAAGTCTAATTTTTCACTGGCTGTTTGTTTCCCTTTATTACCTCTTTCTCCACACTGTTTGACAATTCCACCTCTGAAATGATTTCTTACTGTGTTAGTATCTACCATTGCCTTTATCTTTGGATTAATCAAACAATTAATTAAAAAATGAAATAATAAATTTGGAAAGTCAATGCCACTCTTGGGAAAATGCAATCTACCAGGCAATTCACTAAAGCAGACCAGCAGAAGACATTTAAGTGTGAGGAGGAATTCAAGCACTGCTACTCCACGTTATTGGAACTTTTGTGCCCACAAAGAGGCTTCCACATCAGAACCTTGGCAGCTGTAATGCCTAATTTTGGGAAAGGTATCCTGCCTAGAAAAACACAAGCTTCTGGACAGTGTGCAGAGAGAATAAGGCTCTTCAGAATGGGCTGTACCAATGCTGTCATACTGAGACACTTGACCAGGCTAGTAACAATAGCTGAGAACACACAACTACCATAAAACGTGCTTCATGGTATAGCATTTTAAGTGCTCACTGCAAGGCAGTGTCTCTCTCCAGTCATGATTCTCTCTTCTCTCAACAAAAATCACAAAAATGATCAGAGGGCTGGAGCACCTCTCCTATGAAGAAAGGCTGAGAGAGTTGGGGTTGTTCAGCCTGGAGAAGAGAAGGTTGCAGGGAGACCTTATTGTGGCCTTCCAGTACTTTAAAGGGGGACTATAGAAAAGATGGGGGCAATCTCTTTAGTAAGGCCTCTTGTGACAGGACAAGGGGGAATGGTTTTAGACTAAAAGAGAGTAGATTTAGACTGGATATAAGGAAGAAACTTTTTACAATGAGGCTGGTGAATCACTGGCACAGGTTGCCCAGAGAGGTAGTGCAGGCCCCCTCCCTGAAAACCTTCAACATCAGGTTGGACAAGGCTCTGAGAAACCTGACCTAGTTGAAGATGTCCCTGCTCACTGCAGGGGGGTTGGACTAGATGACCTCTAAAGGTCCCTTCCAGTCCAAAGCATTCTATGATTCTATGATTCTCTCCTTTTACAGGGGTCTATGTCCTTTTCTTGAGCACTTTGACTACTCCACCTCTTTTCTTACTTTCATGTGATGAGTGCAAAATGAAAACATGTTGCCACTGCCTGGATTTTTACAGTAACTTGGTGTTGGGAGGCAGGAAGTGAAAGACATTGGTCCAGTTCCTACTGCTGTCCAAGGAGCTTCTGATGTAAGAGATCAATGCATCATGGCTCGCACCATGGTTCCCACCACCGAATTATTCACAGAATATTTCACTTGTTGCAAAGCACTGCAAAAGGAAGGCAGGAACATTTCCTATCTGTGGATACTCTGAGTATGGTGATGAATCACTCTTAGTAGTGGCACCTCCCAGTTTTCTTTCTGGGATCTTAAATCCTCTTGTGGATTTGTCACTGACCGTGCTGAAAGCCTCATTCACAGCAGGCAGAATACTAAAATTGGTCCCTCATAATTGTATTAGGTGGTCATTGTTTTATTTTTGTAAAACAATTTCTGTTTACTGTTAAGTTACAAAAGATCATTCTTGTTCGTCAACTTTAGTCAGTTTTATGGCTACATGACATATGCTGTATCTACCCACCATCCTTAAATCCAAGACATAAACTTCATTATATGATGCCTCCGTGGTCTCTGCAAGAAGGCCATGCACTGTAAGAAGGCAGATATCTCACCATTAAGCTTACCATTAAAATTATCTGTCTGAAAGAGATAGAGTTTGGTCTGAAATCAGTGCTTTATCAAGATGAAAGGTTAATCTTCTGTCTCATTTTAAAAAGAAAAGTTTTTGTGATTCAAAGCACTGAATTTCAGACCTTCTGAAGACCTTAAAAATTGTTCATCCCCTCCACATTCTTCCACATAAATCATAATTTGCTCTTCAGTTAAGGCAGAATTTTCAAACAGTGATATGCAGGGTTGGCATGAATTCAGACACAAGAAATTGAGTGGCCTCTCCTCTGCAGCTAAAGTTACCTTTGAAGAGTCTTGTTCTGCGTGTATTACAAAGTATAATAAACCACAGCACATTTAAAAACAAAATCTTAGGAACAATTCCTGTAACTTGAGTTTTAAATAATTCTTTCTTGCATGAGATATCATGTCAATTCAGGTTTAAGTCAACATTTTAACAGGACAATGTCACTGTCTATAGATTTATTCAGTTGATCTTCATTGAATTTCGGTAGTCCCAGTTATTCACATATTATATTCCACCTGTTTCTGAGAAAAATAATTTATCTGAGAAGAAAAATAATTTATCTGAGGACAAATATCTAAAGGATGGATGTCAAGAGGATGGGGCCAGTCTCTTTTCAGTGGTGCCCAATGACAGGGCAAGGGCAATGCGCACAAGTTAGAACACAGGAAATTCCACATGAATATGAGGGAAAACTTCCTTCCTGTGAGTGTGACAGAGCAGTGGAGCAGGCTGCCCAGGGAGGTTGTGGAGTCTCCTTCCCTGGAGACATTCAAAACCCGCCTGGACACAGTCTTGTGTCCCCTGCTCTGGGTGTCCCTGCTCAAGCAAAGGGGTTGGACAAAATGATCTCCAGAGGTCCCTTCCAACCCCTGCCATTCTGTGATTCTGTGATTCTGTGATAACTAATCTGCAAAGGCAGAGACATTACTTTAGAGAAAAAGCATAGCATTTGGAAAACCAGGCACCAAGTCATCCAGATGGATAAATAGTTTATTCAGCCACAGAACATCGCACTCTTCCAGATCAGCAAGCTGCTTGTTCCTTCTTCAAGCTCACTTATTGCAGCAGTAAAGGTTCAAAGGTCTTCTCTTCCTTCTTTGCTAATAGTACTTACTGCAAATCTGGATGCTGTTAGATACTACAGACAACTATTTGGTTATTTACTGGCCTACTTCTGTTTATTTTCTGATCTTTTTAGCTATTTGTTAATTATGTGATAACAATTTAATCACAGACCCTGAGGAAAATTTAATTACTCCCCCCCCCCGGCCCCAATCTGTTACTCACTGTCTTGTAAAAAGACTGAAATAATACCTGAACTATTTAGTTACTATATAACTATTTGGCCACTGTATGTAACTGTATTTTTTTGCTTATTATTTATCCTTTAATTTAAGACAGCTACATATACCAGTTAAACTGGGCTTCGAGTCTAAACATAAGCCATAGAAATTAGACCAAAGAACCATTTAGCTTTGTATTTTGCATTTGACAGCAAGCAACTGTTAGTTCTGAGAGAAGCCTATAAAAGAAGAAAAATTCCAGCCATAGTCCATTTGTGATTCAGGGGTTTCTTGATGCAAATCTTGAATCTCATAGGCCTTGATATATTTTTATTCCACAAAATTCTCAAAACATTTCTATGAACTCATTCAAACTTTTTTTACCACACCTTCTCAACACAAGCTGTTCCAGAGTGTAACTATGTGTTGTCTAAATAATTGCCTTGTTTTGTTTGTTCTCAACCTGCCACCTACTTGACCCCTAGTTCTTTACTGGAATTGACAGTGAATGATCATTACCTATTCACCCTCTTCATCTGATTTCTGGCTTCAGAGACCTCTGCAAGGTATTCTCTAACTAAAGTGAAGAGCAAAAAAATGTTTCTAATGAAACTAAATTAATTCTAGAAAAAAAAATCAAAGTTCTTAAAATTACTAGAAGTCATGGTGTTGATGAAACCCAGCTAAATTGATCTCTCCTTGTAAACTACTTTTCTTTCACTTTTTCTTGCATTTTTTGACTTGGTGACATTTGCTGAACTAACTAGAATGAGACTAATTACTGTTGTTTGTATGACGTTAAGCTGGAACTTCAGCAAAATTGCTTCTGTTGGAGTATTGTATAGTTCTATGCACTTTTTGCCTCTCCTCTTGCAAAACAGAATTCTTGGAATTTTAATAGCCAGAACTGATCAGAGACTATTTTTTTCTATTATTGATTAGACATCCATATTAACAGAATGTCCTTCATGCCATGCTAGACCCCAGGATTGCCACTAGATACTACAAAACAATGTAAACTGCTATAAAAAATAGCTCCTGCACCTGCACAGATTTATCTTGGAGGTCTCTCATTCTAATCCAATCCTTGTAAGAACTGATGATGCCTCAGAGATCCTGGTAGGGCTGCAGGCTGTTACAGTGCAACTGTAAGAGTTGTTCTAAGGTTAGAGAAATTTGTTCCCTGTATCAAACATCAGTCAAAATTGCATAACATTTTACGTAAGGGCTCATTTTTCTGAATACCATAGTAGGTCTGCAGAAATCCATATGTGTGAATAATCTGAAATTTTATTGCTTTGGTGTATTTCCTTGAACAGAATTTATCTTTTTATCAACAACTCAAAGATTTACTTTATACATCTTAAACTTTTAAGAACACAGATACAGTACTGTTCTTCATGTACACATACAAATCTTGGGAATACAACAAATTGAATGAGTCAGCCTAAAACTTAATATTAATATAGTTAACTGTTAAGGTTCACTGATGCTTTTCTTATGAGTGGTGTTTAGCATAAGGACGGTTTTATACTTGTCATGTACTCCATGTTTGGACAGTCGTTGATCTGTGCAGTTTCACTGCTATGCAGAAAGGTCTGACACCCTTTCTGCGGAAAGAATAGCTGAAGACAGGCAGCCAACAGAAGATCCAGAACAAAGGGGATACATTCAGCAAGATATTAATCCAAATCATCTGCACTGGCATGTAGGCAGTATATGAATCTTGGATTCAAAATACTACTGTTGTTCCTGAGCCACTAAACTTTGCCCTCTTAATTCTTTTTCAGCAGATTTCAATAACAGGATTTGGAATGAGCTCCACTAAGAATGGGATACAAAGACATCTGTCTATATCAGTCCAGTTTAATTAAGATTTCCCACACCTTCTAACTAAACTTGTGTTTGAGGTTTAGTGGGGATTTAAACATTTAGGCTCTTAAATTAAAATCAGGAAAACACAAAACAGATACCGTCATTCAAATTTTTCATCACAGGTCCATCATGTAACCAATTAAAGCCCACTGTTGGCAAATACTTCAACTGCAACCAATGAGCAAAGAGGTACTCATTTAAACAAACTTTGATGTAGGTAAGCTCTTTTTGAACTAAATAGGGAAGCTTTGATTTCTGACTGTGAAAGTGCAAAGAAAATCAGACCTGGTTTTCATTTTAAGAAAGCCCCTCAACTCTCAGAAATGAAACCTGTGATACATGCAAAGTGTATGAAAGGATGTAGGTGAAAGCTCCTTATTCTGTTAGGTGTTTGGACTGGATCTGCCTTTCTCAATGCTTTGCTGTGCCACGGAAGAAGTCAGTCTTCTTTGTGTTTTCTTATGTAAGGAAACAACCTTAAAATATTTGCAAGGGGTTTAAAGGGGGATTGTAAGTTTGACTTCTTGTCTGCAATCTTAAAGCCCCCAACCAAGAATCATAAACCTGCTTTTCCAATAGAAGTCTGTTTCCCTTTATTCTCTGCTTACTTCTTGCTCATATCCACTCATCGTTGCAGGGAACAGGGTTATGGATGATATTTGTGAGCTAAAGTTCGCTATAATAACAACCTTGAATTTTGCCTCCAGTCAGTTCACATGTTTGTAGGTTTTCTTTCACCACCATATACCACAGCCACCAGCTTCAGGATGCTCCCTGCTACCCAGTCCCTGCTCTACTTATCACCCATGGCAGAAATCAAAGCACTGATCTTTGGCTCTACCTGGTGATCTCCCTGTCAAGACTAGCAAAGATGAATTGAGGGAATCCTCAATCTTGATTCTGGCCCTAATTTTGTTCTCTCTGTCTATATAGGAAATTGAAAAGACCAGCCAGTTAGATTCTTTAGGTCAAATATGGGCTTTAGAAGAAGCAATAGGATTGAAAAATATGTAACTAAATAAAAATAGGTAGGCTCAGAAATGTGAAATAAATTATCCAAGAGAACAAAACAAGATCAAAAGTGCTGCAAGGTAGTGGGAAATCTGGAGCTTATCTGAGTTTAAAAAGGTCAGTTTGGTAAACCACCAATGCTAGAACACAAAATAGAACACAAAGTTGCTTTCTTTGTCAAATACATCGACAAAGAGAACTAGTGAAAAGTGTACCCAGAATTTAGTTTATGGCATAACATGGAAATTATTTTTTTTTCATCTGAAGATTTGTCTTTCACATTGCCATGAAAACAACTCTAATAGCAGAACTGTCTGCACAGGTAGCTCTTCATGCCTAGCAGGACAAAAATAAACAAGTCAAGCATTAACGTCAGTTTCCGCTTTGTGGGAACATACTGTGGACAAAAAGATTTTGAAATCATTTGCATTTTTAAAGCTTGAGTGAGTACCAGTGCATAAAGCTGATAGCCTAAGCTGGGCCCCTGGAAAGTACTTCACTTTCATATTTCAGAACAGTTACTGCCACCGATAAAGTATAGAACTGTGGAAGATAATCTCCTCAGCAGACAAAAGGTCAGACTATAAAACTTTTGTTTGCCATTTCCAGAAGAAATTTGTCATATTAACACATGAAATGTGAAAAGAAGGGGTGTTTTCACATTGAGTTTCTATGGGAAATATTGCTTTCCTGAACTTTTTTTAATTTTTTAATATTGATAGAATATAAAACTAAAAATATTTTAAATCTTTCAATCTCCAATCAACATAGCACATGTGAAAAATGTTACTTCTTGGATAGTTTACAGATTTGTACAGCTGTAATAACTACCAGAAAACCAATCCAGTTAAATGCAGAATGTAGCTCATATTTGCCATGTGAGCATATTCACTGTGCTGCCATGTGGATCACATGGTTATACGTGGATAGGAGTACAGAGGAGTCTGATCAATGTTATTATTAGCTTGGCCAGTTTCACGGTGTTATGTGTAAGGATTAATTTACAATCAAATCATGTTAGTGCACAGAGAAGTTCAAAATGAGTGGTAAGTATTGCTGAATTTCTGATACGTAGGCTAAGTGTTGCTGATATTGTCAGAATATATTTTGTTATAAAATGAAGAGATGTACTTCCTTGTACTAGAAGTTTCTCAAGATGGAAAAAAAGTGGTTAGGAAGGAAGGAAAAAGAGAAAGTGAATTACAGGTATTTCTAAAAATTAGTATTTTTAACATCAAAAAGATAGCCAAACATGTGGCTACAAATCAATTTAAAAGTAAAATTTACCATATGCGGGAAATTATCTATAGTATGGCTTATAATTACAAGATGAAGGTATATATTTTGTCAACAATTATCACTTCTTTCTTCTAGATGAAAGTGTTCCTTATTCTGGGTATTTCAGCAGCTATAGCCTTCACAGCTGTTTTCTTTTCTTTCCTTCAGATAGGCAAAGATATCCTCTTTGGTAAGTAACAGAAAAAATACATGCTCTTTTCTTTTGCTGGCGATTACTCTGAAGCTGAAAATACACTGGAACTGCAGACAGTTTAGTAATGGCAGTTTAGCTTAATCTCTTTTTATGTGCAAAATACGCTATCTGATTTCTGTGAGAATTATTCCACCGGTGTTTCATTTTAAAATGCAGCTTCATAAATTCACAGAGGAAAACTTTGTATGTGTAATGTATCTCAATTATGTTTTCTTTGACTAGGAGTGATTTTACTTCCTTAGTGACATTCATATGTCAGGTGACATGTTTACAAGCATGGTTGCTGGATTTCTTTCCCAGACTGCCAATCACTATGTGTAGTCATTCTAGGCTAGAGGCAGTCGCTGTAGGGCATCCCGCCTGGCACCCTGCTGCTGGCCCATGAGGGTGCACATCTCCTGCTGGGCCTTTCTCTGCTAGCACCCTGCAGGTACTGGGCAGATTTTAGAGCATCTCAGATTGCAGTGGTGTCAATGTTCTAACAGTATAATCTTGCCATTTTAAACATCAGCGCTATTTTATTTGCATCTATTCAATCTAAAGCAGTTAGATCTAG
The DNA here is from genome assembly GCF_949628215.1 of Phalacrocorax aristotelis. Lineage (NCBI taxonomy): Eukaryota > Metazoa > Chordata > Aves > Suliformes > Phalacrocoracidae > Phalacrocorax > Phalacrocorax aristotelis. The sequence goes on along the minus strand of NC_134278.1, from coordinate 21,248,235 downwards.
TAGACTAGTAATATAGCAGACACTAGGTTGAATTTCAAGAGTATTCTGTAGAGACCAATTTTACATTAAAGTAGGGCAGAGGTGATGAAGAAACAGGATTTCAATCTTTACATTCTCTTAAACTATACAGCTGCACATATGATTCATAAAGGATGGTGATATGATTCCTTAGGAAAGTTTTCACCTGAATTTAGTGTAGATTCACAAGTAAAATAAAATTGTATCCAAAATAAGCTAAACAAAAAGCCATTACTTCCGATGGGAAATCTTTTTTGGACCACCACTGTGAAACAAGTGGATCCGATTTATTTTCCATATTGGATTCTCCAGCTGGAGCTTCCATATTAACTGTTTCGAAAGATGTGGTCTAGGATGAGGTTACATTGTACATTAGTTAATACAGAATGAATATATATGAACTGTAAATAAATTAAATAGATGGACTGCATATGATTCTTTTTTTTAGTAAGTGTCCTTTGGTCTGATGGGGACAATACAAAACAATGCTTAAGAATCACATTTCTTAAAACACTGCATTTTACCAAAATTATACTTCTCAGTAGTAAAAAGGAAGAGAGACAGTGGAATTCAAGTATAGCAGGTAGATCTGCTCTTCTAGATCAAAGTCTGAATCACTACTGCATGAAGAACAATATTTTGAGCAGAATATATTTCTTGAAGGTAAACCCCCTAAAGGTAATTTAAAATCATGCAATACTAAATTCTAAAAGAAATAGTTGTTGTGTGGCCTATAAAGGTCAGTCTTAATTTTTTACATAGACCCAAAACCATTTTCAGACATGACAGAAATCTGAATAACTGTAAACAAATCGTCTGAATATTTTATCATGCATAGGTGAAACGGAAAAATAACTACTGCTATACTTAGATGCTGAGATCTTCAGTAGAGTGGAGTTGAATTTTGCCTAGGAAAGATTACTTCTCATCACACATTATTTTCCCTTGAGCTGAGTGCCCTGTTTGAAAAATAGATCACAGAAATAGCACAACATAGACTACAGATAAAATATGTCACCTAAAACTACACTGTACATAAATGATGAGCATTTGTACATAAATGATTGTTAGCTATCTATTATTATTGATTATTTGTTTTCTAAGAAAAAATAGGTGATCCCACAAGATACAAATGAGAATTAAACCACCGGACTTAAAATATGACTGATACATTTAATATAAAGCTAGATGTACACAAAAAAGGAAAAATCTATGTTTCACGATATCAATATTCAAACTAGTACAGCTGAAGTATTATTAGGTTCATATATATCTTTCTATCAAACATAGGTAGAGAAATGAGAATAAGGCTTTCATGTGTCAGATCCCAGAAGGTCTTGAAGTTTGTTAATTATGCTTGAACATGGATTTGAATTCTTCGTGTGGCTCTGACCAGCTCATAGTACTTGCGAGGGAGGCTCAGATTTGTCCTGTCAATCCAAGGACAGTATAATGCAAAACACATATGAAGCCGAAGGAACATAACTGCATACACAGAGCACAACATATTTCAGCTGGACCTGTTACCATCGTACTACATAACATGTGCACAGACAGATTTATAGTGGAAGAAACAGAAAGAAAGTCTAACTGTCCAGGCCTTATACATTAGGGAAGAATTGATTTACTACCCTTACCTTACCTTTCAGAAAGGTCAGAAGCCACATTAGTTTCAGGAGCACTAAAATATGGAGATCATTTAATGGGGAAAAATTAAGCATACCTCAATATTACAAACCTGTATACTTTGTAAATGTAATTATTTTAATAAATACGTTAATTAATAATCTATCAATTTTTCTTTCTTTTTATTTTTCCCCTGGGGAGAAGAAATTGAAGATAACTGCATTACTGAGGCTATCCAGGAGGGCTCCAGTCTGGTGGATTATGCTGCACATTATACACTGAAAAGGTAAAAGAAAACATTAATGAAGGATCTGTTCAGCAAAAAAATTTCATAACAGAGAAGTTCGAGATCAGCCTGTTTCTTTGAGAAAGCATATAATGATACATTGTATTTATGATCACCTGAACCAATATAACCTTGTGCATTGTGACCACAGAAGCTGCTCTCTTAAAATGTGAGAAGAGTAAGAAATACAAAAACAAATAGGAAGGTTTTTCTGATCTAAGTAGCACACCACATTCCATTAACATGTGGCTCAAAAAATTGTAATTTTATGGACATTATGTGTTTTTGAACATCAGTTATGTTTTTTCCAGTGCAGAGAGAGATGGGAACTCCTATCGCTTCAGTGTCAAAACACTATTGCCTTAAATGGGACTGCTGAAGTGAATTTCACATTTTCCTTTCCATCTAAAACAGATGTAATGAAATGATAAGGGAAAGGAAATTAAACATTTGTCTTGAATGGTGGGCAGTGAACAACTTAAGGAAAGCTGCTCTGTGTTTGAGTGAGAGTGATCTCCTTCTGGGAATGATGAAAGTGCCTCAGGATGACTTGCCATGAGGCTAAAATATTAAACCATTTTCTGTGGAGCTCTGACTAGATTTCTATACAAAATCAATTTCCCTCCAATATTTGGGGCACATCAGCTAAGTTTTACAGGGTGCAATCACCATCATTTTGCTTAGACTTTTCTAAAGGACTTATCTCTGTGTTTTGAAAATGAGTCACAATTTGCAGAGCTCTGGAAGAGATGACTGTCTATATGGACAGAACTTGTCAAGAACTCTGGCTGCTCAGTACATGGAGACTGAGGTCACTTTTGTTTTGTACTGTTAGTACTTCGGTGACAATTCTGAGGCATTCAAATTTAAAGACACAGGTCTCAACTTTTCAGTGGCTGAGCTACCTCATGAACCAAATGAAGATACTGATGTTTAACTGTCTCGCAGGATATTGTGGCAATTATTTGGTCAATATTTGTCCAATATCTTAAAGATGATAAATGCTAAAAGATGCTAGAAGAGAAATGCTTAAAGATAATTGTTCCAATTCTATTAAGAATAAATCTGAGACCACTTGCTCACCCTAGATGAATCACCAGACTGTTAGGTTTCCTTCAAAATATTGTGTATGTGGATATATATAGACTCTAAAGAGCACTGTTATTCAGAAGGCCTATTATTGGGTTTCCTTTAAAATACTTCATAAGAATTGGAGATTCACAGCATGGCTGAGGTTGGAAGGGATGTCTGGAGGTCATCTGGTCCAACCCCCCTGCTTAAGCAGGGCCAACCAGAGTTGGTTTCCCAGGACCGTGTCCGGATGGCTTTTGAGTAGCTCCAAAGAGGGAGACGCCACAACTTCTCTGGGCAACCTCTGTCAGTTCTCCATCACCCTCCCAGTAAAAAAATTGTTTCCTGATGTTCAGACAGCATCTTCTGTGTTTCAGTTTGTGCCCGTGGCCTCTGGTCCTGTCAATGGGCACTGTTGAAAAGAGTCTGGCTTCATCCTCTTTGCAGCCTCCCTTCAGGTGATTGTATACGATGATTAGATCTCCCCTGAGCCTTCTCTTCTCCAGGCTGAACAGCTGTCTCAACCTTTCCTCATATGAGAGATGCTCCAGTAATAATTATAGATATATTGATATATAAATATTACAGAGAAGGCAAACAAATAGAATGTTTTCTCTTCTACTCCCTTCTCATCCCTTCCCTTGACATTCCATCCCTTCTTTTCACTTTCTTTCCCTTCCCCTTTTCCTTCCTCTTTTAACAGCAGCAGTTGAAAATTAGATCAGTGATTTAAAACTGTTAAATTAAGTATTTGATCTGATAGACATTGTTGTTAACCTTTGAATTTTTTAGAACGCTGCTAGTAACAGCGCTCTGAGAACTGGTTATGTCTTTTGCATAAGTTTGGGGTTAAGCCTGTAAGCAGCCAAAGGCTTGCACTTTCAGCAGAGCATTGAATGATGTGCATTAGTATTACCACTAAGGCACAGGCTTTCCTGTTTTGTGGAATGAGAGCCATGAGTGTCTGACACCTGCTTTAGGAGTTTAAGTCTCATAAGACTATCACTTGTTCTACTGTTAACTGGTATAAAATACTTGGTCCTTCAATTAAGAAATTATCGTTACCAGAAGTGAAAATTGTATTTCTATTGTGTGCTTTTATATAATTAAATTAATTGTAGCCCAATTAAGCAGGCCAGTGAGAATTATAAACACAAAAACACCTCCTGTAAATGCGCTGTACACCTACCTCTTGACATTAGTCCTGGCCATTTGCAAAGTACAGAGGACTGAACTATTGTCTAATCTGATCATTATATTGAGGAGTGAATGTGTTTAGTTGAATACTTTTGCATTTTCATGTCAGTTTAAAGCTATTAAGGCTTCTTTCCTTTGTAAGTTTAAGAAAATTGTATACTTGAATTAAAGCTTTGGTCAGCATATAGGCTGAAAACAAGAAAGGAATGCATGTGTCTACATATTTGAGCTTCTGGAAGTTATGGAGGTCACAGTACTGTGAAAACTCATTTTACTTTGGCTTACAAGTAATTGAAGGAAACTACAATGCAATATAGATGGGCTCAGTGCTTTCTTTGAGACTGAAAAGCCAGTTCTGAGATGAAAAGGCAGCTCCTTTTTCAGGTTAGAATAGGAAAACTCTTAGTTGTTCCATGCACAATAGTCCAACCTGATGTTTGCTGAATTCATGATCTAAGTGTCTGAACTGAAAACTGAGTCAAAATAACTGGATTTCTCCTGAGACCTCAGTTTGACCTTGAATTGTGATTAAAGTGGGCAAGTACATTTCTCCACGTCAGCTGTTTAATATCATCACTTAAATTCTTGAATTGTTGTTTGTGTTTTAGAAATTTAGTTGTGTTAGAAATTACTAGTTGTGTTAGAAATTACTTCCCAGGTTTTAAGGTCACATAGGTCCTGGTATGGTCCTTATAGTCTGCTGAGCTGTTCATGATTGTCTCCCCTTGCCCAGTGCAAGGGGACTCACACCCTCCTCCACAGGTGTCATGACTGTTTGCTAGTACCTGCCTGCTATTCCAATTAGCTTCTGGGTTTGTTAGTCTGTAAGAGTAGGTGTTCATGTTTGTCATTTGAATATAAACAGTCATAATATTATTAGCATAGCATAGATGGAACACAACGGCATCAGCATTAAAATGTATTATTTGTATTACAGAGGCAATGCCAATGGGAATCTAGGCAGTTTGGGTAAGGCTTTCAGAGCCATATGTCACCTGTGAGGATGTGACGCCCAGTGCTTTGTGCAAATACATTGTTAATTTACCACCAGGTGCATTATAAAATACATTTTGAAAGTAGTAGTTGGCTTGCAGGAGTAAACAGTAGTTACAGTAAATCTTATAATAACAACCAGTACCAATGATGAAACTTGTACTAGCCTTCCAACCTGTGATTCTGTGATTTTGTGTGTGATTTAACTAGTGAATCTCAGCACTGCTGGAAAATCTCACAATTCCAACAGTACATTCTTCTTATACTGTGCTGAGTCTTTGCTTTTTCCGGGTTTTAAGGTGTAGAAGAAACTAAAGATAACTCCAGAACGGTCAAGCTGTGCAAAGTAATAATTTCTTAGGCCTGTCATACACAGCTGCAAATGATCTTATATCTCTCCTGATAGAACTTGGTAATCAACTCAAAAGGCCTGATGAACTAGTTATATATGAGAGAGAATTATGAATTATGTTGGTAGGTCAGGTGGTGCTAGATATTTGATTTGAGCAAGTCTCAGAAAAGACATAATTTTAGATTCCTATTTGAACTTACTCCAATAGATTGAAAGTAAGTACAATTCTAATACAAACACAAGCAGTTTTCTCAGCCTATTTAAAGAAATTATTGACATTTCTGAGCATATTTTAACACATATTTTAGCTAAAGGGAGAGTGTTCTTAGACTAAAAAGTATAGATGAGAACCCTAAAAAAATTCAAGCCTTAACAGCAGATTAAAGATATTTCTCACCATGTTCCTTCTGGTAAAATTACTTTTATTTAGTGTATACTACGTTTGAACTGGTTTGTTTCATGTTTTTTAGGAATCTAAATTGTAAACCCCACAATTTAAGATGCTTTTTCTATTGTCCCCTATCTATGCCAACTCAGAAGGGCCATCTACAGAAGGGGCCATCATGGGATCATCTGTATGCCCAGGGAAGAAGAAAATAATTGTCAGTGTTCCAGATAAGAACTTACAGTTGCAGAAACTCACTAAGCATGATCAGTTAGTCTGTGCCTGTCTGGTCTTAAAGCACACTGGCCATGTAGACCATTACAGGAAAGAAGAAAATACATTCCTTATAATTTTATAACTTTATCACTTTATATTCTTCACATTGTCACTGTCTGGAGAGATCTCCTGAATGATGACAAATATCTAACGCATTAATTCAGGCTAGAAATCTCTAAACAAGGTATTCTATAAATATATTAATTTAAGACAGAAAGAAATCTCGTACTCAAAATATCTGAAGCTGAAAGAGAAAGTGTGGCTTATACTCCGGAGAACTTTTTTAGAGTTTGGTGGGGTTTTTAATGTATATATGGTTTTAATTATGATCTGGAATGAGACTCAGTAACTGAGAGTCTGGCAAGCATAAAGAACCTGCTGTACAAACACCATGGTCTGCAGTAGGACTTATATTCTTAAACATATATGAAGCACACTTCTTGTCTGATTTCATGTTCCTAATAATGATGCTATCATGGCTACTAGATTTATGGTGCTGTTTCTCCATTACAAAATATTGAGACACTTTGTAACTTACACAGTGTTCAGCCTTAGGAGTTGGTGAGAAGTAGAAGGGACTAGCATGAGTACATTGAATAAGGGCAAGGGGTGGAACAGGCAGGAAATATGGCAAACTAATAACTGCTGTGATAATCTTACAGTATCTGTGAGATTAGAAAAAAGATAGAAAATGTCTCAAAATGGAACATATCTTGCCTTTAAGGTGGTTCAGTCCTGGGCGGTTTTTTGGGTTGTAGGTTATTTTTGATTCTTAGCTCTTAGCTAATTTGTACAAATGTTCTTATTTAGCTCATTTGTACAGACATGTTTGCCTGTTCATATAAAGTTTTTTTAAATGATGCATGACCAATATTATCCTTATGTGGATATTAAAATATTAAACCTGAGTTCCTGCATTTAGTTATATAATTTTTGTTTTTTTTTGTTTTCACTGGGACACAGTTCAGGGCTTTTCATACTCCGGATTCCCTGCCAAATTCCTAACTGTCTATGGAAAACCTGAAAAACATGGTGCCGAGGAGCAAGATAGCTCTATTTCATAGCTGCAAGAGTCCTTGAACTCGGCTCTTGAAAGAAAGGGAATGATATCTCTATAAAGAACATATAAGCAGGCTAAGGCTCTTTTGGATCAATTAAGGACAAATTTAGAATCTAGAAAAACCTTCAGAGTTGTATTTTCTTACTAAATGCTTTTTATGTAAGCATGTTTCTAATTTTGCAAACAGAAACTTGTTTGCTTTCACCAAAATAAAGTTGTTTCTTTCCTTTTTCAACTTGTCTCGTGCTTTAAACAAACCTAAGTGAATATGACAGCACAATATTTTCATGAAAATTGCATATCCAAATAAATCTGTGCTGCAGAGAAGCCCATGGGGATGTCTGCAACTTATGACCAAGACTGGAAATGGAATAGATTAGAGTGTTTTTTACTAAGCTGTAGGAGTCAGTTTAGGACTTGAGACTTCCAGCTAAAAAGGAAGTTCTCCCTGATGCGCTTTTCTCATTGCCCCTCTGCCAATAAAAGGACAGTGGTAAGACAGTCCATGTCAAGTAAAAAATAAATCTTGCAGTGAATCACAGAAAAGTTGAGAGAGATCTGGAGACCATCTAGGCCCCTGCTGTGCTCAGAGCAGAGTCAGCTAGAGCCAGTTGCTCAGTGCACTGTCCATTTGGGCTTTGAATATCACCAAAGATGGAGACTTCACAACCTTTCTGGGCAGCCTGTTGCAGTGTCTGACTACCCTCACAGTAAAAAGGATTTTTCATATGTTTAAGTGTTTAACTTTGTGTTACAGAAGTTATACCATCAAACCTGATCTCCTTAAAGTTAGAGGTAAGGGCAGGCTGTAAACTAACATATATATATAGCTGTATAGCTGTCTAATGAAGCCCTACTAAACTAATGGCTGAAACTCCATATATAACTAGTCAGTGCAAGGCAGGTGGTCTCGTCTCTGAGAGGAGACATGTCTCTATCATCAAATGCACATGGCATCTAGACAACCGTGGGGCAGTTGCTAGACTCCCAGGTGCTAAGACATATATGAATCCACCTGCAACGATTGAGATGGTTTTTAATATTAAATGTAGCATGAAAGCAAAGTCTACTCACTTAGGTGTGTCGGTAGTGAGAGTCCTATATTGTGACTCTCCTGCACAAGGTCTTCCCAGACACTTTGTGCTGCAGACTCTGTCCATCCCAAGAGTTTCTGTCTCATCCTGAAGTCTCCTCACAAGCTTAATCCTGTTGTCCTGTGGAAGGGCACTTTCCCTTTCTTTCCAGAATTTTCCTTGCAGAACAAGGTCACAAAGTAGTCTTCCTCTCTGCTTTCCCAGCATACTCTTCAATCAAAATATACCTTAAACTGGGAACATATCCAACATAGACAAATACAGCTATGACTAAGTTCTAAAAGGTTATACATCAAAAAAACTTCTGTATTTTATCTCAATTATAGAAATATCCAAGGAAGGGGAACAGCAACTCCTACCTTGCTGCTGGCTTTCTCAAAATTTCCTGAACAAGAGAGTCAAGATATTTCACAAGCAGCTGAACGAATGGAAATGTCAATTCAAGTGCTGAAACAAAAAGTTTGCCAGAAGCACAAACGTTCATTGCATCCAACCGGTAAATATAGTATATTAATTTTGGCAAAACACCCTGTTGATTTCTTGAATGTTGTCTTTTAGATTAAAGTTGGGTTAGCTTCACTTTTGTTTTACCTTTGGCAGGAGTATGTATCTTGTCCACACCCTGGGGCCAGGATGCCATCTCTTTTGTTCTTAAAAGCACCTCACAGCCATTGTTTTACGATTTTCCTTGCCGGAGTGTGAGCTGTGTTCCTGTAGTTAAGGAGAGCAGGTCTTTGCTATTGGCATCCTGTGAACTCATGACTGTGTATTCGTATTGCCTATAAATCAGCTTGCATATACATGGTGTTCCAAGCTTCTTGTTTACAGTGAAATATCTATCTTCCACAGCACTTTGGGTTTAGTGCTTCCGGGGCCTCAAGTCTACAGCAAAAATAACACAATTTCTATCACTCTATGGCACTGACATTTTCAAATACACTTCCTCCGGACATTGATGGCCTGATTAGTTTCCCTCTTTTAAGAAAATACTTTCTTATTTCCAAAATGAACTTTATCATGCATTGCTGTTACACATTTATTTCCACTTTGTTTCTATTTTAACTGTTTTTTATAATGTTATATGGAGAAAGAAAAAAAAAAAGAGAGATAGTCCAGAAAGTTCAATGATGTATAATTGTCTAAATAAAATAAAATTCTTGTTGCCATTAATTAGGCATGATTTTCAAGATGCCTGCATGGTTTCTGGAAGGCACAAAAATTCAGAAACGTTTACCTTTTTTTTTCCCTGTAATTTAATCCTGTCACTTAGAGCAGCATGAACTGGAGAGTTATAATTTGTAATCTCTGTCTTAGTATTAAAACATGACATTATTTTTCAAGATATGGAAGCATTAGAGTGCTGTAGACAAACATAAAGGTCCACATTATTAATGTTTTACTTGCTGAAACATCTGGCTTACTAAACTAATGGGACAATTGTAGAACTAAATATATATCTATGTGTGTATGTGTGTGGCTGAGAGAGGGTGCCAGCTCTCTGGAGCTCACACAACAACACAACTTTGTCCCTCATCAGCTGAATCCTCACTGGGAGACCTGTCTGGGATCACATTACAAAGATATTAACAACATGCTGTCTACTGGTATACAGCTCCCTGATTTTACCTAGCTTCCAAATTTCAGCTCAGAAATGTGAGCCTCTTCCACTCCATATTTAATTATTTAGTCAGCTGTAGTGTCTTTAAATCTCTGCGTCTTTCCAGTCACGCAGTTTTCCTTCTTGGTATATACTTCTGGTTTTGGCTGGTATTTTTCACACCATTGTCATAAGCACAGGGACTGGACAAGCAATGTGACTACAATACAGGGAAACAAGAAAATGGAGTCAACCTCACTTTTCAGTTATGGCTGGACTACTTCCTTCTCATTCTCTATGCATCAGATAATAAAACCAGCTCTTTTGTTTCACCCTCTATCTCCTCTAAGTCCCTGAGACTGCCTTCTGCAACACTTCTAACTAAGTGCTCTTTCCTAGGAAGAAGAGAGGGGATGCTGCAGTTGTAGCTGACAGTGATACCTTTTCTCCTGTAGCAGCTCTATAGCATTACAGCAAATTGCTTGTTTGGGTTTTTCCTTTCAGATCTTTTATCAGCTGATCTGCTCACTATGATTGCTAACATTTCTGGATGTCTGCCTTATATGTTGCCACCAAAATGCCCAAACAATTGCTTAGCTAATAAATATCGACTTATCACTGGTGCCTGCAATAACAGGTATGTATGATAAGAGTTGTGACCTGAAAAATCCTTTTTTCTTATTCTTCGAACTCAAGAGCTATGTTTACTTTTTCCTAGAAAAATGGGAGGGAAGGTGTGGAGGGGTGTGACCTCCATCAGCTAACTTTGGCACCAACATGCCTCTAAATGAGGGAGGTGCCTCTAAAACCTTCCAGGGGAAGAACCTCTTCATCTAAACTTTGGGACACTAATTTTTGTGGACAGACTCTACCTATGAAGGCTTCAAATATTATGTAAGGAACTTTAAATTTAGGGAGCACTGATTCAGTAGATGCCTTTTTCTACATAAATTAAACAGACTGATTTCTAACCCAGCATTCTTTTTTTATTGAACTGGATAAAATTATATGGATCAGGAAAATATAATTGCTTCACTAGGAACAATAAGAAGATCAAGTAGATTCTCATTTTTGCATTTTTGTATTTTCCCACAACATTAACATTTAGCAAGAACACATCTAAAATTCTGGGTGATATATTTATTTTTATATCTATTTCTATAAATATATGCTTATTGGCTATCTATGACTATTATTTACTACTCTTATCTACTTGTTACCTAATGCATGTGTCAATTGTTTTCTGCGAACCCCAACATAAGTTATGTAACTGTATTTTCAGAATCCCCCAATGCAATAGGGTGTAAAACTGCAAATAAGAGCCCTTTTTTGAGTACAAGGGTAAATAATATTTATACCCAGCAGCCTTTGGATACATAGGCATAAGGTCGCAAACTGAAAGGCACACTGTAAAGTTACAGGTGAAGGGCTACAGAGCTGTAAATGGAAGGCCATTAGTGTTACACAGGTTAAGGCACTCTGCAACATGGTGAATGAACAGCAGTAAAATTCTGCAGTTTTATTATTCAGTCATTCTGTTTTTATGAGATTAATCTGTTTTGCTACACCACAAGTCATTTGCAAGGAACATGCCTGATAGGCTCTTAGTTGAAAGGACACAACCTGATATGCATCAATGTTATAAATCTAACTATGTGGATATCCATATTTTTCCCCAGGCACTTGCAGAGTTGCTTAGAATCTGAACTAACAGCTAGTATAATAATTACACTGACAACTCCATCAGGGCTTGAACACATTGGCCAAGATTCATGCAGCTGAACATAGGCACGTGGCTGAAGCCCTTAGTTTGTAGACACGGCTGCTGTAGTCTTTCTCTCCAGAGATGGAGAGAAACACACTCTGCAGTGGGTTAGGTAAAACATCTTTTTCTCTTCAGTGACTCTGGTAATACTAGGATGTGCATAGGCATTTCAGTCTGGTTGCTAAAGTAGGTAGGGTAAAAAAAATAAAAGAAATAAAGACTTTGATATCAGTGAGTTAGATCTTAACTTAGTCTAAAACTTTGTGAGCCCCTTGAAATACCTCAAGCTTTACTGAAATACATCAACATGAAAGATCCATTATACTATAATGTAAAGAATATACTCTACCATGTAAGCCAGCTTCAAAGATTTCAAACATTAAACGAAGTACCAGTCCGTACTTTTCCTTTCTTTACAGCTGCCACTTTCAGGCAGAAAATATATCAGGATGTATGTTGTATTTGTAATTTTAGTCACCTAGTAGGAATGTGCAGCTGTGCTGTAGGTCAGTAAATACTGCGTTTCATAGGTGAAATTTAAAAACAAAATTCGCAGTAGAATTGTTTACCTATAAGAAAAATCTGTTTAAATCTATTTAAAAGTGAACATGGACTTTCTTTACAGATGTTTTACTTAATCAGTTCACATGTCTGGGACAAATCAGGTAGATTACAAAGTCTTTATCCCACAGCACTGAGATTACTTTGGTTTAGTGTGACCTTCCTAGAACAGTGGCGTAACAAAATAGCATAAACATGGCCTTCTATGGAGAGTATCAACATAACATCAGACATTCCCGGCAGTGTCATTATCCACATTTACTAGTAACAGATATCAACAGATTTTACTTTTCTTTCTGCCTGAAGGCATATATGTGGATAATAAGCAAAATAAATCTGCAGCATTATTTTTTAATGAAGAATAAGGGAGACAGGGCACGTCCAAATAGCTATTTTCTTTCCCCCATTTTTTTATCCCAACTAACTAGGATTGATCTGTGTAGTTTTTAGTGTTTAGTGCAGTCAGGAGGATTCAAAGGTGAAGGAATTACAGGTACTAAAAGAACTGAATCTCACAGTGCAATTAACCTCACCTAATCTTAGCTTTCTGAGGTAGTTATATGCCTACTGCAGGGCTGCATCTACAGCTGTTCCTAATAGTGAGAGATAGGATGGGATGACAGGATGGTACCCAGGAGTTGTCTGTCTCTCAGGCTTGATGGACAGGTGCTTGGATGACTAGATTACATTTTGTATGCCTAATATTTGGGCACCTAGGAGGAATTTTATCTGCAGCATTTCTATTTCATTGCTGTGTCATTAACCATTTCATCAGGCAAGGACCTTAGTCTGAAGCTCTGATAGAGTTCAGGCTCACCTAGTGGAAAGAATGAGCAGTCCCAACTTTGCAGAATCAGTAATTGAGAGGTTTTCTTCAGGATAGCTGCTTCACTTCAATGCAAACTAAGTGTTCAGTTTAGTGGCAGGCTTATTTTTCAGAAGTTTTCCATGTTTGGCAGAAGTTATGTCCATTGTAGCTCAGAGCAATGTAAAACATGACAAAATCCAATTATTAAATTGTGATATAGCATTCATTCTTTCTACGTGAAACTAGACAGGACATTAAAATAACATTCAAAGGACTAAAATCTGGATAGCGAACGGCATCTTAAAACTCCAGGTTCCTTCTAAGGGAACCAAAACAAAATCCAAACTGTGCAATTCCAGTATTTCACAAGTTAATTAAAAGTCCCACTTCCCATAAAGGAAAAGTATAGTAATCAAATTTGACTACTCTATAAAGCTATATGGTACCAAATCTCATTATTTCAGCTGCCCTGGATAAAGACATTTTTAACTCAAGCAAGATTCCAAGACATTAATATGTTTAATGTAATAATAAAAAGGCATGTGAGAACAGTTTTACTAAAGTAACATTCCAGTGATCTGCTAAAATATAAAAGCAATCAGGAGAAGAATCACTGGTTAAGCAGTTAAATTAACATTTCATTATTTTTAATTGAGTGAAATAGCACTACACTATGTGCAGTATTTTATGCAATTTCAATAAAGGCAAATCAACTGTAACTAATTTGAATGCTTTATTAAAGCATACTTCAACCTTCAAGTGTGAATTATTGTTGATAATTAAACATATTACTGTACCGCATAGCTTGGCAAATTGAGCCACTTCAGTGTGCTGGAGATCACTGAAGTATTAATAAAATAATTGTTCCCTCTTTAGCGTCCCAATAGACATATAAATGTATGTTTTAACACTGTGTAGTTCTACTAACTGTCTGGGAATATTTCTGGTTCTTTGCAGCTTAGTTTAAAATTTTGCTCAACTGGCTACATAGCAAAATTTTTTTCTTCATTTTAATGTCTACATATATTTAACAATTATGAAATATATTGAACATGACATGTTAAAAAAAAACAACCAACCAAAAAAAAAAAAACCCACTAAAGTATTCCCTTAGAAAAAACGCGTTAGAAATGTTCATGATAGGAGGAAAATGAAGTGCTCAAGCCCAAGACTCACTGACTATACTAATAAATAAAAGTCACCAGGAATCATTTCCTGGCCCTCAAATTAAGTATGACCTGACTCTTGCTGCCTTTTTACTCTTAGGCTTTTGTCTAAAATTTTTTACTCCCCCTCCCTCTTCCAGGCAGGCTGTCTGCAGGATGGCAAACTGGCATGTGCTAATCCCAGGGTGCACTCAGCCAGTCATTCAGAGAAACGCTGGCTGGCGTAACTGCAGTTAGTGTTAGCTACTTAAAAGCATAGCTGAATGCATACCGGTGCCTGGGCTTGTGCATAAGCCCTCCCAAAGCTCTGCCCAAGTAATTAGTAGAGATGCAACCAGAGGAAGCATTGCCCCTGGATTCAGCAACTTCAGCTATCTTTCTCCTTTCCTCGGTCCTTTCTGCTTAGGTCTTGCTAAATGATTACTTCTGTATGACTAGTATCCATTTTTCTTTTAAGCTTTCTTCACCCTTATTCTAGGGCTTTGTTATATTTTCCTAAATATTTATTTCCTAGCTATTGTTCTAAAGAAACATATTTTAAAAGATGTCAGCAAAGGCACTTGAGAGTATATCTGACTTTATAGGGAATGAGGACCCTCTCAGGAAAACATCATCAGGGAAAGTATTTCAAAGATGTAAAAGAGTAAACAACGTACATGACAAACAAGTAATGTAGTAATATTTCATTAGTAATTTAATTTGTCTTTATTTTCCTTTTGAGTCAAACTGACATTGATATACATGAAGATAAGTATTTGATCCCTTTTCAAAGACTATTACATGAACATCTTATTGCAATGGAATATTGCTTTGTGGCTGACCATTATTTTATATTATTTTATATTTATATTATTTTATATTAACAATATAACTGTATTATAAATGTATTTTAAAATGTATAACAATTTTATATTCAGAATATACTCAGAGGTGAAGGATTTTTTTAGTTTTGCTGCTGCTGTTGTTTTTTGGGGTTTTGTTTGTTTTTTTCTTTTTGCAGGGAACATCCTAGGTGGGGAGCATCCAACACAGCCTTGGCTAGGTGGCTTCCACCAGCCTATGAAGATGGACTCAGCCAGCCTCGAGGGTGGGATCCCAGTGTCCTATACAATGGCATCCAGCTACCCTTGGTTAGAAAGTGCACCATGAGATCACCTGAAACACTTACTCTGGGCCATAACCATACCCACCACCACAGACCTCCTTTTACATCAGTAAATCAAAGAGCAAAAAAAGCCAATGAGCTCAGTTAAGGACCTGCTAGCTTCGCTAAAGCATAAGTTCCATCAGCCAGGTAGTGCGAGGTCCCCTGCACCTGGGCTGGGGTAAGCCCAAGGAGCAGTGCCGGGGGCACTGATCGCATGGGGGGCAGCACCGTGGTGGAGAGCAGGCAGGGCATGAGCCAGCCGCCTGCCTGGCCTGGCTTGCACCAGGTACAGGGCAGCCAGCAGACCCAGGGAGGTGGTTGCTCAGCCTAGAGAAAAGGCAGTGCAAGGTGGATCTAATCCTGAAAAGGCCATTACAAAGAAGAGGGAGGTCTTCACAAGGATGCACATGGCATGAAGCAACGGTCACAAGTTGCTCCAGGGGAAATTTTGACTTGATATATAAAAAAAATATGTTGTGAGAGCAATTAAATGTCAGAATAGGCTGCCTAGACAACTGCTGGAATATTTCTCATGGGAAATAGCCATGACCTGGCTTGATGGGGCTCTGAATAACCTAATCCCTTCTTCAACAGAAAGCTGCACCATGCAGTCTCTAGAGATTCCTTCCAGCCTAGATTTTACAGTGATTTTTATGAATCTTTTTTTCAGTAACGGTGCCTTTATTCATGGCAGGAGAAGGGGGAAAAGAGGGTATAAATAAATATAAAGCACATAGATGTGCTAGCACATGTATGTGTGTACACACGTATACCATTTCTCCTAGGTTAGCGTACCTCAACTGAACAAGCATTGCTGTCAAATCATAACTTCATGTTTTAGATAGACCAAGTTACTGAGCTAAGAAGGCACTGCTATATTTATTGATTTTTAGCAGTTTATATACTTTAAAAATAGCAGAGCTGCTGTAGAGGGAAGATTAAACAAAAAACTATTTGCATAGAGGACTGGGTGAAAAATTCCCCAGTGCAGCGTGCAATGATTTGGGCTGGATTTACTATTCCTGGTTTGTCATCATCGCTTTGAAACCTGACTTTTAATGGACTCAAGGTCTTGTTATTTTAACCACTGTATGTTTAATAAGGATGAGCAAGAGAATTTAGTGTTAATGTCACCTGCAACTCATTTTATTAATTAAATAACATTGCCTCTAAGCTGCACAATTTAGCACTTAAAGATGAAAATCTGACATTTACACAGGTAAATTTCCAGTAGAGGGTACAACCTGCCTTTTTCTAGATTCATTAGGGTACATGCTTGTGAAGTAAAACACACTAAAACAAAGCTACATGACTGCATCAAACTTGATCATATGTGACCATCAGCCACATTCTCTGCTTTATTTTGAAGTAAGATAGGATACAAGTAGTGCCATAGATGTTTTCACTCATTTACATAATTAAGTCTTTTTGTGTACTTTTAGCTATCCAACTATATCCTTTAAAAAGCAACATGCAAATAATGTGAAGGTGAGAGGTAAGTGTGAGGATTACTATAAAGCAACATTAGAACACAGTGTGGATGTGCAAGTTAACAGTGATAAGAAAACCTTGCTAACTTCAAGAAAAAAAGTTTGTGCTTTGTGGCCACCGAAGCTATTAAAATACTGATATAAGGACTTGTATTCCTGATGAGCATTATGTATCTCTGCTCTTGACTATTTCAATATAAAGCCTGATGCTCCTAACAAGTCCCATGCTGCCTCTTGTCCTTACCAATTCTGTTTAGCTGCACCTGCCTTATACATTAATTATATAGCCCTTGTATTTATTACAGACACTGTGACTCTATTTTGCTTGACAACATACAACATGAGGGAGGAATTTGTGAAGAATAATGATACCCTAGTCGTCACAAACTGACTGCTGATTTTGCTCTAATGGTTTTGCTTGATACAGGCTGGACATGTAGCATAGATGTCTCCATGTGTTCCCCTCAGAGCATCTGTATCTCTATCCAGCTTTCACAGAAGTGCCTCAGAAATATGTTTTAGCTTCCCCCGCCTGTGAAAATGAAGCAGAGCTTTCAGATACTGTGTATTTGCAACCTAGCTTGTCTCCTGGGCTGCATAAGCTGCTCCATTTATGTACAGAGCAGCCCAGAGCCTCTGTGTATCCACAGTGATTTGAGGTTGCCCAGCAAAAAGAATCCATTTGTTAAAGGAGCAGGAAACAGAATAAATAGAAAGAAAACTTTTAGACAGTCTAAAAGAAATGTGTGGTTTTCGAAATTCTCTGGAAAGGAGCAGATCAAAGATGCGCTGCTCATTTGGCAAATATGTATAAAAACTCAGCTGAAACATCTTTGAATCTGCTTCTGGCACTGGTATCTCAGCTCCTGAACAGAAATAAGTCTGTCATATGTTGGATTTTTTGTTGGTTTTTTTTTGTTTGTTTTGTTTTGTTTTTTTTAAGCAAACCATTAAAAGTACTCTACAACATAAAGAATTCTAAGGGAAAAAAAGATACCTTTTGTCACTGTTCCCCCTGCTTTTTAGTGTTTTATCATTTTGTGAGAAGTAAGTACTGCTTGGCACTCAAGGTAAATTAGTTCTTTTCCCAGGTTCGTGAAGTGACAAAAAAAATTATTCATGCATCTAATGAGGCTGTTACTGAAGACAACCTGTATTCTGATATTATTATGGTGTGGGGACAGTACATAGACCATGACATTGCATTCACACCCCAGAGCACGAGCAGGACCGCCTTCCTAACTGGAACAGAGTGCCAGATGACATGTGAAAAACAAAATCCATGTTTTCCCATAAAGGTAAGATTCTAAATTGATTTCTGCAAGAGAAATTCCAGGCTCTAAACAGGTGAATAAAGTAAAGCACTTTAGTGGTACGCATACATAATTATAAAGCAAATTGATAGATCATCTGGAAATATTAGAGTGGACCATGATAGAAAAATTAAAACCCAATGCAACTATTAAATGAAACAGGTGGATATTCAAATTGTTTTGTAGAGATAACAAACTATAGCTAACATACTTAGTATAAGTATCAAATTTTTCTACCTCCCAGGTTTACGTTGCAGAGAAACCTTACTAGTCCCCCTGCAATGTTATTGTTCTCATGCTTCAAGGTTTTGAGTTCCATTGGGGAAAACAGGGAAGTAGTCATAAATAATTCTGTTTTTAAATTGCCAGCCAGATAAAGTGAAACGATCCTAACTTTACTCAGTGAAAGCAAAAATATTTCCAGCAGCTAATGCAAATTTTTGAAGAGAACTATCTTTTCAACATAGGTATAAAATGATCTTCAGGGAGTTGCTGAAACTTACATACATCACCTCTTTGCTTTGAGCAGACAGAAAACCTGAATTCAAAGCTTGTTAGAGGGTTAGAAGAAACATAAATTGGTATAAATAGAGGATCTTGTATTCTTGTCTGATTATTTTAAAAGTATACTCATTCTTTCTCTCAAAAAAGTAAGTAACAAAGTCAAACCACTCTTTTGTTTCTCAAAGCACAGCCTGTCCATCTCATGCTACAGGAGAGCCCCATGCCCATTACAGCCCTTGGACGGATGCCCCCATCTCTATCCAAAGCAACCTACATTACTTTCCTTAGGCTTGGAACTTATTACTGACCACCTTCTCTATGCACTGAAACTGGTGTAGTGAATAAGTTCCATCAGAATAGAAAAACTCTTTTCCCTAGCAAACTGTAATTGATAAGTGTGCCACAGTCTCCTCTTACCTTAAATACCTCATTCCGCTTCCATTAAATATAAAGGGAAATATTCTGTTAGCTGTAATGGGAACTGAACCAGATCTTGGGTCAAAAGATGGCTCATCTTCCATTTGGTGAGAGAATCTAAAACACAAGGAAGGCTAAGTGAAATGAATGATTGCCTGCAATTTTACCATAGTTAGGTACCTTTATCCCACCCAGCAGATACAGCCTTTTGAAAATTTGCAAGCACAGCTTGAGAGAATTCAGTAAGAGCACAGACTTCTTCAAGAGCCACATTCTCAGGACACATCTGAAGTATCACATGTCTGAGTGTCTGGGTAACCTGGGTTGGCCACAACAGTGATTCTTCCATAGTTCTGACAAAAATCTCAAATTTCTGTCTGGTGCAAGAAAATATTTACTCTGTTTATGCTGTTAAGTAATAGCCTTAGAAATGTTCCCATTCCCAAAGTCTTATCAGGAGAGGCTAGGGCAAAAGTCCAGTCCCTGACCAGCAGCGCTTCACATGATTTGTGAAGGAGGGGGAGTGTGTCTCCACCATATGACACAAGGTGGCTATGTATTGACTCCCATTTTTAAAGTCAGTTTGCTGTAGATATAAAACTGCAAGTCTTATAAAGCTTATGTTTTCTGTTTATGACATATTCTTTGAAGCAGTGCAATTAGTATTGATCTTTAAGTGCAAACCCCCACATTTTTTATTACTAAATAGACTTTGAAATTGAGAACAGACTCATACTGTAGCCCATAACTTGAATCAGATGTGGATCACAGGGACCATAGACATCTAACCACTGAACCCTGAATAGTTCAAGCCTACCAATTCCATCTGCTTAAAAATAAGGCAATTTAAGGGATCTTTTAAAAAGGATGCCAAGGCTAAAATTATTCATGTGGCAGTGGCATTACAGTGCAGAGAGAAAGAAGCTGCACAGATTACCATTGCATACCCACGAGTGCATCCTTCAGTGCTCTAAACAAGGGACATATTCTGGATTTCTGTCTTGGAGCTGTGAATAGATTAATAACAGAGCATGTTTCAAGGATGCTTCTGAAAGCAAGTTACTTGTACTAAATCTAGCACTGAATCTAGCCTAGGAGCTGCTCCTGCTCAGCAGTATAACCTAGCAGGGTAACAGGGTCAAGGCATACCCATGGCTACCTTTGGGAGTTACTGTTACTCAGAATGGTCATGGGGGGGGAGGGGGTGGAGGGGGGCAGGGGGGCAGATGGATGGATGTTAAGTTGTGGATTCATTACTTGACCACAGTCCCATGAATCTTTCATCTCCATTTTGTTCTTTTTCTGCTATTCACAGCTTAAAGAGGGACAGACACTAAGATGGTCGTTCTTTTGCTATGCTATGTCTAGTATTTTATGACCATTTGTATCAAAGGCAAAAAATAGACACTGTATTGAAAAAAGAAAAAAAAAGGAGGGGGCTTCTACTTATCAGTGTGACCAGAAGAACTGCTTTTTGAACACTAAAACAAAATGCTATTTCTCCATAGAACTGATTTTCCTCCTGAAATCTTAAATAAAGCTAATCTCCACCTATTAAATATTTGGAAAACAGCCACAGTTAGTTTTATATGTTCGTTTTGTGTATGAAGAAACTGTGGCTGGTTTCCAAAGACAGTGAAATCAATAGCATATTATCCAACAATGCACTCTTCCTGTGTTCCTCAAACAGCAGCACCCAAGGGAGAATCCACCCACAGAAAAGGACAACTGTGCTTAGAGCTACGTGCCCTCTCTGTGGGTTTCACTGGGGAAAGGGAGCTCCTGACTGTGCAGGTTAGGGAAGCTGTCTGGAAAGTGTTCTGAGTAAGTGCAATTCAATGAAGGATTGAAAGCTGCAATAGTGTATTAATATTAATAACAAGTGTAGGTAAATGATTCATAGGTTAACAGGAACCGTTATGATTTTCTATTCTGGACATTTTAATAATAAAGGCTATAGAATTTCACCCAGTGATTCTCACATTGAGCCTTTAGCTTCTGGTGAAGCCTGAACGTCCTTTTTCTGTATCTTTTCAGATTCCATAATGTGAAAAAAAAAAAAAGTCAGCAGCTTTAGTTTATTCTTCTTTTACAGCAGCCTGACACATGGAACAGGATTACAGAGATAATCTGTCATTCCTCAGTGATTATTCCAGGTTAGTGCTGAGACATAATGAAGCATTAGAAAGACTTTCATAGGACAGCTGCTGACTTTATTCAGTGTTAATTACATTGCTGACAGTAAGTTAGGCATGGCTTATACACATGGTAAGATACAACACTGAAAAGCTTTCAGAGAGTTAGTTCAGAGACAAAAACATGTAAAAGAAACAAAGACCAGAAAAGTGAGGTGATTTGCAAAAGGTGACATGTAACATGACAGGTTACTGTCTCGGCTACAAGTGGTTCAGTCTGTATGTGCTCAACAACCAGCAAAGTGAGCCCCGACCTTTTTCTGATGTGATTCAGAGGTAGCAGCTCACCGTCAGATGGGGTCATTGACTGTCTTCCAGGTTTCATGTCCACAAATAAACATTCATGTTTTCCGTATTGACAAAGTCTCATAGACCATAAGCTAGGTTTTCTTTTAAGTCTACAGCAAAAATCCTTTTACAAGGTCATTTCCCACAGAAAAAAAGAAAAGTAATTAAACAGACTTTCCTTTAACTGAAATAACAGTTTAGACATCACAGTACACCGAAACAATAAGTGCCTTTCATTTTCCTACACATAAAAGAACTTCACCATAAACAGATTTGACCAGGCATATATATTAACAGTTTAAATCAACGTGCAGCTATACTAGGAAAACTATTGTGGCAGAGGGTGTTTTGTTATGAGTTTTTTCCTCTATAATTATGCAAGGCAGAGGAAAAATTGATATGGATATTCTTCATTAGTTTTGGAGAAAAACGTTATTCTGTACCCATTTCAGCAGAAAAGGGTTTTTTTCTCTGATATTATTTTTGATGTCATTTGAATACTATCATAAGGAACCTCTCATTCGCACATTCAGCTGCGGGCTGCACACTGCTTATCCCATGAAAAGAGAAAGGACAGCATTATGCAGTTCTGCCAGCCCCTTAATGTTCATTGCTGCTGTTTGTCTCCGCTGGGGCACAGAACGGCTTGAATTGAAACTGTAGAGACAGTTAACTAAAGATTATTCAGTATGAACTTCATTCGCTGTTGATATTTATTGTGAGCCTCGCTGTTTAACAACTTAAAGGCAGTTCATACATTTTTGCACAGTGATATCTGAATTCTTCCAGGCTTTCCTGGTAACTAGAAGCAGGAGGCACTTAAACACATACAATGCTGTGGCAGGTATGTGTAGTATGAGATGAGCTTCTTGCTTACATTACCAGCTGAATGGAGAAAGAAGCCACAGTAATAGCAAGAGACTTTATAATAGAGACAAATAATAAATAGAAAACCCAAGGCAGAGAAATTACTGATTTCAGTGAAATCAGTGAAAGAATGAAAAAGGAAAAGAGATTACATACTTCCT
The DNA here is from genome assembly GCF_949628215.1 of Phalacrocorax aristotelis. Taxonomy (NCBI): domain Eukaryota; kingdom Metazoa; phylum Chordata; class Aves; order Suliformes; family Phalacrocoracidae; genus Phalacrocorax; species Phalacrocorax aristotelis. The sequence goes on along the minus strand of NC_134278.1, from coordinate 21,225,598 downwards.
TCAAAAAATAGCCTACTTTGATTTGCTAAAACTTAACTAATAAAGAAATATGGGTAGAATTTCTTTACGAAATAAAACTTGAAAACCAATGAAACCCTTTTTAAGTGCCTTACTGGTATCAATTCCTACTGCCATGAGTTTTCAGTAGTAAGAAAATTTTACTTGGTATAACAAATGAGGTAACAGTGTTATAATATGAAGGTCTCCAAAGTTGCCTTGTTACTTTTACCCCCAATTTAATGACTATTTTATCTTCACAGACTAGTCTCTGTATTATTAGAAGTATGAAGAAATTATAACACTTTATATAATACCTGTCATATTCACTGTCTTCTGCCAAAGAGTTTTCAGCAATGAAAAGGAAGGAGATAAAATGCAAATTAAAAAGCTTAGCTCAGATGTCTGGACAAAACATTTATTTTCTCTTAGTAAAACACTATTTTTTTTTCTGGGATATTTCAGCAGCTCTAGTAAGTGATATCTGTTCCTATTTCATGTTGATCAATTAATAAGAAAACCCCAACATTATATTGCATGATTTTTATAATCTTTTTAATGGAGGTTATTCTTTTTTAAACTCTTGGAACTGACATGCTGTTATGGCTAGTTGATGGTACACAATGCAGTCCAGTTAGAATTTGGAAATAATGTGCGTTTCAGAAGAATGGAGTTCATAAAGCTAAATGTGCATTGGACAACAAAGATAGATTTTAGTTGTTTTGAAACCTGACAGTTTTTTGTTTAATGATGAACTTTTTTCTTTGAAATAGAATTGAAATTCTGAGCTTTCCTACAATGCGAATAAAACCTTTCTCCCTCTTCTTTTCTATCCTTCTCCAAGATCTTTGCTGCCCTCCCCACATCTGTTAAGTTATTCATGCACCATTTTCAGTGATCTCCTGTAGCAATACTTCCAGCTGTCTGGTTTGGGCTGTATTTTCCCCTAAGACCCTTACCTATACCCCAAGATTCAGTCTGATAATTCCCATATGTTTCTCCCATGCCTTTTACCTATATTTGGAGTAGCTGACTCTGCGACAGGTTGGTTTAGAATATATGAATGCTGACTATGCAGCATCCACACAAATGCTGGATCACCATTTGACCTCAGTGTCTCGCTTGTGTGGGGGTCAAACTGACAAAGGTCTGGGAAGTTTTTCATTTGGCAAAAGCTATGTTCAGCCTTTGCTTTTTATAGAGACAGTCAGAATTTAATACTTGTAAGACAGTTGTCACTGTAAAATAGTGTGAGGGAAGGATTTTAAGGGACTGGCAGAAAGCAGAGTGAATAATCACATATGCCTTTCTTAGGAAACTGGATTGAAATTAGGTATCGAAACAAAGCTTTTACAGCATGCTGCTGCAGGCATTGAAACTTTGTTATGTTTTTATGTATACATACAAACCTGCTGTTTCACTTGGTGTTCAGTAGAACATAATTTGGCCAGATGTTCACTTCTTCACTGTGATACAGTTCATGATGAACTTTGATTGTGAAACTAGGTTAATTTAGTTGTAGATCTATGTAAAAGTAGATCTGCACCTAAATCAGTAGCTTGCTCTAATGACAGAGTAAAGGTTTGGGGGTTTATTTCTGTCTTTGCTTAAAAAGGGTTAAATCATCTTTTTTTGCTTAAATCTAAAAGAAAGCAATCTCTACAAGTTTAGAATATGTTACTCCAGTAGATGAGATCTGAACAACTGAAAACTGAGACAGAAGACGGAAGTATTTACAGAAGCCTTAATTCAACATCCACAGCTGCTATCTTCACTTCAGAAAATACATGGGGTTTTTTTATGCAGGTGACCACCAATGATACATTAACTTCAGGGATGGATTGCCTACCCTTCTACCGCTCATCTCCTGCATGCGGCACTGGTGATCATGGTATTCTCTTTGGAAATCTATCAGTGCTAAATCCAAGACAACAGATCAATGGCTTAACTTCTTTCCTTGATGCTTCTACTGTCTATGGCAGTACCCCTGCTGTTGAAAACAAACTGAGGAATTTAACAAGCAAAGAAGGCCTTCTTAGAGTAAATGTTAAATATTATGATAACCATCGGGAATACCTGCCTTTTACAGACCGGATCCCATCACCTTGTGCACAGGACTCGAATGCAAGTGAAGGTGAGAGAATTGAATGCTTTATGGCTGGGGACAGCCGCTCCAGTGAGGTGACATCTCTGGCAGCTATGCACACTCTGTGGCTGAGAGAGCACAACCGCCTGGCCAGAGCCCTTAAAAAGATCAATGGCCACTGGACCGCTGAGACAGTCTACCAAGAAGCACGAAAAATTGTTGGTGCTCTGCATCAGGTTGGCTGCTTATTTGTTTATCTACATTTTGCAGTAAATATCTTAGAACAGAATCGATCACAAAACTTAAGATATATTTCTGTGAGTGGCTTTGGAGATGATGTTACCTTTTCTTTGCCACCTATTTCTGTGTTTCAAATTTGGCATGGTCAAAGTTTGCTCTGTTTTCCACTTTCCTGAATGCAATGTCCTTGCCCTTAGTTTTTTCCAGAACCCTCAGCACTCCGATTTTCATGGCATTTTCTACTTTGCTTCATCTTTCTGCTGGCTTTTCCAGTGTTTATTTTGTCTGTTGAAGAGGCCTTTTCAAATGCATTTCTTTGTAGGGTTTTTTCTTTTGGTAAAGAAAACAATTAAAAAATAATGTTTCTGTATTTACATAGTGTTCAAAATGCTTACTTTATCACAGGAATTATATATATTAACAACTTCCCTGTGTAAAAATGTCCGTGAAGTTCTCAATGTTGCATTAATGCATAAACTTCAAGGGCTACTGTTGATAGGGGATAGCAGAAGAAATGAATATTAGAAAACACAGTAGAAAAGAGTGCCTAAGAATGTTTATATTAGACCTGAAAATAGGAAAATCTATTGCTACTCAGTATTTTACCTTTTTAAACCCCCTCCCTGTTGTGGTTTTGGTTGGGATAGAGTTAATTTTCTTTACAGTAGCTAGTATGGGACTATGTTTTGGATTGGTGCTGAAAACAATGTTGATTATGTGGAGATGTTTTGATTGTTGCCTAGTAGTGCTTACACTAGTCAAGGACTTTTCCAGCCTCTCATGCTGTGCTGGGTGCACAAGAAGCCATGAGGGGAGGGGGCACAGCCAAGACAGCTGATCCAAACTGTCCAGAGGGATATTCTGTATCATATAACATCATGCCCAGTACACTAACTGGGGAAAGTTGGTTGGGGGAGGCAGCGGTTGCAGCTTGGGGACTGGCAGCGTTGGTTGGCAGGTGGTGAGCAGTTGCATTACTTGGGTTTTTTTTTCCCCCCATGTTTCATTTCTCTCTCTCCCTTGTTATTTTCCTTTTATTTCCTTATTATTGATATTAATATAATCATAATAATAGTTATTATCATTAACATTATTACTATTACTATTTTATTTTAATTATTAAACTGTTCTTATCTCAACCCATGAGTTTTCTTGCTTTTGCTCTTCCAATTCTCTCCCCCATCCCACCGGGGTAAGGCGAGTGAGCCAGTGGATATGTGGTGTTTTGTTGCTGCTAAACCATCATAGTCCCCTCTGCCCCCAAAGAAGCTACTAGGCTTTAACTTCTTTTTTTCCTCACAGTTCTGGTACTCCATGTGGACAGCTTCTGGTTCTGCAGACTGTCACATGACCCTATCATACGTGAAACAGATTTAAAACATTCAACAGGATTTCCCTTGCACAAAATATAATCTGCTTATGGTGTTAGAAGCATTCAAATCTGGATGGCATCAGGACCCAGATGGATTCCTCCAGTGCTAGCCTGATAGATGGGAGGATGTTGTGGCTCCCTGTCCTCAGGTCCAGCCAGTACAAGGCCAAGCACTTATGCCCAGTAGGCATGCATGTGGGTGCTGCACGCATGAGCACACATACACACACACGGCAGGCCACACCATCCAGCACACATCAAAAGCGGGCCCTTCACTGGCACTCACACAAACATGAACAGCATGGATGGCCTGACCCATGTTCTCTGTGGCTGCTCAGTATTGAAGCCCATTAGTGAAGTACACATGCAGGCAACACGAGCTCTTCTGGACAGCCTGCAGAGTGGCTGGCCCCAGAGCTGGTCCAGCTCACAGTACCTGGACCCACAAGCCCCTGAGGCTCAGGGTCCCACTCACTCTCTTTGCAGGTCCTCAAGTTTCTTATACTGCTCGTTATCTCTGGTCTGGCTAGAAACTCACTTGTGATCACACACGGACACTCAGAGTAGAGACTGCAGCCACAAAGGATGTAGTGGAAAAAATGGATTTTGGAAGAATATAGCTTAAACTGCAGAGATCAAGTGGAGAGCTCATCAGACAAGCACACTGACCCGCTAACTGTTCACAGTCAGACACCCCCTTTTGTCCCCTTTTCCCTTTCCCCATGCTTTTTCCAGTCCACCTTGACCCCTCCTCTTCCCCACCTTTAGTCCTTTCTGTGAGTACTCCATAGTGTTTCAAACATTCCCACGATCCCCTTAAAACATTGCAAATGAAGTTCTTACACAATCCCCCCAAGTCCTCTCCTCCCTGCACCTCAGGGTGACTCCTACCCCTGCAGGCAACCACCCCTTTAGTTTGCATGACATCCAGGGGACAGTTTGGGGCAGTTTCTTTTGTTGGCTCATCTTGGTGGGTTTCACACCTGGGCTCAGGGTCTGGCCACTCCCTCTGGTGGCCTCGGGGAACGGACGATCCTGCCAGGAGTCCATTTTCAATGGTTTGATTACTCAGGTTACTCGGCCTGACCTTGCTCCTCCAAGTCTCCTTTGTGTTTGTGAAGATTCACCTTTAATCAGACAATCTAAGACACAGAGATTCAGCTTGTCTGTCATAATCCATAATACTGGATAAACAATATCAGGACCAGAATAATCTGAAGGCTAGGGGACTTTCATAGACTTTCTGATTCTTACAAACAGATTTTTTTTAGTACCAAAAAGAGACTTTTTTGAAGATAATTGTGTAAGGAGGGAGGAAAATTTCACTATTCTGATAAAACACTATTCCTTTCTTCTGCCACAATTTTTAGCCAGCAGAATATGCAGAATATTTCTTTTAAGAAACCATCTGCATTTTCTAGCATGTTATTATTTGCACTTAAAGCCAGATAACTTCAGAAAATAACATACTGACATTTAGTCAGGCTTTTTGAAAAGTTTGGCTTTTTTGTATATATATTTTTTTGGTTACATTAACCATGTCAGCTCCTCTGCTGTAAATGTGCTGTTTGCATTAAAATAATGGCACTGACAAGTCAGAATGGTTGTTAATACTTGTTAGAAGAAAACTGCAGATCCAAAAGTAGGGCTCTGTGCGTTCATACACTTCTGATTTCTGTCCAGTAACATTATGGCCTGAAAGAAAATACTTTGTGCAAAGCAATATGCTGCATGAATCTGGGCTACTCATTATCTCTACCAGTATCACAGACTAATGAGATTTGCCTATGGCTCATTAGAAATGTGTTTGTGCTATATCTAGCTGGTTCAGAGACATTCCTTCAAGAGAGATAATTGGAGTATCTCTGTTAATGTGGTATGCTAACCGGAACACTAATGACAGCTCTGGTTGAAGATACCTTGAGATTTCCACTCTAAAATTTAGTTTCAGTTGCTACACATTTCTGAAATTCTCTCTTTTTGGAATGAATACTGTCAAGTGTAATTTTTGCCTGTGGGTGTGCAATTATAGAGAATTGAACAAAAAGCCTTCCCTTCTCTCTAGAATGAGGAGAATGGAAAAACTCTCTCTCTAGACCATACTTTTCCTCCTAGATGCTTTTTTGGCATAATACCTCTAGTGACAAGTGTTTAATAATAGAAACTTGACAAAGCTACCAAAGATAACAATTGCCTGTTGATATCCTGGACAAAACAGATTTTTTTGATTTTGTAGGCATGTTTCACTGAGAAGTAGCAGTTTATATAAGACACAACAGTGGTTAACTCTCCCCTTATATTTTAAAGGAATGACACATGCTTAACTCTAAGGTATTAATGATGCAGTATATTGTGGTAAAAATACATACCTTGATTTCCCTAGTGTTTTGTGAAAAAGACATTTTTTCATTATCATTTACTAAATTAAATGAAACTCCTTGTTTTGCTTTTCCTGTTTTGACCTGAGAAAACAGAATAAGGAGAATTAGGATTCCTACTCTTAAGCTATTTGTAAGAAAAGAGTTTAAATTTGTTTTCCTTTAAACAAAATGCATAGACAAATCACGTTTCAGTTCTTTTCTATAAACAGTGCACATGTGATTCATGATACGATGTAAAATCTGTACAAATCCTTTTCTGACAGTCTTGTAATCACTCAGATTCTGTTTCTGACTGAGTACTTACCAAGTGATTGGATGAATTGCTAGGAAATCAGAATTTTATTTTCTCTGATATGACTAAATGAATAACATTTAAATACTCTCAATCCCTCTGTTACAATCTGGTCATATATACTACTCGGCTGAGTATATGGACTTCTGTTTAAAAGACAGTGCCCACTTGTCTTCATTTTTCACTAAATTGTACCACCGTAAAAAGGACTGCCTTGAGACAGTAAAAATATTGACATTATTGATTGGAATTGATTTCTTCTTGAGACTTCTATGGAGAAAGGAGTTGATGCTATGAGTTGCTGAATGTCTCCTAAGAAGAACTTGGTTTACCACTAATCTCATAAATGTCAGAAGGAGTTAAGACCACCCAGTACCTTGCAGGTTCAAACTCATTATATCCACATAAATCCCTTATGCTGCTGCAAACACCTGAAAGTTAGTTTATTATTCATAAATAGACTCTAAGTAAGTAATAAATGGAGAGCAGTTCATTGTACTTGTTTACAATTTATTTTCTATATAGACCCTTTCTGGTTCTGATTTTATTGATGTATTTTTAGACCAGAATACTCCTTTGTTTCCACAGGAGAATCTCAGATGTTGAAGGAACACTGTATCGAAGGAAAGTATTATGCTTATTTATGCCAAATAAGAAAGGAAATAAATCTCTCAGATAGTTTTCTTGGAACAGGGAGTGCATGCAAAACAATTTTAACAAAAATTTTGATGTTTGTCAGCTGTTTACACCGTCTTTAAAAATTATATATGTGTCAGTTATGAAAACTTGTAGCAAGCCTCTCCTTGACTTCACGCAGAGAAATTCAGACAAGGTATGTTCAGAGACTACACAAAGACCAGACGCTACATGCTGATGTACTTTAGATATGGTTCTCTATCACACTCCAGATTTTTTCTGGCAGTATCTTCTTATGTTGGATTAGTAACATCTTCTTAGCCTGTATTTCTAAAAATCACCTCCACTTGATGGAGCCTTATTTAGCCATTGAAAGTTTCCATCAAGCAGATGGTTGTCCTAGCTCAACACAGGCATAAGACCCCTTTTTACTTTAGCCTTTTAATTTTCATGTCTTGAAACAGTAAGCCTTCTTCCCCCACCAAGGAAACAAGAAATTAAGTTCTTACCTCTGGAGCAAAGGAGAAATCAGCATTGCCCTTTCCTTTGGGGAATCTGGCCTTTATGAACAGCTTAGGTTAGGATTTCATTTACAATGAACCAAAAAATGACAGTCATATCAGGATGTTTCTGTCCATGGCTAACCTAGTCCTATTTAAAGTCTTTGCTTGTAAAAACTAACTCTAAATCTAAAAATAGAAAGAACCGTTGTCTTGCAAAAGCTTTGTGAATGTAGCAAAAGGTTTAGTTCTCAAATGACAGTGTCAGTATTAATTTCTAGCAATTATTTTATTTTCTTCATATGTATTATTAAAGGAACTGTAAAAATAATTCTAACCTACCGTCTTTCAAATATTTTGTTCACTGTGTGACCTAAACTGAAAACGTTACTTCTGCTTTTTGAGAAAAGTAAGTGAACTCTGAAAGGGTTTCCTGGTCTCTGTGCCTTGCCTAAAATAAAGATACAAGGTTTTCATAGGGTCATTTTATGCCAACTAGCTTTTCAATATGCACTATATCAAGCTCAAAGTGCATTTGTCTGTATATTTTATTGCACACTATGTTGAATCTATAAGGTATTTTATTGAGTTAATTATGCCTCATATTCATCCCATTATGCCTCATATTCATCCCATTATGCTTTACTGAGTTCACCATAATCTTTAACCTATAACGCACTTTCATTTTATTTGGTACATTAGATCGTTTTCCCCTTTTCTTTTGGTCATGATTACTCATATGCTTTTTTCATGCAACTGTAATTCTATTACATTATAAAAGCATTTGACGGAAGGTGTTTATCAGCATTTTCATTTTTGAAGTGTGTTTTTTAGGAGTCTATAAATTGGCTTGGGTTTAGCATAAAATGTCTACCAAGAGATTCTGGACACCAGTATTTTAAAGCCTGGTCATTTCAGGTATTCAACAAAGAGGATTTGAGTCACAAATACATGTCTGAAAATAGAATTGGTTCATATCAACAACCATTCTTGAAAGATGTTATAGTAATTCATGTTATCATTGCCATTTTTAAGGGCATTATAATTTACACCACCACAATCAGAGCTTTAAAGCTCAGCACACCTCCTGTGAGCTGGATTACCCCCATGGATTGAAAGTGAGCAACAGTGGTAATCTCTCCTCAGGAGACTTTGGTCTAGCATTTATGGTAGGAGCCAACAGGGGCCTAGCTGTCATAGTGCACTAAGCCATGCCAGCTAATACTGCTCTTAACCATGCCAAATGCTTGGGGATATATGAGTGAAGAAAAAGGCATTTAGCGTGTGGGAATCTTCACTATTCATCTATAAAAACACTGAATGATAAATGTTTCTTTTTCTTTTCTTTCAGATTATTACTTTAAGAGATTACGTTCCCAAAATCATTGGTCCAGATGCTTTTAATCTGTATATTGGCCTTTATACAGGTTATGATCCCACAATGAATCCTACAGTTTCTAATGTATTTTCAACAGCTGCTTTTCGTTTTGGTCATGCAACAATCCAACCAATAGTAAGGCGACTGAATGCACAGTATTTAGATGATCCAGAACTCCCAAATCTCCATTTGCATGAAGTTTTCTTTAGTCCCTGGAGGCTCATTAAAGAAGGTATGGTTTTGTTTAAACTGTTTGGGTTGGTTTTTTTTCCAGATTATTGTAACTTCTTTCAAAGATACTTGTCTTGAATTAGGAATAGGAATATTTCCTTATTTGCATCACTCATTTAAATTGTTAAACTGGTTCCAGAGCATTAACATGAACTGGAACAATTATTTTGAGTTAAATAGTTCTTTGAATTAGGCAAAAGTTATTCTCCATATTAAACCAGTCTGGTAGGTTGACAACAGATTGATAATTGATGATGAAGACTTTTTTTTTTATTATTAATTTATTCTCAGGTTGCGAATTTTCTTACACCTGAAGAAGCAGGCGGAGCCTCGGAGCCTTTTCATAGCACTATTACTTCTATTTCAACCTGAAGCACATTTTTGCATATGTTTGATTGTAAAAGCCTGGGCCAACGTTTAAAAACACAGAAGCACACACGCATTTGTATTTGTTAAGAAAGTTATAATGGTTTATATATACACCATAACATTATATTATTTTTGTGTTTAAAGGAGGCTTGGATCCTTTACTAAGGGGTCTTCTCGCACATTCAGCAAAACTACAGGTGCAAGATCAACTACTGAACGAGGAATTAACAGAAAAACTGTTTGTGTTGTCCAATAATGGTTCACTTGATTTAGCATCGTTAAATTTACAGCGTGGCCGTGATCATGGACTCCCAGGTCTATTGATTTTTCTTGAATTTTCTCCCAACTGGCAACTGAACTATAACTGCTTATATTTGGATGTGATTGTAAGCTTTTAAATAATAGCTTTGGTAATCAGAAAAGTAACTTAAGTCTCTTTTAAAATGTAAGTGCTAATATTTTTAACTTTGATGGAAACAAAACATTCCCCAGCATTTGAAATCAAAATAACCTGGTAAGTCTGGAATCTGGAAGGACAGTTCTAGTGAGTGAATCTGGGTGTGCTTGGTGTAGGTACCTGAGGCTTTTTCTTGCTGGAACCAGCTCTAGAGGAGTGGGGTTTCTGCCTGCAGCAGCTTCTTACCTTACCTTACCTTACCTTACCGGCTGAGCCCAGCCTGTGGGACGGGTCAACTTAGACACAACCTCATTGGCTCTACCAACCATAGAAGGTGTTGAGATATCTCCAGGAGTCGTGTAGATGGCTTATTTAGGTGTGCACCTCATTTTGAGAAATATTACATGTTTGTGCCTGTGTTTTGCACTAGATTTCTTACTCCAGTCAGCCCAGGGTAAGATTGAACTAACAGTCAAAGAGTGTTAGCCCATCAGGCCATGGGTGTACTAGCCTAGAGGAAGACTGCTGGAGCTTAGTTGAGTTTGATTGCATTAGCTGTTAAAATATACAGTAGTCCCCAGTCCTGTATAAAAACCTCTTACAAGCATGCCACAGCTTCTGAGAACAGAGGCAGCATGATAGACAGGGCCTCTTTCTTTTTCATTTTTAAAACTGTGTCCTGCCCCCATGCATGATCAGATAACTTTTGTGCACGAATAAGGAACAAACATGGCTGCCCTTCTATGCTCTGAGCCCAACGTCCCACCCATGGAGGTAGGACTGACTGTCAAAGGGCATTGTGTCTCTGGGTGACAACCCTCTCCATTTCTCCTGTGCAACTCTCCAGCTAAGAATACACATGTTGTTGGCCCTGGACAGTAGAAATTAAGTCTGACTTCAGCCTGGAGTTTAAAGCTCGCAGCTACACAAGAGTAGAAATGGAGGTTTGATCTCCCAGATCAGAAATTAAAGTTCTGTTGGGAAATGGGGGGTGAGAGAGGGGAGGTGTTAATTCCAATCATGTAAAACATGTAAAACAGAAAGCTGGACATGTGCCGTAGGACACTCTCATTAGCAGAGCACTTTAGTTACTAACTTCATTCAGGTTACTTCTTGAGCACGCTTCACCTAACTCCTCTATTCCTAGTCTGGAAATCTCAAGACACTGTGCATGCTCTCATTATCTATTATCATGTTTCCATTGCTTAAATATGGGAGAATTGGTTTAAACCTGTTTTTCTTCATGAAAATGATGTAGCAATTGTATATCCTGTAGTTTCAGATTCTACTATCATTCCCCTCATCAATTTAAACAATAAGAATAGGCTTATTTTTAGACATAATGGTCTATGACTATGATTTAGGTTGTCAGAATCCAGTGTGTATACATTTATTAATTTCATATGCCATACTTAACAGCCAATTCTAATCTTCCTTTTAACATAATGTTTACAGGTTATAATGACTGGAGAGAATTCTGTGGCTTACCAAAACTGGAAACTCAGACTGACCTGAATACAGTAATAACCAATCACAATGTCACTGAAAAAATAATGGAATTGTACCATAATCCTAGCAATATCGATGTTTGGCTTGGTGGTCTCGTAGAAGACTTTCTTCCAGGCGCTAGAACTGGTCCCCTGTTTGCGTGTGTAATTGGAAAGCAAATGAAAGCGCTAAGGGATGGTGACCGGTGAGTTTGTTCATGCTGCTGAATCATTTGTGCAATATGCAGAAGCAATGGAGATTTTACAGATATGTGAGGATACTTCCCAGAACATAAGACAACATGATACTTAAACAGGCTTTAAACAAATTATTCCCTGCCACTTCCACGTTTTCAACTTTGATCCTTCAGTTTTGTTGGGTGGGCTTCTGCTTATTCTTCTTTGGTTTGTATATAATTTCAATTCCAGATGATGTGGAGATTGTTTCTGTGGTATTGAGATCCCCAGCTTTGCACTCCTGGTGGAAATGCAAGGTGTCACCAGCAGTTAACTGTGCTGGGGCAGCTAACTTCTGTGTGGAAGCTTTAGCTATCCAGTCCCCAAGGGCTGCACTGGGCTTAGGGTTCCTAACTGGGAGAACCTCAACATTTTCCATGGTAACCACAGCAAAATGAGAAGGGATAAGCAGAGAGCTGTAATTCAGGCTTCCTAGAAGAGATAATAAAAACACCATGTACCTAGTCTTATGTGAACTGGGAATGCAGAGTGCTCCCAGAATTGCCTCATCAGACACAGCATAGTATGTCCCTTCACCCAACCCTGCACAAACACCACCAGGATCTTGTGCCAGTTCAACCCTCCACACCAGCAAGGCAGAAGAAATGCAGCTTCAGGTCACAAAGGGGTGCAAGATGCTGTTTATATCTTGCTCCTGTTCCTGAAGCAATTATAAAACCAACCTTTTTTTCATTTCCATCAGGTACTGTGGCAGTAATTTTGAATCTCATGAGAAAATTAATTTTAAATAGCTCATACGATGCTGGCAGCGGTGTTTTAAGTACATCTGGTCCTTACGCTCACCTTTATGCTCCTCTCATAAGTCACTGCTGTGGAAAGAAACTATTATGTAAATAAGCATCCGAGGCAGAATTTAAATCTGAACTTTAAAAAATGTTAATTAATTAACTCACAGGAAAAAGCGATGTTAATCATAAAGGTGGTATCTTATTAGCACAAACTGTATAGACAACAAACATTTCACTCAGCTATGTTAAAAACAAGGTTGAAAGTGCTCTAAATCGTATAGATATACTTGACCCTATCTGAGCCCTTCCAGCCTTGTTTCCATTATTTAGTGCCTTACAATATTCAGTGTCTTATGATACTACCGGTGTTAATTATGCATAATTTAATGTTAACTTCAAATTGAGAAAAAGAGAGTTCTCATAATAAAATAATTCCCAAGGTTTCTGCCACAAAGTTTGTGTCAGACAACTTAAATGTGAAATTATATTGTCATTAATATTATAAGGAGCTATCTAAGAGAAGTTAGAAGTACATAAAAACATGTTAAGGGTGTTACACAGTAAGTATAAGAATGGACAAGTCTAACATTCGTTGCAGCGACTTGTCAGATAAAGTATAGGGTATAATCCGTATCTGCACTAGTAACACTACATGCTCACAAGATACCCTAACTGACGTGTTGGTGAGTCGGGATTTCAAAACATCTCTTCTAATGTACTCGTTTAAGTTCAGAAATAACGACTAAGTGGAATTTTTGACTGATTGAACTCCATCCTGATAGCCTTAAAATCTTTTGTCAGTAATCTGACAAAACATGAAGGGATTTCTTTTTCCAATGTACTAAACTCAATCTCTGTCTTAACCTCAGCCTAATCACCTGGAACAAACTGTTTCTGTTCCATCAGCCTTGACTTTCTTTTTCTTTCCTTTCCAAATCTTTTTGTGATCTCAGGATTTGCAATAGTTGGGCAGAAATCCTAAGCTGACTTTGTCATTCTTTGCATAGGAGGGCTTGTGCTTCTGTTGTTTTGTTTTGGGGGTTTTTTGGTTGTTTTTTCTTTGTTTTGGTTTTTTTTTTTTCTTTTATTTCTGTCTTTTTTTACTCTAGCCCTGTAAAATTAACCTGTAAAATTTTGGTCACCCAATACAGATCTGCTGGAGCAACCTTTGTTAGAGGAAACAGCTATCTGCTGGGTAGATTAAAAAGTAATTTTCTGCTCAAGCCTTCTCAGCAGTGTAGATAAAACAGAATTTCATGATGAAAGTAGAATATGTTTTAACATACATGAAAGGGGAAGTGACAGGTGTAGAAGAGCTGAGTGAAGCAAGGTCTCTGTTGGCTTTGATTATGGGAGGGGGTCTGGGAACAGTCACTGAGGTTTCAGGATGCTCTGAGAAGTTTGGGGACAATGTGCAGGGGAAAGGTAAGAGGCATCTTTCTTTTTTTTTTTCTCCAGCCCCTCCATCCCTCCTGCACTTCTTGTCATAGTGCTGCTGAGGTGTGTGACATTTACTCCATCCCTGGTCCTGTAGATGGCCTCCTCCTCCAATATGGGCAAAGTGGGGCAGGTTTATCCCCAAATTGTCCTGCTGTTGGTAACTATTAGCCTATAAAGCCAGTTTTCCGAAATTGCACACACACTTACCTTACTTAAGCAGGTCACTCCTGTTGGCAGCAGGGTCCAGTTTGCTCCGAAAAGCCCTCCCCCAGGGCACACTAGCAGCCCTCATGTTCCCCAGAACACAAACAGGACTATCAGGCTTCTCATTTGCATGGTACCATTTCAGGGGGCTCATAAAAAACCTAACGAGCTGCCCATGTGCCAGGTTTGCACAGGGTCCACAGTCAACACTGCTGTTCCCTTCTGATCAGAAAAATGTAAGCACAAACCCACAGACTTTTCTAGAAATCCCAGCCTTGTTCCCCCAGTATTATGTACGCCCAAGTCCTGTGCTAAATCTGAGGTTAATTTCTACAGTGTGATCACATGCATACTCTACTGCTAATAGTCCTAGGACGTGTTGCTGCAAATCCTGCCTAGCATTTGGGAAAATCCTAATTGGCCTGAGTACCACAGGGAACTACCTTAGCAGTTTTACAGTGCTTAACGCTGTTTAACTTGCTAATGCAGATGTGCTATTAAACTCTACAGAAATAGATTTTTGCCATTCATGACATGCTTTTATGTACAAAATATTTATCTTCCCCCCCCCAGTGTTTTTTTCCCTTTCTTTTCATCTTTAAACACAGATGTATGTGTGTACACACATATATATTATATAATATATCTCATTTAATAGCTGCACCTTTGTAGCACCAACCGGTTCTTCTGTCCTACCACTGCACTCCTGATCTGACAAAATGGAAAAAGCAGCTCCTCTCTCTTCCACCCAGTCCTCTTAGCTTACCCTTTGGCATGATAAAAAGCACAATTACTGTCTTACAATTTCCTGCTATAATTAATCTGCATATCTACAGCTTTCTTAGCAAATGAAGAACTCCATATTAATCAGAGGAGCATTCAGCATACCTGTTTTCATAGCAAACATTCAGTAATGGCAAGGAGAATTCAAAAGCTATGGTATGAGGAAATCTATTATGGCTACTCCTGTAATTCTCCTGTAATTTATGCTTAAAACAATTTATGAGTGCACAGCGGATGCTGGTGTGCATAAGTGCATAAGCATCCAGTTTAAACAAATTTGTTCCAAGTTTTTCTCTCAGGATTGTAACATTTTTTTGTGCCCCTGTATCATCAATGAAAAGCATTCTACATATGTCAATTGTTAATAGTTTCAACCAGCTG
This sequence comes from Phalacrocorax aristotelis, assembly GCF_949628215.1. NCBI lineage: Eukaryota > Metazoa > Chordata > Aves > Suliformes > Phalacrocoracidae > Phalacrocorax > Phalacrocorax aristotelis. The sequence continues at coordinate 21,210,438 of NC_134278.1, read as the reverse complement.
ACTTTAACACATCATCTGAGTTGACCAGTTATCAGACTCATACTGCCTTTTCATGACTTTCAAGCTGGACATGTAAGTCTGCAGATGATGGTGTTTATTTTTCTTATTGTTGTATCCGCATATATTTTGCTGTAATTCTTATTTTCAGTCCTTTCATAAGGTACTATGAAAGTAAGAATAATAGGCTATCTGAATTTGATCTTTTCAAAATGTTTCTATTGATCTTTCCAGATTTTGGTGGGAAAATGATAATGTTTTCAATGAAGCTCAAAAGCATGAACTCAAAAAACACTCATTGTCCCGTGTGATTTGTGACAATACGGGGATTTCTGAAGTGCCAGCAGATGCCTTTCAGCTTGGAAAATTTCCACAGGATTTTAAGCATTGTGACAATATACCTGGGATGAATTTAGAAGCTTGGCAAGAATTCTATCAGGAAGGTACTCTGGCAATTACCAGTCTTTTCTGATGGGAGGGGAGAACAATCAGCAGTAAGAGCACTGACCTTGGTTGTGGCAGGTCTTAAGTTACTGGTCTGATGCAGATCTTTAGTATTTCTACCACTTAGAAATGGGATCTAGGCCTTACTCTCTTCTTTCTCCACTTCCTCTGTGAAAAAGGTAGTGTTTGACGACTTCACTCTGATAACATGAATGGCTTGTGATATATTCAGACATATAAAATATAGAAATGTAGAAAATATTAACTAAGAACTCTGCAGAACATAGTTAGAAGATAACACTAATTTTACAAGGATTATAGGTCAAACCTGAAGTAGTCCATATAAATTCTTGTCCAGAAATGAACAATTAAATTCTCGGTCACGTTAAAATGTGTGAGTAATTTCACTGAAGCTAACTGATAGCAGCAATGGAGAATAATGCCCATTTTCAAGTGTAAGGTGGTAATTTCTTAAAAGCTTGTAATACAGTCTTTTTACTTGTAGAGGAAATATGTGGAACACCAAAAAGTGTGGCAAATGGTGATTTTGTATACTGCTCAGAATTTGGAAGAACTACAGTGACTTATTCATGTCAATATGGATTTAAATTACAAGGAGAAGAGCAATTAACCTGCACAAGTGAAGGATGGAACTTTGAGGCTCCTGTTTGTATAGGTATCTATTTTTTTTGTTGTTGTTTCTGAATTTTCTAAAAGCTAAAGTCCAGTACAGCTCATCAGAAGTTTAATCCCTCCTATGCTCTCTTGTAGTCAACCTTCTGGTTTTATAGGTACAATAACATAATAATGTGAAACTCTCCTTGCTCCAGGATTGCTATCTCAGTCTCTACCCGTCCTGATTCAGCAATCAGGTTGATGACAGGAAAATGTCACTAAAAATCACCTAATTAAGCAAAAATGAACCAATTAACAACCTGTAGAAAAAAAAAAAAAGCAGCAAATCAGAATTATACATTGCTTCTTCTGACATTCAGCATAACAGAAAGACAGACAGTTGTCATTTTCCTAGCATTGTTTCAATGGATGCTCTAGATACAAAATGAGCTCAGCACTAGTAGGTCGTGTATCATCCTAATAAGTTAAGCAAAAGTGACAAAGAAAAAAATACTGTGAATAAATGAAATTAAACAAATTAATTATCACTTCAGTTCCAACCCCCATCCCCCAAATAGCTGTGAAAAGAACTGAATTACTTCTGCAGGTACAAAAGTAGAGCAGGTGAAAAATCAGTAAAAAGATATTGTCTTTTGACATTTCATGCACATTTTCAGGGGAATATTTTTCTGTTACTTCAGTTATTCTTTTATCTTCTCTCTTCCTTTTGCTTCATTTTTAGTGTTGAATAGAAAAGGATAAAAAGAAAGAGAATGTGGCAAATATTTAATTACAAGACCTTCACTCTTCACAGCTATGAAGGATGAATTATCTTTCTGCACATTTCAAATATGTGTGCTTATAATGGGATGTGTGTGTATATATACTTATTTTTGTATATTTATTTTTACATATTTGTATATATAAGTATATATGTATACACACACTCAGACTGCTCAGCTTTGTAATAACATGAGAAAAAATGAAACCTGAAAAGTCCACGTTTAGGAATATGTTATGGATGGTGGTAAATTAATTTGAATGCAAGTGTTGCAGCTGATCTGCAATGAAGTCTGCTTATCAGTATTTCTGTGACAGCAGAATAGAAAGCTATTCATTCTAATTGTATACCTGGTATGGAAAAAAGTCAGATGAAATTTACAGCTCTTTCCTTTATTCAAATCCTCTTTATCCACTGAATTCCACCCACATAAATACCATATAAAGAAATAAAGCTGTTAAATGAATTATAATAAAATCTTTTCAATAGATTAGTGTTCTGGCAGCAAACTGAATAAATAAGTTATATGAATGAATCATTCCTTGTCCTAGTTTCTTTTAATATGTTCAGTAATGTAAACAAAAGACTGTATATCTGCTATAGGAAAACAAGCTGCTGCATATATTAAGTAAGCAATGCCTTTATTAAAAGAAAACCATCAAAACCCACTCATGCAGATGCTACTTGAGTTTTACAGTAGAAAGCACTTTGTTCCATGCATGTCTGTGCAATGTGTTCTCATTCTTTTAAATGTTCAGCAAATTAGGAATAAGTCAAGCAATATAATGAGGAGGATAGAGCTTAGCATTTCTGCAGATGGTTTCAAAATTATATGCTGCTCTGGAAAAGACAGAGTGGCCTGCTGGCAAAAGCAAAGGAATCTGAGAGCTGTTAATTCCTGCTTACTAACTTTGGCTTTGACAGAAATCATTTCTATTGATTTAGGAATTCATTTAGTGCTTGACTACGCTACCTTCCTTTATATTAAGTGTTATCTTACTCTTGATAGATAACTCTGTTTGCTTTAATAAAGTACTTCTCTTTTTGAGTAGCAGGGTATGCTGGTAAGATCTGACATGCACTATTTGGTGATGGAAAAAAAGAGTTAGATAGTTAACACATAGCATGCGTATGGATCTACAAAAGCTGAAATAGCACATTTGAATTATAGTGCAGGCAAAGTCTGTACAGATTTTCCTTCCCAGGCAATGACGAAGCTGGTGGGAGTTAACTCAAGATGTAGTCCTGAAGGGAGTAATGCTTATTCAGGAATCTTCATCCTGAACAACAGATAATTTTCCTGCTTTGGAGAGGTGTTAAGAAAGTTACTGTTTCTTAAGGGTTCTGAAGTTTAAGGTTATTCCTTGCATGATTAGTCTTTTGACTGTCTTAGTTGATGCTTAGTTTTGGGCACAGCTATTTATTTGTATTAAAATTAAAAAGAGCACCAGTCTTGATCCTGTTTCCAATGACAGAATTCCCTAAGTGATCTGAGTGACAAGCTAAGCTAAATCAGTAAATCATTCCTACAGGGTCAGTTTCTAACAATGATCAAAAAGAGCTACTTAGCCTGAAGTAGCAGGTCAAACCCTGTAGTAGGGAAGGAAAGGAAAGGAATATAACCAAAAAGAGAAGACACTGAAGGCTCAGATAGTTCCCCAAATACGGACTTGCAGTACTTCTCAGGACCACGGGTCAGAGACATTGAACAAACTTGGCTAATACTATACAGAACTAATGGGAAACTATCTAAAACAGTGCTGGACCCCTATCTTTAGGCAACTGAATCAAGTTCTGCAAGTAAATATTACACAGAAAGAAGAAAGAACCAGAAATATGGAAAAGACTACATTCTTTCTCTCACTGAGTACTTTCTTTCCTGCACCCCACAGTGACTCCCATTTCATCACATAATCAGAATGTGAGAGTGAAAGGTCTTGAATGGCCTCAGGAACAATATGTTTATATACATTTTCCAATGGATAATTGTTCATCTGCTTATCATTCTGTCAGGACATAGTTATTTCACAGAATTTATGTAGCATATAGAAAGAACCATCTTTGCAGTAATATCACAGATTACTGTTGTAGATTCTGTATCCAAAGCTACCCTGAATCCTTGGCTCCTCAAAATCATGCCTAGAAGTGTGCAGAACTGCGTCAGTGTTACTACTTTCACTACCTCTATAGAGCACATTATGGAAAAAGTTTATAGAAGAACTCAAAGTCTTAGCACATAAACATGTGTGAGAAGAGCTCTCAAGTTTACAGTCTGCATTTTTAAAAAGCCAGCCAATTGCCATTTGTAACTTTTGGTGGATTACCAAAACCACATTTTCTTTTTTCATCGTTTCCAGCATAAAACCAAACAAAAAACTCCAAAATCAAAACAAACCAAACAAACCCAACTTTGTGCTTTAAACAGTAACAATGAGGATCCTTGGCAGTATCTATGTGACATTGAAAGTGTACAATACCTTTCATTTTACTTTTACTTGTAAAAGGTGTGTATGAGAAGGTAGTATTCCCCCTCTCTAATTTCTAATGATTATTGATCAGTGTGTATTCCTTTTGCAGACATAAATGAATGTGAAAACGAAATTAATCCACCATGCTCTCCTTCTGCTAAATGCATCAACACTAAAGGCAGCTACAAATGTCTCTGCACCAATCCTTACAAGTTGGCAGAAGATGGAAGAACATGTATTGGTAATGCTTTTGAACCTACTGTCCATTAAAAATTTCTTGCTTCTGTTTTAAAATGCTGTAAAGATCATAAAACTGAGATTTATTGAAAAGCTGTTAACATACATAAAAAACCTCTACACAGACATGGGCATAAAGATACAGTCAGATCCTGTAAAGTAAATAAAGGTATTGAATAAATGATACAGACACAGAATTAAGCTTTTCATTTTCCATTCCTACTGTATACAAACCACTACTTCCTGACAGTGCATATGAAAGGGAAATCAAATCTGTCTCAGTTTCTCCTAGTTAGAGTCTAAATTCAGCATCTGAATCTTAACTAAGTTCCACCTATTACATTCCAAAACTGTCAACCCCTTTAGGGCTAGCATAAATTATGCACTTTCTTGTTTTTCACATTTTCAGCATGCGTGGAAGCTGTATTGGGTCTTAAGGTTTAGGTGGGGAGTATGAATGTAGTTGCCCACCGATGCAAAGCAATACTTGCTCTGGGGAAAGAGTGCCTAGATCGGTCAAAAGCTCCATGAAAATCTGCAATCCAAACTCCAGTGGATGGATATCTATTTTACTCAAGTGCCCAAGGGAGCCCAGAAAGTTTAGAGTGCTCAAATCTTGCATATTCAGTGCATTATGCCATGCAATCATAAGTAGACTGAATCTCACTGGTGGCACGTTTCTTGCTTCATGTTTCAGCAAACACCTTGGTTTGTTATGACTTGTGGGATTACACTGGCCCTTATTATTAACTGCATAAAGAAAATGCAGGATGATAATTCCCCAGAAAAAAAAAAAAAAAAAAAAGATTTACCTCTTGCAAACAAAGAGGTGTCTTCTATCATATGATGTACATCCAGTCAGTTTTCCAGCTGTGGGTCAGGACCACATGAGCATATTCCTCAAGTGAGACCATCCCTTAAATGAAACTTTAAGTGAGACCATGTGAGATCACTAAAGGCCCAGGAGTGAAGGACAGTGGGAGACTGCACTAACACAGCAGCACTTGGCATCCCGCTGGGCAGGCACACCAACAGAAGTACATTCTCAACAGTGAATATTGCCAGAAGTACCTCTCTCTCGCTCTAGCAAATACAAATGCAAATCCTCAGGGTCAACTCTTTCTGCAATAAACCTAAAAACGAATGGTGCTAGTCAGTCACTAATAGTTTCTCCTCTGTGACACACATTACTTCCTCTTACAGCTTAAAGCTATGGAAGAAAACATCCATTGGCAAATGACTGGCAAAATTTGGCAAGTGATTACCTGGGTCTCTCTTACATTCTCTTACAGAAATAATGAGACTTGCTTTACAGTATCTCTGCCATAACTGCATTTTAAACAGATTGGTTATTTTGAAATTGTGGCATTAATCAGTCAACAACTCTTTAAGCCACTGCAAATTGTCAGCCATTATGTATTAGTTATAATTTATACTGACAAACTTTTAAAAGACATCATCCCTCTTCTTAGATTCAAAGATGTAATTGCAGCTATTCTTTACCTCAGTACTGGTCCACTGGGAGCCCAAAGCTAAGTACCATGGGCAAGGGACAATGTTCAAAGATGAAACCTTATAGAAAAGTGGTGTCCAGGGCATACATACTCAAGAATTAAAGCTAAGTCCAAGTTTCAGTGTTATCATTAAGTAAACTGTAACCCAGATATGCATTCCTGGGGAACAACCTGGAGGAATGAGAAGTCTGTGTGCAGTTATAATGCTATAACCTCACTGGGATCACAGGAACATGGTGGGATAGCTCGTACAGCTGGAGTGCTGCAGTGGATGGATACTGGCTCTTTGGGAAGGACAGGTTGGGAAAGTGATGAGGGCATGTTGCACTTTTTGCAAGAGAGCAGCAGGAATGCACAGGGCTTTGCCCTGGGATGAGTCAGGAGTCAGTGGAGAATTTACAGGTCAAGATTAGTGGGCAGAACAATAGGGCTCCTATAGTAGTGGGTATGGGCTATGGACTTCCTGATCAGGAAGCTGAAGTAGGTGAGGCCTTCTTCAAACAGTCGGAAGAATCCTCATATTCACAGGCCCTGGTCTTCATGGGAAACTTTAACCACACTTTAATCTGGAAGGACAACACAGCAGGGCACAAGCAGTCTAGGAGATTTCTGGAGATCATTGACAGCTTCCTGACACAGGTGATCAAAAAGACAACAATGAAAGGTGCTTTGTGGGACCTGGTACTTACAAATGGAAACACAGAATGGTTGAGGTTGGAAAGGACCTCTGGAGGTCATCTTGCCCAATCCCTCTGTTCAGGCAGGGCCACCTAAAGCCAGTTTCCCAGGACCATGTCCAGATGGCTTTTGAATATCTCCAAGGATACCTCTCTGGGCAAACTGTACCAGGGCTCAGTTGCCCTCCCAGTAACAAAGTATTTCCTGATTTTCAGATAACACCTCCTGTGTATCGGCTTCTGCCCATTGCCTCTTGTCCTGTCACTGGACACCACTGAAAAGTGCCTGGCTCTTTTTGCACCCTCCTTTCAGATATTTATGTACTTTGATAAGTTCCCCCCTGAACCTTCTCTTCTCAAGGCTAAAGAGTCCCACCTTTCTCAGCCTTTCCTCATAGCAGAGGTGCTTTGAACTCTTATTGTCTTCATGGCCCTTCAGTGGACCCTCTCCAGTGTGACCATATGTGTCATGCACTTAGGAGCCCAGAACTGGACACAGCACTCTAGATAATGGAATGGGTTTTTTGAGATCAACTAGTCAAACATCCCTGTTTAAGCAGGATCACCTACAGCAGGTTGCCCAGAACCATATCAAGTCAGGTTTTGAATATCTCCAAGAATGGAGACTCCAGAACCTCTCTGGCAAAATTGTTCCCATGTTTGACCACCTTCACAGTATAAAAGTATCTTTTGTGTTTCATGCTTTTTAGTTTGTGCCGTTGCCTCTTTTCCTGTCAGGAGGTACTACTGAGAAAAGTCTGCCTCTCTCATCTCAATTCCAGTTCAGCTCAATTGTCCACCTAGATTTTGGTAAGGCTTTTGGCAGTGTCTCCTATAAGTTCCTCATAGACAAGCCATTGATGTATGGTTGGATGAGCAGACAGTGAGGTGGAATGAAAACTGGGTGATGGCTGGGCCCAGAGGGTGGTGATCTGTGGAACAGTCTAGCTGGAGATGAGGAACTAGTGGTGCACCACAGGGGTCAATACTGGGTCCACTCCTGTTTAACATCTAGTTAACAACATGAATGATGGGGCAGAGTCTACCCTCAGAATCTTTGCAGATGGCACAAAACTGGAAGGTGTGGCTGATATGCCAGAAGGTTGAGTTGCCATCCAGAGGCATCTTGACAGGCTGGACAAAATGGCCTGACAGGCACCTCATAAAGTTCAACAAATCCGCTGTAGCTGATCCTGCTTAAACAGGGAGGTTCGACTAGTTGATATCAAAAGGTCCCTGCCAACCTCAATGATTCTTTGATTCTGTGATTAGGTACGGAGAAAAAGAACAGGTTTCTAGCAATATTTCACATGGTAAACTGTGGTTCTTGACGTGCACGTGTGCATTTCTCACTGTCATTGCTCATGCTGCTTCCACTGAGAAAAAAAGTAATTTATTAGCTACTTGACAGTAGATTGCTCCCAAAAATATTTGTTTTAGCAAGTGAAAGGAGAATGTTACTAATGGTCAACTGTGTTCTAGTTTAATTTCCATATTTTAAAAAAAGTAGGACAAATTTATTTAAAACAACTTTTCTGTGCTTTTACTTCAGCTGATATAATAAGTTTTTATCAAGGTCGTTGGTTGGCTTGGTTTGTTGGTCTGTTTTTGCATTTTTAAAGACATCACTCATAAGGCACAATGAATTTCACTGCATATTTAGAATAAGGTTTTGAGCTTTGGAAAATAAGGCAGTGTAACACTTTTCTAAACCAACATGTTGATTATAATAAATGAGCAGCTGAAATTTAGCAGTAATAAGAATTTTGGGATCTGCAGTATAGAGTGATTTAAAATTATGAGAGCACTTCACATTATTATGAGCATTTCAATCTCCAAAACTAACGTGCTCTTAAAATTTTGAAGAGCTCTAGTACAGCTAACTATTCAATACTGCAAATCTATATAACCTTCAATCCTGTTTTTATTGATGGAATTCATCAGTAGACTCAAGGCTTTCTTTTCTAAGGTTGGATAATATTTTTGACTCATATGGAAACTTGTATAGGGTAACTTTATTCAGGAAGTTAATTCATGGAGTTGCCTCAAATCGAAGTTGCTCAGCCCTTACCACATTGGTCAATGGTTTGTATAAGTGTTAGAAGTAAAAAAATATTATGAGCAGAGAAGTTCGAACTTTCCATCCATGCATTCTCTAACCATGAGAAGACTCTCATATTGCCTCACAATGAAGATATTTAAAATGTGTATGTTTTGCCTCCTAGGTGAAGTAGGCTAAAGCTTATCATTTATGAAGGTTTAGCCAATGGGCGGAACCCTTTTTAGGTTGAAGTGTGTCATATGATTAAATAATTATGTGTGCCTACCCTCAGGACAATAGAAATAAGCTTGCTTTTATAAATCCTATTTGATCCTATGTGTTCTCAAATTAAAAAGAATCTAGATGTATTTAGCCATGATTTTTTTAAAAATACAGCAAATATAAAATACTTTAAAAACTTGAAAAAGCTGTATTAAAAGTACTTTCGACCAGCAAACTAGCATATATTTACATCATTGATGTATGAGGATTATCTAAAATGCTCATGGGAAACTTCTGTCTAATTCAATGAGTAATACAGTCTGGAAAAATCTATCCAATATGTTAAATTTCTGAAACTTTAATGGGACCTTTGAGTGTCACTAAAATGAGAATACATTATGCATTAAAGAGATAAGAGCATATTTTGTAAGTGCCTTCAGTCTTCCTCCTGTCCATGTTGTGGGCAAAAAATGAACAATATTGTGCTCTTACCTGGTAAATGGAGTAGAAGTTTAATTCTGTCATTACAGGTGTCACAATGTAGTCCAAAGGAATTAACATGAACAAGTGAATACGTTTAAAATTAACGATCAGTATAAGTAAGCATGAAGGAGGATCATCTTCATTTCTGAAGCCTCGGGGAGCAGGTTAATATTGCCTCTAACACTGCATACTGCAGCAAATGTAACTTCAAACTGGCAAGAAATTAATTCATTTTACCATGCTGTTTCCCTCAGTGCTAACAGCTGCCTGCCTTTTGCAACATATTCATATATTTTTAAAGATATGAAGTCCAACTCACTAGGAAATGAAGTTATTTCACTTCTAAATTCTCCATTTATTCTGAAGCCCATTAGTCTCAATATTCTGGAAACCTTGCTCTGGAAAAACTTGGGTTTCCTCCCACTCAGTTTAATTCAGCTGGTGATACTGCATTTACCATTGGTACTTCAGTAGCTTTCAGCTTGTGTCTTCATGACAAATTTTAGCTTTGAGATTATACTGCATCTGTTTTTCTCTTCAGATGATGTTTAAATTGATTGATGGCTTTTTAATATTACAACTTGAGAACCGACCATAAATCTTTTCTATAGCCAGTTTTACCAGTTTGTATGGTATATATGAAAAAAAGCCCAAACAATTTAGCTCCTATTGGCTTGATCAGAGGAAAACTCCCGCTAAGGAATTATCCTTAACTGTTAATCTCAAAGACCAAATAACAAGAGAAGATTAGAGCCAGCAGTGGCATTTCAGGTTTATCTGTAATACTCTTCTAATAGGTCTCTGAAAGACCAAACAAACTGAAAATTAACAGGTAGTTCCCTCTACTACTGAAATAAGATCTAGCTGCCAAGAAATAAGGGTGTTGTTTCACTTAAAATATTTTCAGTGTAAATCTGAATGAAAATGAGACATTTTTGTTCATTTGGTTAAAAAAAAGGAGTGATGGTGAGACGCTGCAGTCTGTTGTTCTGCGTATGGACTTTATGGTTTCTTGTGAATATGTGTTGCAAATGCTCTGTTCTGGGAAAAGGTGCTCACAAATACTTTCAATCAACTGACATTTACCTAGTCTATTTGAAATGTCTGGTAAAATTGTCAACAAAAGTGACAGTATGTTGGTACATGCTCTCACCTTTCCTTTCTCTCACTCTAAATATGTATCTTAGAAAAGTAGTATATAAGAAACTCAGCTGCCAAACAGCTTTAAAAATGCAATTCATTACCGTGTTGACTCATTGTAAGGAATGAAGTTCTGAAAACGATAAGAAGTTTGCTTTCTGCACTGAATAAAACCTGAATAAGGACTCAAGTATTTGAGACACCTCTCTCCCTTCTTTGCCATAGCAGGCCAGATTCCATTGTGATTTTTGTTTCCACAGGTGCACCACACACAGTGGAAGGTTTCTCCTAAGCTGACAAGCTACGGCTGCACTGTAACCCAGCTGAAGTTACACTTCCAAAGCCTGCTACTGGGAATGTGTGCTTTTATTTCTACATGTTCCGTGCAAAGTTCAGTTCAGGCTTCCTATAAACTTTAAACACCTTGCTGTAAGCTTTGCCTTGAATCTGGAATGTCTCCTTTCCTTTCCTTTTTTTTTTTTGCCGTTGCTACAAACATGGGTGAAATGGGCAAAGAGAGCAGAGACCTGGCCACACCTCAAGATCCCTCAGCAAGAATGCTCTCTGAGATAGGGCATGCAAGACTAATAGTTGCTCTTGCCAAAAAGTAATCTAGAGAGGCAGCAAATTTTGTCACTAACCAAATCTGAGAGCACTACTGAGCACTAATGTCTATTTGGGCTTTGAGTTCTCTCTCATTCTTCTACCTGGGTACCTATGTGAGCCTAAGGCAGAACCTGTTATCTCAATTGTTATATAAATATGATTCATTTAGAGGATGTCATTTCTACGTCTAATACTGATTTGCACTGGGATAGTGACAAGAGGCCCCTGTCCAATTATAGCAGGATTTGCACCAGTTCCTCATTCAGTTAATTCTTTAGAAACCTTACAGTTTAGACAGAAGATAAAAGAAAAGATGCAGATATAACAAATATGATGGGAAAAATTACAAAATAATGGTAAGCCTGTAACACTCAGGCTTTTTGATCTTTCTAAGGAAACACAATGCATCTTTATTTTCAAATTTGAAATGATTGTATATGCAGTATAGTTTCTGTGTGTTGCCATATATATAGCATACTTTTTGTTGTTGCAGATGCTGGATCACTTCCTAAAGACTCTTCAGTTTCCATCATTTTGGGGGTCATTATGATCAATTTTTTTACAATATTGAGTTGGAAAGTACTGCACCACTCCTAAGTTTACCCATTTTTTTATCTTGTTAATATGCAAATATTTCTTTTCTTCTGTGTAGAATTTCTGCCCTTTTTTTTTTTTCTCTGCATAGTCAGGTAGTAGCAGACATAAAGTTCCCAACTTTTGACCTTTTGAGTTATTCTTTTCAGAGTATGATGGTTAGACTGTGTAAAGCTTTACAAAGGTCCTTTGGGATGGAGAGGTCCTCTAGGCAGCCTACCTACTGCACCACAACCACTCATGCTGAGAGAGGATAGTTGTTGTAGGTGACTCTCTTCTGACGGGAATGGAGAGTCTGATATGCTGACCAGACCCAACCCACAGGGAAGTCTGCTGCCTTCCTGAGGCCAGGATAAGAGACATCACTAGAAAACTCCCTAGTCTGGTAAGATCCTCAGGCTTTTACCCACTATTGGTTCTTCATGTCAGCAGAGAAGAGGTAGCAAAGAGAAGTCCAAAGGCAATCAAAAGGGATTTCAGAGCCTTGGGGCAGTTAGTTGAAGGATCAGGTGCTCAGGTAGTATTTTCTTCGATCCTTTCAGCATCAGGGAAGAATATTGACCAGAACTGGAAGACCCAGCTGACCAACACGTGTCTCAAAGGTTGGTGTCATCAGCAGAACTTTGGATTTTTTGATCATGGGATGGTCTATTTATTCATCACCAGCTCCACTGACATCAATTGGGATGTACCTTTCTCAGAAGGGGAAAAGGGGTTTTGCTCAGGAGCTAGCAGGAGTCATTGATAGAGCTTTAAACTAGATTGGAAGGGGGACAAGGACATTACCAGGCTAGTCAGTGATGCGCAACAGGATGGCACACCAACATTTGAGGAGTTGCATGCTAGTGAGATTCTTCAGACTGCTCCACGTGGCAATGGGCACAATGAACCGCACTTGAAGTGTTCCTACACAAATGCGCACAGCATGAGGAACAAGCAAGAGGAGCTGGAAGCCTTGGCCCAGTCCCAGAGATATGACATCATCAGCATAAGTGAAACCTGGTGGGATGAGTCCTGTGACTGGTGTGCCATGATGGATGGTTACAGGCTCTTCAGAAAGGATAGGCAGGGCAGGAGAGGCAGGGAGTTGGCATTGTATGTAGTGGAGGATCTGGAATGCATGGAGCTTGCAGTTGGCAACAGCACAGTTGAGAGCCTCTGGGTAAAGGATTAAGGGACAGACAAATGAAGTGGATGTTGTCTTGGGAGTCTACTATAGGCCACCCAGCCAGGACAATGACACTGACAAGTTATTCTTTAAGGAACTAAGGGATTCCTCTAAGTCATCTGCCTTTGTCCTTATGGGGGACTTCAACTTGCCAGATGTCCACGGGAATACCACACAACTGGGACAAACAGGTCCAGAAGGTTCCTAAAACATCTGGATAACTTCTTGGCACAGGTACTAAGGGAACCTACCAGGAAAGACACCACAAAGCAGTCAAGTTTAAAATCTACGGTAACAGAAGGAAAACTGCCAGCAAGACCTCAACTCTGGATATGAGGAGAGCAGACTTCAGGTTGCTCGAGGAACTGCTTAGTGAGGTCTGCTGGGAAAAAGCTTTTGAAGGTGCTGGGGTCTATCTGTGCTGGTCACTTCTTAAGTACCACCTCCTAAAGGGCACAGGAGCAGGTAATTCCAAAATGTAGGAAGTCAAGCAGGCAAGGCAGAAGGCCGTCGTGTCTGAGCAGGGATCTTCTTCTAGAAATAAGGTGTAAAAAGAAAGCATATGGCCAGTGGAAGCAAGGTCAGGTGACATGGGAGGACTATAGTGATGCTGTTCGCCACTGCAGGGAGGAAATTCATGCACCCAAAGCTCAGTTAGAATTGAAGCTGGCCAGTACTGTGAGGGACAATAAAAAGGGCTGTTTAAAATATGTTAATGACAAAGGCAGGCCAGAAATAACATTGGCCCGTTACTTGATAAGCATGGTAATCTCACGAACAGGGACATAGACAAAGCAGAGTCAATTAATGCTTTCTTTGCCTTGATCTTCAACACTGATCTCGGTCTTCAACAATTTCTCTGGGCTAGAGAACCATGACTGTGGGAATGATAAACTCCCAATTAACCCTGAACTTGTGCAGGACATGCTGCTCCAGCTGGATCCCTATAAGTTGATGGGGCCTGATGAGATCCATCTGAGGATACTTAAAGAGCTGGCTGATGTCATAACAAGACCTCTCAATGTTTTTTCAGTGCTCTTGGGAATCTGAAGAGGTCCCAGTTGACTGAAACCTGGCAAAAGTTGTCCCAGTCTTCAAGAAGGGCGACAGGGATGACCCCAGTATCTATAGGCCTGTCAGTCTCACTTCTGTGCCTCGCAAAATTATGGAGCAGATTATCCTGGGAGTTATTGAAAAATACCTGAAAGACAATGCAGTCATTGACCCCAGACAGCATGGGGTCATGAGGGGAAAGTCCTGCTTAACAAACTTAATTTCTTTCTATAACAAGGTTACCCACCTGGTTGACCAAGTGAAGCCAGTCGATGTAATCTTTTTGGATTTCAGTTAAGCTTTCGATTCTGTTTCTCACAGTATCCTCCCAGACAAAATGTCCAGTATAGAGCTGGATAAACACATAATGCAATGGGTGAGCAATTGGCTGATGGGTCGGGCTCAAAGGGTTATAGTAAATGGGGTTACATTGGGCTGGTGGCTGATCACTAGTGGGTTTCCACAGGGATCCATCTTAGTGCCAGTACTCTTTAATCTCTTCATAAATGACTTGGGAGCAGGACTTGAAGGAACACTAATTAAGTTTGCTGATGACACAAAACTGGGAGGACCTGTTGGCACTCTCAAGGGCAGAGTGGCCCCGCAGAGGGATCTGGACAGACTGGAGAGCTGGGCAATCACCAGCTATATGAAGTTTAACATGGGTAAGTTCTGGATTTTGCACCAGGGGCACAGCAACCCTGGATGTACACACAGACAGGGGAACAAGAGGCTGGAGAGCAGCTCTGTGGAGTGGGACCTACGGGTTCTGGTTGACGACAAGTTGAACATTAGCCAACAGCATGCCCTGGCAGCCAAGAGGGCCAACCGTGTCCTGGGGTGCATCAAGCCCTGCATTGCAGCCAGTCGAGGGAGGTGATTGTCCTGCTCTGCTCTGTGCTGGTGCGGCCTCAGCTCAAGTACTGTGTGCAGTTTTGGGCACCAGAGTACATTAAGGATATAAAGCTACTAGAGAGTGCCCAGAGGACGGCCACAATGTTGATGAAGGTTTTAGAGGGGAAACTGTATGAGAGCAGCTAAAAAGTCACTTGGTTTATTCAGCCTGGAGAAGAGGAGGCTGAGGGGAGACCTCATCGTGGTCTGCAGCTTCCCCACAAGGGGAGGAGGAGGGGCAGGCGCTGATCTCTTCTCTCTGGTGACCAATGACAGGACCTGAGGGAATGGCAGGAAGATGTGCCAGGGGAAATTTAAGTTGATTATTAGGAAAAGGTTCTTCCCCCAGAGGGTGGTGGAGCACTGGAACAGGCTCCCCAGGGAGGCAGTCACAGCACCAAGCCTGATGCTATTCAAGAAGCACTTGGACAATGCCCTCAGAGACATGGTGTGAATTTGGGGTTGTCCTGTGCAGGGACAGGAGTTGGACTTGATGATCGTTGTGTGTCCCTTCCAACTCAGGACATTCTATGATTCTATGATTTGCTTATTGTAGAATGCAACAGAGAACATTCAATATATTTTCAGTTTTAATTGAACGTAATTAAACTGAAATTGCATTGAAAACTGGCAGAAACAATGGCAGTTCGAGTTCAAGGAAAGGAAATAATTTCTTTTGATAATTAAATTCTGTCTACTTGTTGCTGTTTTTACACTTCTACCTGAGTAATGGTGACAGAATATAAATTTGGGATTTAATGGATTAGACCTTGGTATCCCTCCCCAACCATGCTTTTCCAGTTACTTTCTGACCCATTGCAATCTAAAAGAATGAAGTTATTGAAGTCTGTAGATAAGATCATTTTACTTGACACTATACGGACAGAGAGATTCTTTTGGGGATCCTTGGCAGAATG
Organism: Phalacrocorax aristotelis; assembly: GCF_949628215.1. Lineage (NCBI taxonomy): Eukaryota > Metazoa > Chordata > Aves > Suliformes > Phalacrocoracidae > Phalacrocorax > Phalacrocorax aristotelis. The sequence continues at coordinate 21,194,587 of NC_134278.1, read as the reverse complement.
ATGACAGCACTAAGTTGTGGTTACAATGAAAACTTTATTTTTTCAATAGAATGTTATGATAAGCATGGCGTAGAATTTTATGATCAGGGTAGCACAGGATTTTTATAAGCAGTTTTATAAGTAGTGTAGCACAAAATTTTATAGCACAGCTTAGTTTATGGTTCCTAGTCACCTGGACCCCTGCAGACCAGGTCAAATCTTAATACTTGCTGCATCAATGTAACAATCATAATCTAGACTCAAAAACAGGTAGATGAATATGAGCGAGTCAGTCCTTGGAGGAAACAGACAATGGTGGAGGCTTCCCTGACCAATGGGGGACCACACGTTTTGCCATCCGGCAGCAGCTCCAGTCCAGGTCCCACCTGGGAGTTATAACTGCGGTGTGCTGTTACACTTCCTTGTTCTGTGACAGGGTCATCACAACTGGCTGGCCAGGTGCCTGGGACCTTCAAGGCTAATAATGAGGAAGAAGTCAGTGTGACACCCAGGAACCTTGAGGTCGATAGGGAAGGGGAGAAGAAATCTGCCTGGTGCACAGGACCTTCAGGGCCTGATGAGGAGGGGAAAGGTGAATGACATGTGACCACCTCGGTCACAGAATGGCCGTTTGCCTTATAAAATGTCTTTACTTATGCTAACCTTATTACCAGGGGTCAGGATCAGGGGGTACCAGTCACAGATCAGGAGAAATAACCATGGCAATAACATTTGTGACACTGAATCATCTCTCATGAAGTAGCAGTTATCTGTACAACTCTGGTCAACACTATCTAAATACTCTACGATCATTTGAAATTATTGTGCGTTTTCCCAATGGGGACTTGGAAACTGAGCTCTGATTTTTCGAAGCCAACCTCCATAGTTAGGGAAAATAAAAGTATTTCAGAATTTAATTTTGGTGGAAATGTTAATGTTTAACACCATTCAACTGAGTATACAGCTTAGTTTACATTAATCCCTTCTTTCAGTATGTAGTTATCTTTAAATATTATCAGAACAACCTATCTTTTAAAGTGCATTTTACCTCAGCACAAAAGAATTTAGTCTCAGGATTCCTCACAGTCATTCAACCCAAAACATTGTCATTGGCCTCCTGATTTTAATTGGCTTTAATTTTTGTTCTGAATTTTATGATGGTGGCATATTGTAACCTTTGGCTAAATGTTCTTACCTTTTTGCTTGCTTTTAGTGCTATGTCAAAGGAACGTAAATCCTGAAAATTGTACTTCTTTAAACTTTGCTGGAATGATAATATCGGACAAACTTTCTTCTCTGTGCTGCAAAATGCAGAATGCTCTAAGTAGTGACTCATAACAGCAGGTGCTTTAGTCTGCAAAGTCACTTGGTACTCTCAGCACTGCACCCTGCAGGGGTGAGAAAATCAGCTAGCTTCAGGTGACAAAAACCATGACTTTTGACACTTTTGTGGAAACTATAAGAAAAATACTGCCTTTATTTAAGAAAATTTTGCTACAGGATCCCTAGATTCTGTGCTATTCAGATATTTCAAATAGTAATCTTTGAACATTCTGAATTTTTTATTTTCCTGTGGACGGATTCATGTCTGTAAATATTTAACTGAGAAACTAAGACAAATATTGAGCTGTATTCAAGGGAAGGTAAAGAGAGTAGACTGAAGTGAAAAGTGCAGCACTTCGAATTAACTGTGTACTAAACTCAAACCACAATTTTATTCCACTAATGACTGAGATGTGTAAAAGCAAAATGAAAATTAAAGCAGATTAGGAGGTGGTTTTTAGAATGTTTCGCAGCTAATATATTCTTTTGCGACATGTCCCCTTCTATTGGATTGTTTCAATGAAAAATATTACAACTGTATTATGATTTCTATGATTATTCATGGCAATTGCTTTTGGCATTTCAGCATACATAAGAAAAGTTTTGTACATTTATAGTAACTTAAGAGCATTGACAATGACAAAGCTAAGTTACCAGCATTGTCAAATTTTAAAATCTTCTGTCGGGCTTTTGGTCAAAAGCTAATGAGGAATTAACATTCTCCTATTATTCTTCCCATCCTGGCTCACAACCTGCAAATGAACTTCTCTTCAGAAGTCTGTCGGTCACATGATTACATCCCTTGAATACTGAAATTCAAGATGAACTAACAATCAGATTTCCCAGGTTGGAAGGTCACCTCTATTTTACATGGTGTGCTACATGGCACTGGAAGCATACACATCTGCTGTGCTGATGGATGTCTGCCCACTCCTAAGATAGCAACCCAATTTTGCTAGGATACAGATGGCAGCTGAAGATGCATTGCATACCCATCACTGCAGGGGCACAAATTCCACCCTCCAGGAAAGCTTTGTCACTTTATCACCACGTGCCTGTTTGTACTTGATCATACTTCTGTTTGCATCAGAAAGACAAGGTAGAGTGAAAAAGGCAAAACATAGTGCAAAAGAAATTTATTGTGATGAGCTTCTGGAATGCCAGTCAGCCCACGTGCTGGAGCCTATGTAAATATGAATCCCAAGACTCTGCATACAGCATAGACAGCCAACCTCAAGCAGACCTTGTTATCCCAGGGTTAACTCAGAGGCAAGCACTTCAAGGGAAACAAGTCCAAATCACAGGGCTGAACTTGTGCTGAAAGGCCAGTGAAAAGCCAAATGTGTGCGTGCTGGCCAGTCCCCCAGGGTAATGTTTGCAGTCTATTACATGGAGTAAGAGCTATGATTTTAGAGACCGTGTCTTTGCAAAGCTACGTTGTCAAGCGGCCTGTGCAGTGCTTGAAAAAGGGTAGGCAGCCATTGCTCTGTCAGGATTATCATGTTCTTCCCATTCTCCTTTTGGGTATTTCATGCACCTGCCTTCCTATCATATACATGGCCTGCATGTTCTTTCTCTGCCTTTTTATCATAAAACTGTAGAGTGCTTATCCTTTATTTCCACTCATGGTTTCTTGGGGTTACTATATTAATTGTAATTAATTATCACTTTGCTGCTTTGGTTGCTGAATGAGATTTGGCCACAAGGGAAAGGATGAACAATATATTTTGAAGAACACAAGAAATGTTAATATTGGATCAGCCCCATGAAGGTGACAAGAGAGACTTCAGCAAGTGCTCAAAATGAACAGCAATTTTCCCAGTTATTTCTTGCCAGCATTTGTCTGTCGTTCAGCTTGGTTGAGCACTATACAAGTGCTGGGTTTCACATCTTCAATAATCTTTGATGTGACTGAAATAAGAATCTTGTATTTCCTTTCTTTCCTGAGCTCCTAAAATGAAGAATAATCGGCATTACCACTCTCTGTATAGCCAAATAACAGTAAAGGTAAACAAGCACAGGCTGAGGTTAGTGCCCCAGTAGGTGACCTATAAATCAAAGGTACTGACCCATTTGGGTCATTAAAATCCCATGATCCTTTGTGTGAATGGAGAGATTTAGAGCTATGGTTCAAAGTTTATATATTCCACAATGCTTCAGGGAATTCCTGACATTTTTCACTAAGATGACAAGTAACCAAGATGTCAGCTGGAAAGTATTTAAAGAACACTAACTTCTTTGACAAAAACAAAATATCAGCATTCATAACTTTTTTTCTTTTATCATTTTCCATTCTGTGAGCGAATTTGCAGGATTTTTCTGCCTTCTGTTATTAATTTTAGGAAAAAGGCAAAGCTCTCAACTGCTTTAGGTTATTTTCCATCTAGAACAGCTCTAGTGATATCCTTAGTTTTTTGACTCTGCCATGTCAAAACTTACATCAGGGATTCTGATCTGCCACAAATGGTCTCTGAATGGCAGAGAGTAGATGGTTGGCCACCCCAAGAACTTGTGAGCTTTGGAGGCAGAGTTGATGGTAAAATAGCCAAGATGTTGCTGGCTACAAAGGACCTGCTGACTATATACCTGAATAATTGTTGATGCTTACCTCTATGCTACAGATTCAAATGTGAATCTTAATTTCAACTAAAATATAAGAAATATGATAAAATAACAATGACAGTCACATAAGATTTTATCAGAAGGAATTTAAATAATTTTTATGTTTTAGAATGATGCTTTTCATAATCAGTTCTAACCTATCTCTGGCTATTTCTGAATTAATTTTTCCATTATAACCCTCTGACATATTCAAATAAACTCATTAAATGAAGGTATTTCTTATCGAACACAAACAAGTCCTTACACTGTAAAATTCTGCCATTTTCTTGCATGGGACAGAAAATTTTATATATATAAAAGTATGTTCAGTTAGACACTTCCCTTTCTGTGAATCTGATCCGTCAGTCTGGTTAATTCACAGGTGTTGTATTCTGGCAACATAATCTTGCAAGCTAGGATATACTTTACTACATGTTGCTATTCCACACGCCAGATCAGCATGGAGAATGGGATTTACACTACTTGATTTCAGATTTCTGCCGAAGCTGAAGTTAGGGTCCCTTTATGGGGTTCTGGGGAAAATGGGCTTTTTTTGGGTACAGCTCTTCTGATACACTTCTTCTGACTTACTTTAGCTGTCTAACATGAGGGTGAAGTTAATACTCCATAAGCTCACAGCATCACAAATGTAGATGTATAAAACACAGATATCTATATTCAACTTAATGAATTATGCCAGTGCAGGGTGGGGGCTGGGGGCTCCCTGAGGTTGGTTGCAGAGGGCAGTGGAGGCTCCCCAGGACAGCAGGGCAGGGCCTGGGGGCCAGGGCCTATCCCCCTGCTCCAGCCAAGAACAGGGCAGCCAGGGGGCACCGGGGCAGCCCCAGCCCCGGGCACTGGGTACCTCCCTGGGGACAGGGGATGGGACAAGGTGTGCTGGGACTTGGGCCCACAGCTGGGGTTCATGTTCCACATCAACAGAGGATGTGGTCTGGCATGGGCATTGCTGTGCAGCATCTGCAGCAGAGCTCAGGAGGTGGACAAGTAGGGGAGCCCCAACCTAAAAACAGATTCCAAGCAAAAGCAGTTTCAAAATGTATGCAAATGATAAAGCCTGATTAATACTTTATTTTTCTGGAACAAATGTGGGTTTTCTGGTTACTTTATGGAGTCTTCTTTATCTTTTCAACCTGAGGTTTCTCTCTGTTAAAATAAAGACTGCATAAAATTTAACAGCTGAGACTCTTCCTATGAAAAGTGTTTGCAGCTGAAGTTAATTTCTGATGTGTCTTAAATAGGTAGAAATTTTTGTTTAAAAGAATTTGTTATTTAATTAGCCTGTCACTACAAAAATCCTAATAGGCAAGACTGAAATTTATTTAACAAAAGGAATAATGATTAATTATATGTCGGCAAAGAATTTCTTCTCCTTGAGGTTCTGGAAACACTTTGGAGACTGCTAGCCTAGTCTGAACTAGCAGTAGGACTCTTTTACATCACTATGTATATAGGCAATTACAGCAGTCTTTCTTCACTAGCAAAGCTACAAATGAGATTTTGTTTGTTTGTTTTAGAAAACAAAAGAACTACAACTTTTTCAGTTTTAACAGCAGGGAGGAATTTCATTTTCAGTAAACCAGAAATTTAAGAGCAACAATAGGCTTAATACTTTCAAAAGTATTACTGAAGCATATGTAGATTGTTAATAAGAATTTGTGATGAGGAAACTGAAAGTTTATTAAATATGTGAAATAGAATCCTTCATCTGTTCGTGGTGGATGTTCATGGATGGAAACATCCAGTTTAGAAACATCATGTTCATGGGACTGTTGAACATGTGGAAATCTGGCTTTGTTTCCCTGATTTTGACACCCAAACTGCTTTCTTGCCTCCACCCGTATCAGATCTACTCTTTATTCTTCATAACCATGACACACTGAGCTGTGTTCTTACATTCTTGCACACACCCCTCTTCTCATTTACAGAATCACTTAATATTGATAACAACGCTATTCTGATATCCACAAGGAAAATAACAAAACAAATAAGACATATATATGTGTATATATATATTAAACAGCTTTCTGGTCTCTGCAGCAACTCTGGTTTTTGAAATGATAGCTAAAACATTAGTAGTGTTAATAAAGCACAATAGGAAGAGTACTGGAACGTGACTTAGTGGTAGCTACAGCCTGGATTTACCTTTCCTCTCCTGCCCTGAATCAAGTGTCTTTTTTTGTGGTGGGCTGACCCTGGCTGGACACCAGGTGCCCACTGAAGCATCCCTATCACTGCCCCTCCTCAGCTGGACAGGGGAGAGAAAATATAATGAAGGCTCCCAGGTCGAGATAAAGGACAGGGAGAGATCACTCACCAATTACCAACATGGGCAAAACAGACTCAGCCTGGGGAAATTAGCTTACTTTATTATCAATCAAATCAGAGCAGGGTAATAAGAAATAAAACCAAATCTTAAAAGATATTCACCTGCCCCTCCATTCTTCCTGGTCTTAACTTCACTCCCAATTTCTCTACCACCTCCTCTGCAGCAGCACAGGGGGCTGGGGAATGGTGGTTGTGATCAGTTCATCACGTGCTGTCTCTGCCACTCCTTCCTCCTCAGGGGGAGGGCTCCTCACACTCTTCTTCTGCTCCAGCGGGGGGTCCCTCCCACAGGAGACAGTCCTCCATGAACTTCTCCAACATAAGTCCTTCCCACAGGCTGCAGTCCTTCAGGAACAGACTGCTCCAGCATGGGTCCTGCCAGGAGCATGCTCCAGTATGAGCTTCCCATGGGGTTGCAGCCTCCTTTGGGCACATCCACCTGCTCTGGCGTGGGGTCCTCCATGGCTGCAGGTGGATATCTGCTCCACTATTAATCTCCATGGGCTGCAGGGGCACAGCCTGCCTCACTGTTGTCTTCAGCACGGGCTGCAGGGGAATCTCTGCTCCAGCACCTGGAGCACCTCCTCCCCCTCCTTCTTCACTGACCTTGGTGTCTGCAGGGCTGTTCCTCTCACATATTCTCACTCCCTTCTCTGGCTGCAATTGTGCAGATTGTTTTTTTATTCCCTTCTTAAATATGTTATCCCAGAGGTGCTACCACCATCACTGATGGGCTCGGCCTTGGCCAGCAGCTAGTCCATCTTGAAGCCATCTGGCATTGGCTGTGTTGGACATGGGGGAAGTTTCTGGCGTCTTCTCACAGAAGCCACCCCTGTAGCCTCCCACGACGAAAACCTTGCCACGCAAATCCAATATATTGTTTCACCTCTCTGCCCTCATTCTCCTGAGAATGTTATCAGCAGCATTCTTTCAAGTACTGTCCAGAAGAGCAAAAATACCTTGTTTTAAAATTGATTTCTTGCACAGCTCTAGGCCATTTATGGGTAAGTCATTTTTTGAATAAAATTTTATCTCCTAGCTTGCCTTTCACACAATACAGAAATTTATGCAACCTTTTGGGATTTCCTGTGGTTGTTCCCACAGTGAAGCTATGTTTACTATTGATCATTTTTACAGAAACACTTGGTTTATTTTCTTAAAACAATGTTTATAACAGCACATAGTAGCCCAGGGGCTAGATCAAGTACAGCAAAGGATCAGCGAGGCTTCCTCTACAATGAATGAGTTGCATCAGAATGACATTTAGGTACCCTTACCAAATACACACACGCACAGAGAACTGTCTAAAATTAGACAGTTTGGAAATACCAAGCGTGAAGCATGTCTAGGCAAGCCTAAAACTTCAGTTCCTGGCTGAAGGCAAATGCATTTGGCACACAAGGTCCAAAACCTAGATTATGTCCTTGACATGAGTTTTCTTGAATGAATGGCTGGGGCCTGTCTTTTGCGGTCCAGATAGACCCTTCCCCCATAGTAGCTTACAGGTTAGAGAAAACAAGATTTTAAAGGGACTCACAGATACATCCAGCACATCCCAGGTGATTGCACTAATCAGGAGACCAGGCTTTTGTGCCATGACATCCAGTGAAGCTGAGTTAGTGGTATAAGGAGGTGTCTTAGACTTGATCATGTTTATGATTTTAGTTCTGTTCTGGTTAATACATGGAATTAATTGCTTACATGGCACCTATTTTAAAAGTGTCTTTTTGTCATTTTCCCATAAGCATGCTATGCCTGATAGGGTTTGTTGCATTATCTTCCCTTTAAAAAACAAAAGTGGTGATAAAGAATGGACTCTTTATGGAATTAAACCTTCAGGTGGCCCTGTATGGAATACTGAGCATATCTCCATTAGGTGAGTCAGAGGAAAGGAACAATGTAACATCAGTACTGAGCTAATTTGCATGTTTGACCCACTTCTACGAGCAGTGTGTTTAATAGCCAACCTGCTGCAGGAGAACTGTACAGATGAAGAATTAACAATGCCCTGTCAGCATTCTCTAATAATATTGTGTTAAATCCCTGCCCTAAATTCACACTGCATGAGATAAATGCCACTGCCACCATCTTTTTTATATTTAATAATTATTCTGCCACTGTAGGTACAGATATGTGCAGGATTTAAACTCTCCTTTTTTCAGGTTGGTTTGTTTGGGTTTTTTTTCCAAATAGTTACTGAGGAGACATTGTGATTGAAGGACCCTATCTGAACTACGTAAGTGTCAGTAATAATGAAATTTATGTTTACCAGTTCTATGTTTTTTTGCTTGTTTGTTTTACAGTAAATGACTTTGAAAAGAACAACTGCAAAGTGTTAAAGCTGATCTGTGTGTCCTTGTCTGTGCATGTGTGTGTGTTTGCCTGTGTGTACACATGCTCTTTGGCAAAATAATTGTCAATTAGCTGAAGGGAGACGAAAAACAGAAAAATTCTCAGGATTAGAACTTTAAGAAGCGTATTTTAAAAGCATCTCCTCTGCCCTACTTAACTGATAAAAAAATATTCAGAAGTGGTTTTAAAGAGCTAAGGCTGAACATCCACCAGCACTGACATTCAACTCTCACAGAAGTTTCACAAAAGTGCAGAGAACCCTTTGTGCACATTCAACTTGCTGGCTTGGAAAAGCATAAATAAATATGTATAAAATGAGGGTAAACTAAACCTGCAAATTGCATTGTAAAGTCTGCAGCTTTCAACAAAATTTCTATTGTATTTTCTGTGACTAAGTTATGGTAGATTGCAGCTGGAGAAAAATCTATAGAGACGTGGTGTATGTGTCTGTGAGTGCCTGTGTATGTGTACATATTTATGTCCAGTCTTTGAAAAAATTCTGCTTTTTAAAAAAGTCTCAAATTGGGAGTCATTTCTGGCCGGTAACATTTTATTTCAAATTAGACGTTTCATAACACCTTTAAACTTACTGAAAACTAAAAAGACCTGGAGTATAGCTACCCCTTTAACTGTTCTGTTTGACCCTCCAACCTTGGAAGTTCATGGGTGTCCCAAAATGTTACACTGGTAGCTGTGTGTTAGCCTAGAAAATATGAAAACTGAAGCAACCTTCAACCTTTGGGGTTGTCTTTTATTGTCAACCTGTGGGCTGTAATCTATAGTTGAGAAACAGAAAACTTCAGTGCTTGTTATAGGATGATGAAGGCAGAAACTGAATCTCCAGGCACTGATTCAGAGAAGCATACTACTAGATGGCATAGGCATTCAGCATGTGTTTATATTCTGGGGTCTTAACACAGAAATATTCCAGTTACTGTGTGTAATTTTTCCTTTTTTCTTAGTGTTTGAAAGCTGATCTAAATAACATATTTATTTTCTTTCCAAATTTTGGTCAATATTTTCTTTAGGTTTTACTTCATGATTTGTTGTACGACCCAGAATATGTGTTGTGAGTCATGCTGAATTGCTCACTTTATTGGCCATCTGAAATGTTCAGCATGTTTCCTTGTTCGTTTTAAACTGGGCATATTCAGTTAGCACATCAGGTCAGTTGAACATAGAAGGAAGCTGCAAAAAACCCACCATGAGATGAAGTAATCTCACTCTACCGTTTTGGCTGATCCAGCCGGTAAGAGGTAATGTCCCCTACAACCAAAACATAATAGAAAATATTTATGAAGTTAAATCCTACATCTGGTCCAAGTTATTCTTACAGGAAGGTTTTTTAGTGGAAGTCCAGCAATACTTCAACAAAAGTGTGGGCAGTTTTACAGACTGGTTTATATATACAGAATGATCCCATTTCCAAATCTAGGGGGAGAGTGTAGAAAATGGATGCAGTAGAAACATTGGAATTTGTTATACAAAGCCCTGCAGATGCACTGGGACTTTCTTACATGTTTTACTAATATTTTTTCTGTCATTTTGGGAAAATTATTGATTTTTCATTTTAATATACCTTTGAAAATACATCAAATACTTGAACCATTGTCAGAGACAACCTGGCACATACCAATAAAACAAAATTTGCTCTTGCCCAGGAAATTGACATCAAGTGAATTCTTTCCTTCCTCATGAGGTACCACAGAAAGGAAGATTACAGATAAGCCTTGGAGACTAAGGGTGTCAGCAGAACACTACATGCAGACTGAGGTACAAGTCTCCTCACAGACTGCTTTCTCAGTTGAATCCCAAAGTAAGCAGTGGACTAGTGAAACTGTATTAGATAGAATGTAGGTGGTTTTTAGCACAGATACAAAAGAGCAGATGGCAGCTCTACTCTGCACAATTATGGAACGTGGACTTTGGGAGACACAGAAAATAATTTTTTAAAAGTCAAGGCAAGAAAAGATGAGTCAGTGCAGGGATATATTAGCAAGTTGCAGAAAGAGCCATTGTTGCACCGTGGCTGCTGAGAGAGGTGCACAAAAATTTACAAGCGGAGCTCATAGTTCATGGCATATATTAGCGCTAACAGTGAAAGTTACTTTGGGAAAAAAATAAATCAAAAGGAGACAGATGGACAGAGAGAAAAGGAAAGGGAAAACTCTTCTCAGTGGCCAGGGGGCAGAGAAGTGATGGGGGTCCCCAGGTAAGCAGCTCCCCTCCAATGCAACAGGGGTCCCCTGTAACAGTGTCCTGCAGAAACAAGGCAGGTTTCATCAGAAGCTGCTCAAACTCCTGTTGGTGGTTCCTGATTGTTGCTCTTATCTCTGACTGGCACCTGCAGTGTGCTGCATCCTCACCAACTGCTACACTCAGTGAAAGTGTATTATTGGATCTCTAATGTCCCCCAAAATCCCAGCCAAGGGGAAAGGGGGCAAAGACGGAGTGTTTCTCCTGCCTGCCACAGTTGCTTCCTATGAGAACCTGCTACAACCACATTACAGGCTTCACCCAGGCAACACAACAACAGCCTGAGAGCAAAACCTTGAGAACAAGGAGGGGAAAGTTCTGCCCCAGGGCACTGGGAGACCCTGCCCGAGCTGCTGGAGTGACAGGAAACACCCCCCCACACCCCCCGATGGGGGAAGGTAGGCTGCCCACCTGCAAACAGGAGGCTCTCAGGAGCTCAAAGGCTAAGGCATCCAAAGCACTCTGCAGCAGTGTGCATACAGCAAATTAGCACCAAATATCACCATTTTCTGATGAGGCTGTGAAGTATGAAAATCCTTTACTGAGCTGTGAGTCATGAAACAATTTTGTTGGTGCAGCCATTCATCAGCCTCAGCTCTCTAAAATTAGATACTTGGGATCCAAATCAGCAGAACGTTTTCTACATGTGCATGGAATTCAGGGAAAGCTTTAGATGCAAAATTTAGTTATTCTTTTTCTTGTCTTTAGGACCATCATAATTTACTCAGCTTGTGAAAGTCTTTGAACATCTTGGAAGACAATGGAAAACTTCAGAAAAAAAAAATCATTTTTTTGAGAGCATTCAGTATCCAGATGCTTTTGAACTTCTTTCAACAATGAGCTTCCATAGTTAATATCTACTTACTTTTACTCTTTATCCAGAGTAATCTTCAGGAATAAGAAAATCAAACAAAACAAAACAAAAAACCCGTAAGCTGACATACTCCCTCAAATTCATTTATTTGCATTTCATTCACATAAATGCTTCATTCTCAGCCATTAGCACGTCCACTTGAAATATAGCTTTCTTGCTCTCTATTAATCCAAATTACCACTTTTACATGCTAGCTATTTAAAATCTTTAGAGATTCTAGGTTTTGGCAATCTTTGTCCAAAAACCATATTAGGAACACATAAGCAAGATAGATGCATATGCTAAGAAAAGCAGATTAAAACAAGACAGTTCTGTTTACACCAGTGTATAGCAGTATTTCAGACTGTCATTTTTGCTGATATTTATATCCACAATGATCTCTGCACGACTCATAGTTAACACACTGTGTCTTGATACCAGTTATCTTTTTATGCAAGTTTGAAGGTGACTTTTTAGCTTTCCCATGTGCAGAGCTACCTATAAAAATGTCTACCATTTTTTTTACATTTATGATAAATTTCACTGCATTTTCAGAAAAGAGATCTCATTTTTATTGCTGTTAGGTGAGCTACTTTTGAACATGGTCTTACTGCCTTCTAATAAAACTTTGTCTTCTTTTGCTACTTCTCCTTTCTGAGCTTTTTGGATTTTCAGGCACCAATAGAATATGTTTTTTGTTTCTACATTAATTTCTCATTTGAAAGAGGACATGAGAAAAAAAAGATATTTTAATTGGTTTGGTATTTAGTATCTGTAGAAGTCAGACAACAAATCTGTAAATACATATACAAAAATCTATAACTGTCTCTTGTGAAACCAGCAATTGAAAAAACTAAATGAATGAATGAAAAATATTTTTTCTAAGGCTTGTGAATAGTTGCAAACATGAAAGCATGCACAAAGCAGAAAAAAAATGCCTGTAATGCTACCTAGACCACAGATTCAACAAGGATTTAGTCACAAAGATTGATGAAATATTTGAGTTGTTGTCACTGCCAATGGATATAAAAAAACTGTTTAAAGTAGTAGCATTGAGATTTTCCCAGCTGTGCCTTTGTGCCTTCAGAGGTTTTCCTTGCTTTCTGTCTTCAAATTCACATTGCGTTTTCAAAAAGATGGTTGAACAATGCCCCATTTCTGCATTGTAGGGCAGAACAGCAATGTACTGTGGTACAATACAGATTTACTGTAAGGCATTATAAGATAACGGGGAACTTCTAATGAGCTCCATTTATCACTTTGAAGTGAAAAATTCACCCTCAGCACAGGGAGAGAAAATATTAAACACTTGCTATAATATTTAAAAAAAAAAAAAGAAGAAAACTCAATTGGTCTTGAACTCTTGTCTCTAGCAGTAAGAAGAATCAATTACATGTTCTACAGTCTACAGTTTAAATGCAGAACCACAAAAAAATACTCAGCTTGACTCCAAATGAGTTGGTATTTCTACACAGCACAATGTAGAGACAGTGTCTAGTACTCCTGGATATATGACACAGGAACCAGCTTTGGGGGTTTTTTTCTGCCAAAAGCTGCATACTATGTACAGATACACTCATAAGCTTCTACACATTTGCTGAGTTTGCTACAAGACTGACAAGTCAACAGCTACTTCATATTACCCCCAAAAGCCAAGAGTCAATACCAGGGCTGACATTGTTCATTATCATCAACATGGATCACACAAAGTAAACCATCAGCAAATGTGCAGATGATATCAAATTAGGGATGACACAAGAAAAGGCAGAGCTTAGTCCAGAAGAACCTTGATAAATTTGAAGACTAAACCAACAGAAAGTTCCTGACATTTGACAAAGAGTGTGAAGTACTATGCCCAAGGGTGCAATAACACCCTCCGTAGGCACAGACTGCGGGGCACCTGGCTGAGCAGCAGCCCTGCTGAAGGACCATAAGATTGGGGAGTACAGCTGGTACCTAGTGAGAGATGAACAAACACTGCACCCTCACCACAATTATTGCAAGCCACATAGTGGGCTACATTGGAAAAACTGGGAAAAGTTACTATCGTTCTTTACTTGATACTGGTGAAGCTGCACCTGGAGTATGGTGCCTTGTTTTGGGCCCCCATGTAAAGAGGGGTATGGAGAGGCTAGAGAAGATCCAGCCAAAGCGTCCCCAGAGGACAAGGGCCCTTGACCTATAAGGAGAGGTTGGGAGAATTGAACTTGTTTAGTTTGACTAAGACAGGGTAAAGATGTGATCTCCTAACAAAGCCACAACCCATTGAAAGGGAGTTACAAAGAAAAGGGAGCCAAACTCTTGCCAGACAACAAGTAGCAAAGGGTACAAGCTGCAGCTTGGAAGGTTTTATTGGATTTAGAGGAACAATTTTTTTTCCTAGGGGAATAGTTCATCATTTGAACAGGTGACACAGACATGTCATGGATCTCCATCGTTGGAGGTCTTCAAGACTCTGAAGGGTCTGAACTTCTTGTTTCAAATTTTTCACCTAAAAGAGTTGTCTTTTTCAAAAGGAAAACTAAGGTGAAAGTCAATCATTCCTTTTCCCAAGTAAAGAAAGAAATGCTGATAGCAGTTTTTTTAAGCTATCTATGTTTTGGAGCACAGATACGAAAATGATAGCAGGATGCATATTTTAAGAATATTTTTTAAAAAATATACCTGAATTAATCCATATTGTTAGCTTTTGCCAGACACAAAAGCCAGACACAAAAGAGATTTGGTAAGCTAAAAACTCAGGTGGTATTATCTGCAACAGAACAAGTACCATCTCAGATCTGTAGCTAACAAGCAGTTGTAGCTCCAGGACTGCTGTGGACAAGACTGGTCAGGACAAAGATCCATTTTATCTTTGTATACAGGCTATATCTGTATTAGCAAACAAAGCCAGGCTTAGGGTTGATCCTTCTCTCACAATCATCCTTGTGTTTTTTTGACCCATATCTGTTAACATTCTCCTATATACTGCTGGGGCTCTGGGCACCATTTCCAACACCCAGTATGAAACAGATTGTGCCAAGCCTGACTCCTGAGATGAACATCTTCGCATGAAATACACAAAGAAATGAATCATTCTGATTGAGAGCTGAATTTAATGGTCTGCAGTAAGTATGGCATGGGGCCACATATGAACAAGACAAGAAAATGTTGAAGAGCATAGATACGCTGTTCACAAATGAGCTGTGCTGGTTCGTGTGGAAAAGAAGATAATATATGAGCATATAGCTAAGGAAGTGAAGCATAAACACAAGGGACCGAAGTATCACAGAAATCTTCAAACTGGCATCCTGAGTTGAATTTGCAGTCTTAATTCAGTTTTTTTTTCTTTCTTATTCTGTCCTGGTTTCTTTTTACCTCCCTGCTGCAAAACTTTGAGATGTGAGGATATAAAATTCACAAAAGAAAAGCCCCCAGAAGCAGGAAATTAGCTTCCAAGAGTTAGAATCTATCCAGCACTATGAAGTTTTCTTAAAGACTGAAACAAGGAGAAAAGTCAGAACATGCTTTCACATTGCAGTCCTGTCCTAGACTGAGTTGGTTCCACTTATTTTTTCTATTTCCTGCATGAGCAGTGCCTTCCCTTCCTCCCACACTTGTGTATGAATCAGGTTGTCATATGTTGTTGATGCTGAAATCCATCTCAAGTTCACAACTACCTTCTTCTGCCCCTACCTCCTTACCAGCCTATCTAGCTTTGATCATATCAACGTTGCAGTACATAGGTCCCCAGTATATTGAAAAGCAAAAGTGTAAATTTAATGTTTTAAAACCTCTGTGGCCACTGGAAATTCTACTCCTGGTGTCAGTGAGACTGATATGTCCTCCTGAATAAGGCAGTCTGGCCAGATGATTCTAATAATCCTTTTCATAATCAATCCATTATAGTTTTCTAAAAGATAGTTTAAGCGGTCGCAGAATTTCCAGTTTGCTGCATCACATGGGCACTGCAAACGGAAAGTCTTACACTGATCGTGTAAAGATGTTTTTAATACTTGTTTATTAAGCCAACATAGTTTATAATTGATATTTACAAAGTATTTCCTTGGCAGAAATTACATCTAGATTGCCATGAGACACATAAAACAGGTTTCTGTCATGAACCATCCTTGGCTCTCTCTGCACATATTTAATCAGCAGACACACAGATTTAGGCTGGCCTGGCTTATAGCCACATAACATTGGAGTAGGGCCCAGTGTTGGAAACCAAACTTTCTGACCAAAGTCAGCTTGAGTGAGAAATCATTAGTTTGTGACTCCTGGCAGACTAATTGGTGTGTATGGAGCTCCATAATAATTTGTCTATATTGATCCTGTCTATGCTGTGTGAATTTCTTATCTAATATCTTGGGAATCCCTGTGTTGTGCTCTATTTAGCTGTGTAGGTGTGCTTGCTATTTGCTGCAGAGCTTTTGCAGTGATGGTTGTTCTTCATAGTTTCAGGCAATGGTATTGGGGAGCAAGAATAAATAGGGGCTCTAGGGACGATACACCTGTGATCAGCTGGCTCTATCAAAATTTCCAGGCAGCAGTACATATGAGAACTTCAACTGTTTGTCTAAGTTATGTGAGTTATTTTCATTGTGCAGTAAATCTTCAGTATCAGTGTTAAGTTTTGTAAGATCTGTAAGAAACCTCTTTATATCACTACCTTATTAATACTTCATTGTATGCAGTTGCATTGATTTGGACAACATCCTGGGGTGGCTGCATGGAAGACATTTGTAAATATTTACATAAATTACTGTATTTGCTTAATGAACACAAGTCAGGAAACGTAATCACCATCATAATTTTATACCATTCTCCTTAGCATGGCAGAGACAACTGTTTCTCCATCAAAGGAGAAATACTGAGCATAAGAAGGAGATACAGGTACTTAAGCCAGAAACAAAGCTGGTAGTTAGGAGTGCTGTTGTGAAAGGGTCTGTAAGGAACTGTGGCAGTTTTAGAGACATGCTAAAAAATAGAAAGAACGAGGAGGCTTTCAACTACCCCCAGTGATTTCTAACACATGCCACGTAAAGACTGTACTGAATAACGAGAGATAGACAGTGATTTAGAGGCCAGATGTTTTTATGAATGAGCTTGATCATGTCACAGCAGTTGAAGAACATAACTTCTGTGACTCCGCTGAAATGTGGAAAATAAAGAAGAGAGAGGAGAGACTGAGGGGAAGGAGGATATCTTAATAGAGATTTATATTGTCACAAGTTGTAGCAATATTGAAATAAAAAGCAGAAGCAGATTCTTTGACCCTAAATAAAAGGCACAGCAAGTGGGAAAGGAAGCAAAGTAATTCATGCAAGAAAAATAGCTAGCATTGTTAGAAATAAGTTTAGGCAGGCGTGTTAATCTATAGAGCACTTCTGCTTAATTTTCAAAGCAAAACCTACCTAGCACCATAATAATTTATCTGGCTTTGTAGCATCACAGAGTCATACAATCATTCAGGCTGGAAGGGAACTCACAAAGCCTCTACTGCAATCTCCTGCTCAAAACAGGGTCTACACCAAGTTCAGACTGGGTTTCTGAGGACTTTGGCCAAGCAGGTCTGTAAAACCTGCAAGGGAAGGGGTTATGAAATCTCTCGGTAACCTGCTCCAATTTTTCATACTGAATTTTTTTCCTCCCAGCATGCACCTCGGTAGACACCCTGGCTCCATCTTCTCAGTAACTTCCATGCAGGTGTTGCAAGGCTGCTGTCAGGTTCCCTCAAGGCCACCTCTGCTCCAGGCTTGTACAAGCCCAGCTCCCTCAGTCTCTCCTCTCAGGACAAGTGCTCCAGCTCCCTGAGCATGTTGGTGCTCTCCACTGACCTCACTCCAGTTTATCCTGGAGTCTCTCCTGGACAGAGTATAACTAAGAGAATAGCTGTCTAACATGTGCTGAGTAAAGGAGAACAATCCTTTCCCTATTAGCGCAGCCCAGAACGATATTGTCTGTCACTGGTGCCAGGGCTCACCGGCAGCTCAGCTCAGATCACTACCCACAAACTTGATGAGGGTTTATCCCACCTCCTCCTGTTCACTAACAAAGGTATTATACAAAGCAGGTCCCAGGATAGCATCCTGAGGTGCTTCACCTGTTTCAGTCATTCAGGTAAAGCACAATACATTGACCACTACTGCATGGGCTCGACAGCTCAGCCAGTTTCTCACTCAGCTGGTAGTCTCCCAGTCTAGACAGTGATACGTGTTCAGGTGCTTGACTTGCACACGTGAGAATTGATGTTTAATGCACCTGTCAGAGAGCATCTGATGAGCAACGAGCAGTGCACCTCATGCTAAGAACAGTTAGTGCTAAATGTAAAGACTCAACAGGGAGTTGTAGATTTTGAGGCAGATGTGAGTAAAGTAAGCCTCTTCACTGATCCTAATGATTTCATGGGAGTTTTGATTGCCCACAGAAGGCCATAAATTAGCCCAAACCAAAGCACCTTGATCTTTTTAAGTAACTATGAGAAGCTGTCAGTCACTGCAGTCCATCTATGGGGCTTCTTAGTCATAAAATGGTAAATGGCCAAATATATCTGTTCTTTTATAATTAGTTCCAGTATTTTTCATGTCAATATTGACATGCAAATGGAAGTGAATGCTATTGCAAGTTCTACTACATTTGAAAACTAAGTGAATATACCTTGGATGGCATGGCACATCATGGGAGCCACTCTAACTGAAGAGGCTGTTAGGGGAAATGTTACTGCATGCAGTCAAGATGTGCTGTTGCTGAGCTCTGCCCGAAAATACGACTGCATCTGTCAAGTGGAGCTGAGAGAAAGTCCCCAAAGCCAGCACAGACATTTTCTTCCTTCAAATCTTTCCCATGACGTCTTCATTTCACTATATGACTCTAAATGTAAGAGGGGAAATAAAAAAAGTCTCTGGTCTTATATACTCAGTCTTAGACCCCTACTTCATAATTGACTTCACTTGGTTAGAATGACATTTAAAGTGTTTGAATCAAAGCCTATATTACACTACTTATCTGTAGAGTTTCTGGGAGCAGAAACATCCTAAAGACAGAAATGGTTTAAATCTATCTCAGATTTACCTCTGCTGATATTACTATAGGTACACCAGCCATTGAAGGCTGGCTAGGAGTTTGGCTAGGAGTTTCCTACCTGTAATATTTTGCATTCCTTTTTTATCATTTAGATGTGCTTGTCTAAGTGAAAAGCACGATACGCAGCAAAATGTTCCCATTGCTTTTTCTCTCAACTTCAATCTTTGAAAATACAAAATAAGGAAATCTTTCTTAGTTTTCCTTTTTCTCCTGCACATGAAGTTAATATTCACAAAATTGAGTCACACAGTATACAAGTCACTAAGATAGTCCAAGGATGCAAAGTACTTCCTAAAGCAAGTAGAGCATCTCAGAGTCTTGTGAAGTTGTAGGAATTTATAATATCACTTTGAGTTAGTGTATTTAGTGTTTTTTCAAATAATTTTTAGGATCACAGCTTAGCTATGTGATGTTTCATATAATCTGTAAACATGTGTTTGAAAGAAAATTATTCCAACATGGCTCCATCCTAAGGACTCTGGCATGCAGGAAGTGAAATGGTGCATTTTGGTGAAAAACTCATGAATATTTAAACACTGTGGAAAAAATATGTTATAAAAATCAAACTTTAAATTGTATTAATGAATTAAGGGACATAAGTATGAATTGTTTCAGATAATATTTATTCTAAAAATATAAGCCTCTGGATACTCTGTATTTGAACTTAATTTGAATACTTCCACAGTGCTGACTTTTTCATTCAGTCTTTCTCAGCTCTTCAGATTTGCAGAAATAATTGTTGAGGACTTGTACCTACTCCTTCTAATCCAGTAAAAATAAAAATGATGCATGAATTGGTGAATCTTTGTCCTTGTGAAGATGGGATTTTCATATTTACTATTGAATTTCATTTGTTTCCAACCTGATTATGTACACTTTTGGAAAGACTTGTATTTTGTTTCATATTGTAAGTTAAGAGTCTAGGACCCCTATTAAACCAAGTACTACTGTTTTAAATAGAATTCAGATAAAAATACACGTTATATAAATGCACATTAAGAAGAGAAAACCTACAATAAATTATAAATAACAGTGGAATTAATGAATGAAAAATCAAACTGGGAAAATTCAACAAAATTTCACTTTTGAATCAAAATCCTAACGCAGTGCTATTCTGGACAGATATATTTTAGGCTAACTGCATTTCGTTCACCTTAATTACAACCCTCATACTTCTGTTATGGCTAAAAATATAGAGAACAGATCAATGTTATACTATGAAACAGATAAGGTATCTTATCAGAGGCAGGAACTATTTAAATTCACTAGCCTTTATCTGTGCTATTAATTTTTGTCTTAATTAATGATCTGCTAAAAATACTACATAGTTCTTTTATGGTAATGATGCTAATTTGTATTCAGTGTCCTTTTGTAGTAGAAGATACTTTTTGCTTTTTCCAGCAGTTGCAGTAAAGCATACAAACGAAAATACTGTGTCTTTATCTGAACATATGGGAGAAATGACATAGCTGCATTTCTCAGGACTGTATTTGGTGTGCTGGAAGTTACATTATACTTGATTTATTAGTTGCATTAAATAAGTGGCCATTAAAAGGTCAGATCCCTAAATGCAGTACTTTGGCATTGAGGACAGCGCAGCTAGTTTGACCTACCTTAGCTAGGGACCTGGCCCGTGGCTTAGAAGGCAGAATACTCCAGGGACCTCCATTTATTCAAGGTTATGAGTAGAGGTCAAATTCACCTTTAAAAGACAAAACCATGTAGAAGGGGAACGGCTGAGTAGAAAGGGGGAGAGGAAATTTAAACGATGAGCCAGATGTGTATAAGCATTTGCAACTTAATAATGCAGACATGTACTCAATGGGATTTTAAAAGCATCAGGAACCAAGAATTCAGTGTTCAAACTATCATCTAAGCACCTACCCATATCTTGAGCTATTTCCTTATTTAAATTCAGTCATTGAGATAAACTGTATATAATTGAGCCAGTTGCGTACATCGTTGAACATTGAACATTTACAAGGGTATTGGAGTGGTCAAGCTACTCTAAACATGCGTCAGGGAAAAAAATTATGGTAAAGCTAAAGCAGATATACACACTGGTAAAGTAATGGTACCGCTTCAGCAACACAACTGGGAAAAAGAATTCCCTTAGAAAGGGAGTGTTCTTTCCTTTTTAGTGGTCACTCAAAGTAATGCTTTGTTGCTGTTGTTGTTGTTGTTGTTTTAAAATATGTTATTGTTCTTGATATGCATTAACTATTGTACATAGATCTAAGACAATTAACAGAAGTCTGACTGTAAATTCAGGAGCAAAAAGGTCAAATCAATTATTTCTCAGAAATAGCTTATGACTAGCTCATGTTTACCATGACTTTTTTTTTATTGACACAAGCACTTCATCAATGATAAACAGTTTTGTCAAATAATTTCAAGGAGATATCATAACTGACAATTTCTGCTACCAAATTTACATCTTAATGAACTTTCTGATGATGTAGCCCAGTGCTATTCCAGTGCCTTACTGGAAGTGACATATTTTATGTTTACAGCTCAGCTCTGTCCTGTAAAACACTGTGGGGAAGGAACGGGCTGCAAGAGACAGCAGCTAGGCTCAGAAAACAAAAAGCTGAGGGCAGAAAAACACAGCTGACCTCTCAGCTTTTAAATCAGGGGCTTAATAAAAGTGCCTGGCAGGTGCCTCCAGGGTTTGTCCCTCCCCTTGGCACCCAGCCTGCCTGTTCCCCTGGCGGGCAGGGGGCTCCGGGGACAGCTGGCTGTCCAGGCACCAAAGACAAGACTGAATCCTGCCTTCTTCAGTGAAACTGCTCAGAGGCTGACCACAGCTCACTACTCCAATCTCTTCTTTCAATCCTGCATCTTTTGCAGACCAGACTCCCTTGCATGGCCCAGTCATGCAACTCAGCTTGACAGTAACTCTGTTGCCTGGTGCCTTTACTCAGGGCATCACTGTAGCAGTGTTAGCTTCTCGCTGCTTATCAGTCATACTACCAAGCTCCTACTTACTCTCTCTGGTTTTAGGCCATCATATCACTGCTTTTAACGTCTTCTGTCCACATGTGAAAGAAGAGAGCCAGAGGAGGCACATGCATGAACATCCTTCTCAAAGCAGTGCGCAGAAGCACAGTTAGACTTTGCTTCTGATTCCCTGTGTCTGTGAAGGCAAAATGGGTCAGGATCAGACACACACACTCTCTGGCAACTGCCTCTGCTCTGCTTCTTCCAGCATCACCCAGAAGATTAAGGGCAGGAGTTTTCCCTGAGTAAATAATTTAAGAGCTGTGACTGACAATTATAGGAAAGTAGGGAAAAAAATACCTGGACAGCAGGTATAAGCTGGTGATAAACAACTCAAATGGTATTTTACCAGAGTATTCATTCTAATGTGAAGCTTCTTATACAGTTTCTCTTTCTGTGCATTTCTTCCCTCATCTCCCCTTTTAACATATTTCTTCCTTGGCTTCAGAAGCAGTCTGTGTTGCAGGACTAGAGGCGCCTCCATAGCTAAAAGGGGTGGACTGGAGTATACAGTAATGTGGAAGAGCTTGCTAAAATAGGCTGCAGGCTAGTCTAGGAGGCTCAAGAGGCAGCTGCTGCCTCCAACAAAACGATTAGCAGATATTGTACTATAAGCACTACAGTGCAGCAAAAGCTTTTTTTTCCTAGAAGCGTGACATTGAGATGAGAAGGTAAGCAAGACTGGGCCTCCTTTCTAAAAACGAAAGGATCAGTCAAAGGTGTGCAAGAAAATTACTTAGAGACATTATCAATCTGATAACTTCAGAAATCTTGCTATATTAGAGAAAATTTGCATTTGAAACTTAGCATGAAATGAAAAGCCAGACTAGGTTTTGTGGTGTGTTTGAAGACCCGCCCCTTGCAGACTTGTTCCTGGCCAGACTAGCAAGCTCCTTGCTCCGTGCGCTCTGCAGACACCTTCTTAAACATTTGTCTTTCATCAGACAAATGGCTGCCAAACCAGTCCAGAAAGTGGAGCTGCAGGCTCCATTTGACAGCAGGACACTCAAAGCCTCAATGTGCATCAGGGAGCTGAAGCCTCCTTAACTGCTGTAATACCAGTTAGCTTGTAAGAAAGAAAAGCTCTTTTCTTACACAGTGACATGCAGAAAGGATGTCTCAATTCACACACATATATCTGGATGAGAGCATAACTTTCTGAATTTTTCTCAGTCTTAGTATTCCACTAAACACGTTATATTTTGCATTAAAGGAACACACAAGACTTGCATAAAACTCAAGTTATTATCAGCTTGTATTAGTATAATCTGATGCTGAACAAAATACAGAATGAAAATCCAGTGCATAGTCTTTGGCTATTCCATGTTCAGTTATTTTGATTTAATTTCTGAGGAGTTGAACAATATCACCTGCTTTTGCCAAGGGAAATTAATTTATTTGCTTAATTTTCATTGCTGCATTTACCCTGCGTTTATTGTGTTCAGTAAACTTGATCCGACATTGGTGTATGTTGACATAGCTCCAGGTATTTTCAAGAAAAGTGTTTTTTCATGTCCATGTGATAGATATTTGTGTGCAAGGCAGAAACATGGGGCTTTCTTAGCACTCTCAGCAGAAATGCTAAACAGTGGAATGGCACAGAAATTTCATTCTGCTCATTCTCGATTTGTGCAAGGTGATGCATCACCCCTGGGAACTGGAAGAGTTTGCTGCCGAGGGCAGTCAGCTTACATGGGGAAATTTGGATGACCCATGGCAGCTGGAGAACGAGCTTCAGGGTTTATACAAGGGCTCGTGGCCCAGACCACTTGCAGGAGTCATTCAGACTGCTGTTACCGGTGTTGCAGGGAGCCTCCCTTCTATTTTATGGCTAAATAAGGTGGCTTCTGCTGCCATCAGGAGAGGGAGCAGCAATTAGCTAACAAGCAGCTTTCCAGGATGGGCTTACCTGACCATTTGAGTTACTACTGAGACAAAAGAGAGGAGGGGGAAGACGGAGGGGATTTTTTTCCTACAGCACACTATAAGCGTGAGCATTTACCTCCCAAAAAAAAGAGACAAGCAAAGTGTTTTAACTCCAAAACAGGTAGCACAGGCAATATGCAATAAAATCACAAACAGGTGAGCAGGATGACGCGGCAGGGGAATGGTCAAGGAGAGGACAGCACTCTGTCCCTCTCCATTCCAGCCATTCTCCTGGGGTCACTCCCGTCCCTGAGGTCGGCTTTAGCTTGCAGCACGCAGCTATCTCAGTGAGACACTCATTTCTCCTCTGCAAACACCATTTATCTTCAGCTTCAAGCAGGGCATCATAACTGGATGTCATCTGAGACTTCTCTGGAATAAGAATTCCTTGTGCCATGTGCATTGAACTTTTTTTTTAACCAATGCTCTGTACTTGTCCTGCATAGAGCAAATTAATTTACATTGATTCCCAATGAAGTAAGAAGTCAGTATGAAACAAAGGCTGGAAATATCTGAGATATTCTCTCAGAAAAATACCCTGAGTCTGAAATATTCTCACTTGCTATGTCCCAGGCAGAGCAACCAAACCAAACCAAGTGATTTATTCTTCTCAGCAAGTGTATTCCAGGAACCTTGCTATGGCCTAGCATACACTACGTTACAGCAGCATATTAGTATTATGGCAAAGAATTCAACCTTTTTTTTTTTTTACTAATTTGTGCTCATATATAAACCACACACATTGCAACATGTTTACATGACACCTCACAACAATTTGTAGATTAATCCTGTGCACAGTAACTTGTGTGCCAGTCATAGCTAGATGGTTTAAAATCAGTAGTGCATATTCTATGCTACAGCACCATCTACAGTAAGGACTGAGATATTTTGTGATAACATTTGTATTTTATCAGATGTTAAATCTCACAATAGGCTTGAATTTACATTTGTCTGTGGATTTATGTTATTCCCAACAACCTTCATTTGTAGTACTGAAACTGCTTATTTTCTGATTAGTGGATAAGAACTTTTGCTAGCTTTTCCTCGTTCTAAGTCTGCTTCTCTTGTTTATCTTTTATATGCTAAATTTTCTACTTTTTAATTGGGCAATATTGTAGTCTGTGGTAACTCTTTCTAATTGTGTAAAACCTAGGAAGTGTTTAGGTTACATCAGACATTACAAAAGAAACAGAGATCTGCAATTTAAATCCTGAATTATGTCACACATATTATGTTTCAAGCCCAGGTCTCCCTGCTTTCTCCCTATGTCACGATAGGTAGGTATTTGCTGCCAGACAAACTAGCTGTCTCTCTGTGCTTGGATCTTGGTCCACTTGTCATCCACGTACATGTTCACTTCCAAGTTGTTGCTTAAAAGAACTGATCAGCTTCATACGAGTGCAATCCCCAGGTGCTTTTTCTTGTTCATTATTCTGAGAAGGAGAACAGAAAAAAAGAATGGTTTTCTTCCATACCATTCAAGTTTCTGGAAATATCTTCTCTCTAGAGGGCACTATCATACAAAATATCTTTCTGTCTGGTTGACCATATTTATCCCCCCACTTCCCTCAAACCTTTGTAATGACATAACAACACTGTATTCCTCATTGTATACATTTAAATTTAGAATTTCTGCTAAATGTGCAAATTCTGCTGAAAGTGTCTGTAGTTTAGTAGGGCACTTTTAGTTGCCCATTACTTATAATCGCTTCCTTTATTTTTCTTTTTCTCTAAATTTTACCTAAGGTATAACAAATAATCTCCCTAAATGTTAGTAATTTTTTTGTTACTGATCTATACCCATTTACACTGTGGAATCCAGGGAATCTACTTTCCCTCCCAAATGCTCCAAACTTTAAGATTATATTAGGTGACCAAAAGAAACTTATTCTAAACCTGCAATTCTTTATTGCTTACTTTCAAAGTGGCAGAAAAGGTAACACTTGTGCAAATCAGACGAGACATTGGAGTGCATAAGATAAAGTGCCTTTTTTTCTTTTTCCTGTACTATTATTACCCCTTTAATTCTACTCTGGAAAGAAAAAGTTGTTGCAGGTTAAAAAAAGGTAGGACAAGGCAGGAAGCAGGAGGTATGGGAAATCCCAGGGCAGGAGTTTATAAATATCTCCCTTGTGTCCCTCAGTAAAACACCTGCACCCAATTCTTATTAACAGTGCTGGCAAATTATTTTTCTTCTGACAATTTAGCATAGTCTTAGATGATTCATTTCATACTTTCTCCTGTGACAGCACAGGAGTTTGACTGAAGAAACAGGTGGAACTGGAATTACAATCTTATTTCATTTAAGAGAGGAGCTCTATGTATGGAAAGACTCTATTGTAAGTTGGAATAATGGCTCCTTGCAAGCAGACTTCACAGTTAATAACTTTACCTCCTGAGTGTCAGAGAAGTATTGGCAGAGCTAATGAGAAGCTGCTGTAAGAGCTGTACTGGTGGCCTAATGCAGATTCATAAGTGGAATAATTCCTGAAGGTATGTGTAATGTAACACACATCTGAAACGATAAAGCAGCTGCTCCAAGGTTTGCTCCATTTTTGCAATAACCTTAGCAGAAAGCCCGAGGGTTCATGAATTAAGAAGCCAGCTAACATTTTCTGTAAACTGTGCAGAGCAACAGGGACATCTAAAATTTCCCAAAATGTCTACAATTTGTAATTACAAGTGAATGAATGTGGTGTTTATTTAACTTTTTCGGGTTTTTTGGTTTTTTTTTAAACAAATGCTGAATCAGTTTCAATACTTTTCTCGATCATAAAGTCTTCCTGAGAGTACTATTTTGTCTTTGTATCTCTTCCAGATCTAAAGAAATGGTAGCCTTTTGTACGCTAAGAGTGAGAGGAGTTTATTATACATAGTCTATTCCCTTCAAGTCATCAGGTTTGAGACTATTGAAAAGCGTTAGACTGTCTGGTCTGATTTCCCATGTCTGACACACCATTCATTTTTTTGCAATTATCCTTGCATTAGATCTTATGATTGCTGATAAGTCCCATGATTTATGCTTAAACAAAATTTAAGCAAGTTTTTCTGATGTTCACAGCTGGACATCATATAAGAAAACAACAAGGACTCTATGCATGACTGGATTAAGCCATCGGTCTGTCCTAATCTCAGATGGTGCTGCCCTTTCTGTTTTTACACTCCATGGTTGCTGCCATATTCCTATGTAAATTGCCTTCAGTTCTTCCCCTGTCTCTAAATGTGGATGAGATGTCACTTTAGCTTGATTTCCATTTAATACCTCATTTGTAACATGACTCTGCCTCTCCGGCTGGGAATCAGTCATGATTTGGAGACAGTGGGAAAGGAAGTATCCATCACTTGGTGGGTAGTCAGCACCAGCTGTAGTGCCTC
This sequence comes from Phalacrocorax aristotelis, assembly GCF_949628215.1. Lineage (NCBI taxonomy): Eukaryota > Metazoa > Chordata > Aves > Suliformes > Phalacrocoracidae > Phalacrocorax > Phalacrocorax aristotelis. Next base: position 21,167,511 of record NC_134278.1, on the reverse strand, counting down.
TTGTTTTTAATGCAAATTCTCTGGCTTCAGGTTTCACTAGCTGCTTCTTGTTGCTTTTCTCTGCAGCATATATATTTCTTCCTCATGGGGATATTAAGGTTCTGTTACAAAGTCATGTGTCAGACTTTTTTTTTTTATTAAATAAACTGTAGTTTTTAATAATCACTAAGTTATTTTCTTTAGCCCTCAACTGATATTTGTGACTCTTTTTCCACCTCTCCAAATTTTTTGGTGTTTTTTAAATACTGGATGTGCTGAGTATAGATAGAAAGTAATTTCACTTCTGCTATTCACTGTTCTCCTATTAAATTTTAACCAGGATCACATCATCTATTTTTGAAACAGTGGTATCTTGAAAGCTTCTGTTGAATTACTTCTCCTCAAGACCTTTCTGAGATGCTGTTTTGCAGAACAGAATCCTTTCTTCATTAGGAACATATTGCATATTGAGATAATGTCATAATTTTTAATGAAAAAAACATTATACAGAGTTTAATTTTATTAAAACTTTCTTTCTGTTCTACCAGTTATAAGAAGTCTGGGCTCATAATACCTCCAGAGAGGCACAAGACTTGTGACTCCTGTTGAATGTGGAACTCAAAGGAAACTGGTTGCTGAAAGTCATAGCCGTGGGATCTCTCTCAGTACCATCTGGACCCTGGCCCTGGCCCAGATACTTTCATGCCATTGAAAATCTTTCTGCATGCCAATTTCTGTATCAACAGCTCTATAGGCTTGTGGTCCTCATTTTACATATAATACCTACTTGTATGAACAAATCAGCCCAGTTCCTTTTGATGAGTGATGAGCTGGAGTCTGTTCATTGACTTCCAAGAGTTTTGAATCATGACTTGCAATTTGCAACAAAGATAATTGAATTTCCCTTACATACAAGTGCTTGCAACTCCTTTTCATCACTGTTCACTGTTGTAATGACTAAACATTACCAGCCATAAATATAAGCAGCCCTTTAACATGTTCCTGCAATTCCAAAAGCCAATTGTTTCCAGACTTTGAACAAAACTTCCCAACATGTGTCAAAGCTGCATTCTCATTTTGGTTTAGTAAATGCACAGATTCCATGCACGCATTTTGTTGTTTCAATCTTCTTCCACCATATCTGTTATAGCATCATTCGTAATGTTTCTCACAGTTTTGAAGTATTGTATTTAGCTGAGGAAGTTACTGGTTTCATCACCCCCTCACAGCCTTTCCCAGTAGAATGTGTTCACCAGCAACCATATCGTGGATTAGACCAGCATGAGAGTTTTGGACACAGATAGCCAGTTCATGGGTCAACAGGTCTTTGGAAATGACATAAACATTAAGACATATAGAAAAATAAAATTTTCTAAGATTTAAGCCAAAATTGTCAACAAGAAAAACAAACATTACCGAGAAGGAGAGTATCAGCTTTTTGGAATGCTGCCAGAGGCCTTGGTGATGAAAAATATACGGGCAGCGTTGTTCACATCTCAAAACAAGAAGATGATGTGGGGTAAGAAACCCTGGCAACATCCCACCTGATGCTCTTTTACCTTATTTTCATCTCCTAAAGGTTTCATATTTTAATTCAAAGACGAATTATTATTTTTATCACTAAAAGTTCATTTTATTGACCAACATGCAACAATAAATATGTGAAGATGTCCATCCAAGAAAAGGACTCAGACTTCTCTAACCAAGTAAGTTTTGGGGTTGGGACAGGTAATTAAGTGTATGCATGTGTGGGGTTGTACAAAGGAATTACTTAAGTTACATAGTCAAGCACTTAGAGACAAAAATAATGCAAAACACTCCTTTTGAGTTTTTAATCAGTTTTATTTCAGGTGCTAAACAATCAGTTGTGAGAACTTGAAATCAGTGGTGAACAAATCTATTGATTCTTATTTCAGTGTAGAAAACCATATTCAGTTTGTTTTCTATCAGATACTTTTGTGATAATGCTCATCTGTTGTGCATGGGTCCTAAAGTTTTCCTTTTCCTCAGTGGCTTCTCCACTATTGGCAAAACATACAGATTTATACGAAGGAGAGAAGAGGTTTCAAAGTAAAATAAGCAGGGGTACCACTGATAAGAGACTGAGGCAGGGGAAATGGAAGGGGTCTGTGAGCACTGTGAAAAGGGCTTTGACACCACAACTGCAGAGACCAGCCTCAGTTATCCTACCACCTGAGGTACAGACTTGCTAATGTAGAAAAGCAAGTGAAGGGCAGCCTGCTAAATTTTGCTGAATGCTGTGATGAGCAAGGAAACCAGGGATGGTGCTGTACTTTAACACAGGCCAGAGAATTACTGAAAATCACAGTAACATGGTGGCAGTGGCTCAGTTTTTCAAGGACTGCTGCAAATATTGTGCTCAGGCATGGCTCTAACCTTAAAGTGCCCTGAAGCTAGGGCTGTATTACCTTATTTTCAGGGTGGTGCCATGGGCTTCTACTGTTCCCTATTCCCTGATGACAGGCTTAGCTGCATTGGGAGCCCATGACCTGCCCCTGCTCTGCTACGTGACCTGCTGGTTGCTGCTGCTCCATCCCATGACCAGTGCCTTGGGTTTCACACCATGTGGAAGAAGGAACTTGAAAGGTGTGTTTTGTTCCCCCAGCTGATGAACATTTTGATGTTACTTCTCTATGTATGATATGATGCAACGTGTATATTTCTGTATAAATTACTTTTTGTGTTTTCTCACCTGTTATTGTCGCAAGAAGAAACACCAGGCAACACCAGGCTAACACCAGGCTAAACTCATTTTTTTAAGTGCTCCAAGCAAGGGATGAGCTGTATCAGAAAAAGCGTTGCCCGGACACAAACACACAGACAGACACACAAAGAGTCACCAAGCCAGTGAGTCATCACAGCCCAAGCTGGGGTAAGATGGCACTTGCCCCAGCTGTCTCAGCATTGGGCTCTGGACAGCAGCACAGCTCCAACACAGCAGTCCCACCCCTGGTCCTCTGCTTCCATAATGACTTCAAAGTCTACTACAATGCTTCCCCCAGTCTCTGTTACTGGGCAGGGGTGTACAGCCAGATGGTGGCACAAGCTGTTAGTCAGATGGGACCATGATGAAATTAAGGTATGCCTTTCTAGCAGTTTCAGGTATAGCTATATATATGCCGTTATAATTGAATTGAACAAAGAGTAAATCATCATTGTCTTCCAATACAGTTATGATTAATAACTGTCTCATCGTAACTCATAAATCTCATCTTTATAATAAAGTATTACTTTGGTGTATTTGAAGATATGTCATTGTATTTCTGCCATAATATTTTCTCTCATTAATATGGATTTTCACAAAAACACCTTAGTGTTTACTGCTTGAGCCCTAACTTCTGCTGAGCAACAGCACTGGACAGACTGTTAAGCTTGGTGTGACTTCAAGACTTGAGGTCAGATAGGAGTGGACTCGTTTTACCTTGCAAGTTGTGTAAATAGATTGTATTCCCAGTATAGTGTTTATACCTTATTTTATTCTGAAATTGTTTAGTTTTAGCTGACAGTCACTGGACATTTTTATGCCTTTGTTTGCAGGATTAGTGATCCATATACTCTCAGAAATCACTTTCCCATGTAGATACTTATAGACTTTGATTCAGTTACTTCCTAGACTTAGATTAGAGATTGATATCAGCTGCCCTACCATTGCAGTACGTTATAAATTTATGTCCAGTTCTTTATCCACCACGATCAGGCTAATTCCCTTTGTAAGTTAGTAATGTCCAGATCATATTCCCCAACGTGTTAGTCTCTAGAATACAGCCTCAAATTTGCTGCATTAAAATACATATTATTCAAATGTGCTCAGCTGGCTGCCCAATCAAGTTTTTTTGTTCTGGAAAACTTATTTCCTTTACTATTATTTTTAACTCTGGCAATTTTTTTTATTATATACAACTATGCCAGCAAGGTTTTATATTGCTGATAGTTTTCTTCAGGGTAGTAAAAGGCCAGTAATATATTATTGAAGAATCCCACTTGAAATGTGCCTACCGGATAATGATTAACCATCTACCCTTATCTTTTAAGGATCTGTAAGATAATTATTTTAGTGTAGACTTGAAATTACAGTGTTAAACTATTTTATCCAACTACTATGCAATGCTACATCAACTGATTTCTAGTAGTCTAAACATATTCCATTAAACCCTTCATAAGTAAAATCTGTAATCAAACAATGAAAATTTTATTTACCTGGGATGATCTAATAGCTGTACAGAAATATTGAGTGGTATTAATTACTTTACAATCCTTTAATACTTTCTGAAGCATCATGCATCAACAATTTCATAAGAACTGCATAAATACAGATAGAAAACGCAGGGAGTGGAGATCATGTCAAGATATGTCAACTGTTTTAATGAATATTTTTCTACTTGCTTAATTTCATTAAAAGGCAATGTAAAGAGGAAGACACAATTTGGAGGAATATGGTTTAGAGGAACTGCAGTTCCTAGGAAGTATAGAGTGGGGGTTATCCAGTCCGACCAAGTCAACATGAGTTTTAGTTTTGCAAAGACAGTCCTTTTTCATTCCTGAAAATCTTGTCATAGCAAAATATTCACTCATTATTTGTTCAGGATTTCTAGACATCTCTCAGCCCAGCAGGAGTTCTGGCCATAATGTCTGTAGATGAGATATGCCCGCTGGGAAACCTCAGACCGTCATCACAGGATCAAAATGTCCAGTTTAAGACATCTGATCCTGATCTTCTGAACACGTATCACATCAAAATATCTGAACATGCTAGAATTACTAGAGATTAAAAAAATGGTACAGTATATGTAGAGTATGTCTCATGCTTCCTGGACATGTTTGACTCTCTGATGTGCAATACATAGCACACTCACACATACTTCTTGGCAGGAAATTTAAGCAGAACTTTGGACTTCCTGTTGTCAGCCATGTGGTCTGAATATTCCTTTGTGGGCAAGCATTGTATAAAAACATTACGAGAAGATTTTGCTTGCAAATTCCCAGGAGGCAGTTGCAATATGATACACTCCAGTGATCCTGGACAAAAGAACAGATCTTGAGAGCCATGACTTGTCAATTCAAGAGAGCAGCCCTGAAGCTTTAATTTGGATCAGCAAATTACCAGACACCCCATTCTCTGTGGACAGAAAGATCACAATTTCATTTTCACATAAGAGACATGCTAATGAAATATACTCATGATACAAAGGTAGAAACCATAACACAAAGCCAATGTGACTAACTGAGACACCTAATTTTGGTGCAAATGGATCTGAATATTGGGTATACAGCACCAGTAGGGAAACACAATCCACTCTTCTGAAGGGACATGCTTAAATTCTCTCTGCCGTCAGCTGAGAAAGAGCTGTAGCTTTGAAGGCTTCTAGAGAGCTATAAAGTAAAATTACACTAAGATGCTTACCTCTCTTACTGAACTGATTGATAATACCTACATTGACTGGCAACCCAAACAGATGGTCTCAATTAAAGGACACAGCAAAGTGGTCAGCACAGGACAGCCGGCTGTGAAACTCTTCTCTTCCAGGGTTTCAGCCCACTCTTCCGAAGAAGTGCCCTAACCACTAGCTTTTGGGGTTCTTTTCATTCCTTTTAATAGTCATGGAGCCAAAAGTGCAGGAGTTGAAAGTGGTGAGACATGGAGAGCAGAGAAGAGGGAGTCCAACTCTCATTTGCAGGGGAAAGACTTGCTCTGTCACACTAACAGAGGTCTGTCATGCAGGATGGAAAATAAAAGGTACTTGTGGGTGAGAAAAGAAATATTTTTAATTATTAATATTGAATAAGAAACAAATCAGTGCTGACAGTGGCCCATGCTGTAGAAGACATTCGTGTCCTCAGAAGTTAAAATCACTGAAGTCCATATAGCAGAGCAAAGCAGTGCTGCAGTGTTTGAAAGGCACCTGTCAGACAAACTGTCAGTTATTCCATTAATTTTATTCAACGTCTATAGAAAGCCGGATGACTTTATTGAGAAAGTGAGATATCTTTCAATTAATTTATACTGCTGTTAGCAAAATCCTCTGGGGATTAGTCCTGAAAATGAGTTATATGAAGAAGTTCTATAAAGAAGGTATATGAAAACTCAAGCAAATTTAGCGTTTAATTACCACTCATAACATAATGTTTCAAGGAGGTGAAATTATATTGCTTGCTGTCGTAGTGCAAGGCTTTGTTCTTGCCCTCAGCACAGGTGTAAAATCAACGTAATTCTTGATAAGTACAAAGAGTTGTTAAAACCCTCAGGTCACAGCTACTCTTTTCTGCTCTACTCCTTTTAGATCACTTAATTTCCATATTTTGCACTTCTGATTCTGTTTCTGTAACAAAGAGTGAGGAAAATGAGCTTGTGACATAAGCATGAGGTCTGCAATGAGAACAAATCCCTAGGCAGCATTCAGTGATGCCACACAGAGCATACATAAAAGCATAGCCTCGAAAAAGAACTTTAGTACATCAGCTTATTATCAGTACTACGTAGATCTAAGTCATTGCCTGGTTTATCCACATACATACAAAAATCCTAGAGCCTAAAATATTTCATGTGATACCAGTTTGCCTAAAAACACATCCAGTAACCTTCTAAAAGCAGTGGCATTACAGTTGATGCCTGACTGAACTAAACAAAACATCAAGTATATTACGAGTCCTTTGGCTGAACTTTTTCAGTAGAAAATGGTGACTCACTCAAATTGAAACTTTGTAAAGGAATGTCCAGCTCTAGCGAGATGTTCTCCTGGTGGGGAATCTGATGTCCAGGGCAGCACCTCTGTGCTAGGAAGCTTGATCCTGAAACAGCAGCTGGGACACTCGCTGGGTCTCAGGACACAGGAGGCGAAAGACATGTTAATAGAGTAGTGCAAGAAAAACTGCTCCTTTCTCATGGTCTGAATCAAATCAGGATCAAGGCAGTTTACAGATTTGTTAATGACACAGACATTACTGGCAATCAGTAATTTGGGATCATTATCAGCAATATAAGTGATAAGCCACAATACTCGACACATGCAAAGTGTCGAATTTCTGAACTCTCTGATACAAGAAGTTCCAAAAAGTTCTAATTGTACCCCAACAAACACACACAGAGACAGAGTGGCATGCACACACATGCCCTCTCTGTCGCTGTGTGGGGTTATACATGCACGTCCTACCCTGAGACTGGGGGTTCTCCCCTTTGCATACTATACTTTTCCATCTCCCACTGAGATATGGGTGCTCCAGCTCTACATGTGCCCCTGCAGCTCCCCACAGCCTGAGGGGGCTGGTGTAAAATCCCCACCGAGGTCCCACAGGCATACTGAGGCATGGGTCACCATGTGTGTCCCTCCTCCCCAGGCTGGTCACAGGCGGCTCATGGTGGCCCATGGGAAGGCTGTGACAATGCAGGGCAGCTCCTGGCAGTGCCACACCAGGCTTTGCTTCACATGGTTGTCTCCCAAGTAAAAAAATTCAAGGAGTCTTTTACACTTCTTTTCAAGCTGACACTTTTTATGACTGAATTGTTCCCCTGGCAAATGCCTGGTTACTGTTTAACTTGTTCATCTTCCTCTGCAGCAGTACCAGTCTGTGAGCAAACACCCTCGCAGGCATTTTGGGGTAGTCCCTTCACACGTCCAGTTTTCAAGTACTTGGTCTTGTTGGCTTTTGTTTTTTTTATTGTTTGGTTTGGTTTGGTTTTGGTTTTGGTTTTCTTTTGGGGGTTGGTTGGTTGGTTGGTTGGTTGGTTTGTTTTATCATTCCCCAGCTGCAATCTATGATTTAATCTGTTTGGATCTTTTAAGAGATTTGATGGATGGGTTGAAAGTTGTAATCAAAAGTCTGAAAAGGGATCTGAAACTAGGTACTTAATTTTTATATTTCTGAAATGAGGTACCTTAACAAAACCTGTTTTGAAAGATGTCCTAGAAGGGGGGAGAGATAAAGAGTACCTGATATCTGCCTAATACAAGGTTATAGGGAAGGCAGAGCCAGACTCTTCTCAGGGGTACTCAACAAAGGGTCAGGAAGCAACAGTTATAAGTTGCAGCAAGGGAAACTTCAATTTTTATTTACTTATAGGAATTCCCCATGAAAGTGGTTAAGCACAGGTTGCCAGAGGGCTTGTGGTATCTCCATCATTGGAAATTTTCAGAAATTGACTGGACAAGGCTATGAGTAACCAGAACTAACCTGGAAGGCAATGTTTCTTGGGGAAGGAGTTGGATTATATGACCTTTGGTAATCTCTTTCAACCTAAATAATCTAGCGCTTCTACCTTTCACATACTTAGTGTCCTCCTAAGGATAAATGCCTGGTTACTGTAAGCAAGTCTGCAGTCTAGTTTGGCAATTAAAGCACTCATGAGGAACACTGCATCTAAAGTAGAGAACTATTTATTGCACAAGCATTAAATTGGCAGAGTCAGGACAAGTCATTCTCTTAAACTCCCTTAAACACCAAAACAGATGGGTGCATTGATTTTAGGACCCTGAAAAATGTAGAAAGGTGAGCTTAACACAAGAAAGGGTGAGGTACTATAAAATGTGTGTATAACTGTGCTAATTGCATCGCTATTGGTAGCCTGAATGTAAATGTAACTGGCCTAATAGTAATATCACCAACTAGATTAATAACATATAGAAGGTGTGTTTCCTTAGCCCCCTTTAGTCACACGGGGTGCAGCCTGGTAACCCACCCTTGAGAACCAGTTGCTGAAATTTGGATGTAACAATTGATGGAGAATGTGAGCAACAAAGGGTGTAACAGGGGATGCATCAGCTGATCAGGGCAAACAGCTGGTTTGAAACCAGGATTATCTGGAAAAGTCCAAGACAGCCTGGGTTACAGGCATACATTGGAAAAAAATTAACCATAGAGGCCATTAAGTTGCAGTGTCCTTGCTAGCTAGCACAGGCATGTGCCTCTCTCCTCTAGGGACATTCAGACCTACACTCTCCACTTCCTTTGTGCCACAACCAGTGCCTAAGGAAGTGGTTGGTAGAATAAGTACATCTTCAGCTCTGTTTTTTAAAAATTGTTAGGAAGCCATGAATGTCAGAGCCATGAAAGCATACTGAGGTCAAATTCAAGGTGTAACACTGTCACGTAGTGATCCGGGTGCTTTGTTTGATGAGTAAGGACAGACTTGCACATGCTTTCCCCAGATCAATTATGCATTCTTCATTATATTCACTCTGAGAGTAAAACAAAACCCAGAAATTATCTGGAGAATAAACACCCTACATGAGGACCTCCAGTCACCTCTCCCAAGGGAGTGCCCTAGCTGTTAATCTGTTCTGTGGACATGGTGCACTAGTCCCCTTTCTTAGATGATAGATATCATCTATGGTTTTTTTGCTGTCTGCTGAACTCTGTGCTTACTCTGTGGCAATCAGTGTACAAAGATCACACCTAACAGACCCCGCTTTCCCAAGGGATTTAGTCAGCACTTTGTCTCAGCTCTTAATCACAACATAGATGAGGCAGGAACTAAAAAGACCTCTTTGTACATTGGCATGCCAGGGGAACTTTGCAGTGCCAAACGCAGAGGCTAATTACAAGAATATTCTGGAGTTTAGATTTTCCAAATTGCTCTTCTTGACTGTGGGTCTGAAGCTGATAGAATTTTTTGAAAGCACTCCATGTCTGAAAGTCAGACAAGAAACAACTTATATTAAAAAAAATCTGGTAATCATGTTCAGGCTCTCAGAAGGTGTATGTAGTCAGGGAAAAAAAAAAGAAAGAAAAAAGAAGGGATCTGTTGCCTAAGCAGGAAACTGTCTTGAGAAAATGTATCTGTAGGAACCAGAACCAGAAGCTGCTTGCACATTTAAGAGACATTGGCGACGGCCAACACCAGGAGCAGGAAAACTAGGAACGTCTCTCTAAAATCCCCTTCTCACAGGATTTAGGCTTGCTTTAGCTTATTTTCTTGCTTTGTTTGCAGTTTCTGCTGTAAAAGGTCCAGGTTCAACAGAAAAAGCTCAAAAAAGAATTAGACCTGACTTTTCTTCCAGTTTTTTGGCTACAGAGTAGTAGAAATTGTAGTGCAAACATCCTCAAGCTAGTGTAAACCTAGAGCCTTTTCCTGATTTCTTGGCAACTGCTCTACTACTGTGTACAATAAGCCTCTTCCTTGTATCTCCTTCTGCAGTAAGTGCCTGTTTCCAAAAGAGTAACCAGTGTCTGGATATTAATCTTTCAGAAGTGCCTTTTATGAATCCTAAATTGGTGACCTAATCATTCACCCACTGGGGACTTTCAGGTAATGGAGAGGTGAGTTCCTAAACAAGGGTCTCTGAAATCACAGCCTGGAGACTTCATGGCCAGGTAGGAAGCTTAGGACCAGGTTAGGTTGCCTGAATCAGTTTATGAAAGCCTGGAGTCTGCTTTTTAAGCACTGAAGCATCTGAGTTAACTGTGTCAAGTGGGTAGCATAAATGATAGTTTTCTTTTATCTTTGAAGAGAGTAGGAGTTCTGCAATGTTTTGTTCCAGTGCAGAACAAGAAAAATAATTTTTCACCTATATGAAGTTAAAGCCATAATGTTTTCTTTAAAAGCTCAAATTTAGTTCTGCTAGAGTACATTTTGAATGTATTTTGTGCTGATAGTATTCTGCTACACATGGACTCCTTTATTGCTACATGGATACAGGGGGGGAAAAATCACTTCTAGAAGTAAAACAGAACTTCCTTGTATAACAGTACAAAAACCCTTCACTGATACATATTTTAGAAGGTGTTTCATACTTTCCAATAAAGAACACTTTTAGTTTTTTAGGACCTAGAGTACTTCAGTGGTGTTACAGTAACAGATAAGGAAATATGTTTTCACCTTTCTCTGTAAAAAAATATCTCTGGAAATAAGCATTAAAACCTTTGTATTGGCTGTTACTAACATTGAAAATTATCCAAAAGTATTAGGAAAGTCTAGAGTTAAGTTTCCAATTCTCATGCTAAATCTTAAGTATCATTTTTATATTACAGCCTTTAATAACATAAGCATACACTATTTTTTCCACAGGATACTACATCATTCAGTGCACAGGACAGACTGTTAGGCTTGTAGTGAATGAAACTGTTGTCTGTACAAACCCTCACTTATGTTTGATAGAGTTTGGAAGTTATATAGAAAACAAAAAAGAACAGCGACTTAAGGAGGAGAAAGGATGGTCTTGTTCATCAGTTGGTGTAGTACAGGCTGGGTATATTTCAGTCTCTGCCAGAAGTCCATCTTCTCACAAAAGCCTAATTTCAATGTTTTCTATGAAAATGAGAGTTGGAGAAAGCAAAATTGCTGGAAACGCTGTGCAATGTGGCACTCAAATATATTTATCCATTATTTATATATATATAAAAACATTATTTTATAACACAAACACATTAAAAATTATAAATTTTAAATATCTATAGAAATCAAGGGCTTAAATCATAATGTCTGTAATTAGCTGCACAAGTTGTGCAAAGTTTACAGAGCTGACATGTGTCGTGGTTTAGCCCCAGTCAGCAACCCAGCACCACGCAGCTGCTCGCTCACTCCCCCTTGGTGGGATGGGGGAGAGAATCGGAAGAGTAAAAGTGAGGCAACTCATGGGTTGAGATAAAGACAGTTTAGTAGGTAAAGCAAAAGCTGCTCACAGAAGCAAAGCAAAACAAGGAATTCATTCACTCCTTCCCATGGGCAGGCAGGTGTTCAGCCATCCCCAGGGAAGCAGGGCTCCATCACACGTAACGGTTACTTGGGAAGACAGACGCCATCACTCTGAACATCCCCCCCGTTCCTTCTTCCTCCCCCAGGTTTATATGCTGAGCGTGATGTGATATGGTGTGGGATATCCCTGGGGTCAGTTGGGGTCAGCTGTCCTGGCTGTGTCTCCTCCCAGCTTCTTGTGCACCTGGCAGAGCACGGGGAGCTGAAAGAGTCCTTGACCAGTGTAAGCGCTACTTAGCACAACTAAAACATCTCCGCATTATCACTGCTGTTTACAGCAAAAATCCGAAACACAGCCCCATACTAGCTACTGCGAAGAAAATTAACTCTATCCCAGCTGAAACCAGGACAACATTAAGCACAAATCAGAAGAAAAATCCATCCATTGCAATACCTTGTTATTTTTAATACTAATTACATTCTATTAGAATAAATGTTTTGTTTCTAATTTCAGCAACACTGATTATGTATTGGGTTTGGCTCTCTTTACTGAGTACATGGGTGCTCCAGGAATATTCACAGACATGACAATGCTTGTACATGCTGGGAGACATTTCTTCCCCACAAGGTGGTGATATTACTATGCCATATAGTATTTTTTGCTTCAGACGAACTGAAGCAGTTTTATTTCCAAAAGGAAGAAAATGTCATGCCATTTCATGCAATGAGCAGTACAATTTAAGCTCGCATTTATCTAGTTAAAAGGTTAAATGATTCCACCCTCTTCAGCTTTTAGGATTAAAATATCTTTTCGTAGATATCTTTACCTAGAATTGCCTAGACAGTAATTTTATCTTTAGAACACACGGACTGAGATGCAGAGGAATCAGCTTCTCTGTGTGGTTAGAGGTGTGGGATCTTTTCAGTTAGATAGACAACTAACATGTTTCTGAGTGTATTCAGCTGCTCACAATGGGGCTTTTGGGATGCCTAGATGTGTGGCAGAGAGGGTTGGCTAAACTGGGCTGTGGAATGTGAAATTTCTTTCTTTTATGTAACTGATTAAAAACCCATGTACTACATTAAAGATTCAAAATTGCTAAATACCTGGATAAATTAACAATGAAATAAGTTTTAGAGTAGTATCTCCTAGCTATGTGTCCTTACTGAAGAAACACTCACTGTTGTAGTGCTCTTGAAGTGAAGCACTTGTAGTGCCCTTGAAGAAGGGTGGAAGCTGGCAAGCTGAAACTGCTTCTCTAGCCACACCAAGAAATGGAATAGAGAATTGCATATATCAGTGTGGTCATTAAGACAATAAGTCTGTCCCATCTTAAATATATTTTGGGAAGAGAGACAAGTGAATAACTGTGAGCATCACAGCATTGCTAATATTCCTTATGCACCAAAAACTATCTTCACTGAAGCAGCTGAAATGCTATTAATTAGAAACATCTTTACACTTGAGATGTAAAAGGCCATCTTTGACTATTTGCCCAGTGCTTATCAGACAATGTTGCAACTGGCTTTTTACAGATAGGATCAGTATACCAGTGTTATGCAGTACAACACATTAGGTCAGAAGTGGTGTCTGAAGACACCAGTCTCAAAGAATCATAAAACAGCCCAGGTTGGAAGAGACCTTTAAAGATCATCTGGTCCAACCTTTCATGGGAAAGGGAGCCTTGATGAAGTTTTCTAGCACCCTGTCCAATCCCATCTTGAAAACCTCCAGTGATGGGGACTCTACCACATGCCTGGGGAGGTTGTTCCAGCACCCAAAGCACTGTTACTAGTAAAAGCAAGACATTACTAAGGGAAAGGTGTTTTATAGATGCAAATATCAATAGCTTTAGATCACTCCTCTTTTTCTTGCTATATAAGAACATTAAACCTGCTAAAAATTCAATGGAAGAGTTTATTGTTCTGAAGCACCACATTTCTCCTTTAATCAGAGCAATACCTAAAGTGAGAGAACATATCAGGTTTTAAGATCCTCACTGGTGAAAGTACGGGAATGAACTGTATCAGACTATGTTTACGAAAATTTCTTTCAAAATCTTCGATGAAGCCCTGAACTGTCCTAATATACAGGAAATGAGTACAACTTCAGGGGAAATAAACTTTTCAAAGCCAATGGTAAAAGAGCCAAAATCTGCCTTCAAAAACACACATGTAATTCACATTGGGGAAATTATGTTCTTAATTACTCTTTTACAACCTGGTTCTTTGGCCACTGGCATATATAACAGCAGAATTTAACATTCACATAAATGCAAGCAGACTTTGGCACTGAGTGCTTTCTTCAGGAAGCTTGGTGGTCTGGGAACATTACTGATGCATCTGCAATCATGTGAGAGAAATAAATTTAAACACAGTTCACAGGAAGTATTTTTACTCCAAGCTATGAAATGGACTGATCATATCAGTCATTTCTAGGATAAAATTATCTACTGTGAGGAGTGACCTGCTCTGAATAGCATTGCTTCAGATAACAGCTTACAAGTGTAGAAAATCAACCAAAAATGGAGCAATAATTGACTGCAGGTAGCTAAGAGGAGACTCCCATCAAAACTGAGGATTTTGCATTTAATCTGAGACAAATGGAGACATTCTTTGTAAACAGGATGCTTTATATTAAAATCCTTAGCAACCAATTAATTTTTGGTTTGCCCTTGAACCACATTAAGGAGAGGTTAGAGGAGAAAATAATTAACATGCTTATAGTATGTTCTGAAGCTCTTTGTGATTCACCCACAGGATCTCAGGACTCTTCCCTTCTACTAGCATTTCTAGTGACTAAGTTACCAAGACATGTTGCCCTGCTCTGGTTACTTCTTGCATTGTTTCCTTCATCTGGCAAACCTTGATTGAAGCAACAGCAATACTTCCCATTCCACTTCAGTCTCACATCTGAGCTGCTCTTTGACAAGGAGAGAATTTGAGCATTATATTCCTCCTTTAGCTGAGGCACTAAATAAACCTAAATGGCCCTAAGTGACCTCCTTCCCCAGGTAAGTGCTTTAATGAACAAGATAGTTATACAAAAGATGGGCATTTTACTCTACCTATATAATCCATTTCCGTAGTCTTCCTTTGAAAGCATTATACTTTTGTTGCCAATCAAGCATAGGCACAGAACATGGAATCACTGAGGTCTGGCATGAATTCCTAAACATACTAATGCCTGGAAGTTGCACATAACCAGCTACAATTTTTGACATCAGTGCTTGAGCATCATGGGAATCCAGTTTGTAACATGACCTAGAAAGAGGTCTTAATTATTCTTAGATAATTAAGGTAACTCTAAACCATATTTTAATTAGTCAATATGCCTGCCTGAAGTCTTGACTCTATGCTTAATCTTGAGGGAGCAGAAAAATTTCTGCCATAATCCATCTTTGGCAATTTCTGTTGGCTAGACTTCTCCTTTCAGTGCACAGGGGTTTGGGACTACCATTTTGAGTTACACAACCCTTCCCATGCCCTGAGGACTGTAGCTCTTGATTCTGGATTGCATTCCAGGGAAAAGTGCTTAAAATATAGCTGCTACACTGCCTAACTTCAATGCCCCTAAATCCTCTTTTGGCTTTAACCTAACTTCCCATTGAAGATCTATCTTTTAACATCTAGGAAGTCTATGAAACTGAGAATTTCAGATTGTTTGCTAAAAATAAGGTAGAACAAATACTTAAGTCTGAATACACTGTGTACATTTTTATGTCTTCTCTTCCAGCAGGAGATTAAATAAAGTAATGCAAAATTGTTGCAGTAAAATCTGACACTGGGAACCACATGAGATAATTGCATGTACAGAGCTGAAATCAAGTCCATTTAAAGATTGCCTAAACTTCATGAGCCTTTTCATATTCACCCAGACCACTTTGGGGTTTTATTCTGAAATTATGTCAGCTTGGGGTTTTGTCATGACACCAAGTGAAATTTTGTTTCAATTTTTAGTTCCACTTAAAGACCCCCCAAAAAGTGGACTGTAACCATATTTCCTGTAAACCAACATCTCCACATTACTTTCAATATGGCTGCATAAGTTTACAACTGAAGAGCTAATTCTAGTGAAGTAAAGCCATGTGGTGAATTGAAGCAAAGAAAATGTTCAAATGAGTAAGGCCAGCTGTATAGCACAGGCAGACTCTGCAGATGGGCACTGTGCCAGGCGTCCCCATTAATTGCCTCCCTATGCTTCATTGAAGGAAGTTTGAAGCCAGTCCAAATCTCCTAAGCTCCCCAGCACCATCCCTCTGTTTCTACTCCAGCTGTGACTTCCAGACACTGCTCTTGCTGGCAAGAAAAATGGGAATACACACAAGGAAGTTTTCTAAACAGTACTTCGCGTGAGCTGCAGAAATGCGGCTTAGTCATGGGTAACTCTAATTCCTGGAGCAGCAGTGTTGTAGGGGCTAATGATGGGGACCCAAGTAGAGGAAATGAGGTAGGAGGAGAAGCTGGTGCTGGAGAAAAAAGGGAAAAAAATGCGTATGGGAAAGTTAGAGATCATCTGAGCTGTTTTCAAATGGGGAAGAGGCAGCTCAGAAAGCATAAAGACTTTTGGAAAAGAACGGGAAAGAGAAGGCCAAAAGGAAGCGTATGGGATAAGGTTCATGAGTGAGGAGATGTTTGCAAAGCAGTTCTGTCTGGAAAGGAAACTGAGTGGGGTGACGTGGTAAAGGATTGAAGCGCTCTTCCAGGACAAACAGTCAAGGAAGGTTGACTGGGCCAGGAGAGTATGGTGGGAGACACCAAGAGACACTGGGAAAATAGAGCTGAGAGCTGGAGTGGGAAGAGATTTGATTGGATAAAAGGCTCAGAGACAAAAACATGGATTGACTGAAAAAAAGTCTGGAAACAGGATGTGTGAGGGGAACATCTCACTGGGGAGCTTGGCACGAGCATGGTGGTGGGGACATCAGCAAAAAGGCTTGCCTTGGGAAAAGCAATGGCCTGACATGTCTTTATGCAGTAAAATGCAGTCTCCTTAAAACTGAACCGCAGATTCTCATTTCTGAGCATCAACATTTCCAGTGGCAGCACATAACTGTGAAAGCCAGAGATAATTTTATGCTGGAATGATCAAAAATAGCGGGTATTGGAACAGTTCTGCCCATTGGCTATCTGTGCTGTTCACTATTAGTGTTCTGGCACTTTACTTCACTCCTTCTAAAATAGCACTGCTGAAGCCTATTGGCAAGCAGTCTCAACTCCCTCTCATGGCTATTGCAGAGATGATAGCAGCTTATTACTGCTATCAATTAATCACTGAGTTCAAGTGGGGCTTGAAGAGGAAATGAGAACTGAGTGAAAGTCATTTTGTGGAACTGATGAATGAAAGTGCACAGGCCAGAAGGGCTGTTTGGAAACATTTAAATTTTTTTTTGCTCCAAAGTAAAAAAAACAAAACAAACAAAAAAAAAACCCACAAAAACCCAAACAAAAACCACTTCAAGACTTAAAAAATTTCATTAAGAAAATGTCATAGTTTCGCTATCAGTAGGGCTTCTGCCTGATGTCTTTCAGAAGAGAGAAGACTTACAATGAATGAGAGAGGGAGAAAAGGAATGGACAATTCCTGGAAAAATGCAGTTCTATCTACCACCAAGTCCCTTTGCTGTGCTGGGAAATCAAGCCTGTCAGCCAGGGCACAAAGTCTGTATTTCCCATTTGCTGGTGCCTGGTTTGGAGGACTGAAACAAAGACTATTTGCTTCTTGCCTTCTCACTTCAACTATGTTCTCTGATGAAAAGTGTTCAGCTTCAGTACTTGAGCATTCTATAAAGATTCTTGAATTGGAAGGGTCGATGCCTTTAGCTAGTGCTCTCTCTGCTCCTTACAGTTACTACCCTGGTTCTGTTACAGAATCAAGCATAGAATACACATGATAAATACTCAGAAGATAGTTTACTAAATGCTTTACCAAGTGTTATACATAATCAGTAGCTAGTAAGCCAGAGTTTCTTCTTCCTTTTTCAGTCTCCAGAGCACATATGATCCCTCAGTCCCCTCATCACGGCCTGTGTGAGCTGCCAGGAGGTCCCTGAGGAAGTGCCAGCTGCTGGCTGCTGGAGCATAGCACAGACTGGGACCACTCCCTCCCTCTCCTCCCTGCCAAGTCCAAATCGTCCTCCAAGCATGCGTGTTATAACTCTCTCTAAACAGGGAAGCCTTCAACTGGTGAGACAGAGTCAATTTTAATTCTCTCTACAATGCCAAAGGAGAGCCCTGAAGCATGAATGGAGTTTTACATTTTCTCCAAGATACTTGCTAGCACAACACTGACTGCAAACATCATTCCTTTGCCTTCTGCTCTGATTAAGCCAGACTTTAGGCCAAACATTGCTGTCAGCTGCAATGATGTAGACTTCATGCAATTGTATTTTACAATTTTACTTTATAATTTTTTCAAAGGTACAATAGTGTAAGTATTATCTGTATTTACAACAGATTAAATTCCCACTTCTTCTGCACCATTCTGTGTAACTACATTCTGCCTTGTTTCCTTTTAATTGGGCCTTCCCTTAGCTTATTGTTATGTCTGACAATAGCAAAGATAGTTTTGTGTCATCTATAGTCTCTAGCTTTTACGGAGTTTAGGTTGCTTTGATGAGCTACCCACCCACCCCCTAATCTCCTGTTATAAAGTTAGCATTGGTGGGGTGGAGGAGGGGGGACACAGTATATTACATAGGGATTTTCCTTCTTTCAAGTAGTTGCATTTGTTAGAGTCCATGCTCTTTTTCCCAGAACAACAACAACAAAAAAGAGGTTGTATGAAGAGGCTTGAAAAGCATGTGGATGGCATGTACTGGATTTATTGCCACTCTGTAAATTCCCATAAAAGTTTGACTTGCTTTGTTTTTAATCACCAGCAATGAAACTGTTCACAGTACGCTGCAAACACAGAGCCAGCTTTTTGTTTGAGACAGTTGGAGAGGAGGGGGAAAGAGAGGGGAAAGGCTCATGAGAAACATGAATGAGTAGGTTTTGCTGACTCTTCTAACTACAGGGCCTGACAAAGTGCCTATAAGCACATTTCCCATGCTGTTAATAGCAGAGCAGGAGCTTTGTTGTATGATAAGTGCATATTTTGAAGCTTGTCAAACCTAGACAAGTGGAAGGAAATTGCAATTAACATCTCTAAATAGCGCAACTTATTAAAAAGTTAATCTGTAGTATAAAACATATCTTAACTTTGGCATGTATCTCATAAAAAATGCATTTTCTTTACTGATCGTGTTTTCAAGTTACCCCTTTCATTTTTACCAGTCTTTTACTATATACAATCTCCTAGTCTATCTAATCCAAATCACAAACATCAATCATAAATATTGGTTTTGGTTATTAAGTACAACTGTCCATTCATGGCATACTGCACAAATGCAATTACTGATCATGTAAGGTTACATGATCACAAATAATGTGAAAATAAAGAATTTATGAGAATGTATGTCACAGCATGTACCTGAAAGGACTGAAATTTCCCCTGATTATCCTTCACTTGCCTTTAGGGATATTTGTTTCCTGAAAACCTGTTTCAGT
This sequence comes from Phalacrocorax aristotelis, assembly GCF_949628215.1. NCBI lineage: Eukaryota > Metazoa > Chordata > Aves > Suliformes > Phalacrocoracidae > Phalacrocorax > Phalacrocorax aristotelis. The sequence goes on along the minus strand of NC_134278.1, from coordinate 21,148,334 downwards.
CAAAAACTGATAAAAAAACCATTGTAGTAAACTCTCAGAAAAAATATTAGCAGACATAAGCATGAATCAGTTTCTACTAAAAAGAAATTCTAAAAAATTTATAAATACTAAACAGAGAGACTAAAAACATTTTAAAAATTATTTTAACATGTCAAAATTTCACAAGACACAGATTTTCAATCTCCATGACTGAGGTCTTGCAAAAATAGGAATTTTCATTGGGCACTGAATTTTTAGAATTACATGAGACCCAACACTCAGACTCAGGATCTTGTGGTGTCCCTAGTTATACTGTTTTCAATTTCCTTCAGAATAGGCCATAAAGTTTCACTCAGCTCAGGTGTTCATTGTGATTTACTGTGTCATTTCTATCAGCACTAAGTATTTTACAAGTTTGCTCTTTTTGGTTGTACTTAGCCAAATCCACTGTAATAGTTTATTTCAAGAAATCAATTTACCACTTTATTAGAAGAAGAAGCTACTTGTAGTTCATCCCAATCATACCAATATTTCTGAAAAATATTCTGTTGATCCATGGTGCATTTCCTATTGGAACTGCTCATAATTTCTAAGCGGTATTTTTGCTCCCTATTTGCACAAGGTCTGAGAGATGTTTCTTTGCTGTTTTCAGTGGAACAAATTACAGAAACACACTAATGCAATCTGGTGTCTGTAGTTGGAAACCAGATGATCTTCAAAACAGGCTGAGATTTCAGTGCAAACTCAGGTCTATAATATACCCCCTGTAGTTGTACTCTGGAGTTCACATCGCATTTTCTCTACAAAAAAGCTGCAAAAAAAAGCATTATGCGTTTGCTCAGTGACATTTTCCATGTGTTTCAGTGTGTATTTCTCTATTCATTCCCCCCATTCCCATCGCCATATGCCTTCTTCCATGATACCTGTGTGATACACGCAATTGGACTCCTATGCACAAACACATTTGAATATTGCCCATAGACACACATGTTTTAGCAATATTTTCCTTCATACTGCAAAACTATAGATCACAGTCCAGCACCACTTCCTCCAAAACTTCAAAGCTCACTCCTAGTGAGCCTAATGAGTAAAGCTGCTTCCTAGCCGCCTTCATCCATTGCCTCACCTCAGTTGCCTCTGCGAACAATCTCTTTACGTGTTTAAATATATGTTTATACACACATACTCTTTCACCTAAAGGTCTCAGCTCTTCATCTTTTTCCATAGGTGAACTCCTTTGCGAGGAACACAAAATTGCAAAATGAAAGCCGCAGGAGGCAATCACCATCCAGTTTACTGCTCTTGGCTTAGTGTATCTCTGCCTTTGGGATAATACCTTAATCCAAACTACATCAATTTATTCCAGTCACTCATGGTCTCTACCGTGCCTTCTCTTGTTCATAAAACATAGCTTCCCATATGACATTTTTCACCAGTAAGGAAACAATCATCTATTTTTTTACTCTAGCCAGAGAAAAGGACATATAGGGAGTCACAAATCTATCACTTGGAGCTTTTAAAAGCAGAGAGTGATGGCATGGCTGACCAGATGTGGAGACGTGAAGAAAACGGTGAGGGTAATGACGTTACTGGAAGAAGTCAAGTGGAAAAGGAAGGGCGAAGACTGTACATAAAAATGGATGAAAACTTGAGAGGCCAGGTATTTTCAGTGTATTAACTAAAACTTCACTGCCCTTCAGCTCACCATCCTTACCCTGGGAGAGCTTCTGGTGCTGCCCCCTCCTTCTGGCTCTGGCAGCCAGAACACTGCTGGCAGGGTGTGAGAGGGGCAACATGAGGTACAGCTGCAAAAAACAAAGCTCAAACCCTACATGGAAGGTGGAGCTTTGAAGTAAAAGGAATTGGGCTGTGGCAGAGCAGGCTCTGGGGCTTTGTTGCCATGTCAGACTTGTGCAGTAGTTGAACAAGAAGAACTCCAATACAGCTTTCCAAGATTTCGAAATGTGTTCTTCCTGGGGTGTGGTTAAAACTATACAGGTTATATCCAAATAGCGATTCTGGAGGCTTCAATTACATGCATAGAAGCAGCATGAATTGGCAATCTGAAAACACATGTGAAAGAAGATTTTGGGCAATGTTAAAATGAGAAAAAATGGATTAAAACCTTTTGTACTGGTTTTGGTTGAGATAATTTTCTTCCTTGTAGCTAGTATGGTGCTATGTTTTGAATCTGTGAAATCAGTGAAAACAATGTTGAAAGATGTTTTAGCTATTGCTGAGCAGTGCTTAACACTGTCAAGGCCTTTTCTGCCTCTCACCCCACCCCACCAGCGAGCAGGCTGGCAGGGGACAAGAAACTGGGAGGGGACACAGCTGGGACAGCTGACCCCAGCTGACCCAAGGGAAATTCCATACCATATGACATTGTTCTCAGCAATAAAATCTGGGGAAGAAGAAGAAGGAAGCCAGGACATTCAGCGTTATGTCATTTGTCTTCCCAAGTAGCTGTTACGTATGACAGAGCCCTGCTTTCCTGGAGAGGGCTGAACACCTGCCTGCCCATGGGAAGCTGTGAATGGATTCCTTGTTTTGCTTTATTTACGCAGAGTTTTTGCTTTACCTAGTAAACTGTTCTTAACTCATCTCATGAGTTTTTTCATTTTTACCCTTCTGATTCCTTCTGCCATCCTGCTGGTGGGGAGTGAATGAAGGGCTGTGTGGGGCTGAGCTGCCGACTGGGGTTAAGCCACTACACTTTTCAAACAAGGCTTTTGTTGGTTTTAACTCCAGGAGATACAGTAAAATGAACAGTCTGAGGAAAATGGCCTCACTAACAATAGTCAGTGGCGCAGTCTTAAGTGCATGTAATTATTTTACTTCTGGATTTGTATGAATTGATATCTCAGCACGAATATTAGACACTAAGAATGAGTGAACTTAGTAAAAGAGCACAAAAGGTCAGAAGTACTGGAGAGGATGCTGAAAACATGCTAACTAAAGGAGTATTGCAAATCTAGGATCTCAAGAGATTTCATGATTAAAAAACTACTGGCAGCCTGCTTAGACAGAAACACATTTAAATTGCGGATTTTGTTCCTGAGCCAAGAAAGGCTGCCTGGGGCTGCAACACCTGACGTTTCATTGCTGGTTGAAAGCATTGAGTTCACAGTGCAGGCTCAGGTACTCCGATCCTTATACCATGAATACAGGGAGAGTGAGAGACTTACTTACACATGAAATTCCCAGCAGCCAGCACTAGACCTGGGCTACCCAGGTGAGATCTCATGGGAGTGGTTTTACAGAAAGGCAATTCCCTGGAGCCTAATTTGGGATTACACTTAAGGTCCTTGATGCATGTCAGATTCACAGGTAAGGATTACAGGCAAGAATCACATTAACATTTCACTTCAAATCAGAATGACATTTTTGAAGGGGGTCTCCCAGTCATCCCTTTTTACCATGCTTTGGTCTTAGACCACCCAAACTGGACTGGTTTTGTATGAAACCTAACAAGAAAGCATGCTCCAACCACTAGGAGACATTCAACCTATGGGACCAGATGGGGGGTCGGCTAAAACCTGCCCCAAATATGTGAAGTGTGGACACCAAGTGCCTAGCACCAACTCCCTCCCTACAAAGCTGTTCTTAATACGTCATACAATATGTCACACTGCTCACATAGGCATAGCCATAGCTTCAGGCTACTTCTTATGCTGAAGTTTTGGGTCCAGATTACTAGATCACTTTTTTCTCTCAAAGCACAACAAATGCCCTGCCATTCAGTACTTGGACTGCAGTTAGAACCCCAAGCTCCAGACCTAGGTCATACCTGATCGGGGACATGCCCAAGTGACACGTCAGAGGCCAGGGAAGGTTGTCACACTGACTGTGGGATCCCCACCACTGCAAAGGCTCTCAGACGTGGGATTAATAGTTGGGCATTCCTGAAGCTCAGAATAGCAATCAGTCATCATCCAGAGGCTAATGGAGCTTAAAAGGGCATGAAACCCAGTGACTGGATCCAGTCAAAACAAGCAAAACTCTGAGCAGCGAGCGAGACAAGTTGCAACAGGTATTAAGCACAGCTATCTGAAGGTGCTCCATCTTTCTCATTTTCTCACTTTTCCCTATTTCTTTGGAGCCACAGCATGGAGAAGCTGGAGGGAAACTGGAGAAATCTTTAAAAAAAATCATTAAACTCACAGGTTCAGAAAAAAAATGCATTGTTTACACTAAATAAATAATGCAGAAAACGGCTCTGTCAGACAAGATGTTCCTCACCTGATTATGATTTGAAAGAAATAAATAGAAAGAACTAGTCATAAAATAAATGGCAACTGAAAACACATGCATTTAGGCCCTTGGATCCAGAATAAATTAAGTACAAATGTAGATTTTTCATATATCTGCCAGAAGTCAGATATGTATTATTATTTTAGTGTATTTAACAGGTTGCTTGTATGAGAAGTTTTTTCTGAAGCTGAAATACTCATTGTGAAAGAGCTTTAAAGATTTTGTTACTGATAGAGTTAAAATGAAAGGGTTTTTTCCTGCTTTTCTGTGCCTGCACAGCTACCATAAATGCCAGTTAAGCTTCCACATACATGCTGATAGCAAAATAGACCCTAAGGTCTATTACATCATTAGATCCATCTACTTCCTGAAGTCTCTAACTGTCAATAAACTCTGGTCTTCATGGCTTATGTGATAGATGTATTTATTTAATTAAACCAAATTGCTTAAAAAGCCCCCAAATATTGGAATTTAATGGGCCATGTTCAAGAATAAATAGCTGTATTCAATTCACAGGTAATACAAAGTGACTACCAACATTCAAAGAAATACTCTTGATTCAACCAGTAGGCAATTTTGATGTCAGCCTTGAACTACATAAGCTAATGTTCAGATCATTCTCCTGTAATACAGTTCCCTTGAGGTTTGGTCAGATGTCTTTAAATTACATATTTTCAAAAGTGCTTAGACACTGAGATCAGTTAAATCCATTTCAATGTAAGCTAGGTGCTTTGTCAATACAGGACTTGCTCTCCTTGTTTTTCAGTTTCTGATCTGTAACATGGAAACTTCCAAACATCACCAGCTGTTCAAATGTCATTTTGAACAATAAATTTTCACATCAGAAAGGGCAAACAGAACCAGAATACTGCAGAGCAGAGGCAGACATAGGTGTAAGTAGTTCATGTTCTGCAGTTACTCCAAGTTGTCATTTTATTTGTAGAACAGCTCTATCGTTATCTCAAGACCTTAAAGAAGCAGAGTACACTGACATTTGGGGCTCACTGTCATTCTACACAACATGTCACCCTCCCTCAGAAGTATCATTTAACACCTCTATATACCACTCATCTTTTTTAATGTCTAATTCTATCTGCATTACTAAAAAAACATTTAACATAAATGTCTTAAGGCTGCATAGCCAAGAATAACTCTGTGACTGTGACTCTCTGCTTTTTCATAGCCTTTAACTACTTTATTATTAGGATTAGAATATTAGGATTAGGATGGTATTCAGAAGCCTCAGTCATGTTAGACAAATACTCACAGCAGTAGTCAATCCCTGCTCTGAATAAGGCTCTCAATAAGTATGAGAGACAAAAGAATACTGTTTTCCTGACATTACAGATCTACCATCTGTAATACAACTTAATGCTTCTTCTCTGAGCAATTATCACACGCTGGAAAGCAGAAAGTACATCATAATTACCGAGAGCCACTCTTTTCTGTTCAGGCAGTAAGTGGCAGCATTGCAACAGTCTTTGCTTCCTTACCTTCTTTGTTGTCTTTCAAGGGAGTCCTGCTTTTCTGCAGAAGCACACAAACCCTCTCCTGCCATTTCTACATCTCTAAAATCCAATTTCACATTGCATAACAATATACTATATTTAGTATAAATAATTTTATATGAGGTGAAATTATGGAAAGAAGAAATTTGCAGATTTGGAGTCTTTTTTGTGAATGGAGACTATGTACACCAAAACCAAACCATCATTTCTATGCTCTCAGTCAGGGAGCATTCTGGATCCTTACCAACATTTCTGAAATGTGTATTTTAAAAAACAAGGATAAGGACAGCAGGAGTCTTTTCTTTCTGCTCCTGAAGCAGAGGGTGTAAATGGGATGCCTATAATGTAGATCCTTATTCTTGAACTTTAGATTTGCTAGCTGTTAAAAAGTAAGCCTTCAAAATCAGCATCAGATCATTACATACTAATTGACTTGCCAGTGGTATAATATTGGATTTACCCTGTTTTAAAAAGGCCTTTGGAACAACAGCTGTGATTTTTCCCTGGCCCATAATCATCAGCAGCCATAAGGAAACTGCAATCAGAATATAGGAGACAGATCTGCTGATGAAGCACAAGCCTGCCTGGTATCTAACTCCCTCTCACAGACCCCTTTGTTCACTCTGCAGTGCTAAAAGGAACAATATACAGCAAGAATTCAGCATTGTCACTTGCATGAGGCTAAATATTAATTACACCCTATACAAAGTCTGCAGAAGTCAATGGCAATTTTCCAGCTGCGGGGTAGGACTAAAGAGTGATCTGTTCAGGAAGAGATTCCCAGGATAATTGCTTTTCTGGGTAGACCTGCGGTGATTTGTTTGTGTAGACTTCAGTTCTTAACCTGGTTTTACACTATCTGGTTGCTTGCATACCATGATCCTGGATGTTACTTGTCAAAGGTTACTGCTTTCTCTTGTGTGGCATTTGTGCAACTGGCCCTTGCAGAGGAATGAAACGTGTACGTTCTGCCTCTTGTGGAAGTGCATCTTTATAAAGATCCACTTTCCTCATAAAGGCACAGCAAAGTATGTTATGCAGCTTTTCATTGAGAAACTCTGCTTATTAGCTGTCAAGGTTAACAGGTGAAAGAGGAGACTCATTTATTCTTCAGGGCAAAAGAGAACATTATTAGTGAAAGAATCTTGGAAAAACTTGCAAGAAAAAGAGAAAGGCTTCATAATAACTTGCACCGTGCCTATGTCAAAAAAAATCACTATTTTTACAAATTTCTGAATCCCTATTTTAATTAGTGACATATTAACTTAGGCCTGACTTGCTGCCTCAGCTTTTCTGTCATGTTTGGGAGAACCAGTCATAATAATATTTTAGTGGAAACTTTAAAAATAATAGCTACAATGATAGTACACTGCATGGTCTGGCAAATTATTCCAAATTCACTTTCAGTGATATTTATGTTTTTCTGCAACAAACCACACCGAGTACAAATGGTTTTATTCACCATGTTTTTAATATACTTTGGAATAGAGAATAAAAGTGCTTTATAAATGTACACCATTACTATTAATTATTACTACAGAATTTTTCCTTCATTGTCTCCCTGACCTTTAAGGAACATTAATGAGAAAGTTTACTCGTTGTGAGTGTGAGCTGGTTTTAATAAATGTCTTTCACTGAGACTATATGACTGCTACAATAAAAACTCTAAAATGTTAATGCACTTGAGGTTTATAATGTCTAATGTTAATGTCATAGGACATAGGTCAGGGAAGTGAACTGGGAGTGATTGTGCATAATAAACCATCTGCATGTTATTGTGCAGCAACAAAACAGGGTAAACTAAGTCCCAGGACATGTCTACTGAGTTATAAAGTTATTGCAGGACTTCACCTAGCATTAATGAGGCCTCATTTGAACAAATGATAAATTCTTGAAATAGGATATCACAGAACTAACTTGTGAAGCGCTCAAGGGAACAAATTTTGAGAAAAGGCTAACTAGATTTGGCCTTTAATGATGCATAGGGAAAAAAAGAGGAGGAACTTCTCACATTTCACATCCAGTGTTAGGCTACAGAAACTGCCCTGTGTCCCCCAGAGAAATAAAGAAGGATTTTTTGCAGAATTTTTTTCCTTTGTTTTCTTCTCCTTTCTTCTGTGTTATTGTAGAGCTCAAGATTTCAGATTACATGTTCACACACAGAACAGTGAAAAAAATCTTTAAGCTGGATGTGTACATTCACAGCTATAAGGCATAAAAATTTTCTAAAGTCACTGCCCCTACTGTGCTCTGAACTACATTTTGCCTGTTAGTATCCGGCTACAAATGATAGGTTTCAGGCTAAGCTGTTATGTCAGCTAGATAATGATTCACATGTGCTTTTATTTTATGGTCTGGTTTATATTCTACTTAGCTTTGCACTGTTATTTCTTGGGGACAAAAACTACATACGGTGGAGAAGGAGTAGAGAAACTAAATCTCTCTTTTAAATTTTGTCTCTTTGAAACTGATTTTAATTTTGAGCTACACAACTTGGAAGTGTTTAAGTCTGCAAATGTTTTGAGACCACTAGTTTCAAGTGTTAAATTGCTTTTTATTGCTACAAGTTACAACTTCAGAAAATATAATGGAAGCTGCCCTTAAAATGGTAATGTGGAATATGCAAGGGTTATATTATCCAATTGAAGGCATGTGCATCCTGCTAACATTTAAGAGAACAAACACACAGCTAGTTCTCTTAGAAGAGATGCATTTATTTCCCCCTGTGCTCTCAAGCTCACAGAAGCAAGGGTTATATCAATTTTCCACCCAGCTTCTTATGCTCTTCCTGTGGGATAGCTAAATCCTTATACAACAAAGTGACAAACTCACTTGTACTCAAATTTGTTCTTAGAGGATTCCCTGGAGGCCAGTTGATGGGAGTGAATGGGGTTAATTCCAGCAGAGAATTTGGACTATTTGTTGTTAAGTGGGAAAACAGCATAAACTACCATTGTCATAACTCTCTTCTGCAAACTTTATAAGAAATTAGAGATATGTAAATAAGGTACAGAAAATTATTTTCCTTTCCAGAGAATTAGGCTGCTTGATTACAGCATGTTTTGGTTATTTAATAACATCTGGAGAGGCAATTTCAACTGTCTTCAAGATAAAAATTAGATAAAAATCTTGGAACATACCATTTGTGTACTAGGAAGGCATGGAAATATTTCTGTGTATGAATCAGGAAAATAAATAACAACCCCATGTATTCATGTTATTAGACAGTGCATAACACACTTTTTTCTATGAAATTCTTTTTTCTTTTAGCTTATGTCAGTCATTTCTGACAAGTAACCTCTTTAGAATATGTTGTCCCTTGCAACAGAAGAGGACTTTTAAAAGCAATTAAGGTACTTTTGGCAACGACCAAAGTTCTGTCATCTAGTAGTAGGAATGCTAAGTTAAAAACTTTTATGGTGCAATAGGCCTCCAGAGCTTTCTGCTGAGCACACATAGGACCTTTGGACAGGCATTCTTCTTCATTCTGGTCAGGGAAGATATGAAGTGTGTTAAAATTACATGCTTATGTCATCGGTCTTTAAATATAGGCAGATACCCCCCAGCCTTTCCCTCAGGACTAAAGATTGTCAATGGAGAGAAAGAAGTATATAAGAACATATTCCTGACTTATTATCGATGTCTCTTCCAGGTTGAGATGAATTACACCCGAGGATGAAGGGCACCTCAATGACTAGTATAAACATTTACCTTGACATCCTCATTATGGCCAATGAATCCAACCCACAGAGATATGTTTTCTCAGCAGCAAAATGGAACTGAGAGAAAGGAATCTGGGGTTCATTGATAAGCTTAGGCCAATCTTCAGAGAACAGATAGCCCAAGCAGCCCAAAGTACACTAAAGTGTAAAATGAGATGAGAAATCATTTCTTCTCAGTTTTTGTCATTCTCATAAAGACTAGCTGGGTGGTTCGAAAAAATGGCCCCAAGCAGTGTCCCAGATTGGAGAAAATTAATCCAGGAAGGTTGGTCAGCTTGTATCTAAGCTTGGCTTTTGTCTCGTAATCAGTAGGATGATTCCAGGACACCTCAGTTTGTTCAGACCAGCAACATTAGGGAAAATGTAGTTGGAGTCATTCAAATCACACTTGGGTTTTACTCTTTTGAGCCCTTTATATTTTATCTATAATAAAATAATTCTTTTTAGCTGTTGGGCTTAGGGACCTGGGCACAAGGTTTTCCTCTGAGTTTCCTTGTCTTGCAGCTGAGGGACTGTACTTACTTATCTGCTTACTCTTTAGTATTTATTATAAACTATATAAATAATGAATACTAAAACTGCATATTAGAGATGTATTCAATAAATTAGTGAACTGTTAGATAAAGTAGGTTGCAGATGACATTCCATGCAGTGAAAGAAAGGAAGAAACTTCTGCAGAACAGAAACTGCAAGGGTTTTCCAGGTTAGCATTGCCAGATGAACAGCAGTTAGAAACACTACCTGAACTTAATGGTCTTGAATGACTATATCCTTTACCCAGCTGTGACTACACAGAGTGTGTTGGCACTCTGTAGGTACCATGGCTATTCTCACACATCCTCCTTCTTTGCTGCTATGGAAAGTATTTTGAAGCAGAAAAGTATTTTTAAACACCTCTTAACTGCTAACCCTTCACTGGGACACTGCAAAAACAAAATGGCACAAGGCATGTATTAGTTGTCTGCTCACAAAGGACAACCACGGTGAGAGTCATTTCATTTAACCTCAGATACCTGCAAGGTATAGGTTTACATTCAGGCTTATCATTCTTGGCTCCTTCTGCAGGCAATGGAGAGAATGAGCGATGTCTAGGACAGGATTCACCTCAGCATAGACATTCATAATGTTAATCCTATCAAACTGTAAAAGTGCTGATTTTTCTTCATTGATGGTGAAGTGAAATAAGCCTGACTAGTCTGAGCACATATCCTAACACTATAGATGTCTAAAGTGAGGTAGAAGGAATCCAGTCAGGTCATGGCTGTTCTTTGAAAATCGCCTATCACCTGCCATTTTGTTTTGCAATGATTTTAGTGTAGTTGAGACCATCGTATAGCTTTTCAGAAAGTTGGCAGACTTCCACGAAATATACAAAAAGATGGAATATCTTTAAGGGGCAACAGGGAGGAAAAGGAGTGATGAAAAAGGGAGAAGTTACAAATTATGTGAGTTACACTCTAGCTTACATACTGCTCCTCTGGCTGATGCTCTAATAGCATATACACAAATAACATCCTGGTGCTTTTGCCACACTGCTCTGTCCCGCATGCATCATCCTCCCTGTTACTACAGCAGAGCAAGCAGAATAGTCTCTCCTTTCTGCCTCTTGATTGCTGGCAGTCAGTGCTCTGCAGGGGCAGATGCTAAGCTCCACCTTGCAAAATGTCCTGCAATTTGTCATGTTATTTTTGCTCAGATACTTTTTAGGGGCTTAAATTTTCCTGTGGCTGCCTCTCTGGGGCAGAAGTGTCTATCTCACAGGCTAGTTCTTTTTATATTTCCTTCTCTGCCTCACTGATTTTTCAAATCAGATACACAGAAAATTCATGTTAAATAAAAAATATCAACATTTCCTTTCCAGCAGTAGTTACTATATATACCAGAAATGCTCAGTAGAGAAATTGCAATGTTTATTTCCAGTCAGGAACAATAAAGATTTCAGACTCAAAAATGTATGTGAAAGTCATGATTCTTTTTCATTAATTTTTTTCCTCTTAAAATTCAGTTTTCTTCAATTTTCTTATTCTCAATATCAAAGACTGATTATATTCTTTCCTTTTCCAGATATTCGCAACATTTTAATTTCTTTTTGACATTTTGCATTGTTCAGGAAAATAAATTACTATATTTCTCAAGGACTCTGCTCAAGAACATTTCCTCAGGGAAGTTTAACAAGGTTCCTCTTCTTCCCGTAGGCAGCAGTGTGCATACACTGCTCCAAGGAATGAACTCTCTTCCCACAGCAAATCAGCCCAAGACGTGTCTCAGTAGTGTCCTAGCACTGTCCAGTTTGCTAGCTGCTCATTATTATTCTGTTCCTTAGAGTTTATCCTATTAATAAAGGCAAAACTTTCCAGGGGCCTTTCTGAGCACTGATGAACTAGCATCAGTAAGGTAATCTACACTATTTAATCATGTAACTGCGCCCAGTGAGGGGCCTTCGCTTTGTGGACTTTTCTTTCTGTTGTAACTGAAATTTTGAACCCTCTTTTTTGATGTGTATTAATTCTTTTTAGGTATGGCAGCTTTCCAGAAAATCACTTATATGTAACAATATCAAGAGTACTTCATATTTTCCATGTATATGACATTAAGTGAATTGAAGTTACACATTCAAATTGATTAAAGTATGACAGGTATTCCTGTGCTGGCACAATCACAGTCTAAAACACAGATTTCTGTCACAAAACAAGATGCAATGTCTGAGTAAATTCAGATATATCCTTTACATACTTACCTTAATAAAGGCTGTGTCAGTGCCAAGTTTGCAGAGATGCTATATCTGTTATAGCCAGCCAGATTTAAAATTATGCAGTGGAAGAAGTATGCACCATTCACCAGGTAATTAATTCACCAGTCAACTTACTCCACATTTCTTAGTGGTATTTTATGCTGAAAAACCCAAGTCATGCTGAGACACAGAAGCTGATAACTGTCTTATAACGGTCTGTACAGGAGCACCTTCCAGTAAATCAGAGCTCACTCCTCAAGGATTGCACGGGGCTAAAGGACTGCAATGCAGTAACTTCCATGCAGGGTGATTAGTGATCGCTCCCTATATCTCCAGCAGCAGTGTACGGAGACAAAGTAGGAGAGCAGCTGTTAGTTCCTGTATTTGATAAATAATTGAAAGCTTCCCTTTGCCTAGATTGTCACTCTATTCATGCTAAGATTATTGCAGCCTTTCTAAGGATCTCCTGATTTCAAATGAGGATCTTAAAGGAAAGCCAGCACAGGTAGCTAAATAAGCCAGCCCTTTCTTTGAAAGGGATATAATTTTCAATGAAAAAATCAGAATATAACATTTGCTGTTGTTGAGTCTCCCTGAAGAATATATTTCTGCCTGACATGCTCATTTTGTAATTTTGAATTCTAAGTACCGTGGTTATTTTTATAAACATAAACATTTTATTTTTTAATTCCTGTTTGATGGGGAAAAAGAGAAGAGGTTCATGAGTGTTTACTTTCAAATAGCTAAGGGAAAAATGTAAGAACTGGCTGTGCTAATTGCTGTGTGGTGTCTTCAAACACAGTTCACATCCATTTACAAAATAAACGTCTGTGTAGTTGTGGATTACCAGTGGACTATGAGGTTTCATGTCTGGTTAGGCCAAGATAGAAAAGGTCTTACCACTGGCACGTGACTAAGGTCACCTCCTGTGTAGGCTCCAGACTCCCACTGCACCCTGGTCATATCTACCGCATGTTGCTGCAGGCTCTCTCTTTGTCCTCGTCCTTGCAGGCAGGAGTTTGATTACTACACAGCAACACTCCTGTTAATGCTTCTATATTGCATTAATCTCCCTGTGCTGCTCATTCATGTTGACATGGTACTTCTACACATTAATTCACACAGCAGAGCTGGGAAGGTCTGAAGCATGAATATCAGCCTCCGGCAAATCTTCATTTAGCATTGTGTCTCCTGAGGAACTGAGGTTCGGGCATCAGGCCTTGAGCCCTTATATCTAATCTTGAATGGGTTCATAATTAAAAATCTAAGTTTCTGGACTCCATTTGATTTGCAGAAAGCACATCTGGACACAATATTGTCCAAACAAAGTTTCTAGACCCACAGCCTACACTTGCTCTCAGGATGCTAGCCCGTGAAAAAGAGTTTTGTGACTAAATCTAAACTGAAATTCATTTCTTTACAAAACTGATTGGTGTCCAGGGAGACTTCTGGGTTTGTTTATTTCACTTACTTACCCTGGTTTTTTTTTTATTTATCAGTCACCACATGTCTTAAACCAGAATTTCCATTAAAATTCCTTTGAGACGTGACTACAAATATGTAAGCAAGCTGAATATGGATAAAATTGTGGAGTTTTGTTTGTGACTTTCTTGGATGCTACAGCTAGCCCCTTCTAAATTCTTACACCCATATTTCAGATCTAAATACTCTTTTTTTTTTCCCTTAGTATTTGGGACTTGACATGAAATATTTTAAGAGTCTGCTTTTCAGAAGGTGGAAGCTATCTGCTTTAAAATTTAAGCTTATTACAGTTGGGCAGCATGTTCATTTTAATGCTTAAATATTTTGTCCCACTTATCAACAAAGCAAATTGAATCTAATTTTGCATCTTCCCATATTTACTATAAATACACTTGCTTGCTGAGAAACATCCTGTGAGAACAAAGCAACAGCAAGTTCCCTGCTTGAGAGCTCAGAAGATTAGACCAATTGCAAAGTTTCTTTTCCTGAAAGAAAATTGAGCCCAGGAAAACATAGCAGTTTGCCCCAGGCTTAACTAACTAGAAGAATCAAATCTCCTGCCAGACATCTTAGCTATGGGTTAATGCTGTTTTACTGTAAATTGCAGATATCTGTATTTACTAGCTCCAATGATGCACTGAGATTCTTGCAAAGAGGTCAGTGGCACATAGGTGAAACCCATACTGAATACAATAGGAGAGTCAGAGAAAGGTTTTATATAATTGTGCTGGAGATTTAAAAAGTTAACCAACATGCTGTGTTGTGGGGTGGAGAATGCCCCTGAGAAAATTCAGGAGTTTCCATACACTTCTCTGGTTTTGTTACTTATCCTCCCACATTTCTCTTTCCTTCCTCATTTCCGTCACAGCTGCATTTTAAATACTCTGGGCCTGATTCTGCTTTCCCTTGCCCCAGTTTCACTGCATTCCATTGGAGTAGGAGCTTGGTTTGTTTCTTTACTTCAAGTAGTAGTAATCTTATATCCAGGGACAGGAAGGTAGAATTTGAGAGAGTGACATAGAGGTAGGGAATGATGTTCTGGGAGAAAAAGTAAAACGAAGACGATTTCGTCACACGTGCCAAGTCAATGAACTATGGAGAAATATTTTGTCCAGTTCCTTGTCTGAAGACCAAAGCATCTGCATACAGAAGTTTTTTCCAGTTCTGCAGTGGCTATGGATGAGACATCATGTAGAAAACAGAGCTTACTGATTTGGGAGAATGTTTTTCTCCAGATACACTACTCAGATATTACACCAGTGGGTGTTGCAGGAAAGCGTAAAGTGAGTTACAACAATTTCAACCCCAAAATTAACATTGTATCTGTGGTACCCTGAAGCATTTGTAAGAATTTCCTTTCCATTTTGAGTGAATACTGTCCTAAATAATCTCAAAGAAATAGGATGGATTAGTGTTTGGAAAACACTTAGATCTATGGCTTTCAGCACTTAGGTTTACTGGTCTAGCATTTCTAATAAATAATGATTCACAACCTGCACGTATGTAATGTAAACAAGACTCATGCACTTCATGTATGCCAGATTTGGCCTAAATAACCTGAGTTATCTGCTGTGAAGAAGATGAGATAAACCTTAAAAATGTGGCAGTACTATTGACCATTACTGTATGTGTTGCAATAATTCTTGTGATGTAAATTTCCATTTTCTATTTATGACCCTACCTACCAATTTCTGCCTTATTTGGGTGAAGGGACTGGTAAGCAGTCCAGAACCATTGTAACTGTTTCATATCAAAAGAAAAAGGTAGAGAACTTCAATAATTTCGACTATGTTATCTAAGTGAGAACAAATATAATGAGAAAATTTCAGGTTGTACCTTGAAGTAGATTCAGAATTTATGGTATCTTGCAGAGAAAATGATCAAAAATCCTCTAAAACCTCATTGTGATTGCAAAAAGAGGCTAAATTTGCCAAGTTTTTAGATTTTTGTCTGTAATCCATAAAGAAATGCAGAACACAGATGAAGTTGAAGTGGATCTTTGTTTCTCTCAGTTCCTTTTGTGCCAATGGGTAGACAAGGTGCCAGGAACTCATCATGAGCTGCAGGGGATCAGCACTCCCTTCTCCACAGCCGTGCATCCTTGCACAGACAGTGATTGCCTTCATGGGGAAGCCGTTGGGCAGCATTTGGGAGGTAAGACAAGAAGCTGCACCTGTGACAGCCTCAAATCTTGAGTTGTCTTGAAGAGTCTTTTTATGTATCGCATAGGTGTCATACATTGTATTCTCAGGTTGCCATATGTTGCTTTTTCTTCTGCAAAAACAGTAACTAGCTGGGATCCAAAAGCACTTTCATTTCATAAATGTGACCTTCCTGCCAGAGATCACTGACAGCGAGGTCTGTACTCAAACAATTTGCAATCCCCTTAAAATGGACAATGATCATTATCTCAAGCCTGCACTGAAAACCATTGTCTACTTTCCCAAGGAAGTCTTCATAGACAGTTTTCCTTCTCTTGCAAGCACTGAATATGCACACAAATCAAGGAACACCTTACTGAGGAGAGAAACACATGCGCTATCTACTTGAGAAAACACAACCATTATATACTTAGTGATTTTAATAGATGTTTTCCGGAACAACTCTCTGTCTGGTATGATAACCCAAGAGGTAAGACCCACTTTGTTACATTACTCCACTTTTCTTCATCTGGCAAGCCTTGCTAACATTTTCATGTCACTACAAAATCCCATCTCCACGGCCACGGGCCAGGTCGGCCAATTGTCATTGTCCAAGTGACTACCTGTTGTTCCTATACTGTGATGCCCATGGGAGCCGGTAACCACTGGGGTCATGCAGCCCTGCAGGGTATCCTGGCAAAAGGCAACCTGTGCTAAATCAGCCATGTTTCTACGGTGGAAGCAGTAGCATTTCTTTCCCTTGAGAAAGATCTGTACCTGAAGAAGGAACCCCTATTTCCCTTTACATTCTTGCAGTGCCACTTACCAGTGACTTTTAAAACTGCACACTGCAAGGATTTTTGATGCAGCATCTAGGTCTTCATCTGTCTGTGACCAGGAGCTCATGTTATGAGGATCACTTCATGGGCGTGACCTATCCATGCAAGAGACCTGGAGCCTCTGTCCAGATGTAGGCCTGGATAAATATACTGTGTAGATAAAACCAGCAGATATCCTGCTGATCACCAAAAGATGGGAGCAGAGAGCTCCTTCCTCTGCAGAGCACTAAGACACAGTGTTTACATAACATCCTTAATCATTTTTTTTTAATGTGTCACAAGTTTTACAGTGCTGCTTGTCTCAAAGCTTCTTCCTTTCACGGTAAGAAAAGGGGCTGCTCTTGAGTCTAACCCAAGTTATTGTCCCAGCTAAAGAAAGATTATGTTGCTCCATTGAGCAGAGCTCTGTTTATAGCATAGTTTTTATATTTTTTGTATGTTAAAAGTAGATACAGGTCTGGTCTCATCTCTTCAGGCATTGAAGACCAATGGCATATATTTAATGAAAAGAAGGGCTTAGGGGTTTTTTTTGTTGTTGTTGTTGTTACATTTGATTATACCTTTAGATTGTATAATACGTACAGAGTTTGTACACTGTATATGTACTATATAGAAAATGCAGGCTCAGTCAAGATGAGAAGGGCATTGAATGAAAAGCACATTGTAAAATATTGCTAAATTACAACAACTTGATTTTGAGTAGCACATGAAGTATATTGCAGATCTTATTCTTAAACTAAATCAAGAAGACCTTTAAAGAGTTTTCTATTTGGCCCTCTCTTTCTCAGGTTATTCAAGGAAAATACACATTGAATGAAGTGCCACTGACTCAATACAAAGCATAAAAAGCCAAAAATAATGTTAGCAGGAAACCCTACTTCACACACAACATTTTATACTGCCAAGCTCCTCTGTGTTCTTTTACATCCTGGAGATCTTAAGATAAATTACCGTTTTACAATTGACATCTGTTAACATTCATACTGTTCAGTCCACTCTAATGAACTTCATTTGAGACTGAATTATATTAAATCATTCCCCAATTAGCAAGCTATCCATTAGCAGTGACTTCTGATTATTCCTTATAAAGGCAGGAGATAGTGAATATATTTTCATTGTATCTACAAATCATATGCCAGAGTCAAACAACTTTAGGACTGCAGTGAAACCCAGAAATTTCTTCAGATAATGTGAAATAAGATGCTGTAGCAGTTGCACAAAGACAAGAAAAATACTCATTCTAGATCAGGGCTGAGGGAGTTCTTTAGCATTGGCAGACTGGCAGTCAGGAAAGAGGATATCCACATGCAAATGAGATTAGATTATACCTTTTGTCTGCAAAGGTTTGTCCCACCATTAAATCTCAGCTAGAATTAAGATGAAAGAAGATAATACCTGGAATTATCTTTGGAAACAAGAATTTATTCAGTTATATGTTTTGAACTACATATTAAATGTCACTTTGGCAAGTTAAAAGTAGTAATAATAATTGAAAAAAATGTAATTTCAGTGAAAAGAAGGGAATGAGTATGCACATTAGAGCTTCTATAGAGCCATACCACTTTAGCACTTCTATCATGTTTTTGCTCTTTAGATTCCTTTCCAGGTTAATTTCTAACTATTCAGACAGAGGCTGCTACTCATACCTTCTTACTTGTTTTTATGACAGTATGACAAGATAGTTGAAAATGCTCCACAGGCTGAAGGGCAGGACTGAGAACAGTCAGTTTTATACACCTGACTTGGCTGACTAACTTGAAAAGCCATTATGCCTTGAGCTGGGTGTGAAACCTGCTCCTATGAGCAAGATTGAGACCAAGACTACTTCACATGTGCTCTGGCTGGAGCAGCACAAGCTGGTGGCAACCAGCTGGAAAGCAGAGAAGGCCCTGGGTGTCCTGGTAATACGTAGTTGACCATAAGCTAGCAAAGGGCCATCACAGCAAAGGCCAACAGCATTCTGGGCTTTTTTAAGCAAAGCATTGCCAGCAGGTAGAGGAAGGTGATCCTTCCCCTCTGCTCAGTACTGGTAAGACCCATCTGGACTGTTGAGTACAGCTCTGAGCCCCTAGGACAAAAGAGACATGGACGTGCTGGAGCAAACCCAGCAAAGGGCCATGAAGATGGTAAGCATATGAGGAAAGGTTGAGGGAGCTGGGACTATTCAGCCTAGAGAAGAGGAAGCTTAGGACAAACTTACCAATGTATACAAAAACCTTCTTTTTCCTACTTGAAATGTCTTCTTACTTCTTGAAATGTAAGTTGCATCACCACTATAATTTTCACATCCATAAATCACTTCTAAATGATCCTAATAGCATTATTTAGTGGCAGGAGTTTTGAAGGAACTAAGGGAATCTGATGTACACATCACTCTCATGCTTTTGGTCAAAGGCCATCAGTATTTTAATCTGTTCACATACCACCCCTACATATAAAGCTATTTCTGATGAAGCAGTGTAATGCAATTCTAAATATATATTTGCAGATGGAAAGGCCAGCAAGTTAGAGCCAGATCTCTCTTCTGGGCTTTGTATTACATTGCCCATATACGTAACTTGCTAATGCTGCTCGGTGCATATAATTCCGACACTTCAAGAGTTTTTACTTTTAAGAAGTTACCTTGCTATCAAGAAATGCACCAAACATAAGGCATGAAAGTAACCTGTACTAACAACTGAATAAAAAAGTCCTTGAGCCATAAAACAGGTCACAAATAGAAAACACATTTCAGGAAGCATCTTGACAATATTGTTACAACTGCTTGGAAGACTCATACATCAGGTTCCTTTTACAGTCATCCTTCATACCAATTTTACTGTCTCTACCCCAGACAGCAGGCTAAGTATAGGTATCACTACCGTATATGAAACCAGACGGCAGCCAGTATTCTTGCATAGCTTCCAGCTCAGCTGTCATCCTGACTGATTCTCAGTGGGCTCAAATATAATCCATTGAAGATGTCATTCCCACAGGAAGCTGAGGATCAGTTCACACAGGACTTTGCGTTTGTTTGCATATGCGTATTCACTGTAATGTCATTTTACTGACTGCACTTGAAAATTACCCTCCCCCCTGCACCATGTGAAATGACTTTATCCCTCAAACCATGAGACTGTTTCTGAAAAATTATACACAAATCAAGCCACAGAATGTCTCCCACATTCATGAGAACTACTGGTTTCAGAAAAAAACCACCTAAATAGCTCCACATCCTACTTTGTCTGCATTACTCCTAATAGAAATAATGGATTTGTTACCTTTTTAAGCTTGTGGTCCAGAATGACTGCAAAGTGATTATAAGTAATTCCTTTATGTCTCAGACAGATATCGATGTTTTCCTACAGGATGTTATGTCATATCATCTTCCCAGGATAAATTTTGAAAAAACTGAAACTGTTTTGACTCAAGCAAAATTACTCTAAGGATAAATGTGCAAATGAAAACAGCAAAAAGCAGGACTGAATAATGGCATTCTTTTCTATTAATGAAGATGTTACTGCATCTCCCACCATATGAAGAAATGTTTATATGACAATCAAAAATCCTAATTTAAGGCTCAGTTCATTTATGGAAAGAACTGGAGGAGATGCAGGTTATGCCATTGAGCAGTGAGTGGTAAAGAACTGCTACAAAATCATCTTAAGCTCATTCTTCCAAAATAGTTCAACATCACTCCCCATAAGCATTACTTACAAGGTTCTTCTCTGCTCCAGATTCTATGAATTCATAAAAATTTATCCTCCTCTGAGAAAAAAGAAGGTAACAAAATTCTGCGTTTATTACAGTGGACTATGCTAAAGAAACAGGGATATGTTCATGTCTGTGTATTACATGTGTGTCTTTATGGAGAGCAAAAGCAAAAGGGAGCCAAACTGAAAAAAAAGTAACTGCTGAGACAGATGAAACTGCAAAAATAAATCTAAAGAATTGTGTAATCCTAAAACAGCAAAGTTAAAATGAGAATTTGTAGTGTATCTGTTACCAGTTACTGACTGGCTGTGGTAAGACTAGATATAGTTTCAAGAAAAATCTTACTACAACACCTTTTAGCCAGCTGAATCTATTGAAGTAAACGGAGGCACAACAACTATAGAATCATAGAACCATAGAATGGTTTAGGTTGGAAGGGACCTTTAGAGGTCATCTAGTCCAACCCCCCTGCAGTGCGCAGGGACACCTTCAACTAGAGCAGGTTGCTCAGAGCCCTGTCCAACCTCACCGTGAATGTTTCCAGGGATGGGGCACCCACAACCTCTCTGGGCAACCTGTGCCAGTGTTTCACCACCCTCACAGTAAAATGTTTTTTCCTTATATCCAGTCTAAATCTACCCTCCTTTAGTTTAAAACCATTGGCCCTTGTCCTGTCACAACAGGCCTTGCTAAAGAGGTTGCCCCCATCTTTCCTGTAGTCTCCCTTTAAGTACTGGAAGGCTGCTGGAAGGCCGTACAACCTCAGCTCTCTCAGCCTGTCCCCACAGGAGAGGTGGTCTAGCCCTCGGATCATTTTTGTGGCCCTCCTCTGCACCCTCTCCAACAGGTCCATGTCTTTCCTGTGCTGAGGGCTCCAGAGCTGGACACCACACTGCAGGCTGCGTCTCAGCAGAGCAGAGGGACAGAATCACCTCCCTTGACCTGCTGGTCACGCTTCTTTTGATGTAGCGCAGGGTACGGTTGGCCTTTTGGGCTGCGAGTGCACATTGTTGGCTCAAAAGGGATCACTAGCAGAGGATGGTTTCGATCCATCGACCTCTGGGTTATGGGCCCAGCACGCTTCCGCTGCGCCACTCTGCTGCTCTGTTGAGAGAATGGTTGTAAGAAAATGAGGAAAAAACATTTTTTAGATAAGAGATCTCAAATAAGGAGTAGTTCCACAGGACAAAATGCAAGAATTACCTTTATTTGATATCCATAGGAAAAAAAAAAAAAGAAAAAAAGTACTAGAAAAGGTGGCAAAATTCTATACTGGAAAAAAGTTTCTGTCCACAAATAATAGGGAATAATTATGTGATAATCTGTGAGGTCCCACCACTGAAACTCATGGCTGTAAGAATATTTGTAGAACAAACATGCATTCCACAAAGCTGAAGAACTCACAGAAATAAGAAAGAGAAAAACAGAAATCCAAATGTTGCCAGTTAGCATAGTATACATTCAAAAATAACTATCTTGTGTGTATTCTTAACCATAGGAATCTTTCTCTTTCATAATGTCTTAGTCGTATTTTAGTGTCTTGTGTACCCTAGAGTAAAAGCATAGCATCTTACATGCCACAGCTTCCACCTACAGCAAAGGCAGCCAACACCCACCCACCAGTTACAATGCATTAAGTGCTAAGTCTTTACACTGATGGGACTGACCACCAGTTTACACTGTCTGGATGATCGAGTACCCAGTACTGGTATTATAGGACAAATCTTTCCAAATCCTTTAGCAACACTGATAATACAAATATTATCCTGTGCCAGCACACTGTCAAGAACTGTGATGCTGCCCACAGCAGTCTCAGAGAAGGAATAAAAGATGCAGTAGGTGAAGAAGTGCAAATATGAGATCATGGAAGAGAGGTTGGAAAAGGTGAATAAGGAACTGAGTTACATGCATAAATAACAAGCGTGGAAACATCCTTTTGTTACCCCTGACGATTTCCCTCTCCCAGTCTTCAGCCTTTGAAAAGGTGTTTGGGTCACTCTTCTGGGAATCCCCTTCATTTCCTGACCAAGTCTCTGCCCAACAGGCAAACTCTTCCAATAATGGCAGAATGGTTTTATACTTTAAGACACATGAGTTATGTGGCACCCAGCTTTAGAGATCTAAATTCTGGGGCTTACCAAAAAGTCTATGCATCAGGACCCAAGCTGTGCTTCAACTGAGGAGGCCAATG
This sequence comes from Phalacrocorax aristotelis, assembly GCF_949628215.1. Classification (NCBI taxonomy): domain Eukaryota; kingdom Metazoa; phylum Chordata; class Aves; order Suliformes; family Phalacrocoracidae; genus Phalacrocorax; species Phalacrocorax aristotelis. Next base: position 21,125,794 of record NC_134278.1, on the reverse strand, counting down.
CTGAAATACACTTAATTAAGTATACTCAGTTCTCCTGAGGAATACCATCAATGTTGGTGGGAAAAAGCTTTGAAAGATCAGATCCAAATTCCTTACTGTTTTCTGTTTTATTTCTGTTAGTTGGGTTTTTTACATATTAGTAAATACAATCAATTTTTTAACATGTACTGGAAAAATAGATAAATATTCAGGCACAGTTTGGAGCAGCAAATGTTTCCAGGGAAATTTGCAAGGCAGTATGGAAACAAAAATTCTGCCTGGCAAGAAGCCAGCCAAGAAAAGGACTTTTGCAATGGAAAAGCATGCTAACTCCAGAACATAACTTGACAAAAACTCTGATAAACATCCTGACTGCTTCATCCCCAGAAAAATTCCCTACTACATAATCACTATGGTTGCTGTGTGATTATTTTTCTCCTGCATGTCCTTGTGAAGAACTAGTACTCCAGGGGTTTCTTTTTGCTTTTGATGACTGATTTTCTGTCAGCAGCCAGTAGGAGTTTGCCCTTGACTTCTACAGAAGCTGGGTCAAGATCCAGAACAAACAGTGACAGCGACTGCTATTTTGAGTTGCATGAATTGGGTGAAAAAATCCCAAGTATAAGTGTAAGAGAAGGGGACAATGAAATTAATTTAACGGTAAGGAAGATTCTTTACCTGGGGCACTAAACAATACATTTTGGATCGATACCGGAGGCCCACATTTCTCATATCAAAGCAGAAGCATACAAATAGAGCTAGTTGGTCCAACTTGGCAAACTTATCTGTTGTTTTAGTGGACAGGCCAAGGATTGACTAGACACAAAATCAGAGCTGGCAAAAATCTTTATGGTTGTACTACTTCAGAGTTTTGCTGACTGAAGATCTAGCAATATATCGTCCTCTAATAAAGTAAGGCATACAAGAGACAATATGCTAAAACTTTCAAAGGTTTTCTCTGCACTGAATCTATGTTATTAACAGAAGACTTCAGAATTAATTCTGGCAACTTTCAAAACATCTACTTGCAAAACTTTTGGAGTCAAACCATTCTGGCAGTAAATATTTGGAATAGATTTGAAAGGTATTAGACATGGCAATCTTTATTGAAAAAAAAAGAGATTTCTTGCCAAAAATGTGCACAAAAATTTTACTCTGTAGACCAGCAGAAATGCAAGCCCTTTTCATTAGGTGTAAACTCCATTTTAGCAATTAGACATAAAAAGAAAAGAACTTCCAAACTACCATTACAGTAAATTCAAGGGATTGCTACTCACTGCATCTATGACAATTTCTGTGAGAATTTTTCTGATGTGAATTTAACATATCTAAAGTTGATCCAAGAATATTTTAGCTCTTCATCCATCATAAAAATATTGTATAATGCCAGGGGAAATGCATGCTTCACACAGAGTTACTCTTCTGATATGTCTAAGATAATTGCCACCTTCCCATTTAAACAGGAATGTTTGTTATTGTAAATAACACTAGTGTAATTTTGTTAATGTAAAAAATAACATGTCCCCTGCAGCTCTAGAATGTGCTAATTTTAAAATCCCAATTGCAGTGATTCAGCTAGAAGTTTCAAATCTGAAATCAAAGAGGTAAGTAGAAAAATAGCAGGTGGTCAAGCGTCTGGAAATATGCAGATATTTTTGTTCCACAGCTCTGTAAGCTGTTGCATTATCAGCAAACCTCTGCTGCTAGTTGTTCAGTTTCACCAGTTTTTAATTTGACCTCATACAATACCCCCATAAATGATTTTTATATAGATTGTCCTCCCTGTTTTTATGGGACAACTGCTCTTAAATGCTGTTTCTTCATTACGTAGAAAAAAAAAATAGAACCCTAGAATCATTCAAGTTGGAAAAGACCTTTAAGATCATTGGGTCCAACAGTTAACCTAATCCTTTTCACAGATCACAGGGGTTTTTACTAATTAACTATTTACTGTGTTCACATGTTGATTTATAGCTAATGTAACAGAAATGCAACTATGCAAAAATCCTGAGGGTAGGAGTAGTCAACATTGGCCAGTTAGTATTGGCCAACTGTCAGGCTGATTTCTGCTTTACTCCTAAACCTGTGATTCTCTGCCAAGATTAAAAGTCTGCCATGGAAAGTAATTCTTAGAATTAATGTAGCCCCTGATCCTTCAGCTTTCCTTAATGTCATGCTCTGCTAGACCTACATACAGAGAATGCATTTTAAAGCCCAAAGTCAGAAAAAGTAGCAGAAATACATTATTTAAAATACATGGTCCAGATCTGCAGCTGGTACAAACTTTACCTCACTGCAAATATTGACATAAGAACCCATTTGCAATGTTCTTTGATTCTACAGTTCTTGTGTCCAAGAACACAGAACTGGATTTTTCAATTTACTCTCCTCTCACTGGATCAGATGTGCCATGGAGATGGGAAAACCATCACTTCACACGAGTGGGACATTCCTAAATGCAGCTGTTTGCACAAGAAAAACCATCTAGTGCCCAGTGGGGGTTATGCTACAGTTCACCTTAGACAGAATTATGGAGCTTTACCTGGTGATTCTCCAGGTATTTATTCCTACTTACGTTGCTACTACTCACACAGCTGTTATTCTTCACAGAATAGCATTTTACCCATGCAAGATGCAGAGACCTCTTCTTACCCTGAGATAGACTATCTTCTGGAGAAATGTTTTCTTGGCCACAAATGTCTGTAGATATAAGGACATTGATGGCTGGACAGCATTATAGAAGCACCATAGTAATTTTGTCTGCATAGAGTTCCTGAGCAAAGGATGAAATAGCAAGTGCCTTATGAAATGGGGGGGGGGGAAAGTTAGAACAAGTTAGATCCTACTAAAAACAGAACTTTAAAAGCCATTGTTCATTGACTTCTGTAGAATTATCACTGGGTGACTCCTATTACAACTTTATGTTAGTAAAAAGACTATTGCCACACATAATTTTCCAACTTTGATATAGGTTTTTATGGTTTTAAAATTTCTGAAAAGATTTCCTGAGAATGTTATATTTACCAGTATGTGCCTGATTCACAGCCTGTTGTGATGAATGGAAATAATCCCAGTAACATCAGTGTGCTTCAATTTGTAAATTGTTGTGAAACATTAGAAATTGTATCAGCAATCAAGAGGAAATCATACTATTACTTAGAATTTGAGGAAAACTAATGATTGGGAAGACTGCCTGATTTGTGTTAATAACCATACAATGTAACTATTCAATGAATCCAAATGAGTACAATATATTTCTGACAACTGAAATAGTGTGAAGATTTCACAAGAACAGCTAAACTCTCATATATGTTCTCTTAGGCAGATATACTGGCAAATGCCCCTCAATATTTAGGCTCCTCTTTGGTTTAGGGTATTCACATAGACAGTTAAAACTTCCATACTTCAGCCTGAGGCCAAGCAAAGCTTTTCTGGAATCCTCTAGCTGCCAGACAAGCAGAGTCCCAGAACTTTCACAAATTTTTCTTGCATCCTCCTGCAATAAAATGACTGCCAAGGTTAACTGTCAGATATTTGTTAAGGAGCAGTAAATCTCACAGTGAGAAAAGTATTTCCCATTGTTTAGTTAAAAAAAAAAACAACAACCAAAACAAACTCTTTGGAATATGTGTGAGAGGGAAAGCCAAATTGTGCTTTGAAGCCTGAACCTTTTTCAAATTGAACATCTTGAGCCTTTGCACTAAAAAGATTTGCAAAGAATTAATGTGTGAATGGGAGCTAGCAATTCAGCAGCCACCATGGAGGAAATTACAGATCGCAGTCTGAGACTTTCCAGGGCACAGTCAGTTTTATATATTAAGACAACAAATCCGTTAGCTTTATTTCTCCTGGTCTGGCTATGAATATAGCTCACAATTAGTTTATAGTTTCTTTTGGGTGGTGGTTCTGATTTTTCTAAGTATCTGAATAAAATTCCTTCAGGATTGTTTTCTGGCCAACACCACTCCTGTTCCTGTATACAGAGCACTTCCAAATTGGATTGCTTATAATATTTTCTTACTGTAAGCTAAAATCAGTCAGAAACACCTGTGACTTTTGCATTCTTTCAGCATCTTGGTATTTATAGGGCAGGGCCTGATATTTACACTGTAAAAGTAGCAATTCTGCTGGTCGTCTAGGAAACAAATAAAAAATGTAACTAAAACTGTGGGCAGTACCATTTTTAATCAAGATAAGAATGCAATTAAAATGGACAAAGTCTTGAGGGCTGCTCCACAGACCTAAGAGAAACAGCAGTACCTCCTGATTTTTTCTACACAACCCTTTTTTCCCCACCCAAGGAATGAGATGGAGTTTCCTATTCTCTTCCAGCCCAAGTGATGCAGCTTTCAGAAAAGTTCTTCTACTTGCCCTCATTTGGCAAAGAAATTCACCAGATGAGACCATATTTTGTTCCCTAGAAACAGTTTCAGGTTTTATATAACCTGTGACTGCTACCCTAGATTAGAGGACATCAATGTTATCTGAACTTAGGTAATAACTATAATGATGGACAGTGCATGTGTTCACACTCATCTTCCTACTACTTATTGCAACAGGCTGCCAAAAACCATAAATCTCAAATTGGGCATGAGGTTTCATTCAGATTCCCCTCTGTCAGCCATATTATGGTACAAAAACAGCTCCCTTCATCTCTGTTTTACACATCTTTTAGAACATAGACAACAAAACAGAGAAAAAATTGATTTGAATATTTTCACATCAATAGCACTTAAAAACAGTGCTCATAAATAAAAAATGGGAAATAGGAAAAATAAAACTGAAAAGCCAAATAAAAAATTATAGGTTCAATACAACTGCCATGAAGTCAACAAGCAGTCAACTTAATGGGAACACAGCTGAGCTCTAAACTGTATAATAAGGAAGCCAAAATAATTAGACTTACTTAGCGTCTCTAAATATGCAGACAGGAAACAAGAGAAATTCTTCTTCTAAACGTATTCTTATGGTAAATATCAGTGGAAAATCAGCTGTGTTCTATGTTCTGTTTTCTTCCCTACCTGGAGCCACAAGAGATGTCTTAGATACAAAATTAAATCATTCATTCAATGAAATTAATTTAATCAATGATTAGGATCTTAAAATCAGGAGTATGCAATCTATACGAGAATCATAGTCTGGCAAAGTAACTCTTGTCACCAAAAATAATCTTAATTTTTTTTCATTGAAGTATCAATGTTTTAGAAGAAAGAGTACAAGATGGAATATTACTTGCTGTGTTTTGAAAAACTCTGACTTAAAGAATAGGATGAGCAGCTCTGTGAACATCAGCCCAATGAATCAGTCAGTTTTATGGAGAAATCAATATGAATGAAATGCCAAAACGTGATGCTGACAGCACTTAAACATCCTTGAAATTTCAGCATGTATTACACAGTAGTTCTCCCATTCAGTGGGAGTGTATACCCAAGAAAGTGAAATCCCATTGTGAGAGATAAGGAGGAATTAGCTGTATAAGTGAAAATTAATGGTAACATAGGTACAAAAAATAAGTTTGATTATGTTTGCTACATCAAGCACAATAAAGTCCAAAGTAGTAATATATGTAATCAGTGCTCTGAAAGGATACATTTCTCGTAGCTGAAAGGAATTATGAGTCAAGTCAGCTGGCAGAAAGAATTTAAACAGAAAAATCACATGGTAATTGGGAATCGATTATTGACATTTTGCGCCTTGCCCAGGAAGTCTTAATCCTATAAGCAAGAAAGAAATCTGGCTAAAAATCCCCAACAAACAACATGAGAAGACAACTATAAAACCAGAGCAATGTCTAGAATATTGGGGAAAATAATACTAACAAATATAAATTAGAAGGTGCAAAATGAGAAGGAAAAGAATACAAAAAATTAATCCCCAGCAAGAATAAGGACAATGAGAAAGAATACTTCAGTACATAAGAATTGAAGCTGCACAGGTCTATTATTCTATAGAAATGGTATGTCCATAACATGATAATGAAAATGCAAAAAATAAAGATGGTCAGCATTGTTTGAATGTGAAAGGAAGCACAGTAATGCTTCAGAATGGGCAGGCAAAATGCCATCAGAAACGTAGTTCTAAAAACATAGTCCCATTCTTTGTCTTTTTCAGTGATTTATCCAACAAAAAAATACATTTTTAACTGCAACTTTCATATTTCCCCTCATCCATCACCTTCTTCATCCCTTTGTGTTATTTTTCTGCTATGAATACTTCAATTTTCTACAGAGATTACCCTTTGCTTGTTGCGTCCCAGGTGTCATCCTAAGCATCTAAAGCAAAAACTTCTTGGCTACTTCTGTGTTAACAAATCAAGCAGTGCCAGGGAACATTCCTGGGCACTGGAACTTGGACATGTTAAATTCTTAGAACATTCCCTGGTACTGTTTTTCCTGGGCCAACAATTACTCTATCAAAATTTCCAGGCATGGTCTGAGTGTTAGTGCAGGCCAAGGACTGATCTTGAAGGACGGCCACCCTGATTTGGTGATTAAGAAGATAATGGATTTTTTTCCATGCCACTTGGACTCAGTGCCAGAGGATAGTCCTAGGCACATAGTTTCCTAATAAATATATAGCCTTTTGTGTCAGAGCAAATAACGACAGATTCACAATTAATGTCTCAGATCCTGAGCCAATGTCCTCTCACATTTTTAGCCATGAGTTTTAACTGTCCCCAGAGTAGTGACTATTTGAATAGTCACTTTGACTATTCTCAAGCTGTGCTCTGGGTTTAATTTTCCTGGTACTATAAGGCTCAGTTTTCTGTCCGCTTTTTATATTAGGATCCTGATAATATAACTTTCTTTAGACAGTTTTATTAGCCATAGCATGCCGCTTTCCTTTGTAAAAACTAGATTTAGTTCAGAGTGGGCCTTGAATGTTTCTGTCATTTTAATCTGTCATTTTTCTTTTTTTTTTTTTCCCTCCAGCTTTGTTAGTTCTCATTACAGAATCACGGAATCACAGAATGGCAGGGCTTGGAAGGGACCTCTGGAGATCTTGTCCAACCCCCTGCTTGAGCAGGTACACCTAGAGCAGGGGCTCAGGAACACGTCCAGGCAGCTTTTCAGTATTTCCAGAGAAGGAGACTCCACAACCTCCCTGGGCAGCCTGTTCCACTGCTCTGTCACCCGCACAGGAAAGAAATTATTTCTCATATTCAGGTGAAACTTCCTGTGTTCCAACTTGTGCCCATTGCCCCTTGGCCTGTCATTGGGCACCACTGAAAAGAGTCTGGCCCCATCCTCCTGACACCCACCCTTTAGATATTTATAAGTATTGATGAGATCCCCCCTCAGTCTTCTCTTCTCCAGGCTGAACAAATCCAGGTCTCTCAGCCTTTCCTCATAAGGGAGATGTTCCAGTCCCCTCATCATCTTGGTAGCTCTCCGCTGGACTTGCTCAAGCAGTTCCCTGTCCTTCTTAAAATGGGGGGTCCAGAACTGGACACAGCAGTCCAAATGTGGTCTCACTAGGGCAGAGTAGAGGGGGAGGATAACCTCCCTCGATCTGCTGGCCACACTCCTTTTAATGCACCCCAGGATATTGTTGGCCTTCTTGGCCTCAAGGGCACATTGCTGGCTCATGGTCAGCTTGTTGTCCACCAACACTGCCAGGTCCTTTTCAACAGAGCTGCTTTCCAGCAGGTCAGCCCCCAGCATGTACTTGTGCAGGGGGTTGTTCCTCCCCAGGTGCAGGACCCTACAGTTGCTCTTGTTGAATTTCATTAGGTTCCCTTCGGCCCAGGTCTCCAGCCTGTCCAGGTGTTGTTGGATGGCAGCACAGCCTTCTGGTGTTTCAGCCACTCCTCCCAGCTCAGTATCATCAGCGAACTTGCTGAGGGTACATTCTGTCCCTTCATTCAGGTCATTGATGAATATGTTGAACAGGACTGGACTCAGCACAGACCCCTGGGGAACACCACTAGTCACAGGCCTCCAAGCAGACTCTGTGCTGTTGATCACAACTCTCTGAGCTCTACCATTCAGCCAGTTCTCAATCCACCTCACTGTCCACTCATCCAACCCACACTTCCTTAGCTTGCCTGTGAGGAAGCTATGGGAGACAGTGTCAAATGCCTTACTGAAGTCAAGATAGACAACATCCACTGCTCTCCCTTTGTCGTCCCAGCCACTTAAGCCATCATAGAAGGCTATCAGGTTGGTCAAGCATGATCTCCCCTTGGTGAATCCATGTTGACTACTTCTGATAACCCTCTTGTCCTCTACATGCCTGGAGATGACCTCCAGGATTAACTGCTCCATCACCTTTCTGGGAATGGAGGTGAGGCTGACTGGCCTATAGTTCCTCAGGTCCTCCTTCTTGCCCTTTTTGAAGATTGGAGTGACATTTGCTTTCCTCCAGTCCTCGGGCACCTCTCCTGTCTTCCATTACCTTTCAGAGATGACGGAGAGTGGCTCAGCAAGAATATCCTCCAGCTCCCTCAGCACTCGCAGGTGCATCCCTTCAAGGCCCATGAATTTGGGAGTATCCAGTTTGCATAACTGGTCTCTGACCTAATCCTTGTCAACCAATGTTAAGTCCTCCTTTCTCCCAATTTGTCCTCTCTTCCCTCGGGGCTGAGATGCCTGAGGACCAGCCTTAGCAGCAAAGACCGAGGCAAGATTCCAATCTCCGTAAGGAAGATTGGAGTGACATTTGCTTTCCTCCAGTCCTCAGGCACCTCTCCTGTCCTCCATGACTTTCAAAGGTGGTGGAGAGTGGCTCGGCAAGAACATCCGCCAGCTCCTTCAGCACTTGTGGGTGTATCCCATTGGGACCCATGGATTGGCGAGGATCCAGTTTGCCTGGGTGATCTCCGATCCAATCCTCCTCAACCAAGGGGAAGTCTTCCTTTCTCCAGATTTTCTCTCCTTCCTCTGGGGGCTGGGATAAATGAGGGCCAGCCTGAAGCAAAGAAGGCATTCAGTAACTCTGCCTTCTCTGCATCCTGCATTGCCAGGGCCCCTTCCTCGTTCAGCAATAAACCCACATTTTCCCCATTCTTCCTTTTACAGTTAATATATTTAAAGAAGCCCTTCTTGTGATCTTTGACACCCCGTGCCAGATTTAGTTCCATGAGGGCTTTGGCCTTCCTTAATGCATCTCTGCATTCCCTGACAACATCCCTACATTTCTTTCAAGTAGCCAGTCCCCTTTTCCACATACTGTGAACCTCCCTCTTTCATCTGAGTTTCTCTAGGTCTTTGGTCCTCCATGCAGGTTGCCTGGCTCCTTTGCTTGACTTCCTTCTTCTAGGGATGAGCCAATCTTGAGCTTGGAGGAAGTGGTCCTTGAATACTGACCAGCTCTCTTGGACCTCTCTGCCTTATAGAGCCCTAACCCATGGGATTCCTCCAAGCAGGTCTGTGAAGAGGGCAAAGTTGGCTGACAGGAAGTCCAAGGTTGTAATCCAACTTGTTGCCCTGCTTCTACCACACAGGATCCTGAACTTGACCATCTCATGATCACTGCAGCCAAGGCTACCCCCAACTCTCACATCCTCAACCAGCCCCTCCTTGTTTGCTAGTATAAGGTCGAGCAGCACAATTCACCTCATTGGCTCCTCCACCACCTGCATCAAAAAGTTGTCCTTGATGCTCTGCAGGAACCTCCCAGATCATGCATGCCTTGCCGCAGCTGGTCACAAGTGGTGTTCCCCAGGGCTCAGTTTTGGGGCTGTTTCTGTTTAATATCTTTATGAATGATCCGGATGAGAGGATCAAGTGCATCCTCAGTAAGTTTGCAGAAAGACACCAAACTGGGCAGGAGTGTTGATATGCTGAAGGGTAGGAAGGCTCTGCAGAGGGATCTGGACAGGCTGAATTAACGGGCCGAGGCCAACTGTATGAGGTTCAGCAAGGCCAAGTGCTGGGTCCTGCACTTCAGTCACAACAACCCCATGCAACACTACAGGCTGGGGGAGATGTGGCTGGAAAGATGCACGGTGGAGAAAGACCTGGGGATCCTGGTTGACTGCTGGCTGAATATAAGCCAGCAGTGTGCCAGATGGCCAAGAAGGCCAACAGCACCCTGTTTTGTATCAGGAATAGCGTGGCCAGCACGAGTAGGGAAGCGATCGTGCCCCTGTACTTGGCACTGGCGAGGCCACACCTTCAATATTGTGTTCAGTTTTGGGTCCCTCACTATGAGAGGGACATTGAAGTTGCTGGAGTGTGTCCAGAGAAGGGCAACAAAGCTGGTGAAGGGTCTGGAGAGCAGGTCTTATGAGAAGAGCCTGAGGGAACTGGGGTTGTTTAGTCTGGAGAAGAGGAGGATGAGGGTAGGCCTTATCACTCTCTTCAACTACTTGAAAGGAAGTTGTAGTGAGGTGGGTGTTGGTCTCCTTTCCCAAGTTACTATTGATAGGAAGTGAGGAAATGGCCTCAAGCGGTGTCAGGGGGGGTTTAGATTGGATATTAGGAAAAATTTCTTCACTGAAAGAGTGGTACCACCCACCAGGACTGCATTTAATCCCTGGCTTCTACCAGCTAGGAAAAATGAGATGGTGAGAAATTTATTAGGTTTTATAATCATGCATAACAATCTGCTGTACATCACAACTTAACCTGGAAAATATGCCTGACAGTAGAATTTCACCCTCGTTAGATAAAATGAGGAAAGGTGATTGTGTGTGATCCTTGCCTCATGCTTCCATTGAGAGAGAGAAAGGAGACAATTGGCAACGGCGTTTCTTATTAATTACACATTATGTCTTTGAATAGACAGGGATATAGAGATGTTTTCTTCTCACTGTTCGCTGGTGCAGTGCAAAGGAACACTCATTAACTGGACAATAATACTTTGGGCTATGGTACTTAAAACTCTTAAATCCTACAGAGCAATCCAGAGCTAAGAATGAGGTATTTCACTTTCCAATAGAGATCAAGGGGAACCAATAGTGAATATTAATGTAACTGAAATTTCTAGGGCAAAAAGCCACTCAACACAATCAGCAAAGAGACATGTGTGCCTTGTGTCCAATCTCTCTCCTGCACAAGAGGCTCTGCCCTCATTCAGCATGCCCTGCCTTGAGTCCACTACATGCACCATTTCTATTAAAAATGGATAAACAAGAAGAGGTGACTGTATTTGTTCAAAACCAGCTAGAGAAAGTGTCCATTACTCTCTCTGTGTTCCTTGGTGGCCAAAGCACTTACGGCATCAGAAACGCAAATCCCGCCCCATCTTGTGCAATAGATCCTGCCTACTGCAGGCTCACGCAAACACCCTCAAGCAAATACCAGATAAACTAAATGCCAACATCTCCTCTGCCCCATTTCCCCACCCTGAAAAATTTCTAGTTACTCCTGGAAGCACCCACCAGTTTCCAAAAAAGCCAGGTCCCCAAAAGGTGTCCTTTCCTGCTCACAGTCCAGCTCAAGAGCCAACCGTCCTTGCAGGTGATCCTGTAAATTCACAGGTGGGCAGCTCGCTCACCCACCCACAGCTGCCCTCCTGGCACAGCTCTCCCTGGCTCCTTTCAACCTTTTCTCAGCCCTTCTGAGAATGATCTAAGATCACGTAATTAAAAATTAATGCATTTGAGTGTTTATATTTATACTTATATCCTGTTTGACAGAGAGGTTTCTGAATATTTCAAGTTCATATATTTAAAGTTTCTCTCCAACAGCTATAAGCAATAGAAACTTAAAAGCTGAGCAAGGTGAGAGGTCGAGACCTGATGCCCTCAGAAAAAGACAAGATACCTGAGAGTTGACAAAACTCATTTAAACATTGATATGATGCTGTTACACTGAACTGCATTGAACATGTCCAGAAGTGACTGTGTTTCTTTAAGTACTTACATTGCGCTACCACAGGATTTCAGAAACCTAAAGCACTAGAGATCAGTGCTTTAAAACCTAACCTGACCTAAAGCAAAAGGGATGGGTGCCAAGGAATAGCCACTAATCATTTGTCAGTGATCATATTCGCCTTACTTCTGCAGTACTCTGATTTTGCTTGATGGGTAATGCCAGAGTAAGGACCATCCCTTCAGACTACCAGTATGGGTCAGTCATGGTACTCTGCATATAAATTGGCTACACTCATTTGTAATGTTTTCCTTCCTCTGTTGCACTGCTTCTTGATTAATTAGTGCCATTAAAGCACCTACACAGAGTACACACGATGACTTGCCTTGCATAACAGTGGGTAGAAAGAGAGGGCCTTCGAAATTCAGGGAAAAATCTCTGAAGTGTAAATAGATAAAGATAATCAAATTAAGATGAGATTAAAATTAACAGGCTATCAACCAAGTGACACTATTAATAAATGTCCACAACAAGTAGGGACAGAAAGGACTCTGAAAAGACCAAATGTAATTTAATTAAATGAGAACATACAAAAGAAACTATAGCAGATAACAACATGAAAAGACAAATAAAGATTTCAGCAGTAACTGATGTTATATTATTCACTCTATAAAATTAACTGTATCAGTGCTCCTATCTATTTACATAGCAAGATGTAGGTGGAAAACCTTGGGGTTTTAACTGTAACCTTGTACACTATAGATACTTGTCCTTCACATTAATGAATGAAGTTTTGTTCTCTGTGTAGCACACAACATTAAGCTATGTGAGTGCAGAATGTACATGTGTACTCACAGCAATCTTGTGATGCAAGGGAAAACTATTATTCTGATTTTATGGATAGAGTTTTACAACCTCATTAGTCTTGAGGCAACAAAGCTTTGTTGGTAGGGTTTGGCTTGATACTACAGAGCGTGAAAAATCACATCCCATAATCTACATGACTAAAATAGGCAAAGTTTCTGATGTAAATGCAATGAGGTTGACAAGACCCTGCCCACCAGCTGTGCTTATACTTATTTGCGTAGCTACACTGGCAGAGTACCTCTTTCACTGTTTCCCTACTACAGATTCAGCCCACCAGGCTGACCGGGGGGAATTTTGTGATGGAGCTAAGCCTCGATCCACAAAGCAACAAAGGGACTTGCCAACAGACATGGATGACCATGCTACAGCACAGAACCAACCTGCACAAGAAGAGCCCATCCTGGTGCAGGAGAGGAGCAGGCACAGCAGGTGAGAGTGGCTGAGCTGGGGCCTCCTCTGAGCCCAAAGGCAAAAGGAACCTGAACAGGGGTGGGAGCACAGTCAGGCTACAGAAGAAGGAATATGGTCATATTGGCAGGGCATGAAAGGATGGAGGAAGAAAGACTCTCTGCTTTAAACCAGTTTCTTCAGTTACTCAAAAGATAGAAGGGAAATATCTTGTTTCCACATTAACGCTTGAAGAAGGAGTACTATGTGTTACCCTAAACTCAACAACCATCCAACAGCATGTGCTGAACTTCTCCTGCAATGCCTGTCCTGCTGCTGTTTAAAGTAACGCTCAGAAACCTCAATTTTCTAGCAAGGTAACTCACCAGCATCACCCACTACACTTTAACAATGCAAGCTACTACAGAAAAAGGAGGTATATCAGAATACATTCCCTGTTTAGGGAATCCTCCTATTGTTGATATGGCTCTGCCTATGCAGGTGAAAACATATTGGCTCCTCAAGGGAAAAACAAGGCCAAAAAGAAAAGAAACTGAAATAAACCCCAACCTTTTAAAAATCACAGCCATGTCAATACTGAATCTTCTTCCAATATAAAAACGTTGCCTTCAAAAGTCCCAGTCCAGAACAACTGTAGCTTAACGAGAGGTTGTTTTCTCTATTGAGATAATCAAAATTCTCTTAAAAGACAATGCCACCAAATGGTTTGCCATTGAATTCTACCATCGCAGCACTGTCTAATGTGGCAGTTTCCTAATTGTCACTGTTTCCTATATCACTTCACTAATCAATTCATTTGATTTTACCGCGTTTCAATCACTCCACACAGGAATCACAGAGTGGTGGGTGTTTCTAATGAGATCTTGCAAGGACCCTGAATAATTGACCCTCAGCTATACAACATTTTTATGAACAAGCTAGAAGAAAATAGGAAAACATTATTTGATACAAATGTCAAATGTCTGACAAAGATTAGGAGAATGGTAAATAATGAAGTGGAGAAGGTATTGATTCAAAGCAACCTGATAAGATCAACACAAGCAAACATTCTGTGCTGTGCAGTACAGCTACTGAATGAGTCCTAAATCTTAATTAGGAATTAGGATAAACTGAATCGTAGGAACAAGGAACACAGAGCACTTTTAAAGGTTTGAGAGGCCTATTTGGGGAAGCCAGGGGCTAAAAAACAGGAAAAGCTTGGAAATCATGACCAGGCATTGCTGTTGTATCAAAGGGTCTAAGGCATTCCATGACTGTGGTAGCAGAATACAGCCACACAGGAGTAGAAAGATTATATCATACTGTTAATGTGAATTGGTACAACCACAACAGTAATGTAGGAGTGCTGTCCCCATGATGGGTCGTGCATGAAACAACCACAAGAATGATTAAAGGAATATTAAATATGTGTTAAGTGCAAAAAGTAAGGAACTCAATCTATTCAATTTAAGAGAATAGAGAGGGCACAAGTTGATCACAGCTTATTAATACCTACACAGGACACAAGTTCAATATTTGAAGCCTCTTTATGAAATAAACAGAGCCATAACACGATCCAGTAGCTGGGAATTAAGCTAGGCAAGTTCTGACTTGAAATGAGATGCTGGCTTTCAATTGTGAAAGTAATTAACAACTGGAAATGATTTAGCGAGAGTTAAGCCACATTCTTCAACATTGTAAACCCATATTTCACAAGTGGATGTTTTCTGACAGTCACACCCCAGCTCAGATGGATTAATTCAGGGCAGCCTCCAGGAGGTCAGAAGAGATTATTACACTGGTCCCTTCTGGCTTTACAAACCACGGGTCTCTAGATCAATCCCTGTTCCTACACCTCTGGCCTTGAGTGTTTCCTTCAGGTCATTAAATTTAACATCCACTCTCCTTTCATTTAGAATATGCAATTTAAAGCTATAACTGCTGCCTTAATTTAATGGTAATTAAACCTGAGCCTGCCTTAGTGTTTTCTGTAACCAACTCACTATTGCAAAGGAAGAGTTGGACACAGTCTACTGGAGCCACCATCCGACCAGGCTGCCAGGAAGGGACGGGAACAGCGGCACAGCTGACTCCCCCAAAGGACAGTCACTGGCTGCAATTTAATTAAAGGACGGCATCATTAGAAACCATTTTTGGCATGCAGGACCACAAGGGCAGGGTGTCAGATAAGGAGCAAAGACACAGGGAGCCAGCACAGAGAGTTCACTGAGTCCTGACATTAAAAGACAATAATGTCATTGAGGTAAGCTTCCCTCAGCCCCTGTCCCATGGTAATGCAGGACTTGCCCTTGTCTGCATCTGTTTTTCCTCATCAGCGACACGATCTGGCCAACACTCCCAGTCTTGAAAAAGTTCTTCCCCATCTTCCTCCTCCTGTCCCTTCGCCCCAAGCCTGAGCCTATTCAAGCCTCATGTAGGCTCAGTTAAGCACTACACAGTCATTTTGTTGTGGCAAAATAAGCCAGTTCCCACACTCAGCCCACACAGTTTCTGAAAGCGGCTCTCACTGGTACTGTATGGAAAGAAACAGACTCTTATTTAAAATAAAGACGATTTTTAAATGTTTTCACTGAAAGCTTGTTCAGCTGGTCAACATACTGTGCAATGTTGCAAATAATATTTACAGCCAGAGAGTGCAGGACGCAATATATCCTAGCTGAATAATGCACTCTAAGCGAGTACCCATTAGTGATGATGATTACGCACCAGAGAACCTCATTAAGCCTTTGACTCTCTGGTATCCATCTAATCAAGACAATTGCGCACCATTGTCACGTTTCTCAACTATGACACAACCTGCCACGCTTGAAAAGGGGCAACTTCTGAAACTGCAAAGGCACCACTGCCAAGAGCGGAGTGAAAAATGGGAAAGGCTCCATATGCTTAAACATCTCAAAGAGGGAATGTTTAAAAACAGACTCCAATTACAGCAGTCCTGAAAGGCTGATATTTCCTCTGAAGGAGATGCACGCACACAAAACTCCATCAGGATTGCTAAAACATAAGTGATGTCTATTTGTTCCTCTGTGTACGCCCACCCACTTCTCACTATGTGAAATGAGAGCCATAAGCCTGTCTTTAGAGAATTAGAAATGCCTATAATCTTAATAAATATGTATACCCTTCCTAAACTTTTCATTAAATTAAATAAAATAGTGCTCTTTGACCTAGGCCAATGGAGATACAGGCTGGAAAACTTTAAACAAAAGACTGAACTGTTTTTTCATACAACATGCAGACTGGCTGTGGACTCCTTTCCTCCTGCTGCCTGAGACATGCATAGTGGAATTAGCTTTTAAAGAGTTAATCATGTTATGACCACCAACCAAGTATTTTTCATCTGCAAAGCATGTTCCAATCATTAGCTAAGTTACCTAACAACTACTTAGCAAAAGCTCCCCCAAAATATAGAAAACCATAACCATATGCATACGCACATGGTGATCTGGGAAATCAAAACTAACAGGTATGCTCTAAAATCCCTTCTAGTTAATGCAGAAGCCAGAAAGGAATTTACTCATAGTATATCGTCATGCACATGACTAATACAAGACTCAATAAATTGTTAGTTTATAGAGAACGGGGTGTGGGATTTATTTAACCACGTTGGTTAGTGGAGAGGACACAATCCATAACCTGATCATGAAAATAAGTAAAACAGCCTTAAAGCAATATAGATCGTTGCCACCACCACCACATGCCACTTAAGATGACAATATACATAAGCAAAGTATTTTAAGATAGATAACCTTGGATGAAAAACATTACTTTGCTGTCTTCGGATTTTGTTCTGGTCTTAAAATACAACTTGGTTTTTATATAAACGTAACTGTGTTTAAAAATAAAAACTAACGCTTGTGTACCAATCTATTTGTAGTGCTATAGATCTGCCAACTGAAGCGACAAAGAAGAACGAGCCCCAAACAAACCATGTGATTTCGTTTCATTGCTGTTGTTAGTAGAGGTAATTTATTCAATGTTGTAAACACACGCAGCCTTTGGAACTATGTGAGGCCTGAGTGGAGAGGAGTTTGCTAGTAGCTTTGGTGAAAGCAGCTTTCCTTTTACTGAACTATCAGCAGGGAGGTCAGCAATAAAAAACTTAATGCCTTATCTCAAGTGGAATACTTCAAATCTTCTAAAATTAAATTCATTTTCCTGATGTACTCATGGGAATTTACAAGGAGATAAATAACATGAGTGTTGCATTTATTCCTCAAACATCTGATCACACAGAATGCACAAGCCTTTGTGCTGAACAGGATTTAGTTGCAGAAGTGAGAGCCTCCTTTTGGCAAGGCTGGGTGGCTTCTCCAGCAGGTCAGCATCTCTTGCTGATCTGCAAGAGAGATGTGGGGACCATGATGGATTTCTTCCTTTGAGATTATGCTGATGGCACAGCAGGACTATCTCAGAAGTTTCAGTAACACAATAGAAGCCTCTGTGCTATGAAATAAAATTAGGAAACTAATGTGACTGGGTTTCTCAACAGACTGGAGCCTTGTTGGTTTATTGCACACAATTTAGTGATAGTCATACCTTCCACAGGGTGCAAAAGTGCCTTTTCTTTTTTAATAACAGCTACAGAAAATCAATAGATTTCATGAGTTCAATTAATCCCCACAGCTGCTGTGCCATGGTCAGAAAGAAACAAAGAAATTTTCCATCTCTAAGCTATGGGACTAAGCTACCCCACTGCCGTCTGTAGAGGAGGATGGCCTTTGAGTACCTTAGGCTGTGGTTCCCATTAAAGTGGGTTTTCCCGTGATTTTTGAGGGTAAACCATTGTATTTATAAAGATAAGCC